>NC_051070.1:36216677-36839732 GCF_004664715.2 Peromyscus leucopus | reverse complement strand
AACAGAAACACTAAGCTGTCACTGCGGAATGAATTACTCATTTTTGAAACATCTAAAACTCAAATCAATTTGTGGGACCAATAAAATCTGTTAACCTCAGATGATGTTTTACAGACTGAAACCACAAGCATGAAAGCTAAGAAATACTGAAGATAGGTTCGCTGACCAACCAAACTACACTTCACAAGAATCCCCTTAAAGGTCTACTTTTAAAATTAAACATTTAATAAGCATCATTAGATACAAGAACCCTGTCTATAATTCTGGAAAGCTGTCTACCTGTACACTCAAACAGCATATGCTATGCTCAGGCTGGAGAGGTGGCTCAGAAGTTAAGAGTACATACTGCTCTTGCAGATAACCTGAGTTCAGCTCCAGCACCCACACGAGGTGGCTCAAACAGACAGCTGCACTCATGTACACATGATGTACGGATGCACATTAGTGCACACTACACATAATTTAAATCAGTTAAAATAAATCTTTACACAGATAGATAAAAGAAGAATTTTTAAAGTAAATCTCACTGGTATTACATTATCAGGCATCTCTGGATAATTCCCTTAGAAGACAATATTTCAGGATGAAGTGCCAAATGGATAACTGATAAGGATATAAAGATGCATGGAACTTCAAATAATATATACATATCCATTGCATATCAAGTTATATTGTGAAATATACAGTTGATTACTGATTAACTGAAATTATTAAATCTCTTCCAGATAGACAAAAATGTCTCTTTGGATACACACATGAAGTATTTAATATGGCTATGGCTTTTTAGGCCATGACAGAAATGTGGAGAATAGAAGACAACTTTATAGGCTCTACATTTGTCCATCTTCCTATGGTGATCAAGATGAGGTATAGCCTTGAACAACACAGACATTTCTAACAGAGCTGTCTCATTGATACTCAAATAAGACTAGGTGAAACATTAAATCAGTAAAATATTGTCTTTTCAGGTTGTAAAACATGTTTTCATTGAAAGATAATAGAAAATAAGAGAAATGAATAATAAATCATATTTGCAAATGAAAAATAAATAAATCATTAAAAATAGCATATGCTAAAAGTTTAGAATTACCACTTAAAAGCTATAAGGACAACATAATAAAAAAAAAGATCTTTTTGTTTCTACATACCCTACAAAGAAAAATGTTAAGGCTTAAGAAACCATTTCTAATTTTAGACAATTATATATTAATTTGAAACAAATTTTAAAAATTCAACACAATTTATATATTATCTATCAGTACTTACAGGATAATATCAATTCCACTTGCTTTCCTACATTGGCCATTGCCTTTAATAATACACTTTACTTCTTCCCCTTTCTTTGCCGACATGTGTATGTGTCTTGATGTGTGCGCATGTGTTTGGGTGTTCACATGAATCTGGTAAAGTGCACATGTATGTGCATGCTAAAGCTAAGACCAATAGCAGCATCTTCCTTGACTGCTTTCCATCTTCAACCTGAGAAAGGGTCTCTTACTCAGTGTAAAGTGCTGATTCCAATACTCAACCTAGGCAGTCAACATCGGGGGCATTCTGACTCCGTCTCTGTGCACTAGCACAGAATTACCGGTGTGCTGCCATGCCTACCTAGCTTTTATCTGAATGCAAGTACCTTTCCTGATCTTCACAAATGCATGGGCAATGCCTTGCATGCTGAGCCTTCTCCCCAAGCCCCACTCATTTCTTAACATAAATACATACATACATAAGTGTGTATGCATGTGGGGGGAGGTCAGAGGAAAACTGCAGAAGTAACTTCTCTCCTTCCACCCTGTGAGTTAGGAGGATTAAAATAAGGTCATTGTGCAAGGGGGCAAGTGCCCTTAACTGTTGAGCCATCTTGCAAGCTCTTACACTTGTTTTTGTTTTGTTTTAGAGAATATTTAAAATAATTTCTCAACTAATGAGGAAACTTTTTAAATAAGTAAATATAGAAAAGAATATATACTAGTTAGCAGAAGAATAAAAAATACATAGAATTGTTCAATTGTGAAAAAAAAAAGCCATAAAAAGGAACAAGCAATAGAAAGAACGAAAATTTAGAATGATGGAAAGAAATCTTAAAATGAAGTGAATCCAAACTGAAGGGACTTTGTGTCAGATAAAAAACTTAATGTATTAAAATATTGACAGATACAATGACTCCAACAGTATTAGACTGCAAATCATTAGTGAGAATTTATGGTTCTCTCTGTGTCTTTCAGTAGTTTCAGGAGTGGACACGTGCGTGCGTGCGTGCGTGCGTGCGTGTGTGTGTGTGTGTGTGTGTGTGTATGTATAGAGAAAGGAGAGGAGGGAGTAGAGTTAGAGATACATATACAAAGGGAAATAAAAACATAAAAATGTGTGCATACATACATGAGTTTTCCATATACAGATATACAATCATCAATCCAAATCCTCACTCCATGCATACATAAATTCTACCAACAGCCTATCAAGTGTTTGCCTCTGGACTGAACATGAACAGACTTTTTTCTTGTTATTATTTCTTAAATGATAAAAAAAAAACCAATAACATTATCCTTTGGTAACATATGTAATACACAAGTGATTGGAACTCATCAATATGTTACTGAGTAGTAACCAATTTTAAAAAATTACAGAATATGGGTGCATGCAAACAGGTCATTTGCAAACATTACATCATTTTACACAATTGACTTAAGCACCCACATTTTGGAACTCAAGAGCCTATCAGTCCCAGTACCCTGCACAGATACCATAAGATGCCTGTCTATTTGTGTACATGTGTATCTCATTATTTTCAAAGATAGACACACACATATTTTAAAGCTCAGCTTGAAAAGGTCTACATGTAAGGACATAACATTAAGACAAAACACACAGGTTGTATTTTTCAATACCACTCTCCAATAAAAGGAATCTGTGCTACTTGGAGAAACAGCTCTTCCAACAGTACAAGATGACCCTAAGAGATCAAGGACAAGATAGTAAGAAAGGGACAACAGGGTTACAGAGGAATCATCTGGAGTGGTTTCTGTGAGAAAAAGAAGGAAACTACTGTTTGGAGGGCTTGGTCACTCTTCTTAGGTAAATAAAAATGTTCTAGACCTTGTCAGGGGTGACAGCAGGATGACACGACAAAGACGCTGAGTGCCGCTGAATGGTGTGCTTTACAGTGATGACTATTGTGCTGTATGAATTTTAACACAAGGGAAAAATGTATTTGAAAAGATTTACAACTGGGGATGATAGATAAGATTGCTCAATCTGAAATCTTAGAAGTTGTCCGGGGGAGGAGAAAGGGAAGAGACATACAGGCATCTGTGTCCCCACCTGAAATACTGATGGCATGGTATGTTTACTCAGAAACAGCTCATCAAGTAGTATGATTATTTGTGAATTTTGCAACATGAATATAAACTGAATATTGAAGTCATTTTAAAATATAATAAGGTTTTGTACTATTTCTACAATGGCTACTTTTAAAATACACTATTCCTAAAACTTTAGTTCTGGGTTACGTCATTTCAAAGTTAATATGGAATAGAATGTGTTTCCTGGTTGAACAACAAAAGGCAAATTTACATGGCACCACATAGGCCACTTGCTTCCCAGTCACCCTCTTCAGAACTGAAAAATACTTAGTTTCAGCTGAGCAACAAACTTCGATTAAAAGGCTTAAAAAGAGCTCGACGATGGGGGGAGGAGCTGATTAAATAAACATGGATGCTCTAATTTGCCAGCCTCTATTTGAGGGTTCAATGAAGGCTAAAGATCTGCTTGGCACATCTGAGCAGATAGAATAACACAGTGAAGCTCTTAGTCGTTGGTTCATTATCTTCTTTATTATGTTGATTATGTTTATATAAAAAGAAAAGCACAACAAAACTTCTTTGGGCATTTACTAAAAGGGGATGGGGGCTGAGAAAACACCAGATGTTCCAGTCTTCAAAATCAGGCAATTTGCTTTCAGTTCCTCCAGGTAATTGTGCAATTATTTGCCTCCATGATTCTGAGCTGTACTTACAAATGTCACTGGTAACATTGACAGTTGAAGTCTCCCTTTCTTTTTCATGATTTAAGAGGAAACCACCTGTCTCCTGTACGTACACAGCACTCTAGAAATCTAATCTGTTCCTATGAGTAAGCACGTTCGTGAAAGCCAAGTGCAGCGGCTGAAGCGATGGCTCAGTGATTAAGAGCAGGGACTGCTCTTTCAGAGGACCTAAGGTTGACTCCCAGCAACCACACAGAAGCTCCCAGCCATCTGTAATTCCAGGGTGAGGGATCCACCCCTGCTCTGGCCTCCAGAGACAATGCTTCCAAGCGGTGCATAGACATACATGTGGGCATATCCATACACATTTAAAAATTAAAATAAAAGGGGGGGGAACAAGTACAAAATTTTACACACTTTCTAGATTACTCTTTATGTAACAAAAATAATGGTTGAATGCAAGAGGATACATAAAGGAGAGAAAGGAAATCGTTGGATCACATTCCATCATGACCAGTTATGGACTGAGAAGTCAGATCTCCTCTGGGTAAGAAAGCTGTTTGGCAGTGACTGAGTACTGGCAGCTGCAGACCTGAAGGACATTTGGAGCATACTTCTAGTGCCATCACAGTAAGCAGTTATAAATCAAATCCAAGAAGGAAGGCGGGGCCCACAGTCCACAGGATGTAGAAAGAAGCTGGAAATACTGAAATATCCAAAGCAGAAGCAGTTAGAGCCAGCAATAGTGTGTTGTTCTCACAGTCATTCAAAACCAAAGTGATAGACAAAAGGCAGAAATTTGCAGCTATTATGCTATTATGAACAGACACTGCTCAGGTGGTGGTGGTGGTGCACCCCTTTAATCCCAGCACTTGGCAGGCAGATCTCTGAGTTCAAGGCCAGCATGGTCTACAGAGTGATTTCCAGAACAACCAGAGCTACAGAGAAACCCTGACTAGATAGAGATAGATGATAGATAGATAGATAGATAGATAGATAGATAGATAGATAGATAGATAGATAGATAGATTCATACATACATACATACATATACATACATACATATCTTTTAAAAATATCAAACTGATACTACATGAATAATCCTTAAATAAATGAAAGGTTAATTGACATAAATTTAGTAATCTACTATACTTTGTCTAAGAACATTAACAAAAGTGATAATTAAATATTAATAGAATTCTAACAACTTTTTAAGTTGATCATTTCTAAGGTGATCTATAAAACCCAATTATCTGTCTAAAGAACCAATAAAAATGTACCTATACCTGCCATGTATCATTATACTAAACACCAGATTCAACAATGAATGAAAGTCTGTCAACGAGATGTTATTGAGTAAGAAAGGACGTCCAGTGGTTACAAAGTATGACAGGCTGGATATGAATCTAGTCTTCTGCAAGTAAAAAGGATGAAACACAAATTATTGCCACTTTACGCAAAGGCCTTGAGGTGGAACTATTAAAATACTACAGAAAGAAAAAAAGGTAGTGAACACTTTCCTAGGAGACACAGTTCAAAACTAGGTCTCTTGTGTGAAGGCTTGTGTCTGTGTCTCCAAGTGTATCTGCGGGTGTATAAGCACATGTAAACCTCCTGTGGAGGGCACAAGACAATCTAGGGTATTGTTCCTCAGGGACTATTTAGACTGGATTGTTTTATCAATATTTACTTATTTTTATTTTATGTAAATGGATATTTTGCTTGTGTAGACAAATTGTTAAACAATCTTATTAAATAAAAAACGCGGAGTCAGATATTGGGGTGAAATCTGAAAGGTCAGAGAAACAGAACAAGCCACATCCAACCTCACCTCACCAACTCTTCAGCTGATCTTGTTTCCTCAAACTGGAAGCCTGAGTCCTTATCCGAATGGATCTCAACTGAACTGCTGCTAAAAGCCTAAAAGCTTAACAGCCTCTAGTTCCTGGTCCTCATGCCTTATATACCTTTCTGCTTCCTGCTATCATTTCCTAGGATTAAAGGTGTGTGTCACCATGCCTGGCTGTTTCCAGTGTGGCCTTGAACTCACAGAGATCCAGATGGATCTCTGCCTCCTAAGTGATAGGATTAAAGGTGTGTGTGCCACCATTTTCTGGCCTCTATGTCTATCTAGTGGCTGTTCTGTCCTCTGACCACAGATAAGTTTATTAGGGTACACAATATATTGGGAGACACACTATTACCACATGCTTGCATGTATTTCTGTGTATCACATGTATGCACTGCCCAGGAAAGACAAAAGAGGATGACAGATCCTCCTGTACTAGAGATACAGAGGGCTGTAGACCGCCATGTGAATGCTGGGTATCACAGTCTGGTCCTCTGAAAGAATAACCAGTGCTCATTACTGCTAAGGAATCTCATCACGCCATTGATTTTTTTTTTTTTTTTTTTTTTTTTTTTTTTTTTTTGGAGACAGGGTAGGATGGCTGAAGGAGCCTGAGATATCAGTAAGTCTCTACCTCCCATGTGCTGGAATTATAATTATTAGCCACCATGCCCAGCACTTTTAATATGAGTTCTTGGGGTCGATAGCAGTTCTCTAAGCTTACAAAGTATATTAGTTGCTCTTCTGTTGCTGGGATAAAACACCAAGACCATGGCATGTTATAGAAGAAAAGAAATAGGATGCTGAAAGGGGAAACTTAAAATGATGCGAGTTTTTTCAAACTTCAAAGCTCACTTCTAGTGGCATACCTCCAGCAAGGCCATACCTCAAAAGCCTCCCTAAACAGCCACCAACTGGGGACCACATCTTCAAAAACGTACTGTAGGGGTCATCTCATTCAAACCATCACACAAGGCAAGAACTTAATGAACTGACTCTATCTCCAGCCCTCAAAATCAGTTCTCAAGAGATGGAGACTGAAAAGTAGAACAGTACTAACATGGGAGAAGTCACAGATAAGGGAAAGAGCTGGTACGTTTTAAGACCTGCATAGCTACATCACAAACTCTGAATGTGGGAAGTATGGGAACACAAAATATATAGAAATCAGAATGTAAAATGCACATACTCCACACTAAGGAAGTAACTTTTGCTGTGGGATGATTCTTCTATAAGTTGTAAATATGTATTACTCTCATTGTTTAATAATAAAGTTGTTTGGCCAATAGCAAGGCAGGATAAGGTTAGGTAGAACAATCAAACTGAGGATTCGGATGAAGATGGGCAAAGTTGAGAGAGATGAGAGCCAGCTGCCCAAGAAGTAAGATGCCAGAGAGCCAGTAAAGCCACAGACCATGTAGCAATACATAGATCATTAAAAATGAGTTAATTTAAATGTAAGAGGTAGTGAATAATAAGCCTGAGCTAACAGCTGAACATTTATAATTAATATAAGCCTCTTTGTGGTAGTTTAGTAAGCAGCAGGGTATTTGGGAACAGGCAATCGGGACAGAAAACTCTGCCTCTGCTTACAAACTTTTATCAACCGAACTAGTGTGTTTTCCAGCTGGTGTAATATATGCCTGAGGGAAATCAATTTTAAAAGAGGGAGGTTGATTTTGGCTGAGTTTCAGAAATTTCACTCTGTGATCTCTTGGTCTTGTTTCTTTGGGCTCACCTCACATCACAAGGCCTAGAAGTGAAAGAGAGGGGAAGATGGGAAGCTGAGTCAGTATTCCCTCCAAGGCACAATAACATCATTGTTGTTGTTGTTGTTGTTGTTATTGTTATTGCTACTGCTGCTGTTGTAATTAAAACTAGAACCTACACCCTAAAAGTTCTCCCATCTCTCAGTAGCATCATGGACTGGGAACTAAGCTCCAGCACACAAAAAAAGGGGGTATTTGGGAACATTCCAAGTCCATACCATAGTAACAACAGGTAAAAGGAACTCACTATTAAGATAGAAATACAGTTAACACACTGCAGCACCTGTAAGGAAGACACAAATAGCCTTAGAGGAGGCTTAGAAAATTGCAGAAACAAGAAGCCAAGTTCAGATAAACCTTTAAGGAAGAATGCATCTTTCACATTCTGCTACAAACTTTAAATATAATCAAGAATGACACAGAGGGAAAATGTTAACAGAATTGTGCATAAAAGTTTTTTCATGACAGTCAAGAAAACTGAACATTCTATCTATAAGGCACTTTAAAATATGAACTATAAATCAGATATGATGACTCACACCTGCAATCGCAGCAACCAAGAAGCTGAGGCATAAGTAATTTGAGTTCAGGGCTAGCCTAGGCAACACAAGTAGAATGCAGCATGAGGTTGCTGTCTCAAATTTATTTTTTAATCCATAAATAAACAAAACATAGGCAAAATTATCTCTCCTGTTAGTAGGCAGGCACAAAAGAGCATTTTGTAAACAATCTCAAAATTATTTAGTTGTAGATTATTTTAAAACTCAAGATTTACTAAAAGCATTCCTTTCCAACTACTTTCATGCTTAATGGGTACTTCACGCTAGACAAAAGGAACAAAGTCTCATCCATATAAATATAGCATATGTACACTCTGTGTACACATCTTAATGAGAGGGGCGCACACAAACACATCCTACCTGTCCTTCAACACTTCTGTCTCCTTTTCCTTCTCCTTCTCTCTCTGGCTTTTTGAGACAATTGTTATGTATCACTGGCTTTCCTCAAGCTCAAAACAATCCACCTGCCTCAGCCTCAGGAGTTCTGGGATCACAGTGATGTACCCCTACACCTGGTTTATCACCTTCCAACCGATATTTCTAATTCTCACAACAAGTTTAACCTCCAATTCCCACTTTAATTAATTCTACCAGACATAACAATCTCAGTTAAATGCTAATTTATGCATTCCAGCAGAACTTATAATTATTTAAAAGAATGTTGAAAGGTTGAAAGTCCCACCTTGACAATAACCATGTAAGGACTGTTGGTCTAAACCATGAATTGTACTCATTTGGTCAAGATGCATTGGCTGCATATAATGTATTCTACATGTTGAAAACTACAGAAGAAACAAGCAGAATTTCTGGTGAGTTTCCCAAATGCTTAGGAGACATATTCCTATGGTATACTGTTTTCACTAATAGGCAGGGCACTGATTCTGCATCCATTGACTGTACCTCCTAAACCTTGACATCTGAAGTCAAACAAGCACATCTCCTGATGACCCATGTGGAGAAACAAGGAGATGCACTTAAGTAGAAGAAAAGAAAATGTCAACTACTCAGGTGCTAGAGTACTAAGGAGAATCTAAAACACAGTGATGGTAAACCTGACACCAACCAAAACTGACGACACAGACACTTGTCCTGTATCCACAGCTAAGGTATTCTCTTCATCTCCAGATTTGAATGAAAAGCGATTTTCATTAATTCCTAGAGCAGTTTCTCTAAACAGGCTACCTTTGTAGGCAGTGTTATTAAATGATAAATCACCTACTAAATTAACAGGAAGAGAAAATCATCAATGCTCTTAGCAACCAAAGTGATACACTACAAAAGTTCACAAAGAACAACATGAATTCAGGTATACACAGAGGAGGAAGGATAATTATGTTTCTAATTGGTCAACAGACAACCAAAAAGAAGATCTATAGTGGTCACTAAAATAAAAGTTATCATTTAAAACATTGCTCCAAATGATGTATTTCAAAGAGAACAATTATTATCGTGTATAAATTATGCATTAGATATTTACAAAATTAATGCTTTATTCTTCATAAAACATACCAAGAAAATTCAGAGATCACACAAATTTAATATAATACTTTTAATTTTATGTATATGATTGCTTTTCCCGTATGTATATCTGTGCACCACATGTATGCCTGGTGCCCACAGAAGCCAGAGGGTATTGGATATCCTAGAACTGAAGTTACAGATAATTGTCAGTGAGATGCTAAGTGAGTGCTGGGAACCAAACCAGATTCTCTGGTTAGCAGCCAGTGCTCTTAACTGCTGAGCATTCTCTCCAGCCCAACTTTAAAACATAAACTTTAAAAGGTCATTGCTTCCGGGCCGTGGTGGCGCACGCCTTTAATCCCAGCACTCGGGAGGCAGAGGCAGGCGGATCTCTGTGAGTTCGAGGCCAGCCTGGGCTACCAAGTGAGTTCCAGGAAAGGCACAAAGCTACACAGGGAAACCCTGTCTCGAAAAACCAAAAAAAAAAAAAAAAAAAAAAAAAAAAAAAAAAAAAAGGTCATTGCTACATATGTGTATGTACCATGAGCAATAAGCCATTTGTTTCAAAAGGCAACTAGATTATCCTGTCCTTGATACTAATGACAAGACAGGTAATCAATGACTCAATTATATTTTATAAATAAAATTTTAAATGTAAAAAAAATAAGTATCTCATGTGCTGCAAGTATTTTTTACTTAAACTGATGAATCAAAATTAAATGTTGGAATTGAAAACCATTTTCTAATTAATTTTAACCCTGATTCATAATTAAATGAGATTATGTTGCTGGTAAACTTTTAGAAATCACCTCCTGAGAATGGATAAATAATTGGTAGTGAGAATGTAAATATTCTCTTCTGGTCCATCACAATACCAGCCACCAATACAAGGTCACTAAGTGAGAAAAAGAAACAGTCTAGAGCTCACTGGTGAACAACATTGTGGTGGGCTTTTGTGTCTGATACATACTGTACTCATATTCATACCTTCCAGGTTGCCTTAAAAAACATAACCAAAACTACTGTCCCTGTCAGGGATGAAATCTTAGAAATGAGAATAACGTGAGCCAATATGAATTTCAACCCATCTAAAATCAGACTGATACTGACTTGTCTTTTTAATCTTCAACTGACATTTTATATTTAATCTGACTTGCTCAATCATCTGTCTTACTTGATGCATATTTCCATATTGAGTATAAAGCTTACCAAAACATAACAAAATGAATAATTTGATAGCTTTCTGATGAATGATAATATGCTTACTGCACGGATATAGTTAATATCCTCAAAGGTATCCTAAAAGGCTATTTTCATATTCAAAACCTGTTTTTTATTGGCATCTTCCAGTACATATAACTGTTAGCAGAGTAAGCCTGATATGTTGTAGAATAAGCATACACTTCTCTTTTCGAACCAATATTTAATTAAGGCCAGGTTCAGATGTATAAATAGCTAGTATGAGAAATTACAAAAATAACCAAGGTTAGTGCCAACAGTGCTTTCTACAGTGAAACTGAAAATATAGCAGTTTATATAATAATTTTAATACAAAATCTTAATAATAAATTTGCTTCTAAAAGGAACCAAACTTGTTCTTTTCATTTGCTTATCCAAGCAATACTTCCAACTCTTAATATCTTTCTTTATTCATATCAAGACATGCTTTTTACTAAGACATAGTAATGAAATCCTCCATTAGTTTATCTATTTCCTGTTACATCATAAGGTTACTCAGGTACAACATGATCAATGTACTTTTATATTTTGATGGCAAGGCTATGATACATTTCCATTATATGTATACACACATACAAATACACATGGAAAAGTTCCTCAAGTGAAACATCTTTTAATTTTCTGTATCATACTTCCCTCAATAATTTTACACCTTTTGGAAGTGCTTCAGAATATCTGATAGTATTCCAGTTCTTTTACTCTAGACACAATATTTCAAGTTATGGATAATTATAAACTATTTAGCAAGTACAACCTCCTTTTTAACATACCACATACTTTAGTCCATTTTAGAAAGCCTCAGAAGAACTTAAGTCAAAAAGCATATACATTTTACTTGTTAGTAGCTTTTCAAAAATACTATGTGACTTTACAGTTCCATCAGCTATGAATGCAATTCTTTTCATACCAAGATGAGTTGAGGGTGTAACATGACTTTAATTTGAATATCAGTAACTGAACATCTTCATGTATTTATTTGGATTTATTCATAAGTTAGCATTTCAGATCCTTAGCCCATTTTACTATTGAGTTTTTTTTCCTGTGAAGTCTCATTTCTAATCAATGAACACAAACTTACTGCAGGTCTATGTACTAATTCTTTGTCAAAATCATTAGAAATATTTTTCATCACATTGTCTTTTCTCATTTGTAATTTAACACATAAACTGTATGTGATATAAAAATAATAAAAGGTACATTTTTTAAAAAGGGAAGATACAGAAATGATAAGATAAAAGGTAGACTTGAATCTACTGAGAAAAAAAGAGACTATGGATATAAAATAAAAAGTTAGATTATTGAATCTACTTTTAAAAAGAACTACCTATTTTAAATAAGATAATAAAATTTTTTGTCTGAATCTTTCAAATGTTAATTGACTGGACATTATTAATGTATACAATGGAGTTTTTTGTCTGAATCTGTGAAATGTGAATGGACTAGACATCGTTAATGTAATTCTTGACTGTATATTATACACTTATTGTATATACTTTTTCTTATATTTGTTATAACTTTTTTATTTTAAACAAAAAATGAGGAAATGTGGTTGATATATTGTATACCCCAATAAACTTATTTGTGGGTCAGAAAACAGAACAGCTACATAGGTTTAGGCACTGGTAGCACATACCTTTAATCCTAACATTCAGGAGTCAGAGATCCACCTGGATCTCTGGGAGTTCAAAGCCACACTGTAAACAGCCAGGCATGGTGGCACACGCATTTAATCCCAGAAAGTGGTGACAGGAAGCAGAAAGGTATATAAGGCGTGAGGATGAGAAATTAGTGTCTTTCTAAGCTTTTAGCTTTTAGCAGCAGTTCAGTTGAGATCCATTTGGATGAGGACTCAGACGCTTCCAGTCTGAGGAAAACAAAAGCAGCTGAGGAATTGGCAAGGTGAGGTTGGATGTGACTTGTTCTGTTTCTATGATCATTCAGCATTCACCCCAATACCTGGCTCCTGGGTTGTAGGGGGAGGCTGGGGGGGGCGGGGGAGAAGGGAAGAGGGGATCTTTGATTGGTGTGTAAAATGAATGAAAAAATTTTCTTAATAAACAAAAATTCAAAGCTAAAAAGAAGACTTCACCCAAACTGCGTACTATGTGCGTAACCACTTGAACGACTTGAAGTTTGAATAGACTGTCACTTCCATGCTAGTATAAAAAAATTTGTAACATGTGAACTACTTGCCATTCTTATTAGTTATGTCTGTCTTCCCAGTCCATATATGTCCATAAAAGAAAATATCACTAAACATTATATCCGTTATTTTAAAGAATATGAAATCTATTATTTCTTAATGAACAACAGCCAACGCTTTTTAAATTTCTATAACTGAAAACATCATTTAAATTATTCCTAAGAACAAAAGTGACAATATAGTTTTTTACAAGTGTCTTTTTCATAACCAAACTTCATTAAAATTTATACTTCTAATATTTTACCTCTCTATGCCTTAGGGTGTGGTACACCTCACTTTTACAGACATTGGGCCAAAGCTATGGACCTGGGAGCTAACCCTGAATTTTGGAATGTACTTACTGGTTTCTATGTTTGTCCTCTGGCCATAAACCTCAGGATCACTTCTGGGTCTTTTTGCAGAGTGGGAATGCTCTGACCTGTTCACAGCCATGGAGCAGCTGACATCGAGTTCCTGGTTTCTCTGTTTCCCCCTTTTCCATGCAATGCGTACCTCACTCATCAACAAAATCCACTGGTCTCCACTAGATCCCTCAAAGCTCTAGGATTCTGTAGAGAGGCCTGAGAACTTGCCACAATAGGGCTTACTATGGAGCCATGATTCCTCACCGTTTTTGCAAATGAAACAGCCCTGAACCTGTCTCAAACATGAAGTAGGAGGAAATTTTGGAAAGATTCCTCTCTTTCTTTTTTACCAACAAAGCTGACGAACATCATACACAGCTATTAGCTGCTTTCCTCACTATACCCTTCAGTTTTCTTCCTCAACATCCACGCCCACAACCATCCTTATACATGACCACCAGGGACCTCCTAATCTTACCAGCCTTGGCCCATGTGTCCATGTCCCTCTCCCTTAAACTGCAGCTCATTCTCTATTCAGTATCTATGTGTGTTGCTATATTCAAAGCAGCTGCCTATTGTCCTTTACTGGGTTTCTGCTGCCTTACACACTCATCAGAAGCTTTCACAACCTCTCCACTTTTTATTCTCTTCTTCCTAACAGAATTTTTTTATTTCTATTCAGTTGTGTCAAGTTATGTTTGAAAACTTACTTTCGACAGGCTTTTAACAAGCTTCATGAATTTCAGTGGGGGAAGCAGAATTATTTGTTCTCTAAAAGTAAGTAGTCTAGAAATTTCTAGGACTTAACAGTGTTTTTATAGCTACTTGTTTAGTGTGTATATGTGTAAACAAAAGTGGCAAGAACTTGAAGCAACTAGTAACAGACACAGTCAAGAGAAAATTAGTAGCAGCAGTAGGCTCTCTTCTAGGATCCATGGCTTCACCAGCCACATGGTAGCATAAACTTAAAATACTAGGCAGGAATTCTCTCTTATTGTGCAAGCCTTATGTCCACTTGGGTAGCTGTTTGTTAGCCCAGGCTGTATGTGACACTAATGCACCTTTTAGAATATCCTGCCACTCTGGTCACCAACTGACATGCCAGCATGGGTGGGAGAAGACCTCAAAAGGTCTCATCCCTAGAAGAAAAACTACAGATAAGCAATAGCTACTAAGAAAAAATCAGTCTTCTCCAAGGATGAGTCTCCTGATTATCCAACTCAGGTGTTCAGCTCTAAATACATTAAATACATATAAATATGAACAACACTGAAAGAACTCAGCAGGTTCTATTTACATATTTGTTTGTTTGTATACATGGGGGGGGGTATGACAATAATAAAGAGACCATGAATCTGAAAGAAAACAGGGTAGGAGGACACTGGAAGGGGAGGAGAAAGAAGGAGGAGAGGAAATAATGTAAACTCAAAACACATATATGAAATTTTAAAATAAATTTAAATGTTAAAAAAGAGAAAGATAAACACATGCATAAACAAATGCATACTTATACTCAGCTTGCTTTATCTACATTAATACAATTCAGGATCCCATTGTTAAGTGGTGTGTGTGTGTGAGAGAGAGAGAGTGAGAGAGAGAAAGAGAGAGAGAGATCCACAGAACACATGTAGAGAGGTCAGAGGACAGTTTGCAGAAGTCAGTCTCTTCCTTCCACAATATACATTACATGATCCAACTCTGGCCATCAGGCTTACCTGATGAACCACTTTACCATATTCAATATTAAATTTTCATATGTATATGTGTGTCTAAGTGAGTACACACATACTCATGTGTGTTTGTGTGTCTGTGAGTGTGTGTGTGTACTAGTGGGCTTGCACTATCAACTTGACACAACCTGGAGTTATCTGAAACACCTCGATTGATGAATTGCCTAGATCAGACTGGCCTGTGGGCATTACAATGGCAAAATTGTCTTGATTATGAATTGATGCATAAGGGCCCCGCTCCTAGTGGGATGGTTTAAGACAAGTGGTCCTGGACTGTATAAGAACAAGCCTGTGAGTAAGCAAGCCAAAGAGTGAGCCAGCTTCCTGCTTCAAGTTTCAACCTTAATTTCTTTCAAAGCTGGACTTTGGCCTATAAGGGTAAGAAAACTAAATCCTTTTTTCCCCAAGTTGTTTTAGAATACTGCACATAAGCATGCAATAGTAATTGTCTCTCTGCTCTTGACTGTAGCTATGACAAATTGATTCCTGATCCTACCATCCTGACTTCTCTACTGTCTTAGTTATTTTTTAGTGCCGTAACAAAACACTCTAACCAAGGCAACTTAGAAAAGACAATCTTTGTGGATTTCTGGGGATCTCTCTAGCACTCTGCTTCTTCTTATTCCCCTGGGGTCTTCATTCATCATGGTATCTCCCTCCCCGTTCTGCCACTCTGCTCCTGATCCAGCTGGGACCTCCCACTCCAGTAAGCTCTCTTTCCCCGACCCTTGACACTCCATTACCTCCCACCCCCAGTTTGCTCGTGTAGATCTCATCCATTTCTCTGTCTTTAGGCTATCCCTGTGTCTTTCTTAGGGTTCTCTTTACTAGGTAGCCTGCCTGGAGTTGTGAATTGCAGTCTGGTTATCCTTTGTTTTACATCTAGTATCCACTTATGAGTGAGTACATACCATGTTTGTCTTTCGGAGTCTGGGTTACCTCAGTCAGGATGATTTTTTCTAGTCACATCCATTTGCCTGCAAACCTCATGATGTCATTGTTTTTCTTTGCTGAGTAGTATTCCATTGTGTATATGTACCACATTCTCTTTATCCATTCTTCAGTTGAAGGGCATCTAGGTTGTTTCCAGGTTCTGGCTATTACAAATTATGCTGCTATGAACACAGTTGAGCATGTGTTCTTGTGGTATGATTGAGCATTCCTTGGGTATATGCCCAAGAACGGTATAGCTGGGTCTTGAGGGAGGTTGATTCCCAAAACGCCATATTGATTTCCAAAGTGGTTGTACAAATTTGCATTCCCACCTACAGTGGAGGAGCGTTCCCCTTGCTTCACATCCTGGACCTGCCTCGGCTGAGTCTACCAGGCTGGGTTGACTCCCCAGGGAAGACCTTGCCTTGGAGGAGGTGGGAATGGGGGGTGAATTGGGGGAGAGGGCTGGGGGAGGGGTGGGAGAAGGGAGGGTGGGAAAATCTGGGGCTGATATGTGAAATTAAGTTAATTATAAAATAAAAATATGTATTAGAAAGAAAAGAAAATCTTTGACTTGGGGGCTCACAGTTACAAAGGGTTAGGGTCCATGACTGTCATGTTAGGGAGCATGGCAGCAGAAGGGCACTAAACTGGAGCAGCAGCTAAAAGCCTATATTCTTACCCACAAGCAGGAGGTAGAGAAGACTAGCTGGGAATGGCCTGGGCTTCTGAAACCTCAAAGCCCACCCCGAATGACATACCTCCACTAACAAAGCCACAACAACTAGTCCTTCCCAAACAGTTCCACACGCTGTTGACGACGTATTCAACATATGTACGTATGGGAGCCATTCTCGTTCAAACCCTACACCTACTATGATGGACTGGAACCTAGAACTGTGAGTTAATGTCTGCTATCTCCCCTTTATATGTTGCTTTTCTCAGGATACTTTTATCAAGCAAAAGAATAAAAAATAAGACGTATACTGTAGATATTTTAACCTAACACATAGCAGGTACAACACATAAATTATTTCAATTACTTTCCAAAAGCATCTTTTCAAGTGGTATTCTCAAACATTCAACCTTACTTTTCAAGACTGTAAAAAAGTAACAAAGAAATGTTAACAGCAGTTACCTCTGGCAGAGATACTATAAATTACTTTCAATTTGTAATCTGTATTTTGTATAATTTTTATACATTACTGTTCAAATGGTAGTTTTAAAATTACATCAAGTTTTCAAGTGAATAGCTTAGAAACATCAACTGGCAATTGACTGATATTTGTAAGTACAGGAAGGAATCAAATGACTTTCCAAAATGGAAAATGACTTAGATGCTATTAGCTCTGGTCCTCTGAATCGTCCAATGGAAAGTTGGTTTACTGAACATGAACCTTCTGAGGCAAACAGAGAAATCGAGCACTGTGTCATCCTCTGTAGATGCTGGTGGTGATACAGCTATCTAATATCTTCACACTTCCTGTACTTTTCAGCCTGGTGGTGTTTACAGCACCCAGCATTCTCATGCATTGGCAAATGCTTAATAAACACTATTTGAACACTTAAATTATTCATAGATTTATCCAGATGTTTCCAAAACTAAGTTCTGTAAATAAAAGTGATTATTAAATGAGTACCAATTTACTACAAGAATATAAAATGAATCTGTGAGCTATTCCGAGTCACACTGAAAGCTTTGCAAACAGCATACTATTAGCTCTGCTGATTTGTTTTTATTTCTCCTAATTGAAATGTGGTCCATGTTATCAGGCCATCTGCACCATAACAAAACAACTCAGTAAACAAGATCAAGACGATGTTCTTTGTTAGGAGCAACATCAGATTTTGTTCTTACTAAAAAACATATTTTCTAAACGGACATTTTTTGGATATAAAGACTGAAAACTTGGAAAACAGAATAAATACACAAGATGCTAGTTCCCTCATTTACATATCTAAGCACAAACACCAACTTTCTTTACATAAAAACTGTTGGCACCATACATAATTATGAGTCTACGTTGCTTTTTGACTGGTAACTTCCCAGTCTTGCCTAACTCATCAGTTGAATCAACGTACCATACTTAATAATTTCACTATAAACAGACATTTTCTTTGTTCTAAAAGTCTTGATATTTCACACCCTGCAGTAATCCCCTCATACATAATCCCCTCATAGATCTTTGGTTCTCAAGCTATTATTCTAAGATATGCTAGAAACAATGGGTTGTTACATACATGTACAAGTTTTCATTTTGATAGATACTGCCAAATGATATTCCAAAAAAGTCAAATTGATATATATTTCTATGCCTTCCCAAACACTATCAACAATCTTTTTGGTTTTTCTATTTTGACAGATTAAAAATGTTCTCCTTATCTGTTTTAATTTATATACTGGTTGAACATCTTCTCAGGTGTGTTTGCCTTAGTAATTCATGGGTAAACTGCCTACTCACAAAAAGTAATTCCTTTGGGTTTTTCATCTTTCTCTTAGTGATTTCTCCATGTTCTTTACACAGTGATACAAAACCAATATTTTCTTCAAAGCTTTTAATTTGAGACTGTATTTACTCAGTCCCCTTCACTAATCTATAATTTTCATTAGTAAATGTATTCCTCCTTTGAATAAATTTCTAGTTTAAATGAAAGAAATGCTATTCTGATATTATTTTTAGCAATATTACCTCAGAATATTATTCTAAATATATACTATCTGGGCTACTAAGAAAAAAATAAGTTTTTCCGAATAGAGAATTCCACCAATATTAATTCTTCGATATTAATTAACTTAATATTGAAAGATTCTCATGATTGTCAGTATAGAGCCCACTCAGAATACTGAATGTACAGGCATGAGTACAGCTGTGGATATTCACTTTTTCCTAACTTGTTCTTCAATGACTCCATCCCAATTTACCAGCTTTTCGGGTACCTTCAGAGCTGAATACAATGGGGAGGAGAGAGAAGGAAAAAACCATACTCAGTTTTGACGGTCACCTACACCATCACCTTGGTAATGAGGAAGAGGAAGATGTCCAAGCACTACCCATGACTTCCAAGGGAAACTTCTATGTTTCCTCCTTAAAAGGTAGTACTGTGCATATACTCTCCCTGTGGAGTAACTGCACATGCATGTGGTTCCCTTCAATACTCCCTGCAAGTCAATTCAAACATTCCTGAAAAGCCGACGTCTAACCAAAATCTTTCACAAACCTGGTTCCTATACTTGTCTAATCATTTTCCTTCTTTACTAAAGCATTCACACAGCTTCTCTTAGCGTTAGAACCTACCAAAGCAAAGAGTATACTTCCAGTATCTATGTCTCCAAACTAGAAGCGGCACACATTCACCTCTAAGACATTTTGAGGAATGTTCGCCCAGGTTGCTCAAGTCCTTCATAGGAGGTCAGATATAATGCTATACAATGCAACACCATCTCAGAGAAAGGCCCTGTATCCATCTTTTTTTTTAATTATCAACATAGTCTCAAAATGGATGGTAACCTAATAATAGCACATCCCATTTCATAGTTTTTAACCCAGTCTTCATACTTCTGTGAAAACACAGACAATAAAAGAAAAGAGCAATTTCCTCTAATCTTAGTTTTACTGTTACAAAATCATTTCCATATACCTTTTCAGAATCAAAACAAGCATAATATTTTAGCTGTGTCTCATCATTGATTAGGACTTGTTTCCTTTTTCATGCTGTCTTCTATCTTCCAAATTTTGTACTTTTATAAGACAAAGAGGATGAGCTACATTCAATATCTTCATCACATTCCTCCTTATTCATATTGTTACCTTGGATTTGTTATTATACTTAAATAAAAACTACGTAAATATAATTAAAGTATTTCTATCCATTCACTCTTTTTAGTGCATTATTTGTATTTGAATGCTTTGTGATCATATATCACAAGAAAAGTATTCAAAAGCACTCTTCATATGAAGAGTATTTTTAAATCATAGACCTTTTTTCTTTTAAGTAGACCAGACAGAGCAATAAGACAGTAAAAAAAAGTCATTCTACATTAAAGACTGCTTCAATAAATGATACTTTATCTTTTTAAGTCGCATCTTTGATTTTAATACTGAATAAATGAATGGTACTTGGGATGTCACTTGATTACTAAACAAGTTGATCTTAGAATATGTAATCATTTTATTTTGATTATTTAAACAACCTTCTGTCCTATGAAAATTTTCAAAAATGATAGAAGGAAATATATAAAGATCATGAGTTATAAAATCCAAATAGTAAGAAAACAAAATGAGATATGAAACCTGTCCATGGCTGATTCTCCCCTAAAAGGCAACAGGGACAGGATGTATAATTTAGGGAAGATTAATTTATAGTTATAAATTAACAACAAATCTTGTGACTTCAGATAATTAGAGAAACTCAAAATACATAGAATTATATAAATCCCCATTAAAATAACTCACATATATACATATATATATTAAGAAAGAGTATAAACTCAAAGTGAATGCTTTAATTACCATTAAAAGAACAAATGTATCAATCAAAAAGTACTATAACTAATAGTATGTATCATAAGAGGAGGCTGTCTGTATTATATCTTCAATTAGGCCATCAACCCACAGATGTGACATTCTGCTGTCTCCCAGACTCATCAGGAAAAGGGAAAACCAGAAACAGAAACACATACATCTACTATGTGTCACAGCAGGTATTCCTAGCCTCATGAAGATTCTTGTCTGATCACATCAGGTAAATGGACAACTACATGAATTTTAGGACACTTAAGATAGACATCAGATGGTTCTAAGGGCATTCACAGTAACAGGATCTTAGTCTAAATGTATGTATGGTCAATTGTCTCTATAAATCATCCACAAACTAAGTAAACAACTCATATGCCTTCTATATAGATCAGCCAATAAGAAAACACTTCAAGGATCCTTTTCTTCCTGATCATG
Organism: Peromyscus leucopus; assembly: GCF_004664715.2. Taxonomy (NCBI): domain Eukaryota; kingdom Metazoa; phylum Chordata; class Mammalia; order Rodentia; family Cricetidae; genus Peromyscus; species Peromyscus leucopus. The sequence goes on along the minus strand of NC_051070.1, from coordinate 36,818,707 downwards.
AATTACTAACATGCTTTCAATTTTAAACATCATGGTGCATTAGCTTGTATGATATGTCTTTTCATGAAGTACATACTAAATCATATTGTAAAACACATGTTGTACAGTATATACTACTTATCATTGTGAAGAACTGAGTTTGTGAGCCTCCAAGAGTCACATGTAAACACTGATAAGTTTGACAAGGTGATATGCTCATAGGGATCCACCTTGTCTGGACAACCAATAAACTTGACCCATGTCTGCATGTGTTTGGCTTCCACATGTAACATATGAGGGCAGGGCCAGGTCATCTCTCACTCTGGGCTCTGATCATTAATACAGTTGGCAAAGACGGCGAAAGACTGCAGTGAAACACCTCATTCAATCCTGAGTCTTTATGGAATACAGCTAAATGGAGGGCAGGAGCTGGCTGCTGTGAGGAGAATGAGGAGCCAGACCGTGGAAGAGTAAGACAGGGCTAAAACAGCTGAGTGACCTTGGGTTGGCAAGACTGTCTAGATGGCACATGGTTCAGTCCTCAGCATTGCAACTCAACAAACAACAACAACAATAATAATAATAATAATAAATTTTAAAAAACAAAAATGTAGAGGTTGATATTTTTAAAAATCAAGAGTGGACATCAAGTTTGGAAAAATACAATAGTTACAGCACACTCTTTCAGGATACCAGAACATTGTTCAATGAGTATGCTAAATTCATTTATAAAGGATAAAATGAAAGGGGTTTAAGTTTATAGTTAGGAGAAGTAGAAACAAAAGTATAATTTTTAGTAGAAAAAGGGCAAACTACAAAAAGGGTTGGAAAAATCTATGACATTTCACAATTTTTAAAATTAAGTTATCAGGTAATTCGTAGTCTACCTAAGAATATTTTAGAGAAGAAAATGGTGTCTTCTATTTTTGCTATAAATCCACCAGGGTCAAATACAATAAAAACCAAGAGATAACAATAAGAAAACTGATTTTATATGTAAAGATGCAGGAAAGTTTTCCAATGAAACATTTATATCTTAATTAAATGTCCAATTCTCAAATTGGAAATAATATTAGTATATTATATATAAAAATAAGGGGTCACGGTTTACAAGCATACTGGTCTAAGACTTTTTTAAACTACTGTGTCCATTTCTAAAATTCTAAAAGATTACTAATCAAAATGAAGAAATGAAGCCAGAAGCTTCTGTTGCTGTCTGCATAGACTAAGTAAAGAAGATGGACAAATAAACCAACTCATAGGAAAACAAAGCTAAGAGATATAGAAAGGACAGATTCTTAGTCGTTGGAGAACTCGCATCTGGACCTCCCAACATGGCCATCCTGTCAGATGTACAGCCAGTGGAATTCATTTTCTGCAAGTCACTTCCTAAAGCTACAAGGGTAGAACAACAGGGGAAATAAAGCATGCTACAGAAAACTATTTTCGTGACATCACTAAGGACGTAAACACGAGAAGTAAACAAACTGAGTGCTCTAAGGTTCTGGAGACAGACAGCTAGTCACAGAAATGGAAGACCAGGCTACAATGTTGAGAAATGCCCACTGTGAGCTACATATGTCTGTTCCTGTGAACTTAATTCTGGGAATGCCAGGAATTAATTTTTCTTTTCTTTAGTGACACCAAGCTGTTTATGTTATGTTCGCAAATATCTGTGACTCCAGAACAGAGAGAAGGGATTAGGACGACAGACACATTGAGGCTAAAGTGTTTAGTCTAGCCTAAATGGTGAGCTACAGGTTCAATGAGAGACCATATCAAAAAATAGAGGTAGACAGCATTACATGAGAAAGATACCCAACATCATCCTCTTTTAACCACGTATGCATACACAGTGAAATGCTGAGTACAAGAACATATGCACATGCATATACCACCACACACACACACACATACATACACACACACACACAGCGGGCGGGGGGGAAGGTAATTTATATTCATTCTTAGGAAGGGCAAGTTTAGTAATCTGTTCAAAGGGACTTGTTTCACATTAGGTATGGCGGGCGGTGGTAGCGCATGCCTTTAATCCCAGCACTCAGGAGGCAGAGCCAGGCAGATCTCTGTAAGTTTGAGGCCAGCCTGGTCTACAGAGCAAGATCCAGGACAAGCACCAATGCTACACAGAGAAACCCTATCTCAAAAAATCATATTAGATATGGCTAAAATAACTTGTAAGCCTAAATATATATTGCCGACATTATATTCAAAGACAAGCAGGTAAATATATATGTATCTGAGAATGAAATGTGTATTTTTATGATGCTCAGGATTATTAACTTTATATTCAACTTTGTAGCACAGATATGAATCACAAAGCTTCCACCATAACATTTATTCATCCAGTCTCATTTTCTACTTTTACTCTGACCTTCAATAAAACAGGAGAAAGATGAACTATTAGGAGACTTTTAAATGCTGCCTCTCTATCTCTCTCTCTCTCACACACACACACACACAACACACACACCTGTAAACTTTTATAATTTTAGCTAGTCCTTGAATTTAAAAATTTAAGCTGTATTTGTTACTCCTAAAAACAAAGTATAGGCCACATGATAGAATCAAGTAAGTTTTTGTATAGAATTATAAAACAAAGCTTTAACTTGTATCATCTATGAAAAAAATCTATTCTTTGTTTCCAGTCATTAATGATGCTATTCTTCAGAACTTTCAATACTTTTAGTCTTAAGTATGTACTTAAATGGTTCCCTGCTATTTTGGTATTTTACTTTACTATGGGACAGGAAAGACCTAATGTCCATAACATTTTACAATGTTATAGGAATTAATGAGCATAATTACTTAAACCATGGATCAATTTTGAGACAAACTGAAAATGAGCACACCATATACTCTATTTCATCTTGTTAAAGTCTGGCTTCAAAGATTGCTGCCTAATTTACAATCTAGCATGCTACTTTTTCAAACAAGTAGAAGTTCTTCTTTTGTGCTTTAGTAGTGAAAGCGGAAGCTAGGTAGGTGGAGTCCCACCAACAGATGCCTGTAATCTAAACGCTTTACTCCGGCCTGTTGGCCTTACACCTCTTTTTCAACTTGAAAGTTTAGGGTGAAGTAACGTTGCCTTTTCCTCTACCTATAGAACTTTTCTTTATTGAAGTACAAACACAAAGAATAGATGAAGCCGATTGGTAGAAAAATAAAATAATGGAAGGAATAATCAGCATCAATTCTTGTTAGATAAGGATGCCACAGAATTACGTACTTCAAACTACTACATATTTATTTTAGGTGATCCAGGTATCTGCATAAGGGGTCACACATTACTTTTCATGTTTCTGAACCATTTGAAAACAGAAGGTGATTACAACCTCTCAGATGCCTACGAATTCCATTTACATGGAGTACATCACTGTAATTTTTTTAAATGCATTCATATTCAAATCTGAGAACCATGATTCTTAGCTCATCAGGCCTGCCTAATTGCACTAACATCTGCAATCAATTTAAATTCTTTAAGATATTCTTTCACAGTGCTTGAAGTGATTTCATGCTGTGATAGATTTAACACACTCACTAATTTATAGACACATACAAGCAGATGAGACCTCTTTTTCCATGGGTGAGGCACAGCACCGAAGGGCAGTCTCCAGTTTCCACCTGATAGGGATGCAGCAAACAACGCGTGCTGCACGGCTTACTGGAACTACATGAGACGACAGTCCCATGCAAGCGTAGCAGAAAGTCAAGCTACAGCTAGCATTTCATCCAGATCTATTTGTAAGTCATGGACCATTTAGCGGTGTGATGAGAGTTTACAGATGCAACAAACTGCAAACTAGAGCTACCAGGTAAGTTATACAGAAAAAAATGGGTTTCCCTCAATCAATCATTACTCCTCCCCAGAAAATGGAGGAGGAGGGGATGAGAGAATCATTTTTAACCTAAATTACAACTTCACATACAACAAAGAAAATCCAGAAGACTGGAGAGTCTGGGTATATAGCAGAGGTACTGTAGTTCTGGATGCTTCCTGGGTTCTCACAGAAAAAAAGACAAAATTACTAACTAGTTGTAATTTAAAAAAAAAAAAAAAAAAAAAAAAAAAAAAGAATAGTAACACAAGGTAACAATGCAGTCCTCCAACAATTTCAAATTAAAGCAGTTAGAGCCACACCATCAATTGCCACAAGACCTGCACATTATCAACACCTGACTTGAAAAAACGAAGGAAGCCAACCAAGTGATGGCAATCCAGAGAACTCAAAATGGCTCAGAGAGCTAACAGCAGTCTCGGTGGCATCTAAGGAGTTTGGTCAATGACAAATGGCAAGGAGTTTGGTCGGTGGTCATAGGAGTGGACTCCACAAGCCCCAGAAAAGATTTGAACAGGTTGGGCATCAATGTTCCATGAACTCTCAACACTCAGCTCCCTGGGTTCCTAGTCAGAATGGGATTCGACCTGCATCAGAAAATGCTGTGAATGGAATCAAAACTAGAACATTCCTAAAGCATGAAAGACATCTCTGTTGGCCGTCACAAAATGGACACCAGGGTTATTGTGAGTGGTGGAGCTGTTTGTTTTGATTTTTTTTTGTCTTATTGATCTTTTTGTTGTTATTGGTTCTGTTTTGACTTCTGTGTTTTGATTTTTTTTTTTTTTTTTGGTTTTTCTCTTTGAAATTTTCTTCTTTTTGTTTTTGAGAGAATGGGAAGGAGAACATGAATTTGAGGGGCATGGAGTAGGAGAGGATCTGGGAGTAGTTGAGGGAAGGGAAAAATATGATCAAAATATATTACATGGGAAAAAAATTAAATACATATTTTAATGTAACAACTTCAATATGTGCTCAGACATTCAGCAAATACAGAAGAAACAAATATTTAAAACAGAAACTATGGATTGAAACAAAAGAATTTAAACAGAAAAGATTTAAACATTTTTTTAAATTAAACAAAAGATTTAAAAATTCACTTCAAGGTAAGAAATGAGATGACTGTTTCCTGTTTGGACTATGCACAATGCATAGATGCCAATCTTGAAATGTTTAAGAGACAAAAATATCATTTCATGAATAAAAACCAAAGTGAAAGGAATATAAGAATAAAGAGGTACCTTGACACTCAGAGCTGATATCAATGAAACATTGAAATCATAATAAAATTAGATGATGAAAGTAGACAGGAGGCAGGGCCCAAGGAATGGTAGAGAAAAGGGTTATTAACAAATACAATTTTGTTTCAAAGTACCAGAATGGAACCTAATACTGCATATGATTTTTAATTTATTTTATTTTTAATAAAAAATAAAAGTAGATCCTGTGCTTCCATTCATTTGGTTATTTGTCCCGGTGCTTTATCCAACCTTGGCTTCAACAATTCTTGCTCATATAAACCCTCTTCTTTCTCACTAATTAGACTCCCAGTGCTCCACCAGGGGCCCAGCCGTGGATGTCTGCCTTCAGATTCCTCAGACCTTGATCTGGAGGAGGTGGGAATGGGGGGTGGGCTGGGGGGAGGGGTGGGCGAGAGGGGGAGAACAGGGGAATCTGTGGCTATTATGTTGAACTGAATGGTGTTGTAAAATAATAATAATTAAAAATAAATAAATAAATAAAGAGAAAGTTTGCTACAATAAAAAAAATAAAAATAAAAATAAAAGTATATCATTTCCCCATTCCTCTCATCTTAAAGATTTTTAAAAAGAAAACCATAGATCATGAGGGAGAACATTCATTAAGATATAATCAGTGACTGCTGGGCGGTGGTGGTGCATGCCTTTAATCCCAGCACTCAGGAGGCAGAGGCAGGCGGATCTCTGTGAGTTCAAGGCCAGTTCAAGGCCTGGTCTACAGAGCGAGATCCAGGAAAGGCACAAAGCTACACAGAGAAATCCTGTCTCGAAAAACAAAAAAAACAAACAAACAAAAAAAAAAAAGATATAACCAGTGACTAATTCTAGGATTATGTTTGGTCTTGACAGGCATACTGAACTTATTGTGCTTATTCTGTTTTAATTGTAAGCTTCTATTGCTCTTATAAGCAAATGCAGCACAAATCTGGGAACAAATTCAGTAATATTTAGGAAAGAGCGTTAAGCTACCTCAACTTTTTCTAGTAAATGCACTGGAATCCTTACAGTCACACAGAAACCAGGCAGACTAGGAAAGGTAAACCAAAGTTAAGAGAGAGCTAGCAAACTCCCAGGAAACTCAGAAACAAGCCCCTCCTCCTCACAAGGAACTAGCTGGTAAATGTGGCCTCCCTAATCAGCTCCTCAAGACTTTTGTGGGTCTGCTTGCACTTCTGAGGGACATAGCTTGGAGCCTGTAAGGGAGCAGTTCTCAACCTGTGGGTCGCAACCCCTTTGGGGTCAAACAACCCTTTTAAAGGGTCACCTAACACCATAAGAAAACACAGATATTCACATTACAATTCATAACAGTAGCAAAATTACAGTTATGAAGTAGCAATGAAATAACTTTATGGGTGGGGGTCACTAGAACATGAGTATTAAAGGGTCATAGCATTAGGAAGGTTAAGAACCACTACCCTATGGCTTCACTGTTAAATGGCCATAAATTACTACGACAAACATTATGGATGGAACAACATTGGAAGAATCTTGTGCCTTATTTTTAACAATCTTTTTTGATAGGAAAAAAGGAATCTTATTGGTCTAAATCCTATTCTAAACCAAAATTATCTTAACACATTCTTTAATTGTTTATAACTTCCTCTATGGTCTCCATGGCCTCTGTCATAGACTTATTATCAAGCCATGAAGAATGTTTAACCTGACTATAAACTCAACCAACCACAACAAAATAAGCTCTAACATAAACACCAGAATCACAGACCTAATGTGATATGCACAGTCTAAAGAGAAAGAGGAGAAAAGTCCAGGTGCAGGCAGCAAGCAACTCAGTTGGGATATACTTAAGGTTCAGGACTCTTGATGACAGAACCATCAGCTGACAACGTCTGGAATATGCTGCAAGCATTTTAAGGGAAGATAAGACAATTTCTGAAGAACTGCATTAAACACTATCACATATACTTATCATTTATGTGGCACATCGTGTTTTAATTATTAGTTTTCTTAAAGAAAATCCTTAGACGAAAAGAGATGTTCCTGTTTTCTCCCAGACTTTCAATTTTTCAGACACTACATTACTGGGAACTGTGAATTCTTCCCCGATTTGTCTGTCTCATCACATCTAGTTTTAAAGTCTCAACCCCCAGCTATGTAACCAAACAGAAGCCATGTCTGCATTTTCTAGAAGACCCTTCTCCATTGACCATGCTAAATGCCAGGACCAAGAACTGCACACAGGGCCTTGCAATATCAGTGTCAATTATGCTCGGGGACACACACTGTGCAAGGGGATTTTACCATGTTCTTTGGAATGGAAATGGCAATTTCTAGAATAGAACAGCCTTAGAGATCACCCACATCAGTCAGTGCATGTGGCTGGCCCATCAGGTCATTTAGAGAAGCACAAAAAAACCCAAAGCAACTTACGTAGGAATGTGCATTATTGCATAAATTCTATTTGTACTGGGCCCAAGTTATTGTTCCATAGTTCTATCCTCAATGTATCGTGAAACCTCCTGCAACTATGGCCACTCCCAGAAAAAGATAATCTCCCACCTTAGGATCTTTAAATCCAGGAGAAAAAGATTTCCCAAAAGCCACCCATCAAACTTGCCCACCACACTATAGCGAACAATTTGAACCACATGTCCACATCCTAGTAGTTAAGAAAAAGCCAATCTGCCATTGTCAGATCCTAATATGACCCTGTTTATTAATATTTTAATAATTCTTGACTGCAAAAATTCAGTATAACTATTTAGCAACCTAAATTCAAACTTATAAGATGTTGTGAATAAGTTAAGTTTAATGGGGTTTTTTTTTTCCTCCTATTCTAAGAAGTAACCTTGTTAGAACTTTTGGGGTTATTATTTGGAAGCATGTTTTGTCTTTTTTAAAACTTTTTTATTATTATTTATTTGTCTGTGGAGAGGGGATGAGTTGAGGTCCATGGGTATGCCACATTGCATGTGTGGCTATCAAAGGACAACTAGAACTCAGGTCATCAGGCTTGGCAGCAAACGCCTTTATCCACTGAGCCAACTTGCGGGCCTCCCACACCATTCTTAAATCAACTGCAGGTATGAGTTTCAAAAAATACTTAACTTGACTCACAAAAAATATTCAAATCAAATTCATAATACAAAAATCTCAATAAACATATACCTGACATAAATTTCTTGATCTCTGTAAAGCAACCCGTGGTGGTGCTGTACAGATGACTATGGCCCACAACCTATAAAATATGAGTCTAATAGTGATCTGCCTTTCTCAGTAACTTTTCAGCAGACATTAATATAAATAAAATGGCAGGACAAAAATGTGAACACTAGTGCTAATAAAATGGAGCGCTACTTGCAGAGCAGTAAGTGGTTGGTCAGCTTGAACTTTCCATAATGTTAATCACCCGTCAAATTATTCAGGCCGCTCCTAGGAAAAGCCATGATATTCTACACACTAATTAAGTGAGTTAATGCTACACTCACACTCCAGATAACTCATCTATTTCAGTCCTGACTATTTAATTACCTCATTCTTGTAAATAAATTCCCCTTGGTTCAAAATGATTAGAGGACTAAAGTTGTAAATCAGTGAATGAAAACTAAAAGAGACCTGCCTTTACAGAGTTCAAGTACAGTTGATCTTGTCTTGTAAGTCTTTATTTTCTCCAATTCCAGATTAAAACGCACTAATACACAGGGTTTTCTAAGCCCATTGGAACTTGTGCAACTTATCCTGTGTGGTTGTAGCTAATAAATTTAGGCTTGTTAGATTTCAATTTTCTTAACAGTCATCTTCCCTAACTACTCCACAGGACACAATTCACCTACCTTGCTTTGAGTTTTGTACATTATATTTCACATGTTTTACCTATGTATGTAAGTTATATGTTGGCCAAATGGTTCCATTAACACACAAAGACAAGTGTGTTACTTTGGAACCCATCTCTGTTGCCTAGAATCCTGGCTGACAAATATTAACACCCAGTAATCATATATATTCAATAAATGTCTTTTTAAAAATGTGGAAACACCCACAGCAAATGTGTGTTACATGATACTTTTCTATATTTTATTATGATAAATTTGATGTAATAGTATAATGTGTATAATGATTTCAATTGCAAGAATAAGCAAATAACAAGGAAAACTAAACAACTGCTAATATCAGAGGTAGTCACCAGTGTCAAATGTTTTAAAAATGGAACAAACAACTTAATGGTGATAGAATACCTGTATAACACAGGAATAGTCATTTTACAGTTAGAAAAAGAGAAAATCAAAGAAGGAAATTAAGATGCCCACGCACAAAAGACCAAAAAAATAAAAATAAAAAAAATAAAAAAACAAAAGCCTAACTCCTAAATGACAATCACGTATCTTTAAGGGGCCAAAGCCACTAATATCGGTGTCATAGCATCTGAACACAGAACCTATCTACACCAGGCCAGAAAAGGCAAACTACTCATCGTGATTTCTATAACTGAGGATGAGACTGCTACAACATGAGATTTGTTTAAAAATTAAACATCACTTCAGTCTTTCTTCCAGAAGAAATAGCTCTGAGGTACAGGCTGTCTACCAGAACACAGAGATAAGGTATAAATAACTTATAGTCTGCCTTAGGTTAAAGTATCCAGTAAGAACCAGTGTGATAAGGAACTTCTTTCTAATCCCATTATAAATTCAGCCAAAATCTCCCTCTATTGCCTTTCACTTCATGGCTGACCTCCTGTCACAGTTGTCAGCTGTCAGTTTAACACACTTGGGAAAGAGGGAACTTTACTTGAGGAAGTATTTTTATCAGATAGGCCTGTGGGCTTGTCTGCATGGTATTTTTTTTTTATTGTTAATAAATGGCAGAAGACCCAATCCACTGTGGGCAATATCATACTTGAGTACTTGGGCCAGGGCTGAATAAGAAAGCCGGCTGAGCAAGCCATGGAGAGCAAGCCAGGAAGCAGCATCCCTCCATGTTCTCTGCTTCAAGGACCATGCCCCCAGGTTCCTGCCTTAGAACTTGTAAGCTGAAAAAACCCTTTCCATCCTACATTGGTTATGGTGATTTATTACAGCAAAAACAAAGCAAATTAGAACACTTCCATGTTATATTTTTCATCCAATCCCCATTTTTCACAACTTCTATCAAGCTCATCTGTTTTACAGTGAAGTAAATACAACAGATTCTGGAGGCCAATCAGTTTCTTAGACACTTTGTCATTATTTCAGCTCCGTTTCAGGTCTCCCTGGAAAAAATGGTCACTATGGGGAGATACAATGTTCTTTTCAATACTTACATTTGTAAGGTATTCCAAGATGATCTTACCCATAGGAAAATGCACACTATGGAAATGATTGTTGTGAATCCTAACTTAGATGGGTGGAGGAAAATCTGTCTCCAAGAGATCTGTAGTACAAATACGATCCCCGTGTATAAGTGACACTGGAAATCAATGACCATCCTAATTCACTAGCAGTGAGACTGCACAACCCAAAACCAAACCACTCCCCCCAAAAAATTTTCAGAGACTACTATGGGAAATGTCTGAAGCTAATTTATTATAATACTTGTTTCTAATTAGGCATTCAAAAGCCTTCTGATTGCAGTTTTGCACCAGCTCAAGCACTTCATTAGACAAATGCATTGTTTTCCACACTACATGTTGCAGCATTATTTTTCAACCTGACAGCTTTACTTACTGTCTTAGAAGCAGTATTAATGTACTGCATCACCATTTCTTTTTTGATACTGAAGTCCTTTTCCCGCAATGGTGCCTTTTTATCTTCATTTAAATTCATATCTTCCTGGAAAACACAATTAAAATGCCTGATTTTAGAATCTAAGTAGAGCAGCAGTTCGACATACACTCTATGAAACAGAAAAATCAATAATTTGTGACTAAAGCAGCATTAATTGTTTTGGAATGATTTCCACATGGTTCTGCCTGAAGGAAGGAGAGCTGGGTAGACAGAAAGCATTCTAGATCATTTAACAGGTAAAACACTTACCAGAAAAGCTTTAAATTCACAGTAGGCTATTAAAATTATATTCACATCACTATAGATAATTAGACAGTTGCAGATTTCTGCCTTTCATAAGGTCATTAGGATTCAAAATTTCAATATATTTATTTATTTTACAACAGCTGCACCTGAAGCTATCTTGTACTGTTTTAAAGAGATAATCTGCATGCTACAAAAATAAAAAGTAAATAAGCCACCACCTTCCAGGATAGCTACAAGCACATGCATAATACCAAACACCTAATACTAATGTAAGAAAATGCGGTAACAGTCTATGGTTTTAATCCTATCTATCCCTATCAAAAAATATTAAGTAGTTAATTTACTGAATGATCTAAATAACACAAAAGTTGAGTTTCTGAATGAATATAAGAGTTTGTGAATTGGAAGAAGATAAAAGTCTAAAATTTCTCAAAGAGACTAAGCATCCTATACTTTGCTATAAGACTAATTATGACTAATAATCCAAGTAGCCGCATAAGCATATGAATTCCATAAACTGCTTAAAAGGCTGTGTGGTAAAAGATGGGAGGCTGAGGTAAGACAAAAGGGCTGGCGAAGAAGGACAGCATCAATAATTTCCTCAGGACCATAGACCCAGGGCACACGTAATATGATTGGTAAAACAACTGCATGTACATAAATTCTAGAACTACTACAAATGAATACATAATAATCAGAACTTCAAATCACCTATGCAACCCAGCAAACGAAATTTCTCCCAAGAATGATACATTCCTTCTTCAAACAATGAAGATCATTCATTTACCTGACACAAAACAATTCTAGCGTGTTACAATAACAATTCCTTTCATTTTATCTCAATAGAAATATTTACAATGGACAGGCATGATGAGCACTAGGGCGGTTGAGGTAGGAGGATCATGAGATCAAGGTCAGCTTAGACTATACAGAAAGACCCTGTAGAAAGGAAGAAAGGGAAAGAGGTAAGAAATTTTGAGATCTTAGAACATCCACTTTGACTGACTGACAAGAGGAAGTAGTTAGCAATGCGCCTTCTTGACCTAGTTAGAAGTAGCAGGGTAAGTAACAGTTAATTTGCTTCCTTTCCCCCCTCTAAGCTAGTATTTCTCAATAGGCTTTACTCTCCGTCACCTATGATCTGGGGACCAGCAAGATGGCTCAGTCTTGCTGCCAAGCCTGACAACCTGAGTTTGAGCTCAATGATTCACATGGTGGAGAGAAGTGACTACCACTCTCCACACATGCATCCATGTACACATACGCACACACATGTATGTATGTATGTATGTATGTATGTATGTATGTATGTATGTACATATGGGAAAAATTTAAATTTTTGGAATTCCTGGAGACAACTGATTGTGGCAGTGGCAGGGAGACTGATATCACTCAAAAAGACAAAAGAAACATTCCTCAGTCGATCCTAAAGAACATAAAAAGGAGGTTGATGTAAAGAGATGCCCCTTTAAAAGACAGCTAAGTTTGTAATGGAGCTTGCTGTGCAAACCTGGGGACCTGTATTCCATCCCTGTGTAAAAGAGGCCATAGAGTTGTCCTCTGATCTCCACAAGAACGCTGTGGTTTGAATGAGGATGGCCTCCATTGGCTGACAGATTTGAATGCTTGGTCATCAGAGAGTGGCACTATTCGAAAGGATTAGAAGTGTGGTCTTGGTGGAGGAAGTAAGTGGGCTTTGAGGTTTCAAAAATCCATGGAGTGAGTCCCTCTCTCTTCCTCTCTTCCCTGTCTTCTGATCTGAATGTAGAACTCTCAGCTACTTCTCTAGCTCCATGTCTGACTATATGCTGCCAAGATCCCCACCATGATGATAACAGACTAAACCTCTGAAACTGTAAGCAAGCCCCAATCAAATGCTTCCATTTATACGAGTTGCCTTGGTCATGGTGTCTCTTCATAGCAATAGAACACTGACTAAGACACAGATCATACACACACACACACACACACACACACAACGACAATGACAACGACGATGATGAAAGAAATTATCAAAGCTCAGGCTCTAATCAATGGGATTAGACACAAAATAAAAAACTGAAAGTAATATGTAAACTCACATAATAAGTATTACATGGGTTTAATGTACATTAAATAACCCAGAAATTAACTATCATAGGATATACTTGCACTGCCTTTTTCAAGTTCTATCAACATAGTGCTTTGTACCATAATTATAGCACATGGATAACAAAAGAACACACCAGCAATAAAGAAGATATTTGTGGAGTTCCTTGAATGGTCAGGCCAACTGACTCTATTAAAATGCACCATTACATGGTACACTAGGGCATTATACCAAATTCTTAATTATGAATAGAGGTAACTCATTTTTATCTATAGAAAACTTCACTGGCAATAAGTCAGGCATAAAAAGACAAGTAGTGTATGTTGTCACTCATAAGTGGAAGATAAAAGAGTTGATCTCCGAGGACATATATAGTAGAACAGTGCATTGCCAGAGCCACGTAAAGATAGAGGGAAGAAAGAGAGCTGGTTAGAGGTATAAATTATATTAAGTTCTAATATTCCACAACACAGCTGGATGACCACCTCCTGATCTATTTACGTTTTAAAATGAAAAAGGATTCAAGTGTTTCTAACATAAAGAAATGATACATGGTTGAGGTTACAGATATGTTAATTTCCTTGTTTTGATCATTGCACGGTGGATATATGTTGTGAATTCACACTGGAACTCATGACTATGTACAATATTAAGTGACAAACATAAAAAGAACTACACTGGAAGAAAGATGGAGTTGGGGAATAATTGCTATAAAAAATAGGGAGACCTAGAAGCATCTATGATCTGTATTAAATTACAACAGCAAATTAAAATACTTAATAGGCACAGAATACTAAGAAACAATAATTTACTGGTTGAGCTGAAATCAAAATAAAATTTCAAAATATATTTGAATACAAAAAAGACAAAAGCCACTGTTTTCTTTTCAAAGAGGTGTTGCAGATGACATTTGTCCCTGGCTAAGAATGGTTGTGATGGCTGGTAAGCACCATAGAGTGTCTGGGAGGGCATTTCCTGAATAAACTGGCCACTTGAATCAATAGACTTAAGATTCACACTCATCCAATGGGGCAAGTACTACCCAATCAGTTGAGGGCCTAGAACATCAAAAGGCAAAGGAAAGGTGAATTTATTCCATCAAATGGGTACCCTTCTTTCCTGATCTTGGCTCTACAGCTTCTAGCTCTGGAAGTTGGGCCCATGTGCACTCTAGTTCCACACTCCAGGTTCTCAGGGACTGGGCCTTGCACTGGGAACCACTGTGTACCCACTAGCCTTTCTCAATCTCTGCTAATAGAAGGCCTGTGCTGGGAATGAGGCTCCATAATCCTTTAAGACAATTCCCTTAATAAAGACCCTCCCAGGTGCCAATCTAGACATTAGCATTCCCACTGGCTCGGCTGTCTCCAGAGACCCTTACCTTGTGCACAATTAAACTAGTGTTGGGCAGTTCCCACTGATTTCCTCTGGTAACTATGGCAACTCTCTTATTTAAGTATGGCAGTCATCTTCCTGAGAAATTAGAGATGACAGAATCCCAATGCCCTGTTTAGTTAAAGGAAGAAGGGGATAGAGGAAGAACATCGGAAGAATACAGCACCCCTAGGGATACAACTACACCTAACAAATTATTATTCTCTATATATCCAGAAGGAAAGTGCATTGCAAAGAAAAAACAAGGAGGAATGGAGAATAAATAATCATATGGAAGTATGTAATGCAAGACTTTTAAAATAGATTTTTATCTATAGAAAACAGTGTTAACAAGAAAAACTCCTAAAGCAATAGCACACAGCGTTGAGAAGTAATAAAGTCCCCAAAAAAACACATAGGAAATTTTGTACTAGAAAATTATTATTTAGTGTTGCAATTCCAGAGAGATTAGGCCTCTCAGAAGACTATCCACAAAACTGAGCAGGGTAAGACTGGGAAAGACAGAATGAACAAGACATCAATTTTCATATTTCTTAGTTCATATTCTCTCAAAATAATCAAGTCTCCATCTTCTTAGTTGAGCTGGCATAGAGACAGAGAATGTCAATACAGTGGATCATGTGGACAATCCCAGGAGAAGGGAAGAAGGAAACAAAATGGCATCCACTGTGAAGGACCCCTTCAATCTAAACTGCAACCCAGTCTGGAGGGACTACCTGGAGAAGCCAGGCTCAATACCATCCACTCAGCAGGACCTGGGAGTCAGGACTGGGAGCGGGGGGAGGAAAGGGGGAAATACCTGAAAAACATAACAATAAGTCATTTGGGGGACCCTATCACCTCGGGTACACACTGGCCACCCTGGAGAAAGATAGATGGGGGTGTGGAGAGCATCAACCAGAACCACTGTGACATCTAAAATTAATTTCCTTCATTAAAATGATGTTTCTAATATACCTAAAAATTAAAAAGAACTTGTATAGATTGCCTAAATGAGCAATATAAATCATTATGAATTAACTGATTCTTCCTTCCAATTTAATATGTGATACTTTCTACACTGTAAATAAAGGCAAAAAATGATGAATAACTACAGGTCTTTTTACAGCCCCAATATGGCAGCTTACTTCAATGTATTATTTCATCAAATATATATTATAGATAAAAGTATTGAATAGAAACTGCACAGAAGACATAATCATAAAGCTGATAAGTAATTTGCTACAACTATATAAAACTACTGTTAATAAAACGAAAAATAGTAACTTTACACAAGAGAAACCCTGAAGACTCCATCTTCCATAATAGCCCAGACTAAGACCACCAGACATCAATATGATATATCCCCTGATAATGAAATATTGGGAAAGATACATCAACTCGATGATATTCCTCCCAGAGCATTTCTCAATCTAATTATGGAAAAGGACATGGGGGAAAGAAAATCAGACAAACTCAAATTGAGACCACTCTACAAAATAAGGAGGATTCTTCAAAGTGTTAGTCATAAAAGATAAGGGGACCTGTCACTGAATGGAACAGACATGGGGACAAGATGCAAACTGTGACTGGATCGTGGACATGAAAGAGGAGTGACTGGAAATCTAGTCTATAGCTTAGTTAGCAGCTCTACCAATGTTCATTTCATGATCTTTAATAAGATGCTGGCACAAGGAAATGCTGCCTGAAGGACCTATAAGAACTCGTGACTATTTATGTAATTCTAAAGTAGTTTAATAACAGATTTTAATGAACAATTCAGAAAAAGTGGTGGGGTGTGGAACAGCCTTCATTTTAAAAAGAAAAGAATTTTTAAATCCTCTAAAATGATCAAACTGTATGTGATCTGGCTGGGTGGAAGGAAGAAATAAAGACAAACTGAAGGCTACTGAGAAGACTTCAAACACAGATAACCAAACTCCATTCACAACTCAGGGGCCAGGCACCCCTTGAGACTTTTCCCGAGTACAAGGCCTAAGGTTATTACCAGTTACTACTACTTCTGACTTCAAGTCTGCTATGTGAGCTTTGCATGTTGCCCCTTCCCCAAGCAACCTTTCCACAAAAGACTCTTCAAACTTCTTTGATCTTAAATAAGAAATAAATGGCTAAGTCGGGCCCCATATTAAACATTAGTAAGCACCATTTTATTTTTGAGATAATCCCTCTATTGATGAAGTTCGGGGGAATTTTTCCAGTTGACTGCAATCCTGCAACTTGGACCTGAACTCTCATCTGTCTAGTCTGCCGTGCTTGTTTCCATACTTTTATCTCCATGTAAAGTCCATTTCCCGAGGTTCAATACTATATGACGCACACTTATCCTGCTAACACCCCAGGCTGACACCTGCAGCACATGCCTTGGCAATACCCACGAGGGCCCTGGATGTCACTGGCTTTCTTGTCACCAACCAACTTCACTTTCACCCTCCTCACTCTCATCTTCAGGGTCACAGCTGGTCCTTTTCATCACCTAAAAGCTGCCCTCCCTCAAATCGAGCTCCACACTCCTACCCCTGACCTCAATCTTCCATCTTACAAGGTTGCTTGCTTGCAAACTTTTTCCTTTTTCCCAATGAAATCTCCACTCCAGTACTTTGTCTTCATGCAGACCAACTCTTCCATCAATTATTTCTACATTCATCAGAATTCCCACTTGTTGATGGCCCACACCACACCACGTGCAAGGGAGAGCGGGCCCCTAGGGCATGGGCCTAGGAGAACTGACCCCACATCTTGCCTGAAGGATGAGGTCCCAGTGGCCCAGACCAACCAGCTCAGCTACCACTCAGACCCACATCCTGGGCCTTCAATTGGCCCACCCTAACATCTCCCACATCTATGATCTGCTGGAGTGTGTAAAGGAAATGGTCCTACGGTAGGATAACCACAGGATCTCCAGGACTCAAGGCAACAGCAGGATGTCTGGGAGGAGTTCCAGCGAGGCTCCAATAATGATGGTAAGCCAGAGCAATTGAACCAAACCAATGACTCATTGCAATGAACATTTTGTGGGTGGCGCTGATTGAACAAAAGAGTATACTGTGTGACACACCGCAGCACCCAATGCCACTGGAAGGAATGAAGAGGTGTTGGTAAGATGGAGGAGCAGGGTGGTATGCTTGTTTTGTTTTTCATTGATTTGGGAGGGTTCTTTGGGGAGTATGCTGCAGGGGTAAGGAGAGGATATGAATTCCTTTTCCCAATCTCTTAGGTCCACATATTGAACAGTTTTGCTTTACTCCATGTGACTTCCTTTTGTAGCTTACAGATCAGTTTTTTTTAACGCGATTTGTTGCGTATTTCACAAAGGATAGTCCTCACTGGACACTTTTTAAATGCACAAATGAAACTTCCCATACAGAATTTTCCAATACTAGTTTACAACAATCATGCCATGAGGGTAAATTCTGGAACATGGAGCTGGAGCCGATATATTTGCAGGCCTAGCCTAGAGCACTAAGCAACTGCTACTCCTAGAAGACTCTCAAGTGCCTTCAGACAAGAATAAAATAGCTTCAACCACAAAGTCAGCTCTTCAAGCCGTGCTATAAAGAAGATAGGCTGAAATTCATCAGGCCTGCAAAGGAGCACAGTAGAAGCACCCAGAACCTGGGTGACATGCAATCAAAGTCAGTGTGTGGCTGAGCACTGTCCAACAGCACCTGTACAGGGTGAATGAGGCTGAGACTCCTCCCAAAAGTTACTAAGTTAGTGACTTGCCTGGAGCTATGTACTACGTACACCCGAGGGAAGAAATACGCCTTCTACTTTTTACAAAGGAACTGAATGGATGGGACAGGCCCGGCCTGGAGACCAGGTCAAAGACTTCCTCCATCAGTTGGATGAGGCCAGAGGGTCCTATATGCCAAAACTTCACCATTTTTACTACTGTTTTTAGACACACTAACTCCATCACATGCTGATAAAATATTGGCACAAACTAAATATTTCGACACTATCTTCAGCAAAACTGAGAAACAAAAAGATGTAAACTTAATATATGAGCATATTTAGACAGTAAAGAGCAATTGAGTAGAGAATGGCAACCAGAGAGTGGGCATTTTTTCAACTGAATTACAAATGTTAGACTCAATATTTTCATTCATGAATGTAGATTTTACAAGACAGCACACTCATTAAATTTACATACATCAAGTTGAGTGGGATAGTTAACACCATGGAGAGTCAGATTAAATTTAAAATGATTGACTATTTGAGCACTGGGCAAATACATACAAGCAGCTAGCTGAAGATGGTCAGGTGTGGGGAACTTCTGCCAGAATGCAAAATAAGCACTTGCTAGGCAGAGGCATGGAAACAGTCACAAAAATAGATACTGGAAAGACATTATTATCATTGATCGATACATTTGTAGGAATCAATGAGAACACTGGAAGATAAACATGAACACAGCAACAGCAAAACCAAACACTAATTCTTCAGTCAAGGATATCACTGGATTTCAATAGTGCTTGTGTATTGTTTCAGGGGTTGAAGCCAAGATAATCATTCTTCCTTACAAAGTATTTATTAGTTTCATATCACTACAGCTACAAACTGGTTAAATATCTTAAGAAGAAGTACTCAGGACACCCTAATTATCTGTCTTGGGACTATGAAGTTTAGCATGCTAAAAGCATAATTTTACCCAAATATCTTCAAAAAATACAATTCTGTTCTTAAGCACATTTGTATTTCTCCTCCACATCATACAGTATCAAATGGTCATTTTTAGTGTTTAACTCCATGCTGAGGTATATTTTTCAATACCATGAATAGGTTTCATGCAAACTGGAAAAATAAAAGACTCCATGGCCTTATTCCAATACTAACTAGATCTATCTATCTTTGGCAATACAATAACTTTTATGTTTAGATTGGGTTTAGATATAAATAGGAAAGTAAAAGAGAAACCCCAGCCAGAATCTGAGCTGCAGAGATGACTCAGTCAATGAAGCGCTTGCTACATTGCTTGAGGACCTGAGTCAGATTGCCAGCACCCACATGAGAAGCCAGGCATCGTGTCGTGGGCATGGAATCACAGCACTGAAAAATCAAAGACTGGAGGATCCCTGAGGCTCAACAGCCTGAAAAAAGCAAGACTCCAGGTCCCAGACAGCAATTCTATCTCCAATAATAAGATAGATGCCTCCTACATACTGACATCTGACAGACACATACTACCTCCTACATACTGACATCTGACATAGACACAAGCACGCATGCACCCATACACAGGCACTCCTTCAGATATACGTACATTAAAATGAAATATGAAATAAAATGGAATGGAAATGCTAGTAAGAATCTACAACATAGAATTAACTTTATTACTACTTTACTATATTCAGCTGTTAGTACATAAAGTTATAAACAAGTTTTTTCTTTTGTCTATCAATTTTAAATTTATATGAACATTGTAATCCAGTGGTTCTCAATCTGTGGGTTGGGGATCACTACAACATGAGGAACTGTATTAAAAAGTACCAACATTAAGAAGGTTGAGAAACACTGTAGTTTACATTGTAAACTATCTCAATTAAAAACTAAAATCCAAATTGTCTTCATGTCAATATCAAGCATCAATAAAGAAAAAACAATTAAGCAACATTTTTATTTTATATTCTCTAATTTTAGTAGAACAAACAAGAAGTGTAATGAGCATTCAAGGTGATTCCCAAGTGTGATTTACTTGGGAATAATGCCTAGCCAGAACTATCAAGAATATTCAGAATCACTCACCAGAACAGACACCCATTACATAATCCTTTGGGTAAAAGCTCCACTATTGATTAAAAACTGTCTCATTCACTTACTTTGAAACTTTTATAAACACTGGGCATTTCCTCATAAATTACATTACACAATTAAACAGTCACTTAACCTCAGACACCAAGGCCGACTTTATCGCAGGACAAAACTGAGACAGAGAAGGAGGTATTTGCAGATGTACAAGAATTCTCTCGCAGACTGCCAAGAGGATGGGCATCACACATTCAAACATTACCGTGATACTCATCTCTCGCAGACTGCCAGGAGGATGGGCATCACACATCCAAACATTACCGTGATACTCATCCTCTCCAAACGCCTTCTGTAACCAATCTGTTGGTACCGCAAACTGCCACCAAGTTTTCTAAGCCATTCACTTTCTCAAGTCAACAGCTGAGCACTGCTATTATGCCCTGGCACAAGCAAATCGTGAATCAATCTGATAGACTGCTACACACACACACACACACACACACACACACACACACACACACACACACACCCTACTGCCTCCTCTTCCTCCTCGTGTCTGGATTTTATTTCAACCACTCTTAAATCGCCATTACTTCGGTTTTTGATTTCTACCCAATTGAGAGGCACGAGGGTGACAACTTACAGATTAGACAAAGACAAAGCATTCCCACAGAACCTCTCCCACATTATCTAGTAATCATAAATAAACCTGCTGGGTTGTAAGAAATAAAGCATGCTTATGATATAAAAAAAATGGCTGTGTAAAGAAAACTATTATTTGATAGAACTGCTGATAGGAACGTACGGAATTAAATACAGTTGAGTGCAAAGAGGTCTTTGTAGGTTCTTTTTATCAAAAGTCCTGTGACCCTCAGAACAGACATTCATTTACCTGACTAAAGGAATAGCTATGAGTTAATTCATTAGCACCAAGAATAAAAATGAAGTGGTGTTACTGTGTACCAAAGACTGACAATGCCAATCCTCTTCCAGTTGTAAGAAACCACAGCATCATTCTCGGGCTCTTATCATTAATAAAAGAATTTTAAATCCATTTAACATGGGGACAATTTTGTTAGAGTCTGAGAGAAAAACTAAACGCAAGCTATCTGTAATCTTGGCCGCTTCCTGGAGGAGGCAGATGGAGAAGAAAGTCATGCCTTCCTTAGGCAGGCTCAGCAAAAAGTCAGCAAGCAGCACTGTGCAGAAGAGGAGGGCTCTGAAGAAAAGGAGTAAGGAAGACTTCCCCTGCTTTGCCATGTTACTGAGAAAAGTGTAATTCTTTCTTCCTTCCTTCCTTTCACCTTTGTCGTCCACACCGGCCCCACCCCCGGCACACCGGCCCCACCCCCGCACACCGGCCCCACCCCCGCACACTGGCCCCACCCCCGTATACAGGCCCTGGAACCCTGGCTTTGTGTCTGTCTTTGGAGCAGCTCCCCTGCTGCCATCTCGCTGCGCTGCCATCCTGTAGCTGCTGGCCAATGTCCATGGCCTGCTTCCTTCTGCCCTGACTTAAAGGCACAGCAGGCCATCTCTCTTGACCCTTCCTCATCTCCCCCCTCCTGGGTCTGCCAAGACTTACAGCTTGTCTACTTTGGGATTCTTCTCTGAAACGTTAATAAAACTCTCCTCATAGCCCCTTCCAATCCCATTTCAAATTAGTTTATTAATGAGATTTCATGGTGGCATTTAGAATCTAAAACATGACTCTGATCAAAAGTTTGGAGAAGTGATCTATTCCACACACGTATGTGTATGTATCATAGCTACTCATTTAATACGTACTGGAGAAGAGATTCCAGCATGGACTCCATTGGCAGGCCAGTCTAGAGAGGGACAGGGAAATCTAAGTAGAATACACAATGGGTGGGAGAACACAGAGAAGACCTCTACCTAGATACCTAGAGTGTCTTAGGATGGAAAAAGGAGATACCAGTGCTGTCTCCACAAAAGACAGGAAAGAAAAAAAAAAAAAAAAAGGTTATCATTGGATTAGTCCAGGATGGTCCTTTTTTTAAGAACAGAGTTAAGATTTGAGACTGCAGGACACATTGTTGCTGGGTAAACAGAGATTTTCAGTAAACAGCTTCTAGCTACCTCGGGTTATTTTAAAAGTTAAGAATAAAGTCACAGCTGTTAAAAAAAAAAGAAAAAAATCCTCAACAGTCAAGACAACTTACAGCCTTTTATTACACAAATCTACTCAGTGCAAAGAACTAAATAAAGAATGAGAAAAACAACTGTTCTAATCCATGGATATTCTAATTGAACACACAAAAAATATGAAATAACCTATAACAATAAAAACTAATAAGAGTCCAGAAGTTACTGACAACCAAAGTCAATAAACAAAGTTATTTTATAAAGATGATTGTTACTATTTTAAAATTAGTACATGTATATTACCAATAAGCCTAGGAATAAATAATAAAATGCATTTTACGAAGGCACTGTAAGTTTTTATTGCTCAGAAACAAAAAACTTAAATAAAAAATGGCTACATGTTGGAAAATTCAAAAAGGTGTCCATTTTATTTAAATTAGAAAAGAAATTCATATAATTCCAATGAAGAACCCATAATGTTTAAAATAGTATTTGACTGATTTTAAAATTATTGCAGAAGCTGCAAATGCCAAGAATAAGAAAAGTGATGATAGGCAAATGGGTCACCTTAGATAGAGCTAATAGTTACAGTCATTAACACGGCAGATAATCCTGCTAAGGTGGCACACCTTTAATCCCAGCTCTAGGGAGGCGGAGCCAAGTGACCAATGTGATTTAGAGGCCAGCCTGGCCTACATAGCTACTTCAAGACCATTAGAGCTACACAGTTGAGACCCAGTCTCTAAAGAAAGAGGCAGGGGGTGGGGGGAGGCAAATTAAAACAAAAAATGTAGAACTAGACTAACTAATGAATCAAACCATACCACTCTATGCAGTAACTAATCCACAACACTGAAGGATTACAGATAACAGGAAAGAATAGACAACTCAATAAACAGTGCTATACAGATGCAATTCTAGTATTTCAAAATAAATATTTCTTCAATAATATATACAAAGTATGGTTCATAAAGATGATAACACTGAAATCTATTTCTATACTTCAAAACACCATCAAATGTGAAATAACAAGCCGAAGGCTATGACAAAATTTCTGCATTTCATGTAAACTGGGCATGAGGTTATTCATAAGTTATGACAAATGAAACAAATGACATAAGCTGGAAATTCACAGAACAGTAGACCAAAGAAAAATATGCACGTGAAAAATACTCAATTAACTTCTGATCAGGGAAAAGACATCATGTAAAGTGTGAGGAATTCTGCTGACAGCTAACAGCCTTACCAAACTTCAAGTCTTATAACACCAGTGCAAACTGAGGGACAGTCTGCACATAAACCAGAATGGAAGGAATCTTCAAATGTGTCAAATTCAAAAATAGGAGGAAAAAAATGAAACATGATAGCCAAATATCTTACACAACTCAGGACTAGATTATTTTGTTATAACAAAAATTATCAGTACCATTAGTAAAAATAAAACCATGTCTATGAATTAACTCATAGAAATTGCTTGTTGCTTGAATTCTAAATTGGTCTTGTAATAGAAAAAAACCCAGAGACAGATATTGGGGCATATGTTGAAAGATCATAGAGACAGAGGAACAAGCCACCTCTTTCCTCTAGGACTCCTCAGCCTGAAAAGCTTTCCTCAGCCAAAAGACTTTAGTTCCTGTCTCTTCACACGTTACATACCTTTCTCAGTCCACCCATATTATTTCCTATCTCAACCTTCCTAGTGCTGAGATTAAAGGTGTGTGACTCCAAAGTATTGGGATTAAAGGTGTGTGCCACCACTGCCTGGCTCTCTGTTTCTCTCCTAGACTGAGTCAATCTCATGTAGTCCAGGGTGGTTTTGAACTCACAGAGAGCCAGATTGATCTCTGCCTCCCGAGTGCTAGGATTAAAGGTGTGTACACCACTGCTTCTATGTTTAATCTAGTGGCTTTTTCTGTTCTCTGATCTTCAGGCAAATTTATTAGGGTACATAATATTTCACCACAATTGCTCAGTGCTCTTTCTGATTTGGATAGTTGTATTTTGGCTATGAACTAGTATGCACCTATTTGTAGAAAATATACATTAACATACTAAAGGACTATGGGGCATTGAATCAGTAACTTATCAAATAGTTCACAGATAAGATTAGTACTTACTATACAAAAAACTACAGACTAAAAATGAAAATAAAAACTATTGAGTTAAAAGTATTGTTCATCTCTAGAAAAAAAGAAAAAGGAAAAATATAATTATGGTGATATTTTATTTGTGCTGAAATGTGATTTTATTTGTATGTTAATAAAGTTGCCTGGGGATCAGAGCTAAGAGCCAAAGCAGAAGTCTGGTAGTGGTAACACACGCCCTTAATCCTATCACATGGCAGGCAGAATTTTGTGTGTTCAAGGCCACAGCCAGCATGGAGGCACATGCCTTTAATCTCAGTACCAACCACAGAGACCTGGAGAGGTCTCTATAGACAGACAGTGATGAGGAAGTCATGTGGTTGGGTTTACAGCCAATGAGAAGGCAGAACAGAAAGGCAATTAAAAAGACAGGACACAGGAAGAAGGTCTCTCTCTCTCTCAGGGGAAGAACAGCAGCGAGTGGTAAGATAATGTGGTCTTAGCTCTTGGTTACTGCTCAATCTCTGGGTTTCTAACTCTCTATTTGGCTCTGTGTTTCTTATTTAATAAGACCGTTTAGAATTACATCTACATATAATTTTGGAAGCAGTACACAAAAGGACTTCAATTTTGTCTATGGTGGTTTTCACTGCATTATTTTCTATACTGTTTCTTATGTTTAAACATTTTACAATTAGGAAAATACCACTCAACAAAAGTAGATTTACATTTCTATTATATATTGAATACTGTTTCCAACACAAATGTAATACCTTATGTATCTTTCTCATTTCCGTTCAATAAAAACACCAGTATATGTATTAGACAGGAGATCACCTAAGCTCTATTGCCAGGAGACACTTCAAGTATAAGCTTTAGAGATGGTGTATTTTACAAATGTGTTTTTTTCCTAGTTCTTCTATGCTATGACAAAGCCCGATAAATATCTGCCCAGAAAGTGATTACAGCATCTCCATTAATATGTAAGTCTCTTAAGCACCTTTACTAGACTGTTTTCTCCTGCAAAATTCTAGAGAGGATTTCTAGAATTTAATTATTGACAGAATGATTCTGTTATCACTGGCACTCACTTAATGCATGTTGATGATGGCATCCTGATACATGACCTGTCTTACATAGTGCTCATCCTCTCAATAGTAAACAGGAGAAAATGAAAAAAAAAAATGAATGCATGAAAAATCTTTTTCACTTTTTTAATATTGCTGTATTACTGGGCAGAATAGCAATTACAGCTAACCTCCAATTACCCTAACAATCTAAAGCAGAGAAACATATAATATCTTTTTAAAAAAATCTTGGAAGTAGCCAGGCTTGGTACTCGCCTTTAACTGTATACCCTAGGGACAGAGGCAGATGGATCTCAGTGGGTTTGAGACCAGGCTGTACCATGGCAACACTAGGCCAGCAAAGACGACATGGTGTCACAATGTCTCTTGTTTGGAATTCTGATACTAGATAGTAAATCTAGTAAAGGGACAGATATCCAAATAATAAAGGACGAATCTGCAAGGCACTCGTGTATCACAGCTCAGGAGAGTTGAGTAGTGGTGGAGGTTTTAAAGAATGTTTGCACTGAAACATGAAATGTGAGAGAGTTCTCAAACAGAAGCATGATGAGACAAATGGAAGAGGTCATTGTCATTGCCCCATAAGAGGGACCACAGGAGAAGAGAAATACAGACAGAAAGAATAAGGTCAGAGAAGTCAATCAATATGGACCAATGCCCTAATGGGATCAAGGATGACTCAGGCTGCAGTGAGTTTTCCAGAGAAGGAACTAAAAAAAAACTGGAATTTGATGTCATTTTTTAAAGGAATGTGATGTATTCCATTTCTAGTGTGTTGAGATTTGACATCTTTTAGATAGCTAATTTTAGCTTCTCTTCTGTAGGAGGCATATGGGAGATATTATACAACATGAACAGCTCCAATGCTGCAGGAAGAGTGTAAAGAAAACCAAAGGATATAAAGATAAGACAGGAGAGACAGATGCAACAGTAAGGAAAAGAGGGACAGATGGAAGAGAAGATTTGGGAAGACTAGACAGAGATGATATAAATCAGGACCAGGAAAGAGGCACCACTCTGCCCATAGCAAAAGTAGAAATCAATGTCACAGATTCTTTAGAACGTTTATTATTAAAAATCCATTTACAATCAGAGAGCTACACAACCAAAAGGAAAGGGTGTAAGATTGTAAACTGTTATAAAAACATACAGAGTAAAACTATTCTCTGCAGAAGGTAGAGTATGTTAATTTGAGTAAAATTGAGAACATATTGGCCTTCCATTAACAGAATATAAATACCAGGTAGATTCAGAACTGAACCATCTATTGACTACATCCAAGTGATAAATGCAGTAGAACAGACTCAGAAGATGGGGGGAAGGGGAGCCACACAAAAGATGGTGATCAATGACATGGGAACAGTGGATGACATCAGAGGAAAGCAGAGCCAGAGCCACAATACCAGGGAAGGTGCCAACATTTGCAATTTTCTATGCCTATGGTATGCATCATGGGCACCCATGAAGAAGCCCACCACCCTAATCCCTATACTGTATGAAAAGGGGGACTACACCTATACATAATAAAAGCAATGAATCTCAAAATAAGGAGACTTTGTTGAACTGTCTGGGTGAGCCTGGACTAACATGAACTATTGAAGCAGACCATATTCAGTGATGTACCCAAAAGAAAGGCTTCCAAAAACTGAGTGCCCTGCCACTAATAAGGAAAGGGGATCTCAGTCTCACAACCACAAGGAACAAGATTCTGCCAACAATCTGAATGAGTGGTAAGGGAACATGACAGCTGACACTAGCTTAAATCCCATGAAGCCTGCAGAACTAGGATGGACTTCCAATTTATATAATCATAGCATTTGTGTTGTTTCAAGTCCAGAGAGATTTGTTTCAGCAGCAATATACCAGAAGCTGAGATAATCCCATAGGAAACCAATGGGAGGTTATAAATAATCAAAGCCAGCAAATGCTTGGTCCTCCACTCCAGTCTAAGCCAGAGGACAGATTCATTCTAGGTAAGTAAGAAAAGCTAGGAAGGGTCAGAGAGGGAAACCACACCTCTACCTCTAACTCCTATGGGCATGTCTAAATGGAGTAAGTTTGCAATGTGAAGAAAGATAAGCTTTCTCTTCATGATGGTAAGTTATATGTAGTAAGCTAGGCATTTTTATTACTTGAAGACAAGGGGGGAAATTCAAAGGGCTAAATCTAAGAGGCCATGCCTGTAATAAGCACGTCACTTTCAGTTGTACCTATTGAATTCATGGTGTTCAAAAAGCCAGTTTCATTACAAACAATAAAAGAGTTTAAGAGTATTCATTAAAGTTGATTTCAGATATCAAGGCTCTTGTATGTGCAATGCTGAGTCCACAAGAAACGGGCTTTCAGATATACCAAAATATAAACAAGGGTCGGGGGAAGCTCTTTCGCAGTTTAGCTGAGGCTGAGGGAGATGGCTTAACAAGGAAGGGTGTTTGACACCAAGACTAACAACCTGAGTTCAATCCCTAGAGCCCACGTGGCAGACAGTGAAGTGACTTCACCAAGTTGTCCACATACATACATGCACACAAATAAAGACACATAAAAATTTAAAGGTATAACTAAAACTTCACTGCTGCTTTAGAAACTAGACTATTATAACCAAGAAAATCAATTCTCTAAGCAAAAATAAAATGTTGAAGTATTACACTATACTTTGCATTCATTAAATAATCAAGTCAGTAATATTTCAGAGGACTATCTTGAGGAAGAAAAACAAGTGTTCTTCAAAATAAAGTTGCTACTTCTTATACAAATTAAATACTTTCCATAATTGGTAAATAGGAATAATTGTTTTTAAAACTCCACAATTGTGACACAAAGACTCTCCATATAAATTTTAAATATGATGAAACCTTTGCAAGCACAAATGCCAAAAGGTTAGCACAGCTGATTATTAAATGTTCCTGCGAGGAGAATTTCTATTAATAAAAAGTTATTCTCAGCCACAAATGAGACATCTTTATCTCCTTCCTCCACTCAAAGCTCAAGACACAGAAAGGTCCTAAGGGTCAGAAAAATGGTAGGACTGAGGCAAAACAGTGTCTTCTGGACATGAAAGGATCAATGCACTCATCAACTCACAGCAGTTGTGGTTGACTGCACAGAGCTATACAAGATCAAGCCAGTCCATTTCAGCAAGGAGGGAGGAGAGGCTCATGAGCCCCCATCCCTAAGTGAGGAGCTCTGGCTGCTAGGGGAAGGAGAATGATAGTGTTAAGGACATGGACCCTGGTAGATTGAGCATTCTCAATGTTCTAGTAGATAAGCAACATAAATTGGACTCCTTGAATAATATATACATTGTGTAGTTGTTGTAAATATAAAGATTTTGTGTGTACATATATGTATAGATGCATAGGTATATAGAGATACATGATGACATGAAATAGGGAAGGGGACAGCAGTGGGGTGGATCTGGAATTATAGGGAGTGCTGAGGGTGAATATGATCAAAATACATTGTATGCTATTTGATTTCTGGGTTTTTTTTGTTTTGTTTTGGGGGGGTTATTTTTTGGTTTTGTTGTTGTTGTTCTTTTGTTTTGTTTTGTTTTGTTTTTGGGTTTTGTTTTTTTGTTTGTTTTTGTTGTTGTTGTTTTTGGTTTTTTGAGACAGGGTTTCTCTGTGTAGCTTTGTGCCTTTCCTGGAACTCGCTTTGTAGCCCAGACTGGCCTCGAACTCACAAAGATCCACCTGCCTCTGCCTCCCCAGTGCTGGGATTAAAGGCGTATGCCACCACTGCCGAGCTTTGAAACTCACAAAGAATAAAGAATCTACACAATGTATATTTTAAAATACTATAGATCAAGTCCAGTGTAAGTCAGCTTTCTCCACAGACATAAAATCAACTTTAAATTGTAAACAAACAATGGTGCCCAGAAAATGTCTCTAATGCTCATTTACAGAAGGCAAGAAACAATTCCTCAGCCTCTTCAGCTTTCAGCTTCAGAGTCAAGAGCAGGTTTTGCATTCAAAGTATTCTAATATAATCAAGGATTCAGAAAGAGGACAGAATCTGTTCTGTGTGTTTGGAAGAGAGCTTAGGAATGACTCATCCTTCACAGATTAACAGCCCCAACAAAGCAACACTTCCACTCTACTTCTGCTAAATAAAATAAAGGTTCAATTGAAAAGACCTATTACCAAGCAGACCTGCCTAAGATTTAATAAGTGACCTGGCCCAGTTACCCATCAAGTATCCAGAATCACTTCAAATTGTCAAGATCCAACTTACCTGAACATACTTCCCAGTTATTAAGTGATCCTAGCAGTCACAAAAAAAACAGTAAAAACTATACTCAGTATTTCTTGGATGGTTATCCTTTTAACTAACTGCATGTAATCATAAAATGTGTTCTCCATAATGTTTAACAGCAATAGGCTGCTTTCTCTACTTACTGAGATGGTACTCACAATTATAACTTAAAGAGAGAATTTTAATGTAGTTAGAAGAGCCATAATAGTACCATTCCAAAGTTTCACAGGTA
Organism: Peromyscus leucopus; assembly: GCF_004664715.2. Lineage (NCBI taxonomy): Eukaryota > Metazoa > Chordata > Mammalia > Rodentia > Cricetidae > Peromyscus > Peromyscus leucopus. The sequence continues at coordinate 36,788,644 of NC_051070.1, read as the reverse complement.
ATTAAGGTACATGTTCAGTGCATTGAAGGAAAGGGCCCTCTGCCACCGCAAGCCTGCAAAGGTCATACCGAAGAGAGCCACCTTCACACAAGCCTCATTACCGGTGGCAAAGGCTAGCAAAAAGAGGTTTCTTTGTTCTTGGCCAAGATTAGAGCAGCTCATAGTGTCAACAGGGAAGGAATTCCAAATGTGTAGGTAAAAACCAAAACTAAAGCTTCATTAGGAGCTGGTATAATAGTGATGAGTTTCCAAGTCTACAGTTCATGAAAATCAAGTAATAAACATTAAAAATATATTTAGAATCACTGGTACTTATTATATAAATTATATAAAGATATTTAAAATTCTATAAAGACAAACTTGGCTTTTATTCTTTCTGGGGTCTTTCTGATACTCTAGGTGTTAACACTAGACCAAATATTTGTGTTTAAAAAAAAAAAGTAAGGCAGTATTATACAAATACAACACTCCTGCTGAACAATTATAGGAGAGCTATTAATAATCTCCAAATTTCAAATATACATTAGACCCTAAACTAATGAGCAAATGCAGTATTTCGCTAAAAATGGATAAAGCTGCCCAAACTGATAGACAAAGGAACAGACATACACAGAATACGTAATGATTTGGAAATACACACAACACTCCAGAAGGGCTTAGAAAATCCTTTCATAATCTTTTAGTTTTCCAATCTAACTTTTCTGACCTCTCCCTGGTCCCAGAAGTTATTGGGAGCCAAGCTCTAACATTTGCTTACTGTTATGTCCTCCATAGCAAGAGACTGCCCTTCCATCTGCCTATCTAAATCCTAAACTGCCACCTGGCCTAGGCTGACTTTCTCTGAAAATTTCTGGAAAATACCGTAATATGCTATCTGCTATATTTTCGTTGAAGCTAATTAGGTATCTCAAAAACTAAAGTAGTTTCTTCCTACACTGAACTTATAGAGAACTGAATTGTTAAACACTACCTTCTGGCATTGCGTATGTAATTTTTCAAATATTTGTTTTGAATCATAATAGATATGAAACTTGAAAGTAGCAACCATATAAATAAAAATCAATTTATATATATAACTGGCATCCATTTGTAGTAAATGTTTTGAACATATTTAGCATACATGGATTCCTGATCAAATCAGCTCATTTAGATTGAAAGCCAGAGGGTGAATCTGTCAGGAAGTCACAGTTAAAGACCAAATGAAGAAGGCACCAAAGGATACCATGTGTCTCTACGAGAAAAGGCATGGCACAAAGAGAGCAGGTTCAGTTCTAATGACACACTGAGAGAGTCCCATGAAGAACATGACTACACTGCTATCTGGGAACGGAATAAACAAGGACAAAGGAACAACCCAGAACACTCGATGACAAGAAAGCACTGCCACCATCTGAAGAGCAATAAACTCAATCACACGATCTAGTCAAGAGAAAAGGATGTCATTTGATATTTCAGTTCTTAATAGATTCTGAATAAAATGGAAAACCAAAATAGGAATCAAAACTCTTACCATCATCTTCTCAAAAAGTTTTAAGACTTCGTTCTCAGACAGCGGCTTTGGAATGTTTTCCATTGTCTCAGAAGACACTGATGAGCGATTGCTGCTTCCAGATGCAGTCTTCAGATTGGGAAGAGGGGGTCGCTCTTTCTTGCTCCCTGGAATTCTTATGCTGGCAAATTTGTCCAGCTATAAAGAAAGATAAAATAACAAACAAGTCAATATCTACTCATGCATCAACACTTATCTAGTTCCAAAAACAAGTAAAAAACACAGGGCCAATCACATTGTCACTGATTCGTCAAATGACAGTCACAATCAGAAGCTTCAAAATTAACAGTATTGAATGCTGAAAGGTTCCAGCAGGAATCCTATTTCAAGGCAGAAGGGAAATCATATAACTTCAAAAGTCTTTCAGATTTTAAAAGTCACAGAATTTCACATTAAAGATTCTGGTGCCAGATGACCTATGTTTTATAGATAAGCAAACTGAACAGTCTCCCAAAAGCAAGTCAGCTAGCAGTTATGGCACCAACTGTTACTTCTTGCCCTGCAAGCCAGACCCTACCCTTGTCCAGTGCCCTCTTGAAGACTGTCCCCTAGCAGGAGACAAAGAAGGGCACAACAGTCATAGGTTAGGAATTTAAATTTTGAACAGTAATACATGGTAACATCCCTTTTTGCTCACGCCAGTCTACATCTGAACTTTCTGGATATCTACAGAGTAGGGCCTTAATATGGCTAGATTTCTGTTGTAACAGAATGTCTTCTCTAACAAGATCAAATAGCTGACTGCTAATTGAAAATATATTAATATTAGTCCAGAAAGCTGATTTATCATTCATTCAAAATTGTCCTCACAAAGAACCTAGATTCCTATTTCAAGACCCATAAAACTTTCAAAAATCAAAAGGGCAAAAAAAAAAGGCTTTAAGAATATAAGGTTATTTAAAGCATAACCACTGATTATGTAAATTTCTCAACATTGCTATTCATATAAACCTATTGTTTTCACTATACCATAAATAGGGGACCAACAAGACTGGCTCAGTAGGTAAGGGCACTGGCGACCAATGATGATCTGAGTGGGACCCATGCACCTACATACACAAATAAATAAACGATTAAAAATGTATGGATTAATGAAGTGCAGTATACATTACAGTAGTACTAACTACATATGGTTACTGAGTTCAATGTTTAGTTCATTAGCTGCATAGCCAAATTTCATGTGTTCAAGGGTCACGTGTAGTTAGTGGCTACCACACTGGTAAAAACCACATTTAGAATATTTCTATTATTGCAGAAAGCTATATTAAAAGAGCTAGTAGAACCATTAAAGAAATCTGACATCTAGAAATCTTTATTTTTAAAATCCAATTCAATTATGGTATTATTTAATTCACTAAAGAAATAGGTCAGTTAATGAAATGTAGAAATAATGATAGTTACATTCAAAATAGGCCTCTGAATTGTCTATGAGAATATTGTCTAGGGAAAACATGATGCACTGTACTTCAACAGTCTACTTGACATGAGCTAAACTTCTAAGACTAAGTTAACTACTGCAAATCTGAGAAAGTAGTTACAATATACCATTGTTCTCATCCCACAAACAAACCACAAAAGCTGCAAAATGACAGTTGCTGTGTTTTCAACTCATCTGACAGCTGAAGACACAGAAAGGAAAGCGTTAGCTGGAGGGGAAGGGAACGGAGAAACAGGGAGAGTACCGAGATTACAGGGGAACTGGGCATGTACAAATGGTTTTTCTTGGCAACGTGCGCTCCATACTCAATAACTGTGTTCTCCTTGTACCAGGTACTATAAACAACGAAAGAGAATACATATCTAACCTCAGCAAGGTCCTAGTGACATTCTAATGTTTGTTCCATTTCACCAGTACTTCAAAGTTGAACTAAAATATTCCTCTAAACTAGGAAGACTTGTAGTCTGTCTCCCCACTTGTGGGAATGGAGTTCAACATCCTATGTGTCTCTCTAGGGATAAGCCTTGTCTGTTCTGAGCCTTACATCAAGGCGTATAATTCAAGCTGAATGTAGCATTAAGTAATTGAAATAAGGTTTGGAAAATATTCCTTCAAAGAAAAACGGAAGGTGAGGGCATAAAAAATGAGATGTTAATAAGCAGCATAAGCACTGTCTTCATGACCATTCGTTTTAGTTCACAAAAATATCCTTGTCCTCCACCATGGGTCAGGAATACGGGAACAAACAGCAGTTGAGTGTTCAGTGACACACTGATTACTGCATGGCTATTGGCTGAGCGATTAGAAAGCTCTAAGTTCTCTCAGAAAGCCCCAGAGGGCAAATCTGCCACTAACTCTTCCCAATTCTTAGCCACATCTGCAGCAGGCCAAAGGTTGGCCAGAGCAGAAGCTGAGTGACATCCTTCCTGAGGCACCAAAGCCTTTCAGCAACTGTAAGCTGTCCTCCTATGACATAGACCAGGGAAAGACCTGAGTGAAATGTCCATGACACACCCATGCCTGGAAAGGATGGTGATAGCTGCTATCTGAAGGCTAAGTGCAGCTCACCAGGTCATGGTTTCCTGGAGAGAGAGAGCTTTTAGTAACAAAGAATAACTCAGCATTAACCCTAAAAATGAGCATTAGATTCAAAACAGAGAGCTACCCCAGAATTCTGAAACTTGCTAGTTCAGTGGCAAAGTCAAAAACCAGACTGCCAGGGGCTGGGGCACTTGTTGCACAAGCAAGAGGATCAGAGTTCAAATCACCAGTATCGGCATAGGAAACCAGGCGTTGTTTTAGGGATGCTGGTAAACCCAGCTGCTCAAGCTGTTAGGTGAGGGGGACAGGAGGTCACTGGGACTTGCCAGCCCTCAGCATAACGCTAGGTTCAGTGAAAGACACAGTCACTAAGAATAAGAGAAGCCTCGAGATGCCTAGCAGTTAAAAGAGCATACTGCTCTTGCAGAGGACCAAGTTCAGTTAGCTGCACCCAAGTAGCGTTACTCACAACCACCTGTGATTCTAACTCCAGAGGATATGATGCCTTCTTCTGGACTCCACAGGCACCTGCACTCACATGTGCACACACACACACACACACACACACACACACACACACACAATTAAAAATTAGGTATTTCTAGATGATAGACAGACAGATAGACAGAGGCAGAGAATAGTAACACAAGACACTCAATGTCCTCCTCTGGCCTTCATGAATTTGTGCACACACAAATACACACATACACACACACACACACACACACACACACATCCATCATACTCACAGACATAAACACTCACACATATAATCATACACTAAAAAAAAAAAAAAAATGTAGCTTGGCAGATTTTCAGTAATGTTCAGATCCCAAGCATTCAAATCATGTGAAGCCACAGAAGAGCTGAATCCAAACTAAAGGAACAAGGTCTAGGCTTTGCTTGTGCTAAACCAACTGGCCTCCAACTCTAACAGGCTGGAAGAAGGGAAAAGCTTTCTTTTCTGAGAAGACAGGAAATGACACCTTTGACTTGTGAAGGAAATTCTCTATCAAATTCCTTCCATAAGCAGAAGCAAAATGAAGACAATGCAGACAAAAGCTGAGGGACTCCAGAAGGCCTGTCATGTACAACAGAAACTGTTAAGCTTTTAAGGTAAAGGGAATAATGAAAAGTAGAATTCCAGATCTACAAAAAGAAGTGAAAACCCAGTGGAGAATGTGTCAGCTGGCTGCTGTTGGACAAAGAGCTGCACAGTCAAGAAAGAGGTGGTAAGCAAGGAGGTATGCTGCCATATAGATATGGAGCAAGGAGAATGCAGAATGCATTTGCAGAAAACCCTGGCATCTAACTCACCAGGATAAACATTCTCTACTCTGACAGAACTAGAAAATGTGTCCAGAAGCCACAGTCCCTATGCATATTTGTACTCTGTCTTGATAGTTCTTTGAAAACAAGTAGGAGATACCAAAATAATTTTTGTAAACCAGGGGACTGGTTAGTCTACCTTTAGTCACTACTGTAGCTCTATAACTTCTATAGCCATACATGTAGTGTCAATTTCTCAATACAGAAACTTTTCCGACTCTTTTCAGACACAAAGTATAATTAATTAACATGGGAAACATAACGAAGTGAAGTTAAACAGAGCATCATGAATGCAACATCAATATTGCCAATGCAAACCCGTCAGTAAGTGTGGAAAGTGAACTGACCTGAAGAAACACTCACAAGCCAGTGTGTCGTGCACAACCAGTGGCTCCATAAGTGACACAAGAGTTCACAAAATATTCGATTTCAGCAAAAGCCTGTACTTCTAAAATTAAGAATGCCAACAAGTAATAAAACCTGCAAAAGTGAGTTTCTATACGTGCCCTCAGTTTTCTTTCTATATGTCAGATAGGAAGGTAATAGCATGAAAGATAGCAGGGGATAGGTAATATTCATTTAGTCTACACAGTAAAGAAAATGCATGTCTAAAGAGAAGACAAGCATAGTAAACTCCATAGTAGCAAACTCATAGAACAGCACAAAGAAAACTCAACCCAGTATGTGTGTAATGAAACTACATTTGCATCTGTAAACAAAAATGTATAGAAATAATAAAGTACAATTAGCAGCACCTCTCCCCTGAACATTTAGTATGAAGCTTTAGGGAAAGGTCCAATTTACACAAGTGAAAAAGCCAATTTGCACCTCACCCTCTTACAGCTAGCCAATGTCAAAATGAGGAAAATGAGCACATCCCCCTTCCAGCTTCTAAATATATAAAGGTCAAGATAATAACATGAGCTACAAAAGGATCAGAAATTTATACTTTTAATGTAATATTTTTTATTTATTCTCCTTAATTAAAAAAGATGAAAGACAAAATATGAAAAGAGCCATGACTAGTGGATTCCAGGTGAATAAAAAGCTGCCAAACCTAATGATTTGAGTTCAATGATTTGAGGCCCAACATGGTGGAAGGAGAGAATCTACTCCCACAAGGTGTCCTCTTACTTCCACACACAGGTCATGGTACCTACACACAAACGCATACACCCAGAGAGACATACACACACATTGAGAAGATAGATAGATAGATAGATAGATAGATAGATAGATAGATAGATAGATAGATAGACAGACAGACAAACAGACAGATGATAGATATAGATAGACAAACAGATATACAGACATACATGTATATGTACATACATAGATAGTGTGGTGGTTTGAAAGAAAATGGCCCCACAGGAAGTGGCACTATTAGGAGATGTGGCGTTGTTGGAGTAGGTGTGGCCTTTTTGGAGGAAGTATGTCACTGTCAGGGTGAGCTTTGATCTCCTATGCTCAAGCTACACCCAGCAACACAGTTCACTTCCTGTTGCCTGCAGATCAAGATGTAGAACTCCCAGGTCCTTTTTCAGCACCATATCTGCCTGTACAGCACCATGTCCCACCATGAAGATAATGGACTAAGCCTCTGAAACTGTAAGCCAGCCCAATTACATGTTTTCCTTTATAAGAGTTTCCATCATCATAGTGTCTCTTCACAGCAATAGAAACCCTAATTAAGATAGATGATTGATAGATAGATGGATTGATAGATAGATAGATAGATAGATAGATAGATAGATAGATAGATAGATAGATAGATGGATGGATGGATAAGATAGATAGATAAAGTATATTTTTAAAAGCAGTAAGTATATTTTAAAATACAATATCTTCTTTCTATACTGGTACAATACATTGACTCTTGAATATCTCAAGTCTAAAGTAAAAGCTTACAAGCATTCACAGATATGCTCTATTAAACATTCTGGGTAAATTCTTAGCACAAAATCTGAGCACTATTACAAAGCCAGATCAAAATGATCTTGACGATCAAATTATTTTACATGTGCTTAGGAAGGTTCATTTAAAAAAAAATGATGCTAGAGTGATTTCACTCACAAATAGAAAAATCATTCCTAATTTATCTCTCATGGGATTGCACATACTATTTACTTTTGAAGCAAAGCACAAAATAACACATAGTCAAACTTTAAAAATATTCTGTACTTGGAACTGATGGTAGAAACTGACTGACAGTCTGACATCAGACTGACAGCAAGTTGACTGTTAGTGTGTTTTCCAATTTGGCTAAGGAAGGTTTGTCTTCTACAATTTATGTGCTTTTTATCTTCACATAAAAATTAGATAATTTATATGGAATTCCCCCCTTAAAGTCAAACAAGAAACTCAACTTAGGCAGGTAAAGTACACAAGCAATTCACATTGGTTGAAGAATTGATTAAACACACACAACAGAGGGAATTCTTTTACACTGCAATTTAGAGGTAGAACACCACACTTAATTAACAAGGCTTTGCCTGTGTCTAGGGTATACTAAGTTTTATAAATTAATATCACTTATCTTCAGGGGAAGTTAAATGAGCACCCTACTGAGTATTATCTCATGCTGAGTAATCACACTGATAATCAGTAATGACAGCTTAAATAAATTAATTAAACAAAAAAAGACTCTAAAAAACTACTGGATTTTCAGCTATAACACAGTAATAGTGAAAACTCATTATTTAAAGTTTCCATTGTTACAGCTTTGTAAATGTCAACAGCATTTTATTAATTTAAAAGGGCAGTGTAATTTTCAGGTATTTAACAATTTTACTAGTTTTGAAAGTTTATATATGGCTAGAATACATATCCTTAGAACCAAGAACATTGAGGTTTTCATGGACTCTAGGAGAAATAACCAAATAGAAACTCCTTCTAACTATAAAATCAATTTTATCCAAATACACACCTGAAATATAAAATAGGTTGTTCAAAATTATATGTCAAGCCGGGCGGTGGTGGCGCACGCCTTTAATCCCAGCACTCAGGAGGCAGAGGCAGGCGGATCTCTGTGAGTTCGAGGCCAGCCTGGGCTACCAAGTGAGTCCCAGGAAAGGCGCAAAGCTACACAGAGAAACCCTGTCTCGAAAAACCAAAAAAACAAAAAATTTATATGTCAATTTTCATACAATTTTAAATTAGACTTCAGGGGGAAATGACCAACTAAAATAGTGTGGGTTTCTAATCAGCTTTATTACTAACTCAACAACTTGCTGCTTAAAGCCATGGCCGCAGAGTCTAAGCACTGAATCCTGCAGGCAGCAGCTTGTGGTGCTGCCATTACCAAGGCACTTAATAAACTCTAAGTTCACTTAGATGGTGCCTATTTCAGAGATGGGTTAACAAGAAATAAAACTGCTAATCCCTTTCAGCCACAAGTGAAAAAGCCTGAGAAGGCATTCTTGACCATTCCAATGCAAGACATGGACATGCCCCACTGTCTTGCAAGGCACACTATACTCTCGTGTACTTTCAAATTGGTGATGAAATCCTGTTATCAGTTCATGGACTTGGTAACTACTCACACTATCTCTTTCCCAGTACAATATAATGGCCCTACTAGATCAATCGTCAGCTAAGTCATTGTGTACTGAGTCTCTGAAGATGCACAGAGTGATCCTCTGACTTGTGTAACCAACAGGAAATTGTGGAAATTAAGATTCTGGTTTACAGAACCAGATCATAAATGGCATTTATGCCAGCTGACAAATATGGGAATGTGTTATAGAATATTACTTTAACTATGTAAAGGTGTGTTACATTTGTTTCACCTTGCCTACTGTAACTGTAATTCTTGCTTGATAACTGTTCTGTTATATATAATTTTACTATGTTAAAGTTAAAACTTTTCTTTTTAATTAAACAGAAAAGGGGAGATGCTGTGGGATAATGTTTTTGTACACTGGTTTAATAAAATGCTGATTGGCCAGTAGCCAGGCAGAAGTATATGCAGAATAAGTAGACAAGGAGAATTCTTGATACAGAAAGGCTGAGTCAGGAGACGCCAGCCCGCCTTTCTGGGAGCAGCATGTAATGGCACACCGGTAGAGCCACAGAACACATGGCAACAATATAGATTAACAGAAATGGGCTGAGTTTAAGTGTAAGAGCTAGTCAGCAGTAGGCCTGAGCTAGTGGCCAAGCAGTTTTAATTAATATAAGCCTCTATGTGCTTACTTGGGGGATGCAAGTGGGAGAGATTTGTTCTGACTGCCAGCCAGCCGGGACACAGGAAAACTTTCAGCTACAGCACCTAATTGGTCTAATAAAAAGCTGAATGGCCAATAGCTAGGCAGTAGAGAGACAAGTGGAGCTGGTGGGCAGAGAAAATAAGTAGAGGTGGAATCTAGGCTCAAGAGAGGAGAACAAGTAAGAGAAGGAGATGCCATACGCCAGGCAGGCAACCACCAGACAGACAGGAAGGGAGCAAGAAAGTAAGACATAAAATATAATGAATAAAATATAATACAATGAAGAAGAGACAAAAAGCCCCAAAGCAAAACACAGATGAATAGAAACAGGTTAAAATAACTTACAGGAGCTAGTGGAACAAGCATAAACTAAGGCCAAGCATTCATAACTAATAATAAGTCTCTATGCCATGATTTGGGGACTAGCAGTCCAAGAAAGCCTACTACAAGAAAATCCAAAGAGCACGTAAAGAGAGGTCCATGGACAAAGAACTAAGAAACTTTACCCACATATAAAGATGTCTATTTATATCAGTGATGAATAAAGTCCCTGCCAAGCTTACAGATCACCATAACTCCTGCAAATCTCTACATTATAGCTTCATGAGACCCTGAGCAAGAACCATCTAGCTAAGAAACTAATAAAATCATGGTCCAAAGAGACTATTTCAGATAACACTGTCTGCTGTAGGCCACTAAGTTTGGGAACCATTTGTTCCGTACCAAAAGACAACTATTATAATCTCTGCTAAATATTCAGCCTTCATAACAGCATCTGATAGACAGCAGTCTATTAATTTCAAGTGATGAACTTACTGAAATTATAAATGAGGAATTCCTAAATTATAAAAATCAACTGAAAAATAGTACCATCTCTGCAATGTTTCACCACTTGGGGAAAGTGTTTAACAAAAAGAAAAAAAAAAAGAGTTGTAATTCAAGGTAACAAATATTTTAAGCGTTCAAAAAAATCATAAGCAAATAAACAACAGACAGAAGCAAATGATGATTTCTGAAACCAGAGGAAATTGCCAAGCCTAAGAGAGGCAACAGAAATGTGGTATATTAGAGAACCACATAAGGCTAAAACAAAAGTCATATGAAAGTGTACATCAGCAGCTAAGCAGTGTGCCAACCTGCCCAATGAACCTTTGTAGTGGTTCTATTAAGAATGGCCTTCATAAGCTCTTAGAATTGAGTGGTTAGTCACCAGGGAGTAGCACTATTTGAAAGGATAAGAGGATTAGGGTATGTGGCCTTGTTAGAGGAAGAATGTCACTGGGGTGGGCTCTGAGGTTTCAAAAGCCCATGCCTAGCCCAAATTCTCTCTTTCTCTCTCTACCTACAGATCATGATGTAGCTCTCAGCTACTTCTCCAGCACCATGTCTGCCTACATGCCATGCTCTCTGCCATAATGATGATAGACTAAACCTCTGAAACTATAAGCAAGCTCACAATTAAATGTTTTCTTTTATAAGAGTTGCCTTGGTCATGACATCTCTTCATAGAAATAGAACAGTGACTAGGACACCATTACTAAATACTAGAAACATCACTCCCACAAAAATATAACACAATAAGAGGAAAAGATGCCCATTCATTATTTCAGGTGTGATAAGCTAACTATCACTATCTTGGCACAAGCTTAACTATTAGAAGCTAACTTCAATATCCTCAAAATTACAGAAAGGTTTTTTCCAACTATTAATCTACATTTTATGAATTTTATAGTCAAAAGCTCCTTTGAAAATTTACTGCCACTCCTCCAAAAAAGTTAATCAACTTAAATATTTTGTTCATATTTAAGTTTCACATTTTTTTAAACATGCTAAATAAAGAACATCCTTAATTATGTTCATAAAGCTTTTTTAATGGCTGGAAAATAGACTCATATAATCAAGCATTCTACAGCTAGCAGCTATGTCAGGGAGCTGTCTGTGCAGACTCTGCAGAGGGAAGAACTGAGAGCTAAAAACAATCAGCAACAGCCTCCCAGCCAAGAGATGAACGCGATGGGAAAAGATATCCACACTGTAGGATTTCAGATAGCAGTTGCCTAAACCAACATCTCAGTGATGAGCTCAAAAGACCTCAAAGCAAAACCATTATGCTACACTGTCTCCTGCTTTCTGATCCAAGAACCTATAAATGACTTTATTTCATGCCATGACGCTTGGAGAAAATGTGCTATAGAGCAATAAATTATTAGTATGAAGCTCTTTCCAAAATACTTTTAAATCTCATATATATAAGATATAGTAGGCTAATATATCATGTAAATTTATATATAGATATATATAATTATAAGGAAAGCTAAAGTAAAATGGAGCCATCAAAATGTTAACAAGCTTTAATATAGTCTCATTACCATACCAAATGAAAGATGAAGGCAAGTCTAAATCTAAAAATTATTGAATATAAGGCATATTTAGAAATATTTTTAATAACTGTAAGGTGATTTGAAAATATCTGATTTTTGTTGGTCCCAGGTAAATACTATTGTGGTACTGGGCTTGTGTTTTATTTTGATTTGTTTGTTTGGTGCACTAATAGATGGTATTTTCCCCCATATTCACAATAGAGAAAAACACCAATTTTGACTTAAAGTTTAACAAAAATAAAGATTCAACCTTTCTAAATATATCTTAAGCTCTTGCACAGATTACCTGATGAAGCACAGACCCCAGGTTGAGAAGCCTGCCTGGTAGGTGGATGCAGCATGCTAACAGAATTGATGGTCAAAAAGAAGAAAGTAACTCAAGTTCTGAGGCTGTCGGTTACACAGTGGGAGGATGGAGCACCCACACGAGAGACCAACAAGGAGGAACACAACAGGCTGCACACTCTGATGGTTTGTATTCAAGAAGAACTGGCCTTTTGAAGGAAGGAGCCACCAGGGGGAAAAAAGCCATCAAAGACCATCTAGGTTCCAATTAGAGAAAGAAGGAAAGAAAACATTAGACAACTTGTGAGTCTCAGAGGGCAAAGTAGGAGGGTCTGGGAAGTCTGGAGGAGTTGAGAAGAATAAATAGACCTGAAGAGAGACAGAAGCAAAGGGGTTCTTACTGGGTAAAGGAATTGATTGTGACTTCTGTCTGATGTTGATCTGTGTAAGCTGAAAGCTGTTAGTTATCTTGACTAATAGTATGCCATGAACAGTGATAACTAATAAAAATCAAAACTGAATCACAAGGCAACCCATGTGGATTAGACTTCACCAGTGTATCTCTACCCACACTGCTATCACCCTAGTCCAGGCCCCTTGCATCACCGATGCAACTCCTGAGCAGTGTCCAAGTCTCCCCTGCTTCCCTATGCCTGCCTCTCTAAGACATTCCCTGTTGGGATTTTTATCCTACTAAACACAAACAAGTCTTAATCCTCACCCCTCCCAATGTTTCCCATTACTCAAAAGATTATGTTCAAATATCTTAGCATGATGCTTAGATCAGGTTTGACCCAAACCTTTCCTCATTACCCAGTAATCTCTTCACTATTCTCCACATACGACATGTGATCTAGATGTAGGGAATAACCTACAGTCACCTAAACATGTATGCTCATGTCATCTCTTCCTATGTCTAGAATTTATCACATCTTTGCCAGACTGATATCAAATCAATCTTCAGCTCTCAGATTGTGGGACAGTTCATACAGTGGTCTTTCCAAGAGATACCTACAGATCTAGAGCTTGCAATTTCATGGCACATATACTATTCTGAATCTGTCTATTACCATATACAAGTATTGGAAGAGACTTAAATCCTGGAGAAGGAGATTGTTATTTTAGTCACAAAACAACCCTTAGAACTTACCATGGTTTTAAACAGAGTGAATGCTCTAATAACGCTTGTAGAGTAAATTAGTAATTATATTCCTGTCTTCCAGGTATGGGATACAACCACTGATTCTTCCCTTAATAAAGTATTATTTTTAATAACAGCATAGCAAGGAGTATGCTAGGTGATTATGGCTTTTACATATTGAATAAGAAATACATACTAATCCCAACATTGGAAATTCACAGCATAGTCCTCTTACAGAAAATAAAAATAAAAACTCGAAAAAAGTATAAGAAAGCATGATGCAAGGGAATGGTGTAGTTTGTATTTTGAATGACTCCCAAACACATGTGTCTGAAGGTTTGGTTTGCCCATGGTGAACCTAAAGGTGTGACTGTCAGGAAAGAGGACTTAGCAGAAGTTAGGTCACTGAGTACATTGGAACTCGGGAACCCTTCTGTTCCCTTTGCCTCTTAGCTACCCTAAAGCAAAGATGCCCCGTGGCACACACTGCTGCCATAGGCAGTGAGCTACTACAGGGCAAAGCAATAGGACCGTCATCACGAACACCCCAAACAGTAAGAGAAAATGCACTCCCCCTGAAGCTGATCATCTCGAGGATCTTGGCATAGTCACACAAAACTAACACAAGCAGGAAGGAAATACACACTAGACCACTAAAAAGGAATTTATTTACTTCTAATTCAAATAATAGAAGTTCAACATAAAATGAAATATAAATTAGCTCTGAAAATAAATTTTGCACTTTACTTGAGTGGCATAGCTCAATATGACTCACACACAAATATCATCTAAAGATATGAACAACTGCTTCCTAAGTACCAAGTTTACATGCTTCAACTAGGAATCCATTTTGTTCATATCTAGGAAACAAATTTATCACTGGGTAAAAGTTAACAATTACCAGTCTAGATTCCAACCTATTCTTCAAACCTCAGCTGAAAAGTCATCTTCTCTGTTGTTTTCCCCAAGATCAACTTGACCCTGCTACTTGCACTAAACCCTATGGAGAGTAGCATCCACTATCACACTATACTGCAAACACTGTGAAGTGCCCATGTCCCCAATGTTCCCAGGCAGATACAGTCTTACAAACTTTCATATTTCTATAAGAGTATTAGACACTCAATAAATGCTTAATGAAGAGGTAGACAAAAAATGAATAAACAAGTATGCACACTCGGTTACATCTTTGTTACATCTGAAAGCTCTTGATCTTATTCCCACATTTCTCCTGATTTGAGGAGATGCTCTCTAAATTATTCCATAAATATTTAAAAATCCTGAGATAGCACTTAAAAGCTACTGCTGAAAACCTAAGTACAGGAAGTCATAATTAACTCATATTAATGGGCTCTGAAAGCCCCACCTGACTTTGTAAATAACTTGAATTCTTATAGAACTTGTCTCAATATATTGTATTATACACACACAGAGCTACCCTGGCCCACACTGATATTTTTACTTTACCTAGGAGAATATTCCACATATAGCTTGGCAAATAAATATGAAAAAAATCAAACTTTTATCAGTTGTTTGTAATTTACAAAGGAAAACATAAAAACTCAATAAAAATATAAAATAAAATTTTATGTACAGAAAGACTTCTACCCTAGTAAACCAGTAAAATAATTAAGTATTAAAGTTGTGTAGACAAATTTTTAAACAGTCTTATTAAGAAACACAGAGCCAAATACAGAGTTAAAAGCCCAAGAGATCAGAGCACTAGCGAAGAGCCAAGACTACCTTTAGCTTACCACTCGCCTCCCCTGAGAAAGAGTTCCTTCCTATCTGACTTGTCTTTTTATTGCCTTTCTGTTCTGCCTTCTCATTGGCTCTAAACCCAACCACATGACTTCATTGTCACTGACTGTCTAAACAAACCCCAGGTCTCTATGGTTGGTCCTGGGATTAAAGGTTTCATGTCACCACGCTTGGTTGTGTCCTTGACCACACAGAGACTCTGCCTGCCATGTGATCAGATTAAGGGCATGGGCCACCACCACCTGACTTCTGTTCCTGACTCACTAATGACCTCTGATCTCCAAGCAAACTTTATTTATTAACATACAAATAAAATCACATTTCAGCACAATTAAAATATCACCACAAAGTTGAGCTCTTGTATTTTAAAGTTAACAAAAGCTAGGCACACATCTGAATAAGCTTAATGAAGTTTTTCTCCTTCATGTATGTGACGTCTACTTCCACAGATATCTCACAAGGCCTACCAAATCTCATGTAGACCAAGCCCACACTATCATACAGAAAATATCCCGAACTGTCTGGCCACAGTTCCTACACCTAATGACTTGAACAGTCCACAGAGACGGGCCAGAAGCAAGAGACCTGGAGAGATGAGCTTCTCAAAGAACTGGGGAGAACCCACCCCAAACCAAGCAAAACATATGGTGGCTCCAAGACCCCGTTTCCATGGGAGCTTTAAAGGGAATCAGAACCTGGGAGCAAGCCACAGCTGTTGCTAGAAGTATCAAAAGACTTCCTTACTGAAGTTGTTTGTATTTCTTAAAGCCAAAACAAACTGCCCATCCTTTGCCTGTTGGCATCTGTGGTAGTTTGAATGCAATTGGGCCCCATAATCTCAGAGAGTGGCACTATGGAGGTGTGACTTTGTTGGAGTCGGTGTGGCCTTGTTGGAGGAAGTGTGTCACTGTGGGGGTGGGCTTTGAGGTTTGCTATGCACAGGATCAAGCTCAGTGTGTCAGCTGACTTCTTGCTGCCTGCTAGATGTAGGACTCTCAGCCATTTCTCCAGCACTACATCTGCCTGCATGCTGCCATGCTCCCCACCATGATGATAATGGACTGAACACAAACTGTAGCCACTCCAATCAAATGTTTTCCTTTATGAGAGTTGCTGTGGTCATGGTGTCTCTTCACAGCAATAAAAACCTAAGTCAGAACCTCTCAAATACGATTATCCCTTTGGAATACAGATTTTCAGTTTTCTCTGAAATGTTTGAAATAACTGGTTTCTCATCATAGCTTCTTAGATCTAGTAGGCCGTCACAACTATAAAAACTTTCTCTGGATTAAGGTTAATGGCTGTGATACAATTTTAGAACTGAAATGTCCCATACAGAGATGGCTTGAAAGACAAAATAATGAGATCTACTTCTGCGGTTCACACTTAGCACTCTCAGTTGGGGAAGGAAGACTACTCCAGCAGGAGCATAATGTTCTTCACGAACATGTTCCCTGGAGCAGGCCTGCCAGAATTTCCCTGGCTACCACTGTGATGTGAACAAGTAACTTCAACTCTCTTGCCTCCCTGCCCCATTGTTTAAAATGTTAATAATACTAAGACACTTAAGTGAAGATTAAATGCATTTACATGGCTAGTATTTGGGATCTGAAGTACAAGCTAATAATTATATAGTACTAAATGTATCTTTCAATCAGTAGCCATAATTCCCTAGTGATAAATTTTCTTTAGTTCTTTAAACTTTTATCTTAAATGTATTTGGGGCACAGGAAAGCAAGACTGCCATATCAGCAGGATGGGGACATGTATTCTACTGAAGAGCTCTCAGCCCCTAACAGAAGCTCACAGTCAGTTACTATATTCCCTAAGTAATATTTCTATTCCTTGAAGAACCACATATTAGCTGAGGCTAAGTTAAAGGGGGGAGGAGGGTCCTACCACAGAGGCCTTCTAAGACATGTGTAAAGGCTAAGGAAGGCGTCTCATCCCCAGCCCCAAAGCAGCCATCTTGCAGGGCCCTGCCACCCTACCTCCATGCCCTGGGGACTCTGCCAACTGTTTCTGTGGGCCCAGCTTTCCTCTACCAGCACCCCGTCTCTGGGTCAAGCGCCTGTCCCCTGCAATACTCTACCTGGGAACCGCATGGACTCCCTGGCTGGGAATCAGGGAAGGATGTTCACTCTCCCTCCTACACTTGCTCCAGTCACACAGCAGACCACTTGCAGGGGCCTGTCCTCACAAGCCATCCCCATTCCCTAGAGATGCCACAGAAGCCACAACTTGAAAATGTGCAGAGACTCTGGAACACTCAGTCCTAAATGGGAATGTCTTCACCAAACCCCTGACGCTCTCAGGGCTCTAGGAACGCTGCAGAAGAGGAGGCAGGAAGACTAAGAGCCAGTGAGGGGGGAAGACAGCAAGCAAACAGCATCCTCAAGATAAAACATGACAGACATTCGAACTCACTGAGACTGTGGCAGCCGGCACAGCTCAAATCCAGATGGAGTCCAAGCAAGCACTGAGAGGAGAAGTGGACGTGAGTTCTCATTTCTAACCCTGAAGCTAGCTATCTCTAATGGCAACCGCTCAGAAGGAAAAACCCAGTTCTCTCCGATGGAGTCTCAGGGCATATACAAACCACACTTAAGGACAGGCCCCATGCCCAGCAGTAGATGGCCAATACAATGGTATTTATGGAGACATTTTGTCACATGCTTTGGTTTTGCTTATCTATTATGGTTTCTGGTTTTGTCTTTTTATGGGTGTGTATGTGTATGTATTAAATGTGATTTTTCATAGTTTTGTTTTTTTCCTGTTTTTTTGCTTTGCTTTATTCTGGTTTGTTTTTTTTTATTGACCCATTTGTTTTCTAAAGAGAAAGAGGAAGAAGGCATGGAGTTGGATGGGTGAGAAGGTGGGGAAGATATGGGAATGGGAAACAGCGATCAGAATATACTACATGAAAAAAAATATTTTTAATTAAAAAAAATGCTAAGGAACAATCTATAGATAACAGCCCCAAATAAGAAATCTCAAATGGAGTATAATATCATCAGCAACTCAATACAAATAGATAACTCTGGTTGCTGTGCAAGACCATAGTTTCTTGGGGACAAAGAGGACGCAGTTAAAGAATCCAAACAAATAAAAATGAGGACACTGGCAGAAGGGATTTAAAGAGTCAAGAAATAATCAAAAAGAAACACCAGAAAGGTAAAGCTACCTTCTAAGAGAATGTGAGAATAAAAACAAATGTTGGATGTAAGTGAAGGGCTTAGCAGAGGGCATTAGTTCCTAGAGTAAATGGGACACACACATGAAGGTATCCAGTAGGCCAATGCATTAATATGTCTCAACTGGAGGAAAGGTCAGAGGTATCAATGGTAGTTGGAATCTTCAGAGGTGATCATCCAAGTAAGGCACCACATAGAGAGAAGAACAGGGTCTGCAGGAGAGAAACTGGAGAAATAATAGTTGAAGACAGGAAGACAAAACACACACACACACAATAGAAATAAAAAAGGAAAGGTCAGAGAAGTATGAAACTGAGAAATCTGGTCTCACCAAGGACAAGAAATCTCTGTTCTTCAAAAAGGAAAGTAACAATTACATCAAGTAAGGTTGATAAACCCAGTAAATTTGCAAGGGATAAAAATAAATGACTAATACTAGGAATTTTAAAAGGTCATTTCATAATGCTTACCAAATCACAACTATGGTAATATTGCATGGTCAGCCCTCTATAGTCAAATAGCTGTGGATTAAAACTTGCGTAAAACTACAAGTTTCATTTCTGTAAAATTGTTTCAGGCCAGCAATACAGTTGCCAGAGTCTCAATGGGGGTTGGAACTTCCAGATCCAAGCTGGAATGGCTACCCACTACAGCAAGGAATTTACACTGGGAAGAGCTGGGGCCACAGCCAGGAGGGAAGACCCAGTGCTCAGGCTTCTCACTGAGCTTGGCCTTTGAACTTTGAAATTCTAAAAGGGAAAATGATATCCTTGTTTCTACCTGAGTTGTGTTTGCAGAGATGTCTGTACCCTGTGGACATGAAGGGAGGCCACACACCTGCATCCTGATCCTATGGACAGGTTACCCAGCATACCCTTGACATCCCTCCCTCCCAGGTCCTTGGGCTCAGCTCTGACCAGAAAAGTGGGGAGGCCATGAAGGAGGAAGACTATGGTTTTCATTTTCTCCTGGTGTCCTTTTGCTAAAGTATATAGGTAGATGTGCATAGGCTCTACACAAATAACTGAACACTGTAGATGTGGGATCTGTGTGGTGTCTTGGAAGCAAGCCTCATGCATATGAAGGGACAACAACATGCTCTTACCTGCAAAGCTCTAAAACACATGAAGTAAAATGACAGAAATGAAAAAAGGAATAAACAAAACCCAAAACTGTTAGAAAAAGGCGGCAGAGAAACCAAGGATGAAGAACACAGGAACAACATCAACTCTCAGGACGTATTTACTGTCTAGACTCTGAAGCAGAGACAGAATTACACTCAGACTAGTCACCAAGACAGTGCAAAATGTGAGGCATAAAACAAAACCTACTGAGGGTGGAAACCACCCACTCTACAGCCTGTCCAAGAAAGTTACAAACTGGATGAAGATGTGAGGAAAATCCCAATCATTTGAGATGTAAACAATACGTAACCACAAATACAAACACAGGTCAAAGAAAATGTCAACTGGGAAGTAAAAATGTTTCCAACTGAATGTTCTAGTTAGCTTTTCTGTTGCTGTGATAAAACCAACCCAAAGACACTTAGGGAAAAGAAGGGTTTACCTGGCCAAACAGTAACAGTCCACCATAGGGGGAAGCCAAGGCAGGACTCTGGAGGCAGGAACAGAAGCAGAGGCCATGGAGGAGTGCCGCTCACTGGCTTGCTCAACTTGCTTTCTTATCCTCAGGACCATCTATCTGCCCAGGAGTAACAACACTCACATGGGCTGGGCCTCCCCATATCAGTCATTAATCAACAAAAATGCCCCAGAGACCTGCAACCAGGACAATCCGATGGAGGCAACTGCTCAAATGTAGGTCCTTCTTTCCAGGTGTCTAGTATGTGTCACCCATTGAAAACTAACCAGTCAGTTGAGAGACACTAACACATTCGTCAGATAGAAGCTTAAAGCATAAGGTTCCTATGTGAGCAACTAGTATCTTAAGCTCTTCCTTAAGAAACAATACAGTAGATAAAACGAAAGGCAGAAAAAAAACTAATATGTGATACAAGTAAACAAAAAATGTAGTCACTGGGAAGAAACACTGGTTCTTTCAATAATCAGTAACATTGACACACTTCAACAAAACAAGGAAAAAAGCAGAGGACACAAATCACTATCATCTTTGGGCAAGGGCATCAATACAGCCTACATTAAAAGGGTAAGAAAATACCATAAACAATGTTAACTCTGTAAATTCAACAACATAAATGAAGTTTTAAGAAGAAATCACTTGAAAGATAAACTACCAAGACTCACTGAAGTAGATTACTTGACTAGTTCGTCATTTAGTAATAGATATTGCAAACAACAATGAGAAATAAGCACACGCAGACAGTCAACATCATCAGTAATCAAGGAAAACTGTGTTAATTTGTTTTAAGGTTAAGCATAAAATTAGAACATGAGAGCCTCACCCAAAAAATGAAAATGTGTAAGTGTATGTCCATATACATATGGATGTGACTTATTTACAAAGGAACCCCAAACTTGGAAAAACTAAATATGCGTTAGTATCAACAAAATAATAAGCTAGATCCCATCTGACATACTGTGAGACTATTGTATTAATTCTCAACCTGAACTGTAGTTCGGAGCTCTGAAAAGTGTTTGTCAAAGCCTGTGATAGGAGGAAGAACACTGGCCACAAATGAGCACAGAGGGAATCTTGTGGGTACAAAAATGTTTCATACTATGACTATACTATACACATAATTATAAATACTTTCAAATTTCAGGCTTTAACCTCACAAGTAGAATAACTTACTATGTATATGTCATGCATCAAGCTGAAGCATGCAAGTTCCTCATCTTTTATAATTGCATGGCTTGCCAACTACCTTTACTTAATTGTCCCTTGAAAAATATCTATAAACAATGACATCAAATCTTAAAAGCTAATTGCTTACACAAACTGGCACCACTAACTGGTGACAGAGCTGTTATTCTAACCTAGCTCCCCTCATGAAACTCCAGGCAACAAAGAACAGACACTAATGGAAAGGCCCCATGACTTCCTCTAGCGTCTCTGCATGCCACTGTTTGTTTTCTAGCTCTAGCTGTTATTTGTGGGTCATCAAATCCACTTAGTGGATTAGATCACCATTCTATTTCTTAAGTAATGGAGAAGAGTGAAGAAAAGTAGAAAGAAATGGAGAGGAAAAGATCAGAGTTCATTATGCTTAGAAACATCACATACTGGTTATAAAAACTGTGGTTTCAATTGAGAATCAGCTTGCAGGTTTATGTGGACTGAGTCACAAAAGCAAATGTTACATCTTACCATGGGTCCTAGTCAAATAAAACGTTTGAAAACCATTGCTATAGTCAAAAATGGGTAACGGAAAAAAATGATTAAATGCCTTTCTTTATGCCGTGACATAAAAGAAATAAGGAGTCCAGTAGAAATGCTGAAAATGGTTGTGAGAAACAAGGGAAAAGCTATCCCTAAACTCCAAAAGTACTCAGTGGAAAGGACATTTGGGGTGATAATTCAGCATGAGGCATACGTCCATTCTCCCTACTTGCCCTTACATACCCATCACTTTCTCTCCTTGTCTCCTCCCTCTTCCTTCTTACTGCTGAGGAAAACTTTACAGACCCAGGTCTACACAAGGAAACAGTGACGCACCTTTTCATTACTTCAGCACCCTGATCTGCTCTCTAAAGTGTGGCAAACGTTCAGATCTGTTCTAAAAGGGCACTGCTCAAAGTCTACGGAAGGGAAACCAATGCTTTAAGAATGCTTTGTTCCTGTAACAAGACTACTTCCTGCCAAATTCAATTCTGATAACTCACAAAATAGCCCTGAAATGAGAAGCATCCTTGCCAGCCTTTAACAGAGCAACCTAAAGGGATGAGTTTATTTTCTTCATGTGTAGGAGAGGGGTGTGGCACATGCATTTATGCAGGTACACTCACCCATGCAAAGGCATGTGGAGGTCAGCAATTGAGGTGAGGTGTTTTCCACTATTTCTCCACCTTATTTTAAAAAGGGGGGGGGGGCTTACCTGTTTCCACCCACGTACCCTACTTCTGCATCCCTAGCACAAACGTTACACAGACTTGCACTACCTCACGCAGCTTTTAGGGTGCTGGAGATCTAAAGTGGGATCCTCTTGCTTGCACAGCACGCACTTTATCCCCCGAGCCATCTCCCCAGACAAAGGGATGGGTTTCTAACATTAATGCTGCTCCAGTGTCAATGTTTCTAAGACACTGTTGCTTAAATGTATGACCACAGAAAAACGCTATTCCTCTGACCTTTCTCATGTTCTGCCCGAAAACAGCTATTCAGATTAAGAAATTCTCCATTAAAGCACACATGGAGCATATATGCTTTGGAGAAGTCAAAGTGTAATTACAAATATCCTGCCAACATTGTATCAAAGCATCAGCAGCAATGCTTCCCTGAGCTCTAACACGCCAGGCTCCCTCCCTTTAAAGAGGCCTCAAAATATCCAGGCACCCATTCCCTCTTCACAGCTCAGCCATCATGTGATGCACATCCCCTGTACAGCCCAGCAGCAAATGTGGCACACTGCACACCAGGAGACAATTATAAAAGAGACAAAAAGGGACCAAAAGGACAGAGCTGAGAGCAGCACTTCAATGTGCTTCAGACTACATGGAGCCCACCAGAACCCTCAGAGAAAGGAGAGAAGATATAACAAGCCCCGATTTAGAAATAAGCGATCGAGCGAATGCTTGGCTTATCAGTGCCACAGAGCGATGCAGGAGGGAAAGTCTCAGGACTCCAAGTGCTGCTCTTTCCCTGGACCCATCACCAATGCAGAAGAATCTAATCTCCTGTTCCAGACAGTCAAGCTTACTCTCCACCTCAAAGACAATGACTGGAGATAGCTGCCCAATCAGTCTACGCAGTGATCCTTCTCAGGACTGCCATCCTGGCCTGCCCAGGAGACAAAACAAAAATCAGAAAAAGAGAGTGCCAAGGAGAATCCTGGTCAGGATGTCCAAGTGAAGAGATCAGCTAGACAGCCAGGAGACAGCCATGTGCACAGCCAAGACAAAAGGCAATGGTGACCAGCCAGGCCATCGTCAGAACAACTGAGGCGGTCCTCAACATCAGATTTTTTTAATGTTTTTTTTAATTTTATAATTAATTTAATTTTACACATCAGCCACGGATTCCCCTGTCCTCCCTCCTTCCATTCCCCCCGCCCTCCTCCCAATTCACCCCCCATTCCCATCTCCTCCAAGACAAGGACTCCCCTGGGGATTCAGCTCAGCCTGGTAGATTAAGTTGAGGCAGGTCCAGTCCCCTCCTCCCTATACCAAGGCTGAGCAAAGTGTCCCAGCATAGGCCCTAGGTTCCAAACAGCCAGCTCATGCACTAAGGACAACTCCCGGTTCTACTGCCTGGGGGCCTCCTAAATAGTTCAAGCTAATCGACTGTCTCACTTATCCAAAGCAGGGTTTGCCCAACTTCAGAGAAATGGATGAGATCTACATGAACAAACTGGACGTGAGGGGAGGTAATGAAGGGCAAGGGTCAGGGGAAAGAGAGCTTAGGGGAGCGGGAGATCCCAGCTGGATCAAGAACAGAGAGGGAGAACAAGGAAAAAGACAACATCAGATTTTAACACTTGCTACAGAGTTAGGCCATGGTAGCTTATGTCTGTAATATTATCAGCACTCAGGAGGCTAAGGCAGGTAGATTGCTATGAGTTTGGCATCAGTGACTTCTAGGCCAGCCTAAGCTACCAAGTGAGACTCTGTCGAAAAGAAAAAACAATTATTCTGTAAAAGAAAATATCAGGTGCTACAAAATGTATGACACACATATTGTCTCACAGTCTCTACCTTCCAAAGGTTTAAACTAATGAGAACAGGAAATAATACAGTGGTAAAGATAAACTTAGCTACCAAATATTTTGATCTTGCCAACCCAGGCATAAGGACAGAAGTAGAAGCAAGGAATGGGAGCAGGAAGGAGAAAACTAGGAAAGTTTTCACACATTTACACAGCAGACACCAAGGAGGTTTTCTAGAATGCCTATAAAAGTCACTCCATGACTGTTTCTAAACTGAAGTAACTGTGGCATTCGAGTGTGCAAGGATGACCATATAATGAAAGGGCAGCATCAGAAAGAAAAATACACTGTGTATAAAGTATTAATAAATCTAAAAAATATAGAACATATGATTTAAGAAAGGATGTGTCATGTCCAACACCTACAGTTGGCAACATCTAAAGATGTATAAAAGCAGCCCAACACAAAATCTTAAACTTCCTTAAAACATCAGGGTGTGTGTGTGTGTGTGTGTGTGTGTGTGTGTGTGTGTACTTGTTCCTGTGAGGGCTGTGCTTGTTATGTGTGTCTGTACAAGAATGCATGCACATTTGTGTGTGTGTGTGTGTGTGTATGTGTGTGTGTGTGTACTTGTTCCTGTGAGGCCTGTGCTTGTTATGTGTGTCTGTACAAGAATGCATGCACATTTGTGTGTGTGTGTGTGTGTGTGTGTGTGTGTGTGTGTGTACTTGTTCCTGTGAGGGCTGTGCTTGTTATGTGTGTCTGTACAAGAATGCATGTACATTTGTGTGTGTGTGTGTGTGTGTGTGTGTGTGTACTTGTTCCTGTGAGGGCTGTGCTTGTTATGTGTGCCTGTACAAGAATACATGCACATTTGTGTGTGTGTGTGTGTGTGTGTGTATGTGTGTGTGTGTGTGTACTTGTTCCTGTGAGGGCTGTGCTTGTTATGTGTGTCTGTACAAGAATACATGCACATTTGTGTGTGTGTGTGTGCGTGTGTGTGTACGCGCGCGTGCTCGCGTGCGTGTGTGCATCCAGGTAAAGGCCAGAGATGAACTCCAGGTGTCTGCCTCTATACTCTCCACTTTATATTTCGAGACAGAGTCTATCACCAAGCCTGGAGCTTACCAATCAGGCAAGGCTGACTGGCCAATGACTTTTAAGAACATCTGCTTTTCTCTGCTGAGGCACCACTCAAAGCTTTTTACAGAGGTGCTGGGAGTCGACTGGGTCCGCATGCTTATGTAGCAGGCAACTGACAACTGAGCCATCTCTTTAACCCATGTTATAAAATTTTCATTCTAATATGTTTTGTAACTAAACATAAAACATTATGAACGAACCTTGAAAACATCCTAAATAATGAAAGTCATTTGTTTTTAGCTAAAAATTACAAAAGACTCTTCCAATTGTTCGAAATATCAAAAATAGACCAATCATAGAGTCAACTGGTGGTTACCCAAACTTGGGTGAGCTGAAGGGAAATAGGCAGTATTAACAGGCACAAAGCTTTCTTTTGAAGATCCTGGAAATGTTCTAAAATGGACTATAGTGGTAAGCAATTTTTGTGAATATTCTAGAAACCACTTAATTATAAACTTTTAGTGAGTGAAAAGAATGTTATGTAAATTGTATCTCAATAAAGCTATTACAGAACAGTACATTCTCATAAAATCAAAACATAAAACATAAAGATTACAGTTGGTTTTAGCACTGACTTTAAGAAGCCATTCATTTCTGGAGACTGAGTAGGCACCTTAGTGGTTAGCATGCTGATCTAGTAAGCATTAGATCCTGGGTTCAGTTCTCACAAAAACCAAAAGTGGGGCGTGGGGAGAGGAAGAAGACAGACATGCAAAAAACAAAGGGTCAAGAACCAAAGGACACTTACAGTAGAGCAGGCCTCTTTGGATAAGCTACTAAACCTATCTCTGCCCCAATGTCCTCAACTGTAAAATAAAAACAACATCTCCATGGCAGGGGGAGAAGAAACTGTATAACCTACGTCAGCGCTCTGTGTCAATGTTGTTTTCTAAACACTAAGCTAGCCATGCTCCATCTGATGTGACAGTCAATGATGGAATGCATACAGAATGGCATACTGCACAGCCCCGATGTTTATCTAGGCTTATTCTTTGATATTTACAAGAAGATGAAATAATCTAACTCTGTGTCTATGTGCATGTGCACGGGTGCACACATTGTGGAGGTCAAAGGTCAACTTCAGGTGTCTTCTTCTATTCCTCACCATGTTACTTCAGGTAGGAACTGAACTGGAAGTCCACAGTTAGACCAGGCTAGCCTGGGTTTCAGGAATATCTGCCTGGTGTTTGATGACTCCTGACTATGCACAATGTTACTGAGAAAAATTCACATAAATACTTTTCTTTTTAATAAAAAATGCTTTTCTTAGATACTATTCAGGAAACTATATCAACACCAGTGGTGGTCCACAGAGGCTTCCTAGTGAAACCTTACTCAAGGTCAGAGAATCTGATTTTGCTTTAACC
The DNA here is from genome assembly GCF_004664715.2 of Peromyscus leucopus. Classification (NCBI taxonomy): domain Eukaryota; kingdom Metazoa; phylum Chordata; class Mammalia; order Rodentia; family Cricetidae; genus Peromyscus; species Peromyscus leucopus. The sequence continues at coordinate 36,762,025 of NC_051070.1, read as the reverse complement.
AGCAGGGCTGCATAATAGGACGATTTGGCCAGGGGCATGTTTACCAGGTGTTTGTAAGTGTCTACACTTGGCTGTACAGTGTACTTTGATCTTGCAAGGGGGAGGTCCTTTGCTCTCCCCTTGGCATATTATAAAAGGCCCTTTTAAATAAGACTCTGGGCAGCTAGGTAGTGACCCAGGGCCCTCCCAAAGCTATCCTATGTCTCTGTCTTTCTTATCGTCTCTCTTTCTACCTAATATTTCCTCATTCCTCTCTCCTCCACCCAAGAACCCATCGAAAGGTGAGAACAGGTTGGAGCTGGACTCCAGCAGACTCCCACAAACACCCTACTTCAGTTTTTTAAAATCATTCATGTCAATATCTATGTCTCTTTCATTTTCACACATCTACCTTATTATCCAGATGCCAAAGCAAGCACTCTGGATCCTTAAGGTGGTAAACATCTTGACTGCTTACTATGCCTAAGCACTATGCTTTTTGTGTTTGGTATCCGAGCTGTTGAATACCAAAACTGGCCAGTGAGGTACTGAGCTTTTTCCTTGCAGGTGTGCTCTGGTTTGTTTGGTTTGGTTTTTTTCTTTTCTTTTGTTTTTTGTTGTTGTTGTTGTTGTTGTTGTTGTTGTTGTTGCTATTTGTTGCTGGTACTGATGTCATTCCTTGATTATTAATCATGAGATAACTAGTGTATATGTGTATCAAAAGTGTATTTCTCAAGGATTATTTGACTACACAACCAAGGCATTAATTACTTAGAAGGAGCCCTAATACATGAATGTAAAGTACGCCTGGTCCTCATTTTTAAACAGAATATCTAAAATACATGCATGGCATTTCAATCTCGCTTACTTTAATTAGCAGCTACATTTTCCTGACAAGCCTCCTTGTCTTTAGCTGCTTTTCCTACCTCTTTTTGAAGTATGCAATTCACCCTCAAAGAATGAGAGCTGATTTAAATGATTCAAAGTTGACTAACAATTTGTAACTAAACAAAATTTTTATATTAACATATTGACTATTCCTTTTCACAGCCTACAAGCAACAATTTAATGTATTTTACCAGTTCTAGCCCTAGTTTTAGCACTATAAACATATTTCTAGCACTTGCTGGTTTTAGCATTTTCAAAGATGTTAGTATAGCATGTCAAGGACAGTACAGGGTTAGTTAAAATGCATAACAAAGGAAAAGTTAAGGATAGCCTTACCATATCATCTGTCAGTGTCCTAATATTTAAATGCTGCAAATGTGAGGAAAAAAAAATCAGTTAGTAATTTATATAGCTCTTTTTTTATTTTAGTTAATGAGTACATTCTACAATGCTAACTTGAAGGTAATTAAATTCCTGACAGTACAATAAAGATGTATTATATATTGTCTCAATCTATTTCTTTAGAAGATAGACAAAAGTTATCCTGTATGCAATAGTTTTAAATATTTAGTAAAATTCCTTGGTTTTATGAGCCTAACAACCCAGAAACCTAACTGGGATACAATAAACATATTATCAATTCAATATCCAGACATACAGCATAATGATACAAAGATTTAAATATAACTTTCAGAAAAAAAAATTGTATTATAAAACACTGAAACTTTAAATTCACCATTAGTATGCAGCATAATAGATAATGAAGTACTTTGCTGGCTTAATGAACTTAAATAATTCTAGTAACGATGAAGAATGTACTGGAATGATTATCTGCATCTTTAACATCACTTTGATTTATCACCAGTGGTGATGGTAGACACTTTTCAATTTCATTGCTAGCTTATTTGAGACCTCTTTTGCTGATTTCCTTACTAGACAAACAAGGCCACTTTAGAAAATGAATAAATTAGTTTCCCACAAAGCATAGTTCAAAAGAAACAAGTATTTAGAAAGAAAATTATCTGTTTTAGGAATCAAGGGCAGGGCAGCAATTTGTATTCAGGTAGCTGTATTCAATTTCCACTTCTCCTTCCTTATTCATTGGAGCATTAGAGCTTTCAAAGACAGAAAGGGTCAAACATTTCTAAACAAGAAACCAGATCTATTCATTTACTCTCAGAAAAGAACATGTGCTAACAGCTGCCATCTAACACATATGTGGTATATAGTTAAATTCAACATTCAGTGAACAGAACAAAATTGTACTCATTTTTATCTACTAAAACAGCTTCATGATCCTTGCTTTACCATAATGATGATCTCTACTAAAAATCTGTCCGTGTAAATAGTTCTCCCTAGTCTCTGCCTTCACCAACATGTCCCTTCCTAATGAAAAGAAAAACATAACTGAAAGAATCAGAAGTAAACTGTGTCTACCAAGAGAAGGTGGTCAGGTTAATGAGCATGCCTGACCACTCCACCAAGTTCCAGACTCAACTGTCTGCTGAATTAAAACAGCCAACTTGGACCTAAGAATAAGAAGTAATAATGCTGAACTGTATACTACTGTTTAAAATCTTGGGCTATAAAACATGATTTAAGACTGGAAAGTTTACAATGTCATTCAAGAGATGGATACTACAATTTAATACCAAAGCTACACAGTTCTCAAAGAAGGTGCAAAACCTACCTGCCATATGTATACCTTCCGAAAGAACGGGTTTATGCACATTGACTTTGGTCAAACATCTACTTGCTATTCTACAATGGGAGGTGTTGAGAGGACCGACTGAGCGAGCGAGCAGATACCATAACAGGCTGCTCAGTCTTCTGTCAGAGATCAGGCCTCAATTTCAGTTTCCTGAGACTGAGCAGGCAGTTTCTGAGGAAGGGCCACGAACAAAGGACAATCAATCTCCAAGACCCCTGACAGCGAGGACGAGGATACCCGGTACTTGTGGTACTAGCCCAGGCCAGAGCCACAATTAGCAGGTCAAGGTGATAACCAAACAAGAAAAAAACCTGGGATTTGTCCAGGCCTGCTGGAAAATGGAAAAGCTATAGCCTAAACCAGCCCATGACTAGCCCTAGCCAATTAGAATGTATTAATATGATTGCCACTTGCTTAAGCCAATCATATCTGAAAAGACCTAGATAGATACTCTAGGAACTCCCCTTAGCTGTGCTTAAAAGGAGCCCAAACATCCCTCTCAGGGTCTTCACCATTTTGCCTTTGTGTAGGATGGTCGGCCTCATCATGCTGGAATCTTTCTCAAGATAACAAACACTCTTACTGATTGCATATGTGGATGGTGGTCTTTTGTGGGACTTCTCCAGGACCCTAACAGTATCACCCCAATTACAACTCAGCTGGTTCCTGAAAGGGGTCATTTCAAGACCCTGTGACACAAGAGGGATGTATCAAGTTCTGAGAGTAACATGCTATGTGGTCTAATTCTTAAAAAGCAAAGTCACAGAAATCAAGTATAAAGCTGAAATCCTATTTAGAATAATATGCCACCTACTTACTTCAATAGGAAGATTACCAAAGAACAACAGGAGTTGTTTCCGGAAAACACCATAAAAGTGAATTTTTTTTTAAAGCAAACAATGAAAAGAGACAATTTTAAGTGAAATATAAAGCTATGACCTAAAACCTGTAGAAGGTCAATTGTAACAAGGTTTCTTGATAGACTATCATTGGACCACTAGCCTACAAATAATACCTGGAGACTTATTATTAATTATAAAAGTTTGGCCTTAGCTTAGGCTTTTTCACAACTTGCTCTTATAACTTAATTAAACCAATTAAACTAATATAAATTAGTCTATATTCTGCCATGTGGCTCAGTTACCTCTTCTTAGTACAGCATATATGACTTGCTCCAAGTCTGCTGGTGAAATCCCCCAGCTTAGATTCCTCTTCCCAGTTTCTCTCTCTCTGACCAGAAGTCCTACCTATTCTCTCCTGCCTAGCTATTGGCCATGCAGCTCTTTATTAAACCAATCAGAAGTCACCTTAAGCAGAGACACCTTTACAGTATAAACAAACATTCCTCAACAGTCAATATGTCAATGCCAACTGTAATCCAAACACTTGGGAGATGGAGGCTAACGCTAGCCTAGGGTACATAACAAATGTGAGGGCATCCTGGGCTACAGGAGACTACATGTGTTTTGGTTTTTATTTTTTTTAAAAAATCAAAATAGAAGACATAAAATAAGAACTGAAAGTTACATGATAAAAAAAAATCAAGAAGATGCAAACATCCAAGAAAAATACATATATATGTCTTTAAAGACAAAGAACTGGACAGCCTTTTAAATTAAAATTATATGTTGAATGTGTTAGCGCACAACCATAAGTCCAACATTTGGGAAATGGGAAAGAGGACCATAAGATCAAGGCCAGCCTGGGCTACATTGCCAAAAGAAGCCTAAAGAAATAAATAAATGTCCTGTACTCACAACTTTCATTTAAAGGGGCGGTCACTCAAATAAAAAGCAGGTATCTTTTTCCATCTTTTTCATAGTTCTGGGTTTGTTTTGTTTTCTTAAGCTACCTCACTATATTGGCTTCCACTGTGATTTAAATAAAATTTTGTTCAAATAAATAAAAATTTGTTCAAAGTTTGACCTTATTCCTAGATGACATAAGTATGTATAAACCCAGATACAGCATACTATTATATATACTATTTTATACACAGAAAAATGTGATAAATCAAAACAGAATCATAAAACAGGGGTAGGAAACACAGCAAAAGAAACCTCAAGAGATGTAGGTATAAGAAGAGAATGCTCAAAACCTAAAGGAAACCTAGTATGCTCAAACTCTAAAGGAAAAACACAAAAGCACCACTTAGCAAGTACAAAAGCTGTAACATGTGACAACTCTATGAGATGCTTGACTGTCGTGTGTGTGTGTGTGTGTGTGTGTGTGTGTGTGTGTGTGTGTGTGTGTGTGTGATATGTTTATACACAGGACATGCGTATGTAGACACATGTGTGCCACAACAGGGATTTGGTGGTCACAGGACAGCCTCCACCTTATTTGAAGCAGGGTCTCTTTTTCACCACTATGTACACCTACTAACCTACCCATGAGCTTCAGGAGCTTCTCCCGTCTCTGCCCCAAGCCCCATGCCACACATCAAGATAAAAACACAAGGATGGCTTGCATGTCTTCTCTGGATCCAAAGTCCTGTTCTCAAACTTGTACAAGCAGCATTTTAACCACTGAAACATCTCCCCAGACCTCAATTTAATATTCAATTCAAGCTTTATCGTTATGAAGCTTACACTGTCTAGAGACCTGTGGAATTGGCATATACACTTATAAAATGAAGACTATCTACTGACTTGAAATTGCTGAGAGCAAAAGAGAAGGACTAGCACAAAATCCTCAGAGACCTCTGTGGGGTTCTGGCCTTTCTTCTGTATACACGAAATGAAAGGGGAATGTCCTTAAGTGTTAAGGGGAGAGGGGGAGAGAATGTATAACAAAGATAGTTTCCTTATACTGATACTGGAGCTGCTGTCTAACCAAGACACCTTGAAATGAAGCACTTACACTTCCTGGCCACCAGCAGTGGCCTTTAACATCTTCCAGGGGAACTGCATGCATCGATTAGTTCATGAGCAGCACTGGCTACATCTTTTCCATGAAGGAAAAGTTAAGGATTATGAAATGGAAGCAACTAGGAATACTGTTAAAAAACTAATAACCCAATAGTAATTATTAGAGTTCTATTTACACACCAAAAAAAGTAAACGAAAAGTTAAGAGCATACTGTTTTAGACATTTATGTGACTTTGGGGGCTTCAGATGTGTTCTTAATGCTTTATGGCAGTGGACCAGAATAGCACTACTGATACTAAAATACACATAGCTCTGTACACAGGACCACTGGTAATTGGCTAGTGGTAACTGAAGGTCATTAAGACTCTTTTCCTAAGCCAAAATCCCACCCTTTTTGCTGTAGTCCTATGTTCAACTTGCTAAAAAGTAAGAGGCATGACTTACAGATAGATAACAATGCTTTCTACTAATGACAGTTCCTTGGACAAAGGGTCAAGAGGGTCACTGTGGAATTAAAAGAGAAAAAGGGGGATTTTATAGGAGTTTCTTTAAAAGAACATAGGATCCGAGAGAGTTGAAAACAGTAGAAACACAGAACATAGGTCTCTATACTCCCATTTAAGCAACGCATCAAAACTTTTATTGAAGACCGTGCATGCTGTCAAAAGATAGATTTAGAACTTTCAGAGCATTCCACTAAACACTGTGAATGTCAAGAGGAACGGAGACACAGTTCCCCCCTATCACCACTTACAAGAAAAATGGCAAAAAGAGACAAGTTATACACGGCACTACCATGCATACCTCAGAGGCAAGTGCAAAGAAAAAAGATTCTAAGCGGTAGTCCCAACTTTAGTGTTGGAGCCACCAGGTTTCCTAGTGGCTGTACCCAGCACGACTGCATATGAGGTTGATTGGACCATGGGCCTGGGTACCAGGTCACTGTAACTAGCAAGTGGGCGAGTAGGGGGTGTCTCTTGCTCCATCCCTTGGCATTGTTCTATACAGAGCTTTGGAATAAAGTTCTGGGCTGGTAGATAAGGATCTAGGCCCACCCAAGTCTATCCTGTGTTTTCTGTTTCTCTCTCCCTATTTCTAACTAAGTCTCTTATCCCTCATTCCTCAAGAGTTCCTGGGGTAAATAAATGTGGGGGCTAGTCTCCCACACTTCAGCAGTCTTTATTGTTAGGACATGCGGCCACTATAGCAAATAATCTGCCCCTTGCTGTCATTAAGAACATGACAGCCACAAAGTATCGAACTAACAGGACTAGATCAATTTACTGTTTTCATATAACATATGATAATATTTACATTTGTACATTACAATTTAATCCATTAGCTTTTCAGGACACAGCTGTAAGAATGCCTCCAAAGAAGCTGGACTCAGGTACACTTTTCGTAAACTAGACTTTCAGATCACTTGGTTTTCAGCTTGTCTGTGTGCACAGGAGAAAATAGATTATAAAGCCCCAGTCTCCCAAGGTCCTTTGTCAGAAGGTCTAAGGTGACACTCAGGAACTCATGTGTCCAGTGTGTACTCAGGTAATGGGGAAGCCCACTCAGACCCACATGAGACATTCTGCTCCAGCACTGATCATCCAACGTTGCCTGATCGTTTCATAAGACTTGCTTTTAAAGACTTGTAACCTAGTCACATGAAGGATATGGAAAGAAATAACAAAACGTTCAAAGAAGTGAGAAACAAGGAACTAGAATAGTCAGGACAGGCTCTGACATCAATACGGGTCAGGTAGCAGTCAGTCTCCAAGAGAATTAAACACGTCTGCCATGTAAGATGAACGACCAACTCTCACTCTTTCAAGTGTTTGTTCGATTGCTAAGGTACATTTAATCTCATAAGAATACATTTACTAAGAGTTGGAAAGATGGCTCAACAGTTAAGCATGCGTTCTACTCTCCCAGCATCCAATCAGGTTGCTCGCAACCACCCCTAAACTCCAGTTCCAGGGAATATGACATCCTCTTTTGGACTCTGTGGGCATCTGCACTCACACATTGCACAGATACACACACACATACATATACACATAATTTAAAAGGAGGAGTAAATCTTAAAAATAAGAATCTATTTAATACCCAAATATTGAAGGTTACACCAAATCCTGCCGTGACATAGGCATGGAGACAGGTGCCTGTAATCTGGCATTCCAGAGACAGCCTAGGCAAAAAATAAAACAGATGTAACACTATTTGGCTCACAAAACATGAAACAGCAGCCCATTAACCCAACAAAGTAATTCCTGGAGGGGGAACCCCAAGGATCAGTCTTCTAATCATAATCTGTGGTTGGAAAGGACATGTTAGTGTTGTTCACATTTGTTTTGAAGTCCAGACTAATCCTTTACACCAGAAACAGGAATGTGGACTTTACCCTAATAACATTTCTAATCCACATGGCTGTGTTTATCTTAACGTTAACACCAATTATAAAGAGTATGAAAATAAAACATTACTTCTAACCATGTCACTAAACACACCTACAGGGTCATCTCCCAGGCAATCACAGAAGTACAAAACAGATGTGAAAATATCATTCTGCAAGGTCTCTGGATTTAACATCTCAAAAGGCCCAAAAATAACACTGACGCTTCCCTGGCCCTTAGGACAAGAGTCAGGCTGGCTCTTTGATAACATGAAGAAAAACTTTTAAGTTGACTAGCCCTTTGTGTGGCTGCGGAACATGTTTTTAGTCTGCATGGCAAAAAGTCAGAGAGGAGATGTTAGGAATTTCTCTGCAGTCTCTTTTAATCATTCATTCACATTGTAATCCGACTGGCTCAGAAAGACAATCACACCATCCCTTAACCAGGCTTCTATTCTGTCACATAGAGGACCAACGTCTCCCTTTTCCATAATCTCTGTTCTGTGGAAAGAGGAAAGATCAACTTTCAGAAGGCAGCATCCAAAAGGCTCCAGAAGAGGCTACAAAAGATGCCTGTTTATGAGGTTGCAGCAGAGCTTTCAACATGAGCCAAAGGCTGCCATATCACTGCTAGGAAGGCCCACACCTCCAAAAAAAAAAACAGCCCAAATGAACAACTTTTATTTAGACCTCTTTCCTAATGTTATAATCACTGTGTCTGCGCACCTAAGAAGTTATTTTTAAAAAATTCAAATAAAACTCCATTCTTCTTCCCTCAATTAACTCATTCAAAGTTCTGATAAAACTAAACCAAAATACAATAGCTAATTCTAATAACACAATTTTAAGACCTATTTTAAGAGTTTTCTTTTCAGCTGCTTTTTCTTTAAATCTATACTATCGAACCAAAAGCAGTTCCACGGTGCACCCAGGGAAAGGCTATTCAGGTCTCGGGACCACTTTCCAAATGGGTTCAGTTCTAGGTTAAGAGATTCCAAGAGCACTTCCAGCTGGGAAGGATGAAAAGCAAAGGGGTGCTCTAGGGGAAAATCAGCAAGTTCCAGAGCATCCAAATACCTGGAAGCTTATCCAAGCTGTGTAGTCCCCGGGGTAGTTCTTCAGCCTCCTAGGCTCTGGTCCAAATCAGCAATTAGACTGAACGTTCCTGAGGCCAACAGAGGCAGCCCGTGTCTTGTCTCACACACACCTGAGAAAGAGCTTGCTTATATTCCAGCATCACCTGGAGGACATCTGATTAGACTGATTGCATTAACAACTGAGTAAGACAAACGCCGCGAACATTCTCTGTGAGCTGCGAATTCTACTGAAATTTATACCGAGCAGCAGCACAGGGGATAAAAGGTTTAGACACAAGCGTGCATCACTGCAATAGTAATTTACATGGCTAAAATGGTAATCCACATAGTATTTCCCAAAGCAAGGGGAGGAATAAATCACAGTGCTGGTACACAAAAACCCTGCTCTCCTGGCCACACAGCAGAAGGCCCACAGTCGAGAAGCAAGGGCAGTGGTAGGGAAAGAACTTCATCATAATCGAGCTGGAATCAGAAGATGGCAGAGACCAGCATCCCTGGAGATCATTTTGAAAGCTGATTCAGGGACAGCTTACATAGGAGATGAGTGAGATGTCAGGTGGGTGGGAAGGTGGCTACCTTCTCACCTGTGGGTAAATGAAACCCATCTTAATCACCTAGTCAAAAGAACCAAGATTACTTTCCTCGGCCTAGTCTTGTCACTGATTAGGTTACATTACATGATGGACAGGATGAGGGGGTGGGGGTAGCTGCCCTACTGTAATCTTGTTAATCACTTCACTTGTGGTAACAAGCATAGTTCGTGTAATTAATGAGAAGACAGGGGCCAGATGAGGTTAGATAGGGAGTTGAGAGCACAAGCTATATCTCAATGTTCTGCTTCAGTAGCTTCCTGTATGCCTACACACAGCAAAATGCTTGCAATATGGTTAATGGGGGGTGCATTTAAAACTACGTGCAGTATAATTTCAACTTTATTGATGCTGATTTTATATATCTAGGATGTGGGATTTGAAGCATGGCTTTCATAAGCTTACATATTAGCACAGCTGCATGCAATGCACATTTTTACAATAAGAAAAGCTCTAAGTTACTATAGATAATACTTTTCACAGTGAATCAAAAATACAGACTATTTCCTTTAGAAATAAAAATGTGTATGCATTAGTAGAAGAATAAATGGGGATCTAAAATATGTCTAATAAATGATGGAAGCACAGATTTTTTAAATAGGCTGAGTTTTTAATGCATATTTTCCAGGGTGTCAGAATATATTAAGCACATTATTCATTTGTTTTTTAATTCACATATATAAATTAACCAATCTCAAAAACCTCCTAGTTCTGTGAATTATTGATGTTGTCACCTGCTAGAGACTTAATTCCAAGAAAAATATACGAATCACTACATCACAAGCACAAATCCTTTTGACACAAATTCAATTTCTGTGGCAACAATAATATATTGACTTAGCTTATTTTTCTATTTTATGACACTTATTAATGGTGTATATAAAAGAAATCTATCATTTCTCCTTATTGTAAATGTAAGCGACATCATGCCATCTTGGGAAAGTTAGGGTAAACATCGACATATTCACTCTACCTGTTAATGCAATAATGTAAATGAGAACACGATTCCAAAATGTAAAAAGTAGAAGATAAGATTCTTGGAGACTTTGTCTCATAATACTGATTGTTTCTATCATACAATATAGGCTGCCAACATGTACATGACATTACATTAAATGTGAGGAGCACCTAAGCCCTCTCCAGGACCTTATAACCAAAATGGTACAAATAAAAAAATTAATCAAAATGCAGAACAAGGGGTGAGTCTCTAAACACAGTGTCCAATGACAAGAGTTCCTATCTGCTAAGTATATGCTCTCAAATAACATGCAAACATCATAGCAATCAAATCAAATGTATTGCCACAAATAAGTTAAAGCTTGCAATATAGAACCCATTCTTCTAAAGGAATGAGTGTCCTGGTTCATGTAAATGTTTATTACGTGAGACAGTTGTTTAGCTTGAACTGTTTGGGGGGCCCCCAGGCAGGGGGATCAGGACCCATCCCTGGTGCATGAGTGGGCTTTTTGGAGCCTAGTGCCTAAGGTGTGACACCTTGAACAGCCTTGGTGCAGGAGGCAGGGGCTTGGACCTGCCTCAACTCAATGAACTAGGCTCTGCTGACTCCCCATGGGAGACCTTGACTTGGAGGAGGTGGGAATGAGGAGGGGTGGATTAGAGGGGGACGGCTAGGGGTGGAAAGAGGGAGGAGGGGGAATCTGTGGTTGGTATGTAAAAGGAATAGAAAATTTCTTAATAAAAAAAGGGAAAAAATAAAAGATGTTTATTAAACCCTACTATATTCTAACAAGGTACTTGGCAATAAATAAAGTGCTTTTGTTTTCCTGTTGTTTACCCTAGGAGAACTTATTTTCTATTAGAGAAACAGATTTTAAAAAATACAAGTAAATTACAGAAGATGTTGGAAGGTGATGAGTACTCTGAAATGACAGGCAGTGCTGTGACCACAAAGGGAACTTTGAATTGAGGAAGAAAGGGTTGACTACTGCAATATGAAGAACGAGGGCCAAAGAAACGGCTTAATAGTTAAGAGCACTGGTTTGCTCTTCCAGAAGGCACGGGTTCAACTCCCAGCATCCTCATGGCAGCTCATGTCCACCTATAACTCCAGTTCCAAGCAATCTGATTCCTTCATCTCCTGCGAACACCTGTACACCATGTGCAAAGCCATATAGGCACACACACAATTTAAAAAGTAAATATGGAAACGGGGACTAAGTGTAGGTCTGGATGAGAAAATGACACATACGAGCCTTCCGAAAGTTGCGGGTAGGTTCAAGTTAGCTATGTCCATATGGGAACAAGTGTTTCAGATGCAAGGAACAGCCCGAACAAGGACATTAAAAAGAAATACGGTGGGCTGGAGAGATGGCTCAGAAGTTAAGAGCACTGGCTGCTCTTCCAGAGGTCCAGAGATCAATTCCCAGCAACCAGATGGTGGCTCACAACCTCTGGTGCCCTCTTCTGGCATGCAGGCCTGTATGAAGGCAGAGCACTGTATACATAATAAATAAATAAATCTTTTTAAAAAGAAAGAGAGAAAAGAAAGAAAGAAAGAAGGAAGGAAGGAAGGAAGGAAGGAAGGAAGGAAAGAAAGAAAGAAGGAAAGAAAGAAAGAAAGAAAGAAAGAAAGAAAGAAAGAAAGAAAGAAAGAAAGAAAGAAAGAAAGAAAGAAAAGAAAGAAGAAAAATACGGCAGCTGGGCTGTGGTGGCACATATAATCAATTAATAATACATAATAGTCAAATAACATCAGCAGATTACATAAGCTCCATGGTGCGAGGCTGGTCCTGTGCTTAAGCAATCATTTACTTCGGGGCCTTTTCAGTGGCTTGTTTGGCCAGAGACATTTACTGTTGTTTGGTTATGCTTCCAGAGTCATTTACTAAGGACATTAGAAATACTCCCCAAACACTAAAAGCCAATAAAAGCAATTTTGGGACAAACTCAGCTAATTCTGTAAACAAAACTGTTTTTTTAATGTAGGATTAGTCCAAAGGGCATAAGGAACAGCCAAGCTTGTTTAAAGAAAAGAGGGCAAGGGGAAAATACTTAACTATTTAAACATAACTCCAAAGAGCCCTTGGGACTACTATGCGTGGTATTTCTAAGAAGTTCTCTCTCTGTCTTTACACAGATAGTCCTGGCCTTACGGACTCCAGAAAGCCCAGCACCAACTGGTATTTGTCCCTGCTCCAGCCCTAATACCTTTCTTCTGCACCAATCCCCAAATTACTGAAGCATCAACAGTTTAATCTTCTCCTCAGTAATTCTATACATAATCTTGTAACCTTTCTGGAAGAAAGGAAGATACCCTAAAGAGGCATTTATGCTCCCTCTGAAATAATGGATCACTCCAGTAAGTTGGAAGTTGAGCAGGCATTTCATGCTGAGGGAAGGAAAAGGCTGAAGCCAGAGGGAAGTCTGAGATTTCACACATTTCTGAGAGTCAGATCACCTTGCTGGACGGACTGGAACCAAGGCAATGATGGGCAGGCCACACTTTGACAATGACAGCAGACATTCGCACATCTTCTGCCTAACTTAAACCTAGGCCTCATATCTGGACCACCACGGTGGACTTGGAGAGGAGCAGTCATCCAGCCTCTTGTCTCCTCTTCCCAATGTGCCCACATCTAATCAAGCTTTCTCTGCTTGCAGAATAAACTGTGTCTTTAATTGGTCCATTGAGGATGAGTAACCAGGACTAACTGATTAGGGCTGCCAGAACCCAGACTCTAATCCTAACAAATGTGGCGAGGCGACCCACCACTGCTCTTCATTCTTTCTGTGCTCTGAGACACTGCCAGCTCCATCCCTCTGTCCAGGCTGCTTCTGCCCTAACTGCCTGAGCCCTCCCTTTCTTCTCTGTACCTAGCGAGGCACTGCCCCCAGGCTTTGCAGACTTACCTGGGACAGCTATGCAGAGTACACAGCATCTTAATCCATTTTCTTCCTTCCTTCCCTAAGACCCTTGCAGAGATCACCTTCCTTCATGAATGGCCTCAAAGAAACCAGTCTTGCCTATCTGGGGTCCTTGAATCATTCCTCTAGTCTGTTTTAATCCAGTCCTTATTGCTAAATGCATGCCAGCTTGTGGCCCTCTCTCTAGGGCAGCAGTTCTCAACCTGTGGGTCAATGACACCTTTGGGAGTCAAACGATCTTTTCACAAGAGTCACCTAAGACCACTGGAAAACAGATATTTACATTATGATTCATAACAGTAGCAAAATTACAGTTATGAAGCAGCAACAAAAATAATTTTATGGTTGTGGGTCACCATAACATGAGGAACTGTATTAAAGGATTGTAGCATTAGGAAGGCTGAGAACCACTGCTCTGGAGCATGGTTTCTGTTATGGTTACTTTATTTACAGCCTGCTTTCTCTGGCTGTCAATGTATGTCCCTCTTCTCAGCTGCTGGGGACCCCCCACATTGTATCATTGTATCTGATCTCCAGGCAAAGAACCCTAAATGGTCTGACTTTCTCAATACCATCCCTAGGGCCAGGAAACCTTTGGGGCATCAGGAAGCTAACAGAGATAGAGGAATGAGATGTCAGGAAAATAAAATAGGTCCTACACATGTATACACTAAGTATGGGCCAATCCTCATTATCATTAAAAGATGAAGACTTACCTCCATCTTCCCACAGCCTTTTTGTTTACAATTCCCTCCAGACACTCATCACTATTTGTTTTATAGCTTACTGCTTATAACTTTATCTTTTATTTTTAATAGTCCCTAACCTTCCACAACACTGGGAGCATTTATAAGCCCTCCAGAATTCAATCCAACTTCAAATGAGAATCACCTGAAGCTGTTTCCTTCTCTGATATACAGACTCCTGAGTAATCTCCCAGACCAACCAAATCAAAAGACCCAAAGGTGAGGCTTGTCCTGGGTTGTCAACTCTCCCAGCTGACTGTAATATAAAACCAGAGTAGCGATCCAGTTAGGCAAGCTATATGAAATTGAGTCTTCTAATACCTCAACGGTCAGGAAGCAATTTAAGGAGATTATATATATATATGTGTGTGTGTGTGTGTGTGTGTGTGTGTGTGTGTGTGTGTGTGTGTGTGTACATATATACATCTGCATATGGTGGATAACTGCTGGATAATTTGCATTGTGCACACCATCCCTTCCCTAGAATGCCTGTCATGAAGGTGAACCCAGCAGCCTTCACACTGGCCACAGTTAAACACAGGACAGAATAGAAACCCAAACAGTGTCAGTCCAATTCCCCTCTCCTCTGGAAACCTATGAGACTCATGGACATCAGTCTCCTCTTTCACTGACCATGGGCATATACGCATACCTGGAACTGAGAGGCCTCAGACCTGGCCATGTGAGTTAAAAGCAGTGAGAGGCACATTATTCAGAGGAACAATGGTGAATCAGATGCCTAGTGAAGAACAAAGTTAGACTACATGGTAGTGAGGGAGAGAGGTGAGAAGGTACTGACTTTCAGTTCTGGGCTAGAGTCCACCACGAGGGCTGGCAGTCCTTCGTTTGATTCCTGGAGCTATGCACTATGACCTTACAATTCCCATTCCTAAGCTTAAAAGAGACACTACACAGTGACCTATTCCTTTAAGCCAAATGGCCCTAGACTAAGAATCCAAGCTTGCTAAATTGTCCTTAGGTTCCCATATGACACAGCCTACATTTTCATCATGATGGCCACTACTTTGTGTACTTACTGCAATTACTAATATGCCAAACTGCCCTACAAGCCATTATTAGCCCCATCTCAGAGATCAGAAAATTGAGTGGCACAGAAGTAACTTGGCAGAGCTGGTAAGTGGCCAGTCTAAGAATGGGATCAAGGTCAACTACAAACCAGGCTGCTCTCATTCCCTTTCCCACTGGCCCCGCAGCTACGACAGACCACCAGAGTCATACCTAGAAAGACAGCGAAGATGAGGCGGTGTCTGAGTTCCAGGGCAAAGAGGAGTAAAATCGAATGTCCAGGGTGAGCACAGTTCCAAACGGAGGGTTATTCAGCACTAACAACACTGGGCACCAAGGAGAAGAACTGCAGGGAAAGGGGTAATTCCTATAAATGGACCAGCACCGATAAAAACACACATTCTTGTGAGGGAGTTTCTTCCTTTGTTTGATGAAGTTGCTCTCTGAGGTCTATATCAAAAAGAAAATGAGTATCTGAGGTTTACTTCTCAAATATGTTTATGTGGCGATTTCTTCTGAGATGAAAACTTTCCATCGTGAAGAGAAACTCAGGAAGACACAGTGTAATAAAAAGGAGGTGAAACAGGATGCAGAGAAACTCAGGAAGACACAGTGTGTTGAAAAGGAGGTGAAGCAGGGTGGTGTAAGGCACCGGTTCTCAAGCTGTGGGTCGCGCCCCCAGGGGTCCAACGGTCCCTTATCTGGGCTGAGTAGACATTCCTTGATGTCTCCCCTGAACAGGGTCACACAACACTACGTGTTAGTTAAGCTTTAGTACAGAGCACAATCCCTGTCCAATGTATCTTTCTGACTCGGGATAAAGCAGAAGCCATGAAAATAACCACATCCCAAGATAATATTTTTGATAGTTTGAAATTAAGTAAACTATCACTAAGTGTCCTTGCCTAATTTGACTAATACTTTTATTTCCAGCCTCTAAATTGCTGAATCACTTAAACCAAATCCAAAAGGCTGCACCTTTGCAAAGTAAATGCCTGAATAAAGCAGGGGAACACAATTGGAGTTCTTCTGTATAGTTCCAATATTAATAACCACAGCTGTGCTTCCTGTGTCTTTTAGATCTACTAATCAAGCAGGATACAGATGGAGAACCCTGAAACCAGCTAGCAAGCCACTTGCCAGGCCTGGAATATGAAGACCTATGAAACATAGAACTTGCCCTGAACGAGTTTAGAACTCCCACAGCCTAGCTACAAATATCAAGTTAGAGGCCAGGGTGGGCTACTGGAGATCATGAGATGCTGCCTCAGGGGAAAAAAAAAAGTCCTTACAAAATAAATGTATACAAAAGGAAACACAGGCCACTGATGAAATAAAAAAGTAATAAAAATGTTTAGCATAATCACTGAAAAAAAAACAGAAAGGTGTAACCAGAGAGCAACTCAAAAGTCAGGGCTCAATCACACTGCCAATGTTCCTATCTATCAAGCCTTGCTCCCGGCTGGGACACCTCAGGAAGGTACCCAAGCCTCTTCAGATCTATGTGAGAGTCCTGCTTCAAAGTAGTGTGTGAGGAGTACAGGACTGAGAGTGCCCAGCCCCGGGTCAGAGCACTGTGAGGGAGCTGCTGTACTGATGAGCATGCGCCTACAGCGTTCAATCCCACATAATAGGGGCGTAAGGTCAAACGGCAGGGCGAGTTTCCACCAGGAGGCAGCAGCCAGGGTCAGACTGCAGCCACTGCCAAGTTCCTCCGAGTGGAGATCTGAGGCAAGACAAGGGGGTGAAAGGTCATTTCATCTATTTATAGTTCACCATATGTGAGGTCGCAAGAAGTACAGGATTTGAAGGCATGCGGGATCAAAAAAAGCCCCAGGGTTACCTCTGTCTCTGGAGTGGGGTTTAGTAAGAAACAAATGTTGACAGGGAAAGGGGGCAGAGAAAGACAGAGGCGAGGTCAGGGGCTAGACGTTGAGATTAAGGTCCAAACTCCGTGATGTGTGTCCCACTCCAATGAAGGGCAGAGTGTCTGGACACAACCCCAGGGTCTGACACTAAAGTAATGAGAAGAGAGGAAAGGGGAAAGTGAGAGGGGAAAAAGTCAAAATGTTCAGTAACAGATCTCCTGTCAGATCCCCCTCAACATGATCAGATCCGCATGCTATGTTTCATAATAATGAGATCTCCAGCACTTTCAAGTGTCCTAAAAGAGTAGAACTAATAAAAGAGGTCACATATGAACTGGTAAGCACAATACTTAACTTGTCATAATAAACATTAACCCGACTAATCTTCACAACAAACCACAAATCCTGATCACGTCCATCTTACCAATAGGAACCTGGACGCTCACACACAGACTGAGAACTCTGCCTAAACCTAAACTATGACAGCGGTTGTGGCTGTAGCTCTAAAGTCATAGCCTAGAGCAGTCAGCAAACGTCTGGTAGTTTTTACACGCCTTTGCCCCACACCACTAGAACATTCCATAAAAGGAAATGGGTATTTAGGATATCTAAATTACATTTAAACTTAAATTAATCATGAATGAATTAAGGAACCAAGTGGTATAAAGTTACAAGTGGAACTTGGCTTCTCAATTAGGTAAGCATTCAGATTGTCTACAAGTCAACCAGGCACCACAGAAAAAGTGACCTTCAGGCTTGTGAGCATACTCATAAAGGGACTGAAAGCTTGTTGAAGGAAACATATCAATAAGAGCAAAACACCCTTTGACGGGAGGCTGACTGAAGTTAGAACATGATTTTAATTGGAGACCTTCACCCTTTATAAAGAAATGAACCTGTCACAATGGATTCCTGGATGCAGATTATATGTACTCCATTTTTTATGTTCATTTCTCAGGCTGTCAAATTATTCATTAAAAATGAATTGTAATTGTCATTATGAATTGAATTCTATCCAAAGTTTCAATAAACAAAAACAGTTTAATTCTAACGTCCATAATTAATGTCACCAATGTGAAAACCTTTTATTTAAAAATGGAACATTAGAAGGTTTTACTTTATGATACAAACAAACAGCCTACCTTGGGAAAATGAAGCAATTAAAGTCAAAACTCCCCATATCCTAGGGAAATAGTTCACAATAAAATTAGCCAAATAGAGACAGGAGTGGTAGGTAGTACATGCCTGTAATGCCAGCATCTGGAAGACTGAACAGGAAGATCAGGAATTCATGGCCATTTTTTGCTATAAAGTGAGTTCAAAGCCAGTTTAGACTACAGTAGACATTGTCTCAAATAAAATGAATTTAAATCAATCAAATAAGTACATGATTATGGATTTCACAATTAATCCATGTAACATACCTAAGTCTTTCAAAATATTCTATAGTGTAACTCCTTGGAGGAAGCGGTGGCACTCTGAACTGGCACTTAGCTATTCTTGAACTTGTAAAGGTATGACTTGGACCTCACCTGTCTGAACACAGCTCAAATCCCTCAGCACAAAGGATGTCCTCATTCCATACATTAAATCATAGCCTCCTTCCTTCCCTGTATTTTACATATACCATGGTGCTCAATGATGGAGAACAAAGAAAAGATTAATTCCAGTCACAGATCTACTTTTAAAAGGAGAGAAAAACAGTAAAATAAAAACCTGCTTTTTTTTAAAGGGTTTTTAAATTTTTTAAGCCCTGTAAGACCTCAAGGAAATTACAGGGAGATAATATAAACGAAGGAGAGCAAAAGGACATTACAATGGGCTTTATAAAGTTTCATTTTTTAAAGCTTATTGGTGAGTGCCCTAAATAAAGATATATTTAAGACTGCAAGGCTCTACTTTACCCAAGAAACCTCTTAGAACTAACCTTCTGACACTCGCTGTATAAATCCTTCACTCCTGGTAAGTGCTGACACCATCTCTGTCTCATCATTAAACAAAAAGCTAGGCTGGAAAACCTCGGTTTGATTCAAGTCCTATTAAATCCAGTAACAGTGACTCAGTCTTAGCAAGCAATCATCAATCACATTAAACTAATGGTGTTGTTAATTTGCATCTTATTGGTTTTATAGTTTTGTTTTGGGTTTATATGTTAATCTGGCTTAGTTTGAAGCTACAAAAGATCCATAAGTACACTTACACTCAGCTTTATATCTACACATATATTAGTAGCATTATTTTTATTATCATTCACGACAATTCCAGAGCATCGCAGGAATTTTTCTCTCAATTTGCAGTAGCTCCCCTTATAGGTTTCTTTTCGGTGTAACTCTCATTTATATGCAGGTTTCACAGTTCCATGAGCCTCGTTTTACAAATAAGAAACACTCCTCAGAAAGCTTTCGAAACCTGCCCTGACCATTAGTCATCAGACCATAACCCTGCCTCTACCGTCACCAGAAACTGTCAAATAATGTTTCTGCCTCTATACACCAGGAGGAACAACCTGGTTTGACTAAGATTGTCCAGGATGAGAACGTTAGTCAAATACCCAGCATGTATGTGCCTAAAATACAAACAG
Organism: Peromyscus leucopus; assembly: GCF_004664715.2. NCBI lineage: Eukaryota > Metazoa > Chordata > Mammalia > Rodentia > Cricetidae > Peromyscus > Peromyscus leucopus. The sequence goes on along the minus strand of NC_051070.1, from coordinate 36,742,397 downwards.
AAATCGCATTGCTACTATTCTGTAACAACCATAGCAAAAGCAGCACCCTATAAACAGCCAACACTCAGAAGTAACAGTGAGCCAAATGCTGCTCCTCTGGGCCTATGACCATCTAACTTTTCATCTACAAAACTGCCCTGCTTTCCCCACGAAGAAAGAAAAGCACCTAGAGAGGTTCAGTTACTGCCCACAGCTGCCCAGCTAATATGTAGCACAGCTGGGATCCCAGGCCTGAGATTGGGAGACTGCTCACGTTATCCATGCCTCTCCAAAAAGAAACAGAACAGTAACAAAGAATGGCAGTGAGCTATGTGAAGAGTAAAGTCTATAGGGAGCACTTCCAGAAAGGCTGCGGCAAGTAGCTGGGAACTTGAACATTTCAGCAACAAAGCTGAACGTTTTTAAACTCTCAAATTGTCCCCTAATTTACTAATGAACACTTGCCTTGCGATTTGAGAAAAATTACTCCAAATGGTAAGGTGTTTCAATGCCATCCTGCTGCTATTGAGAAGACATTACCTTTGTAGGTGTTGTTCAAAAGGAGCCTGTGCTTTGATCCTTAATATCCCATGAAGTAAAAGGTTATGCTTAATCTATATTTTATGGATCTAAAAGTCAAATGAGGCTTGGGATAAACAAGCACGAGTGTGAGGTAAGCATATTCTTCAGCATTCACTTGATTCCTGGTTTAGATGACACGATGTGCCAAGTTAAAGACAATTACATTAGTGCAATACCTTATAGGGTTTTGTTTTTTTTTTCCTTGTATTATTCTGCAAACATAAACTAGTTATATACATGTTAATTTACATTCTATATAAAAAGCCAATTTTAAATCCAATTTATAAGGCAATAAATATATAAAGATCCTAGGACACAGCAATAAAGTTATGCTATAAAGCAGAGTTAATTCAAGGCAACAATAATAAAAGCATGACAAATTTTAGCATTCCACCAACTGCACAAAGGTGTTTCAGGTAACATCTGTTCAGAAGCAATTGCTACAAGACAGACTAGATGAGATGCAAGGTTTCACAGTATAATAAATGTATGTCAGTTTGCTTGCTTCATAATTAAAGACACGAGTCTTTGAAAAAAGCAATTAAGCCTTGCTCTAAATCTGAAACAATCATCCCTATGCCCACCCATCCTTACCCTCAAAGAAAAAGAGCCACCCAGTCTACAAATACTGAACACTACATATCTCCATTCTCAGCAGCTAACTGTACACCCCAAAGGGCCACTTGATGCATTTTTCAGAAGTCATACATTAAAAGGGATTGGGGGGGGGGGCAGTTTAAAAACCAAGCCTGAACTTCTTTATGGCTATATAACCTCAGCCAAAATATTAACCTCTGAACCTCCCTCAGTTTTCCTATGTCTAATGGTAAAGAAAAAAAAAAACATTTTGGGTTTGGTGGGAGTGGGGGATTCCTTTTGGAAGAGTAGGTTCTATTCATAAGGAAGACTAAAAAGGTTAGAGCTATTTCTTAGAAAAGAGGCCTAAATAAAATGCTTTGCTGGTAATGAAGGTTACTATGGCTGATACATTACAGGATTGTTGATATGCATGATATGTGCAAATGCACCCAAAGCTTTCAATTAAGAGCAGAATTTGGATTCTGGATTATTTACTGTGGCCTGGAATCTCTGTGTTCCAGGACAGTCTGGTCTATGTAGTTAGGCCAGCCAGAGTGAGACTCAGTCTCAAAAAGAAAAAGAAATTTAAACAGATTAGATAGTTCTGAGACTTTTCAACATGATCATCCTTGTAAGTACAATACCTGCTTGGCTTCCTAAAAACTTACCACAAAGTTGGTGGCTCAAAACACAAATTCATCCAGCAGTTCTAGAGGGCAGAAGTTTCTCTGCGCCACCATCACAGTGTGTTGGTGGGGCCTCTCTGCTTTTGACATTGCAGCAACATGTGTTCAGCCACAGGCTGGCCATGCATGCGTGGAGAACACTGCCTGACTCCCACTTTCTGATGGCTGTATCACTAACCTGTCTCCATAGTCACATCCCCTTCTCCTCCTCTGTAGGCAAAACTTCTCCCCTTGCTGGGTGGTGGTGCACACCTTTAATCCCAGCACTCAGGAGGCAGAGGCAGGCGGATCTCTGTGAGTTCGAGGCCAGCATGGTCTCCAAAGCGAGTTCCAGGGAAGGCACAAACCAAAAAACAAAAAAACAAAAAACAAAAAACTTCTCCCCTCACTCTAGCAAGCTGAAATAATCTACCATTTTCAGCCTGAAAACATAATACTAAAGTTTTTTTCTGCCATAGAAGGTAACAGCCGAAGGCTCCACAGAATAAGGATTAGAGATCTTCCTACACCTGCTTCCAAACATCCCCTTCCAATAGCCCCCTAGAGACAACAAAGCAAGCATGCCCTAATGGCATTAAGCCTGCTCTCATTCCACCTCTTCCTAAATCTACGATCAACACAAGTCGGCCAACTTTCTACCTCTTCCCACCTCACAACCTACTTATGACAGTGACGTCATTACCCATACATTTATTAGAGACGTTGTTAATAGTTTTTAGAAGAGAAAAGAAGCCATATACATTTATTAGAGACATTGTTAACACTGTTAATAGTTTTTAAATGAGAAAGGATGACTCAAACTCCTAAAACTCACAAGAAACAGAGTACGAATCAAGGGATCAGGACCGTGTGACCATCAGCACCTTTATATAACTCACGTTCACTCAAATGACAAGTCTACTAATCAAACCTTGTAGGAAGCCATGGCCTTGGACTGAGCATCGGACTGGACCCAACAGCCAAACCAGCGAAGTTTAATCACAGTAACTGAGTCCGGCTAGTTACAGAAGATCCAAACACCAGTCAACAGATTAGGCTCAAAACAAGTAACTAGTTCAGTTATAACTAAAGGAATAACTCCCCGGCCTAGAGTCAATTATGCTAATTCCTCTGCCTGATGTCTTGGCTCATAAGTACTGACAACAATCTGCTCAGAGTTCTCACAGTTCTCTGGTTCTGGGAGTTGTCTACCTACCAAATACTCCAATTAAATGTATTGGGGTTTATAAACCTTGCTCATTCATAATGCCCAACTGATCATTAACAATGCCCCAAAATGACATAAATACCCCAGTCCCAATTGATACATCTAGCTCCTGTACCTATGGCTCAGGGATCAATGCAAAGGAGATGGGACAGAAACATTGTAAGAGGATGGAAAAAGGAAAAAAAAAAATCTCACAAGCAAAACAGGAGGAATTATAAAGATATAATCAAACAAAAGCAATCTACTCAGTAGAAACCATTAGAGACAAGATTTGCCCTAAAGGGTGTGAGAACTTTAAAGAATATTCCTAATTAAAGAATTCCTCTGCCAGTTTGGATTACTGATTTATAGGCCTTGTGTTACATAATGGCACCCATACAGATGAAGCCTTCTCCCAGGTGCCACATGTCTTAGTCTGTCTAGACCTGGTGACAGTCAGTGGGTGAGCTGTGTGTGGCTAACAGCAATGGGAGGAAGGGGAAGCACTGTAAGGCTTTTCACAACCCATAGGAACAGCTTTCTGCTCATTTTTGTTCCAGAAGGGAAATAGGACTCAGGCCTGGGTAGGGCCTACAAGACCTAGAGCAAGTTCCAGGTGCGATGATTCTACTGAATGCTCTCTCCCTCCTAGTCTCTACAGAGGGACCAACCTTTCCTCTCAGCACCCTTCAACTGCACTGTTCCCAGTCGCTCTCTCAGCATCTCCATGTATGGTGCCTACCAGATCTTCTACTGAAACCATGGTGGTAGGTTTACAAACAGCACACAACAAGGGAGTCAGCCCAACATTATACAGGTACAGTCTGTCCAGTTTCTATTGCTTACACTCACCTAGAAGACAGCAAATATGCTACAAATGTTTTTACCCAATTGGCCAATGACTCAAAGCCAACAGGTTTACATTCAGTAGAAATCAAGGATTCATTTGTCTTCCCTATCAAAACAAGATTCAGTAGGCACCAGAGGTGGACAAGACTAAGACAAGAACCATGTGACCAGTTTACAATCAGATCTACTATCAGCTTGTCCCCTTACAGAAGCGAACAAAAAAATGAACTAAATCATTGCTACCCTTGTCATATGGCAAAACCACATTACTTGTTCTAAAAGCTCAGAAAAGGACAGGGTGACCCGAAGAAAAATGGCTAATATCATGTCGTCTTGATCAGGAAAAAGAAAAGAATTGACTTGACATTCAGCAATAAAGCTGACTGAACTACAGACCAGTCACTCCTAGAGGCACAATCAGGATCTGTGATGGTCTCAAAGATCACCCGCCATCCCAAAACAAGAGGGACAGTATGGGAGATCAAGGCAGTGGGGGGGGGGGGCAGGCTGAAAGAGCTACTCAGAAGGCAGATGGGTGTGGAGGACTCTAGGCCTTTGGCAAAAACAGAGAGGTGAAGTGGGATAGTTCAACCGGAAAAAAATGGCCCTAAGCCAGCTGCATGATCAGGATTCTGATGGAAACAGCAAAGCACCTCCCTAGAGAAGCACCCCCAGTTGAGGGCCCCCTGGAATTCCACTGCTTTAAAGTGACAAGTTTACTTACGTCAACAAGGAGGAAAAGCAAACAGCAAAGAAATCAAGCAATGTAGAAGGTCCAAAGACTGCACATATCAGAACTACTACGGAAGAAACAGCCAAGACACAGAGGACTATCAAGAATGCCCAGACAGGGACGAAAAAGAATCAACTGGAACTCACCAAAATAAAAGGCAACTGCTAACATCAAGTAAGACAGCAGAGCAGACAGAGCTGATGCCACACTGATGAAACAGAGAATACGTGTAAAAAAAACTGCTATGGACACATCCTTCTCCAGAGTCTAACTAACTCAGTGCGCTTCTCACCCTCACCAAGGAAACTTCTCTTTGCAGCAGATGAAGACCATCATGGAAGACCATAACTGACCAAAAGGCAGAGTTGGAGAGCCCAATCCCAGTTTATTCATCTAGAAAACAACCCCTGCACCTAAGGCTCACGAACATTGTAGAAGAGGAGACAGAAAGCAGGAGGAACAGGAAGTATGCTGAGAGATTGCATCTCCTAGAAATGTCAGAGAAGCTATACCCATGAAGTCTCACCAACATGGATGCCAAAAGAATACTTGAACAAGGATAGCATCAACAGACATGCTAACAAGGAAGGAGGAAAGCTCAGGAAGACTCAATCCGAGACAAAGAAGTTCAGGCAACTAAGGAATGCTGAGAGCAGAATAGTTTTCCCCAGGAAAGAGCACACCAACTGGTTATCCAATACCAAATGATCAGACCTGAAACCATACAAGTAATTATAAGGAATGAGCAGGTTGTATTCAAATATTTAAGAATATAAAGCCAGGCAGTGGTGGTACACATCTTTACTACCAGCATTAGGGAGGCAGAGGTAGGTGGATTTCTGTGAGTCTGAAGACAGCCTGGTCTACAGAGTGAGTTTCAGGAGAGACAGGACTACACAGAAAAACCCTTTCTCCTGTTCTCAAAATACACACATATATGTAACAACTAAAGAAAAAGAGGCCATGAATTTGAGGGTAGGGTGAGATATGGGAGGGGTTGGAGGAGACAAAAATGACAGTCTACAGAATGGGAAAAGATCTTCACCAACCCCACATCTGACAGAGGATTGGTGTCCAAAATATATAAAGAATTCAACAAACTAGACATTAAAATACCAAACAATCCAATTAAAAAATGGGCTACACAGCCTGGGCTACCAAGTGAGTTCCAGGAAAGGCGCAAAGCTACACAGAGAAACCCTGTCTCAAAATAAATAAATAAATAAATAAATGGGCTACAGAGCTAAACAGAGAATTCTCAACAGAGGAAACTCAAATGGCTGAAAGACGTTTAAGGAAATGCTGAACATCCTTAGTCATCAGGGAAATGCAAATCAAAACGACTCTGAGATACCATCTTACACCTGTCAGGATGGCTAAGATCAAAAACAATGAAGACACCTTATGCTGGACAGGATGTGGAGCAAAGGGAACACTCCTCCACTGTTGGTGGTAATGCAAACTTGTCCAGCCACTCTGGAAATCAGTATGGCGGTTTCTCAGAAAATTGGGAATAAGTCTTCCTCAAGACCCAGCTATACCACTCTTGGGCATATTCCCAAAGGAATGCTCAATCATACCACAAGAACACATGCTCAACTATGTTCATAGCAGCATTATTCATAACAGTCAGAACCTGGAAACAACCTAGATGTCCCTCAACCAAAGAATGGATAAGGAAAATGTGGCACATATACACAATGGAGTACTACTCAGCAGTGAAAAACAATGACATCATGAGGTTTGCAGGCAAATGGATGGAACTAGAAAATATCATCCTGAGTGAGGTAACCCAGACTCAGGACAGACATGATATGTACTCACTCATAAGTGGATACTAGATGTAAAACAAAGGATAACCAGACTACAACCCACAGCTCCAGAGAAACTAGCTAACAAGGAGGAACCTAAGAGGGCTGCATGGATTGCCCTGGGAAGGGGAAATAGATGAGATTTCCATGAGTGAAATGGGGGTGGGGGTGGGGGGCAATAGAGGATAGGGGATGGGGGATGAGAACATAAGGGAACAGGGTAGTTAAGCTGGAACAAGGATGGAGTGGGAGAGCAATGACAGAGATACCATGATAGAGGGAGACATCATGGGGTTAGGGAGAAAGAGGGTGCTAGGGAAGTGTGGGAGCCCGTTCTCGGGTTCCTCGTGGCTTTACCCAGCAGGTCGGCATAGAGGATAATTAGGACCACCAGCCTGAGTGCAGGTGTCTGAGATGGTCTGCACTTGGCTGTGCTGGGGGAGGAGGTCTTTTGCTCCACCCCTTGGCGTCTCTATAAAAACCCTGGGGCAGAGACAGTCAGGGCCTGTTGGAATAGGTTCCAGGCCCTCTCAAGGCTATCCTTTATTTTCTGTTTATCTCCGCAAGATTCTCCGCTATAAATCCTTCTATCTAATATTTCCTGCTGCTCGCACTCAAGAAAACTCTGGGAAGCTGTGGGGTTGGTGGGTAAACGCCCCACAGGGAAGTTCCCAGGAATCCACAAGGATGGCCCCAGCTTAGACTACTAGCAATAGGGGAGAGGGTGCCTGAACTGGCCTACCCCAGTAATCAGATCAGTGGGTACCCAACTGTTATCATAGAGCCTTTCTCCAGTAACTGATGGAAGCAGATGCAGAGATCCACAGCCAGGCTCCAGGAGTCCAGCTGAGGAGAAGAGAGATTCTGTGAGCAAGGGGCATCAAGATCATGATGGGGAAACCTACAGAGACAACCAAATCAAACTAGTTTAAAACCTTAATAGGTTCAAGGTTGGGGATTTAGCTCAGTGGTAGAGCAAGGCAAGCGCAAGGCCCTGGGTTCGATCCTCTGCTTAAAAAAAAAAAGCATGTATCAAAATCTTAATAGGTTCTTACTTAGATCTTCAACCTCTACTTTTTCACATCCAAAGAAAATGCCTTGTGCAGAAGGGTCAGGGAAGCTGTCATTCAGAAGCTATATATAAAACCGTGGAAGAAGTAGCCAGCCCTACTTACTGTCAATCTGAATGTCAACAAAATGCTTCCACTTATAAATAAACATACCAGCCAATGGTATTTCTTAAATTAAAAAAAATAAATTAATTAATTAAAAAAAAAACCGCAAAGCCAACCCGATTAACGAGTTTCAGATACTTGACTCCTTCCAAACTAAACAAGACATTCTTTAGCAGTGACTACACATCCCGCCAAGTTTGAAAAAACGAGTTGCCTCAAGTTGGAAAAATACATCCACCTTCAAAAGTTCTTGTTAGATTAAAATAGAGGAAAAGGAGAGGGACTATTAGCTAGATGTTCACTTTCTGGCTTACAAGTCTGTTATACCAAAGGGGTGGGGTGAGATACAACTTTTTTTAAAATTGCAGAATCCGCCTAGATGACGTCAGTACATAGACTTTTGAACTGTTTTTCAGACTGTCCCTAAGCAATGCGAGGCTTCAGAGAGAGCAGGGCATTCGTCCCAGATGGGAATCGAATCCCGCCCTGTCACTTGTGGATCTAAGCCAATTAGCAGCTCTGGCCTTCGGACACAAACCTAGCTTCGCGCTCTCGGGGTTGTCAGCCTGGGGAGCAGGGAGCTGAAGGCCCCGGGAGACGCCGCACCCCGTGGCTCTGGACCACACTTACCAACTTGGGGCGCTTCTCCCCGAGCTCGTAGGGGCCTGCGGGCGGCGCGGGCGACAGGCCCTTCCTACGCGGGGCCTTGCTGTCCCGGCCGAGAGCGCGCGCCCGGTGCCTCTCCATCTGCCCGGGTCTCGATCGCGACCTGATCCGGCGCCGGGCTCCGCTAGCTCACCTTCCGGGTCCCACGCCGGCAGCGCAGCGATTAACCGCTGCACCGGGGATGATCCAACACATCCGAAATCTCCCGCCACCGCAGGCAGCCCGGTCAGCCAATCCCGCGCCGCGGAGCAAGGGACGCAAGCCCCGCCCCTTCCGGGGATGCCAAAGTCTGGGCCTGATTGGCCCTTCGGCCTGTCCATTGCGCTTCTCGCCCTCCGGCTGTGCAGGCGGCCAGCCAGAAGGTGCATAGTGAGAAGGAACAGGTTTGGAAGGAATGTTGAGCCAATGAGTCACTGGCAGGGCTTTGCTTGGACTTTGGGGGTAGGTTCTTGAAAACTCTAACCGCAGGGAGACTCTCCCGGTACTATTTGAGCAGGCCTGAATGTGAAAGCAACTGGTAAGCCCTGTGATTGGTATCTGGAGGTCTGGGGTGACTGAGAGTATTTCTGTGCTGTACTTGCCGGTGCCCATCCTCTTAGAAGGGATGTTTTCTAGACTTGATTACCGTTCGCATAAAAACAGAGCTGTCACCTCATGAACGAGAGTTCATGCTGGAACCCAGAATGAATGGCCGTAGCCCGGAACTTGAACTCCGGTTGCCACAAATACCACATTCCAACGTAGGAACAGTTTCATGAAGTGTTTGATCATTGAAGCGCGGGGGAAAAGTTATCAAGGAACTTTTCAAACACATTAGGAGATTTTTTTTTTTTTTTTGTGGGTTACCAAAAAAAAAAGCATTCAGATGCTATGAGATGGCAACCTTTGGTTTGAAGTTGGTGGAAGCTAGTGAGCTTCTAAGGAAGAGCAAAAGGTATCACATGATTGTCAAGAACGTTAGATCAAACACAATGATGAATGACAATTAAGTGAGCCAAGATTATTTGGCCCTGGATTTGCAGCATTCCAACTCTCCACAATCATGGGAATTCTCATCAGTCAATCAACCTTGTAGAATTGTTAATGCAGGTGTGGCTTTCTCTGGAACTTTAGTTCACATTATTGATCACTTACAGCATGCCTAAGAGCCTGAGTCTCACTCTGGGTCAACCAAAAATTAAAAGAAACACAGTTCAAACAGTTCACAGTTTAACGTGGTTCACAAAAGTTGACGCAAGTAACCAATGTAAAAGTTGTAACAGCCCTTCCACGAGTTTTTAAGAACAAGAGAAAATCCTAAATAAAAAGTAGAGGAAAACAATAGTGTTAGGGTCAGAACCTGGGGTTAAGCAGCCTTATCAAGGGAGATTCGGGCACCTGTCCCCAATATGACAAGTAAAAGAAAACTCTGGAGATCCATTCAGTGTGGTCACACTGGGAAGCGGAACAAATAAAAAGATCCCAGGATCCCCCAAATCCACCTCTGGAGCACTGACATGAGGTTTGTATTTAAATAGTGGGCAAGGGGTATGCATAACTGAACAGTTCCAGTCACGCTGTGACCCTGCACATCCTCGTCGCGATGGCTCCCGTGTGTACCACAAGTTGTCAGAACTGTGTCACATCTCTTTCTAGGAGACAAGTTTCTGCTCTGGCTGACACCAACATTCTGTCTTTTCCTTCTCCATCATTAAATAGCGGAGGGGCGAGGTGGTTACAACAGAAAGGGTACATGGATTTTCACAGGCAGAAGACTGGCAGGGCGTTCACATAAGAGGTGGAGCAGGCAGCAAGGCCAAGGGAGGTCAAGAACACAGAGCTGAAGAAATTTACCTGGCCTATACTGAAGGTCCTTGAAATGAAACCATGTAGAAGAATTTGCTGCGTACACTGAAGGTCAAGTTTCCAGGCTAATGCAGTTTTCTCATACATCACTGTTTCTTCCCCTTTAAAAGTCAGCTTTGCCTTCCAACTATTTCCTTAAAGATATTGATCTCCTGACCGTACAGAGGTGATGTCAGCCAAGACAGGTAAACATGAAGTATTGATCTCGGTACAAGAAACAATTCCAGGTATTCCACAGAGATTAGCACAGGGGTTCAGAAAAATGAGCCTAAGGTCAGAGTAAGTTTTCATCTCCAGCTTTTGGAGGTTTGGGTTTGGTTTTTGTCTTGCAGGGGGTGTTTGTTGCTCTTCTTGTTTTAATGCTAGTGTTTTATTACGTCGCACAACCAGATTTTTGTCCTCAATGAGCGTATACTACTTAAGGCAGCTTCCAAAAGAAGTTGCTAGCTCTGTGTCATGATGAACAACAAAGATGCAGCTTTAATTCTTGGTATTTATTAGCTGCATGGTGTTGGAGATGATCTCTAACTTTCTTGGCTTCTCCATCAGCAAAGATTTCAAATAGGAATGCTTCAGGTTCAATGAGACAGTACACATATGGGACGCACATAGAGCTGTATATAGTGTCCTGCAGCCAAGAAGCACCAGGAGAAATACCTGTAGTTGCGACAACTTAGATTTATTACAGAGCATAAGAACATGCACTATGGTGAGCTATGGGGGGCTTAGGAAGAGGGTGTTAGCATTTGAAAGATCTGTATTTCTCTTGGGTGGTTTGGGGAAAACTTCAAGGAAAAAAAACTGCTAGGAGGACTGGCCTGGACTGGGTGCTGTCAGGAAACTTTACTGAACACCATTAGGAAGACTGGCCTGAATTGGGTGATCTTGGGAAGTGGGGGCAGTTTAATGACTGGACATCTGGATGCTAGGAGCATGGCATGGTGGAGCTATAACCAACAACATGGAGAAACTCAAAGAGTGAAGAGTATGTGATGTCAAAAGACAAAATTCAAACAAACTTAGTTTTAAAAAGTAATTGTATTCTGTTTTCAATTTTAGAAAAATACACATTATCCTAAACATTAGAATGACTTCTCTCCTGAGCTGAGCAAAGAGTGTGCCTTCATCAGCAGGACAGGGCTAAGAAAAGCAAAAATGAGTGAGGAGACTGGGGACATCATAGTCATTTAGAACAGGTAAAACTTTCCCGGCCGGCCAGCTCAGGGAAACTAGGCCCAAGCTGCCTGACTCCTAGGGTAGGTGATCTCCTGGGGGTAGGTGATGGTTAATGTTGATTGCCAACTTGATGGGTTCTAGAACCACCTTGTAGACACACCTTGATCATACCTGCAAGAGGGTATCTGGATTGGGTTTAGTGATGTAGGCGCAGCACCATGCCATGAACCAGGGCTCTGGATGAGTAAAAAGAAGAAGCAAGCTGAGCAGACATTCACAAGCAGGTCTTGGAGCAAAGAAAAAGAAAGAAAGTGGAGAATTCTTTCTTGGTTCTGCAACTGCCTGGTCCAAAGAATGGTCAGGGGTCTCCAAAAGACATCCCAATGGGAGCAAAGCGGGTGTACGACACAGTTCCCAAGGATGAGTCAAAGAGAAGAAGATCCAAAAGCTTGAATGTTCTGGCATCCCAGGGATTCAGGGAGGATCAGAATAAGTGGGCACAAGCTGTCCAGTACATCGTCACCCAAGAACAGCGGCTGAGGGCGAAAAGCCGGAGAGATACACAGTTGCCTGGTACCAGGACTTAAAGAAAAGCCGGAAGTCAAGGAGAGGACTGTGTCAGAGAAGTGAATCCTATATCTAGGAGAATGGTCAAAGGCAGAGAGACCCGCCAGAGCCCCAATTGTTGGTAATGAATGGAAGGCAAAGCTGTCGGAGAATGAGGAAGCAGATTTGTTGCAGGTGGAAGAGAACAGATCTGCTGCGGGTAGAGCAGGTAGTTCGGGTCCTAGTGTGAAGTGGGTACCTTTGGCGACCCTGCCAAGGTATGCCACACGCAACAGGCTTAGCGCAAGAGGTTTGTTGGGAGGGGGAGAGCCTAAAGAAGCAAGAGAAGAGACCAAGGGAGCGAGTTCTGCCTGGCGAGGGGGCACATCTCACACAGCTGCTGGTGGAAAGGGACCTGGCAACAGGTCAGGATGTAACTGCTTTGGGCAGCAGAGGCGGACTGCTGACGCTGCTGCTGCTACAGAAACCAACGCTGGGATTCTTCAAGCAGAGTTAGACATATAAGACCCCAGGCTGTGTTTCTTTCTTTCTTCCTTCCTTTTCTTTCTTTCTTTCTTTCTTTCTTTTTTAATTTTAGGTGAGAGAGTTCACTTAATGAAAGAGGAAATGCAACTTAACTGGCTTCATAGCTATCAGGAAATGAGTCGGGGAACAGGAAGGAAGAACAAAGGGAGGGAGGGCTTAGAGCGAAGATAAAAAACCTTGAAAATTGGGTATCTCCTTCCAATGATCTGGTGGCTGGCAGAAGTTGCCAAGATCCCGTAAAATATTGGGGTTTCCAGGTTCAAAGTTTTCTAAAAAGACATCCCAGAGGAGAGGTTGGGCTTATGCTGCTAGGTGCTGTCCCCATGAGTGAGGTGGAGAAACAAGATCCAAGGGCCTGAATTTCCTAGCATCCCAGGAAAACAAGGAGGATCAGATTATCAGGCACAAGCTGCCTCCTCACACAAAGGCACAAAGGACCGGGGCTAAGGGGCTCTGAGTAGACACAAGTTGTCCCCTATGTCTTCAGGCAGGAACAGGAGCCAGGGAGCTCCGAGCCTGAGGGACACGTGGTTTGCCTGGTAACAGGGCTTATCAGGGCTGAGAGGCGAGAAACCACAATCAAGAGTCAATCCTCACTCGATCCTCACTCGTGGGAAGTAGCCAGAGATGGAGAAGGAAAACTCATCAGTCATGCCAGTGTTGGATGGAGGGCTCAGCAGTCGGGTAGCTGGAAGGTGAGCCAGCTCTAGGTAGACTGGTTCCAGGTACCAGGGAACCTCAGACTGCTGGCAGGAAAGAGGAAGCGCCAGGAGAACCCGCTGAATTTCATAGCCCCAAATGTTGTATTTTAAAAGTGGTTGTATTTTTTTTTTAATGTTACATTTTAAAAGCGTTGTATTTTAACAGGTCCAACCTGGGAGGTTTATTGAAGGGAGGGGAGAGAAGGGGGTAGAGACCGGTCCCTGGGGATGCGAGCAAAGGAAGAGAAAGAAAAAGAGATAGGAGGTGAGCAAAGCCTGCCTTTTATAAAGAAATATAGCGAATGCACCCAGGGAGTGCTCTTAGTGGCTGCAGCCGAGGATATATCCTGTCAGGACCCAAAGGGCAGGCCAGTACAGATGCCTGAATGCTGACACTGGTGGAGCCTGTTTTCCAGAGCTGAGCCTAAAATGAAAGCTTACTCTATAACGGCTTCCCATGAATGTATTGAATATGGGCATTTTGATATTACGCACTAACATTTTCTTTCATGTGCTTAGACAAAGTTAAGTGATTTTGTTTTGCCTCATTTCATTATGGCCACAGAGTGTCCTTGTCTGGCACTGTGTTCTGCAAAGGTGTTGTTCAGCAGAATAGCAGCGCCATGCCCTGGCTTGGATCAGTTTCTAAAAGCATTGAACCTGCTTCTCAGTGTCAACATGTCAAGAGCTGTCGCTTTCTTTCTCATACCCTTGGCACATAAAAGATTCTAAATGCAAATAAACAGGAGTTTGAGTTTCTAGTTTATAAAGAGCACTCTGGATTTTCCTACAGAAATGCACTGCAACTGGAACACGCTGTTGAAAATAATGTTTGTAGAACCTTTAAGTATCTTTTAACACATCATTTAAAGCCGAAAGCAGCATTCCCAACCTCTCATTCAGAGCAGAAAACAGAAAGGTCTTCCATTCCACTGAACCAGTTACAAAAACACGACCCTGTGCTACATTAGTGTGCAGGGTGACACAAAATTAAAGGACAGAAAAGCCAATCGTGGACAGACTCAGAATCCAGAAATACTATTTTATCATTTCTAAAAACCCTCAATGTCCAGACAGTTACCATTACCATCCTTTGAAGTGGTCACTCTGAATGACTGGACCAGAAAGTTGAGATAAAGAATTGCTCTATCAAATGAATTGATTAAAAACAATAGTATTTAAACTCCCACTGTACTCTCATCAAATTAGAAAATATCGCCAAGTCCAAAGCCATCAAGTTTTTGCGTAAGGTATAGAATATGTGAATTCCACAGGTGGGAGAAGTACAAAGCTAGGGCAACTATTCTGGACAACAACTCAGTCAATCTCAGAAAAGTGAGCCAGGCTGTGGTAGCTCATTCACAAGACAGAGGTCTAAAGCCAGCCTGGTCTGCACAGCAAATTCTAGGCTCCCAATGGGACATAGACTCTAGCTCAGAAAAGGAGGCAGGGATCAGGCCCTCTGGATAAGTGAGACAGTCGATTAGCTTGAACTATTTGGGAGGCCCCCAGGCAATGGAACCGGGACGTGTCCTCAGTGCATGAGCTGGCTTTTTGAAACCTAGGGCCTATGCTGGGACACTTTGCTCAGCCTAGGTGCAGGGAGGAGGGGACTGGACCTGCCTCAACTTAATCTACCAGGCTGAGCTGAATCCCCAGAGGAGTCCTTCCTTGGAGGAGGTGGGAATACAGGGTGGATTGGGGGGAGGGCGGGGTGGGGAGCAGGAGGAGGGAGGACAGGGGAATCCGTGGCTGATATGTAAAATTAAATTAATTATAAATTTTTTTAAAAAAAACTGGAGGCAAGGGTAAGATAGACATATCTTTCCTTTTTCTGAGAGAAATCATGGAGATTTATTTAGCCTGTGTTTTAAATAGGGAGTCTGAATATAATCAAAGTATATTATATTCATAAACAAAAACGTGACAGTGAAGTCCATTCCTAAGCACAGCTAATGGTGCTACTGAAACAAAAGAATAAAATAAAATGTTGCCACCTGAAAAAGGATGTTTGAGACAGGACCTCACTGTTTAATCCAGACTAGACTCTCTCTCTCTTCGTTGTCCATCCACAAGAGCAATTCCTAGGCCAATTCCACAACCCCGTGTTGGAGAAACCGCCATTCACTTTGCATTCTCACGAGTGGTACACGAGGCTTCCAGTCTTGCCACATTGTCACCAGCAATTTCTGATGTGACTTTTGAATCTAATCATCTTAAACAGTCCGGCATGGATGGGGGAGGAACTCAGGGGGCCCCACCTCCCACTGCAGAACTCTTTTCTACTGATAAGATTTAGGGAGAGGAGAAATCACTGCCTTGAGTCTTATACCCAGTGATGACCCCATCAAGACGCGATCATTCCAATCCCATCATCACACAGGTGGCTGCGGTTAGAGTAAATGGGTCACAAAGCTAAACCAAATGACATGAATCTGGGAAAGGGACTGGTAGGGATGGGGAGGGTTAATGTGAACAGAAGGGTCATAAGAAAGGGTTGTGGTGGGGAGAGTAATCAGAATACATTTTACACACATGAAATTCTCAAATAACAACATTTATCAATGAAAAATAAACTAACCTTCCTGGTGGGTAGGAAGTTATTTTGATCTGCCACATTTTTTTTTACAAAGAAAATATTATTAGAATACAGCTGCACTCATCCTCCTAAGTTCTCTCTACATGGTTTTGCTATGGAATAGGAAACCAGTTACAACAGATTTTAAGGCCTGTGAAGGAAGCCTCATATACTGGTGGTGTGGCCCTTATATGATTTTTTTTCTTTTGGTATATGACAGTTACTTTTGTTTGCTATTTTTCTTCAATGTGAATAGTTTTCTAATACAAAATAAATATTGATTTCCCACAGTGGAGCCAAGTGTCTGTTTTTCTGATACCCACATAAGACAACATCACTTTTAAAGAAAACAAAAATTCAGCTTAACAAGGTCAAAAATATCTTGCCACTGTAATCAGTCAGTATGGAGAATAGAGATGATATTATATTCATATATGATTCTTTTTAAAAATACAGTCAAGCAATTTGTGCTCTGATAAGTTTTCTCTGGGGTCTTATGCTGTAGGCTCAGATAGAAATTCTTCATAGGGAATGTAATTAGTATAACACAGTTTAATGTCATGGTTAATAGTTTCCAAGAGTGTTCTGATTAGAAAATTAATCTGCCTATGTTTGTAGATGATAGAGCCATTTAAAAGAGAACAGAAATATTCCTGTTAATGTGAGATACTTAACTAAGGTTCATTTCAAAGTGTGAGATGTCAATGCCAGACCACACTCCCCATATTGGAAAAAAATAGAAAAAATGAATTAGGTAATTATTAAGACTGTTGTACGATTATCATTTAATGGCTTTCTATTAAAGCACAATTACTAAAGCCTAAATATAATTTGTTAAGTCACTTGAACTAATTTGTCTGACAATAGCAAATAGTAACTCTGTCAGTCAAAAGTTAAATGTAAAATAAGCGATAAAACCTCTCTGCTGGCCAAGAGATATTTTCAAGTTGTCTTTTTCTTTCATCCGTGCTGGTGTCTCATCACCATGCATATTTTCCTTTTTAAATTCTGAGTTAAACTGCTGTGTTGTGGATATTCTGTAAAATAAATATGTGGCAAGCCTATCTTTACTGAGGTCTCTCCTTAAGATGTCCACCTGTGTCCACCCTCCGCTTTGTGGTTCAGTCTACTTGAATGCATCTTCCTCTAATACTGCCATTCCCTCAATACTACGACGAACCGATCGGCGTTTACATCATTAAATGGCAATGATACGTAGCTCGTTGCAGTAGTTAGCACAGTTAGCGCTCTTACCTCACTGCTGAGATGTCTGACTTAAAATTTGCCAGTGAAATCAAGCTGTACCACCACGCTGTCCTGACACTATGCTCACAAGTCACCGGACAATTTTATAGTATCAGAGCCTCATTCCCAGTTCTTAATCTTTCTCTCTTTGCCAGCATCGACTGTGATGACCTTCCAGAGATTCACTGCTCTCCCCATCTCTCTAAACCATCCTATCTTGACCTCTGCTGGGCCTTTTCAGTTTTGTTCTCATTCTCTCATGCCATAGTGTTTCTTACTATGCAGGATGCTCAAGGTTGGAAGCCTGATTCGGTTCCACCCTGTGGTAGTAGTCTTGGATACCGTAAAACAAGTAGAGAAGTGATGCTTCCCCTGTATGAAACTTGTCTCAGTTTACTCTTCTCCAAAATGAGGAGATTCTATTTTCCCATCCAAACAAAGCTGAAAGGACCTATAAAACAGGGAAAGGGCATCAATAGGACATGATTCTAAACCCTCTTCCAAGCGGCCATGAAAGCAGCAATTCATCTACCTGTTAAACCAATGGTTGTTTTACATGAGACATCACATGAAACAGCAAAATGAGTCTTCAAAACAAAATGGGATGTAAATCAGTTTCTCAACTCTTCCTTTTTACCATGACCTTAAAGTCTTTCATACATATTTCCCCAGTGCCCTTCTCTTAAAATCCATGACATTTTAAGAAATTAGACATACTATAATCTGTTTATGAACTGTATGCCTATCAGTGCTTACACATAAAGAGGCAATTTTTCTGCATCCTGAGAACCAATTTTTATGACCTTGGCGAAGGATGCTGTTGTCTCTGCTTCCATGCTTATGACCCACTAAGTAATTGGGTGGTTTTCAGTTGCCTTCTGATCCTCTGAGAATTTTTATTTACATTTAAGAAATAGGAGAAATAATTGGCAAGCATATGGTTGCAAGTAATTGAGGTAAAGTGTAGGAAGGTTTTAGTAAAGAGCTTAGTATATATTATATGCCCAATTAAGATTCGTTTACCTTCACATTCCAAGTCTCTTCCAGTCTATGAAATCATAACTGTACTTGAATATTTTCAGTGTAAACAAAACACTCAGCCTCTGGAAATCCACTGGTGCCTCTTTCCCTCCCAACACCAATGCCTGCATGCATCAGCACCATCATTCACTGTTCAGGTGAAAATCCAGAAAGTTCTCTTTGTCTTGCCCGGCCACCCCCACTTCGACATATTATAATCAAGGTGGTGCAAAAAACGCCACCCCAAATCTGGAAAGGAGGAGTGGAATGGGTGGCCTCTCTGTGTTAGCCTTTTGTCAGCACGACAAAATACCTGAGAAAAACAACTCAAGAAAGTTGGCTCTGATAAAGCACACTATCACATGGCATGGTGGTGATATATGACAGAAAAGGCTGCTCACCTTATGGAAGCCAGGAAGCAGGGAGAGAAAGTGACCATGGATAAGATACACCCTACAAAAAAGATATGTCCTAGGTCACCTTCTTCTTTTAACTTGGTCCCACTTCCTGACAGCCTATCAACTGGGCTGCAAATATGTTTCAGTGGAAGAGAGCTTGCCCAGCACCCAGGAGGCTGTGTACTTGATCCCCAGGAACATACATACTCCACTCCAGCTCAGCCAAACCACCAAAGTAAGCGCAGATGATGTCCAAAAGCAAGCAAATACCTTTCAGCTATGCTCCTTCCATGGGATAAGTCGTCAACACTTAAACTTCAGGGATACATTTCAAGTCTAAATCATTAAGTCACCCAGATAATTAAACCAATTAAATTAGTACCTATGAAGAAGAAAATTGGGTTTCATTATTATTCTGGCCAAAATGTCTTATGACTTTTACTACAAAAATAGACTAATTCGCCGGGCGGTGGTGGCGCACGCCTTTAATCCCAGCACTCGGGAGGCAGAGCCAGGCAGATCTCTGTGAGTTCGAGGCCAGCCTGGGCTACCAAGTGAGTTCCAGGAAAAGGTGCAAAGCTACACAGAGAAACCCTGTCTCGAAAAACCAAAAAAAAAAAAAAAAAAAAAAAAAATAGACTAATTCTACGTAAGGAAAAACATTCATCATCAGTTTAAAAATTAAAATTGGAATTGAGAAACATAATACTGTTCTACAGACACATGAAATACAGGACACACACACACATAAACTCAGCAGCTTGCAATAGAGTATAGTGGTAAGCATTTGTGTGGCATATCCTGTGTTTACTTCCCAGCACACACACACACACACACACACACACACACACACACACACACACACAAATGCAACATCCATCCCTCTCTTCCTGCATCACCTAAGAAACCCACCTCACTGGACAGCAGCAGGAACTCTGAGTTATCTGAGTAGAAACCTTCTCCATTTCACATCTAGTCTTTAACTCCTGTCTATTCTTCCCCATCAATTCTCCTCAGCTCTGTCTGTCTGCACTACTGCCCAGCCTCAAGCTAGTTTCTACTGCTCTCTATGATGTACTCTGATGCTTCCAACAAACTCTGTAGGCTGCTTGCCATAGAACTACTCTGAAATGATAGCTGATAGTCTGTGTCACTCCTTAGGTTTGGCTGGTTGGTTGGTTAATTTTTTTTTTTTTTTTTTTTTTTGAGACAAAGTCTCACTATGTTGGCCAGGCTGCCTTTGAACTTGTGGTATTTCTGCCTCTGTCTCCCAAGTGCTGGGATTACAGATGTGCAACACATCAGGTCAAGACCCAGCTGCTCTACCTTCACACTCTAACACTTTAAAAGAGGAGACGGTTCTCCGTAAGAAACTGACACCGATCACATGGCAATGTGGCTTCCACTGGAACACAGATACCTGAAAATCCCTTTCACTTGACGCTTCATCTCACAGGAAGTCTGTTGACTTGAAAAGAAACCAACGTGGGCCTAGCTTAGGGAACGAAGTGCTCTCTGAGTTTACCAAGCTCTTAAAATGCTTAACCGCAGACACTAGGCAGAGGCTTTTCTCTACACTCTAAGAAAATATTCCTTCCTAGATATGCAGAGATCTGCATTTTAATAAGAAGAGGATTCTTGCAGTTTATTTTCGGTACCAGTGCATTTCTGACTTGTCTTTGTAAAGAATTTCTTTGGAAACTTTGTTCACTTCTCAGTACTTTTCCACCCTTCTGGTAATTAGGGAACCTGATTCATAGTACTGCATTGTTTAAATTACTATAGATTTTTCTTTCTTCCTTTTCCTAGTTTTAATTTTACTGTAGAATATCGCTCCAAAATTGTGCAATTTAGACCTATGATGCCATCTCTCTTTCTTCTCTCTCCTAATAAATCGTTTCCTTTACCTTAGGTTATATCTTGGTAAATAAGTTTTCAAGATTTGTCTTTTCTTAAAGGCAAATGCTTGTGCCTAATTATCCTTCCACCATATGGCTCCTCTTCTTGTCTTTATTCTTCAAAACTCTCACGCTCTTCTTCTGCAGTTGCCACAGAACTCGTGTGCCCTCTTCCCATTATATTTGCACACTTTGAAACCCACCATCTGTCGTCGTCCTTCCGATGGTGACTGAATCCTGAATTTGTTTGAAGGTCTTGCCACTTCTATATCTCTAGTTCTCCCCTCTCACCGTTATATGACCCCCTAAGGCTGATTTCCATTTCTTACTAACAGGGGGAAGTAAACTGGAGTAAACACCATACAACACTCTCTCTTCACTCACAGGAGGATGAGAGATGCCTTATTGTAAGTAAGGACAAACTTCACAGGCACATGTAGAAATGAAGAAGCTTGAATGAGCTATAGAAGATGCTGAAAAGATGATTATGTCTTACCATCATCCTGTTAGAGTCCTCTGGGGAAATAGACACCACAGGGAATTTGTCTTAGTCCTTTTGGGCCACTCTAACAAAATATCACAAAGTGTATAGATTATCAACCACAGATATTCCCCCCACTGTTTTAAAAATCTATGAATTACCACATCCAGGTACAAGCAGGTTCAGCTAACTGTTCTTCTTGTGGTATCTTCTCCTGGTAGAAAGGACATGGGGCTTTCTCCAGAGTGGCTTTTATAAGGGCACTAATGCTGTTTATAAGAGTCATGCCCTCCTGTCTCGATCACCTCCCAAAGGAACCATTCCAAACACTATCACATTGGAGATTGTTCCAACAAATGAATTTTGATGAGACACAAAAACTCAGTCTATAACAGAATGGTCGCTGAAGATCTTTTTGATAGATGAAATCATACAATTGTACAAACATGTGCTAGCCCTCATTCAAATCTATGTCCAACATTTCACATTCAGTCACAGTGTATCTCTTCAGTAACTGCTCATTCCTCTGACCTTTATAGATTTACCCAGATAGTCTGTTTAATTAAACAGTACTTGCAGTTTAATATAACTTTATGAATTGAGGTTCCAGAACATAGGACTCCATTCTTCAATTTAATTACTTAAAGTACATATTCTTTGTCATCTTATGTACACATAATCTCCAGCATCTTTTGTTTTGTTTTTTTTTTTCAAGATAAGGTATCACTATGTAGTTCTAGCTGTCCCTGAAACTCACTATGTAGACCCAGCTGCCAAAAACTCACAGAAATCTGCCTGCTTCTGCCTCTCAAGTGCTGGGATTAACGTCGTGTACTGCTATGCCCAGCTGGATCTCAGGCATCTTGATCATGTCCTCCATTAGTCTCTCTCTCTCTCTCTCTCTCTCTCTCTCTCTCTCTCTCTCTCTCTCTCTGTGTGTGTGTGTGTGTGTGTGTGTGTGTGTGTGTGTGTGTGTTCTTATGTATGCATAGGCAGAGGTTGATGGCAATTACTTTTCTCAATTGCTTCCCACCTTATTTTCTGAGAGTGCGTCTCTCACCGAATTTGAAGCTCACTGATTTTGTAGACTAGCTGGCCAGCAAGCCTCAGGGATCCTCCTGTCTCTGCCTTCTCAAGCACTGGGATCACAGGCAGCAACTATAGGTTCTTGCTGCCTTGCTTGGCTTTTTTCTGTGGTGGTGGATGTTAAACCCAGACTTCATGCTTGTGAAGCAAAGACTGCGCGTACTGAGCCATTTCCCCAGCCAGTCTTTACTCTCTACTTGGGAACACTCCTGTCTTTGAATTCTGTCTTGATACAGCTGCACCCAATCCTGTCCAGTAGAGTGGTTAACCAAAGATTTTTCTCTAATTCTCTAGTAAATACTTCGAGGACCTCAACTTGAATTTCAGGTGTAGAGTGATCGTGCTTTCATATGACAAAAAAATATCATTTTAATTCACTTAGATATTAAAATATACCAATTTCTGAATAGTTTACCTATCAATGACTCATTTCTTTCTGATAATCCCCAAAACATTCTTTTAGTAACTTATTGTATGTAATATAAAAGGTAGGTTATTGAATCTACTCCGAAAAAAAGAGGATATAGATATGACAAGATAAAAAGTAGATTATTGAATCTACTCTGAAAAAAAGAGATTATAGAAATGAAAGGATAAAAAGGTAGATTATTGAATCTACTCTGAAAAAAAGATATAGAAATGATAGGATAAAAAGGTAGATTATTAAATCTACTCTGAAAAGAAAAAAGGGAGAGTATAGATATAATAAGATAAAAAGGTAGACTATTGAATCTACTTTAAAAAGCAACTACTAGTTTTAGATATTTTACATTGGATTGGATTTTTGTATACTGCATGCAAATTTTGTATATTGATACAAATTTGAGATTAATTTTGTTAGAAAATACTGTACGTATATGTCTACTCTTGTTCAAAGTATTGTACCTATACTGCTCATTTAACAATGTAATGCAAATTGCTAGTCCTTGAAAGTTATTGTTAAGAACTAATTAGGCTATAAAGAAATGCAGGTTAGTAGTTAGTCACCTATTACAATCAAACTTGTAGTCAGGTTAGCTATGTTTTCAAGGTCAAACAGAGATATATTTTAGATAGGTTATCTTTAAACACTTCAGAGATCTATAGAATATGTCATTTAAGATAGATTCTTTTTTTTATGACTCTGAGACATGTCTGCTCC
The DNA here is from genome assembly GCF_004664715.2 of Peromyscus leucopus. NCBI lineage: Eukaryota > Metazoa > Chordata > Mammalia > Rodentia > Cricetidae > Peromyscus > Peromyscus leucopus. The sequence goes on along the minus strand of NC_051070.1, from coordinate 36,719,490 downwards.
TGGCAGCACCAATCTATTTCAGAGAAGATGATGGACATTGAAGAAACTCCATATGGAGTTTACTTTCTTTGTGGCAAAAGTTAGCCACTGGGCAAGAAACTACCCTTGCCTTGACTGCTGACAGTATGCTGTCCAAATGGTACAAGCAGGACACAAAAGAAAGGACTGCCAAAACTTGCTAAGACAGAGGAGAAAGAACCTTTAGAAAATTCTGCTTCACAGATGAATCTGTCAGATATGCTAGACTTGTAGGCTAAAGATGAATGCCCCAATGTTTCAGAGGAACCTTGGGTGACTGTCCAGGCAGCCAGCTGTTTCTGTCATTTCTCACATTTTTTGTAAGTCACTTACCTGCACTTCCTGCTTACTCAGTAAATATTATTTCCTTCTTGGGTCTCTGAGGGAGCTGGAGAACAGATAGTTATAGTTATAGCTTTCCTTGTTTACAAATTCAGAATGGAAACTCACTAACAAGGTGTAAAGTGTATAAGTTTGAAAGACATTAAAAGATAGTATTTGGTTGGTAATACAAGTTAGGATAGAAAGTGAATTAGGTACAACAATTTGGACTCACCAAAATAGGATAGATAACAGACTATTTTCTCTGAATTTGTCAAATGTTTATGGGACTGGGCATTGTTAATGTAATCCTTGACTGTATATATTGTATATACTTATTGTATATAGTTTTTCTTAGTTATAACCTTCTTTTATTATTTTAGACAAAAAAGGGAGAAATTTGGTGAGATATTATGTACTCTAATAAAATTTGCTTGAAGATCAGAGAACAGAACAAGCTACTAGATTAAACATAGAAGCCAGGCAGTGGTGGCACACACCTTTAATCCTAACACTTGGGAGGCAGAGATCTGTCTGGATCTCTGGGAGTCTAAGCTACCCTGGAATACATGAGATTGACTCAATCTAGGAGAGAAAGCAGAGCCAGGGAGTAGTGACACACATCTTTAATCCCAGTACTGGGAAGCACACATGCCTTTAATTCTAGGAAGTGATGACTAGGGGAAAAAGGTATATAAGGCCTGAGGAGAAAGGAACTAAAAGCTTTTCAGCAGAAGCATCCCTTTCACCTAGAGGCATTTTTGGCTGAGGAAGCTCATTCGGCTAGAGGCCTTTTGGCTAAAGGCTTTTCAGGCTGAAGAGTCCTAGAGGTAAGACGCAGCAGTGGCTTGTTCCTTTGTCTCTCTGATGTTGCAGGGTTTACCACAATATCTGGCTGGGTTTTTTATTAAGACCATCTAGGAATTTGTGTTACATTATGCATTTTATAAACTAGGACTCACTCTGAAAGTATGAATAATAATTTGTTCCTAGTATGTGTATACCTCATGTTATATAGGTATGTTGTTGTAGAATATTATTTTAAGGTGTGTTATTTTGTTTATGTTGCATTTGTTTAACTCTGTGAAGCTGTGTTACTGTGCCTGTCTAAAACACCTGATGGTCTAATAAAGAGCTGAACAGTCAATAGCAAGGCAAGAGAGAGAGAGAGGTGGGGCTGTGAGGCAGAGAGAGTATATAGATGGAGAAATCTGGACATAGAGGAGAGAGGAAAAAAGAGATGAAGGAGTGAAGGAAGAAGGAAAGGAAGAGAAGTAGAAAGACTCCAGGGTCCAGCCACCCAGCTACACAACAATCCATGGAGAAAGAGTAAGAAATAAGAGAATGGGAAAAGCCCAGAAGGAAAAGGTAGATGGGATAAGTTAAGGAAAGCTGGCAAGAAACTAAGTCAAGCTAAGGCTGGGCATTCATAACAATGAATAAACCTCTGTGTGTGATTTATTTGAGAGCTGGGTGGTGGGCACCCCTAAAAAAGAAAAAAAGAAAAACCCCTTAACAGCAGTATGTTTTGTATATTTATGTGTGTATATAACATTTTGAATACATATTTTATTTCTAATATTTACTTTTATATATTTAAATATATAAAATATACTTTAAGACAATGTTAGCATTATTTTCATTGCATAGACTGTCTAGTTGATGTGAAGTTAGCAGAAAGCATGACAGATGGCAGGAAAAATAGTATTTAGCCTTAAGACTGTGTCATAAATCATTCATAAGTGAATCATTTATCCTTCACAAATAATCAGGAGTTGATAGTGTCACAACCTGAGGACTGAATTCAGAGAGGGTTGTGGTTGGCCAGGCCTTAGGGAAATGTCTAGGCATGCCGAGGGACCCCCAAAGGAAGGTAGACTTATACTGGTTGGGCAATAGGATAGCCCCACACATCCAAACCACCAGCAGTTGGAGAGGGATTTCTCAAAGGAAATTGAGAAGTTATGTTAGTCTGTTTTCTGTTGCCACTAACACAGTAGCACAGGGTGTTTGAGTGACAAAGAAAAGGGTTTATTTTAGGTCATGGGTCTAGAGTTCCAATACCAAGATATACATTTGGTTATAATGTCATTGTTGTCAGAGACCCATGGTGCCACAGGGTATCACATGACAAGACAAATGGGGTCCACGTGTGTCATCTCTTCTTGGCTCTCTCTCTTCTATGAAACAATTAGAATTCAATCACAGGACCCAACTGGGAGAACTTTATCCAGTCCTACTTACCTATTCCAAGCCCCATGTATAGATGCTGTAGTCACATTCTGATGCTACCCTCCTAACATCCCAAAGTGAGGATTAGGTTTCACTGCTCAAACCTGGAAGATACTCTCAGACCATATGTCCACAGCAACATGCTTGCCAGTAACAACAAGGTCAAACAGAATCCCAAACAGACAAAATTGAGATAATCGCATAAACCCACTGGGGTGGATCTGCAATTCCACCACAGTCTGTTAATCTTTCTATTCCACAGTTGGTGACTGTGACTGCTGCATCATGACCACTCACTAAATATCAGTTACTCTGACATTTTCTAATGTTAGTGTGGACCTCGGGGTATAACGGAATTTTATCATGAATTTAGGGAGAGGTGCTGTTTTTAAATGTGTATGTAAAGATGACATCTATTGTGGCTTTAAAAAAAAAATAGCCCACATCTGGAATGGTTGAGAGAAGCTGAAGGACGAACGGCAGAAGGTGATAAGCCCATTCGTATTTACAATGTAAAGGCTATTATTTGTTTTCCATAGCAGGTTTTCATTAAGTAGACACAGGAACATTGTTTGATATCTGCCTGCCTCTTAAGTCCCTCCAGTACACAGTCTATGATAGCCAAGGCCGGTTTGAAGGTTCAGAGCTAACAAAAGGGAATTTTTAAAGATTTCCTATGTAATTTTCTTAGGATTTCTTAGGTATGCTGTTTCTAGAGGTTCCCGGCAGGCCATCGCTTGTTCAAGGGTCCAGCCTGTTTTATTCCAGTGCTTTTCTCATTCAGCACCTGAACTATATTCTAGAGCTTTTTATACACGTGGGTACAATGGTTAGACCTTAGCCCATGCATTATGGAAAGTTTATCGAAGAACTGAAAAAGGCTCTGCACCCTCAGAGAGAAAGAAAGAAAGTTTAATTTCTAGGAAGAGCTGAGTAGGGAATTGGTGATAGACTAGGAAACTGGTAAAAAGACAAAGGGAGAATCAACATTTTGCTTTCATGAGACAAAGCAGAACAGCATAGGAAATCGACCAACCAATCACCAATATCCAATTTTCTTAAAAGCCAAAGATTTGAAAATGCTCTATTTAACATCTTTATTCTCTTCTCTTCCTGGCTTTAGTTATGGTAAACTACAACTTCAGAACTATACAGAGGGGTGAAATGTAAACCATACTAAATGGCTCATAGACTTGTGTGTAAGTCTGTGAAATGTAATAGTAAGTAAAATGATGTTATAAAGAGTTTTATATACACAAATTCATGGAGTCTCTTTAAATATCATTTTTTTTTTATAAAAAGCATGTTAAATGTTAAATAAGTGGCCTCCCTCCCTCCCTTCCTTCCTAGTAGTCAAGCCTTTATGATAGTCCTTGGATAGCAATAATCATAGATGCAAGATAGAGTTCCTCATGCATTCACTGACAACTAGGACCAAACAAACAGCCCATTTGCCTTAATTACCATGCATAAGATTGGACAACAGATGTTCTTCTGCATGCAGTGTGCTAATTTATTTCATTCTTTCTTTCCACTTACATGAGATACCATGAGAAATATATCATTGAGTCTTTTGTTCCTCTCCATAAAAAAATCTAATATTTCCTATTAATATGTCATCTTTCAATATCAAAATTTAGGAACACCAATTACATTCCCAACCATAACTTTCTGCCATGTACAAATGTAAATCCCACTGTATTCCATATACACATGAAAATCTCAAATGCATTTTTCTAAGAACAGCAGGAGAACAAACAGACACAGCTGCTACCTCCCTATCATGCTCTCTAAGGTCTTTAAAACACACACACACACACACACACACACACACACACACACGCACGCACGCACGCACGCACACGCACATGCACACGCACGCGCGTGCACACACACAATTTAAGAAGGTTATTTGATCTTTACTCTTAAATCTTCACAAATTCAGTACTCCTCTCCCTCATATTTGTATATATTCATATAGAATATTCTATATTCATATAGCGATCTGGAAAATATGCCCACTGTTATATTTAGGGCCTGTTGTGAATTGAATGAGAAAGGCCCCCCACATAGGCTCCTCTACGGGAATACTTGGTTTCCAGTTGGTGGAAATGTTTGGAAGGATAGGAAAGGGTGGCCTTGCTGAAGGAGGTGTGTCATTCGGGCTGGGCTTTGAGGTTTCAAAAGCCTCAGTGCCGTTGGCAGTGTCTCTCTGCCTTCTACTTGGGTGTTGCTGGAGGGCTTCTCTCCAGGTTCCACCAAGCCCCACAGTCCCACAATCCACGTATAAAAGAATCACTCAGACGCTTATATTACTTATAAACTGTATGGCCGTGGCAGGCTTCTTGCTAACTGCTCTTATATCTTAAATTAACCCATTTCTATAAATCTATACCTTGCCACGTCGCTTGTGGCTTACCGGCATCTTTACATTCTGCTTGTCCTGGCGGTGGCTGCAGTGTCTCTCCCTCCTTCTTCCTGTTCCCCCAATTCTCCTATCTCCTTGTCCCGCCTATACTTCTTGTCTGGTCACTGGCCATCAGTGTTTTATTTATATAGAGTGATATCCACAGCACTTGTGCATCAAGATTGAGCTCTCAGCTGTTCCTGCCACCACACCCCTACTCCACCACCACAGACTCCAAACCCCTGAAACTATAAACCTCAAATTAAATGCTTTCTTTTATAAGTTGCCTTGCTCATGGTGTTTTATCACAGTAATCAAAAAATAACGAAGACAGAGCCATGATTTAAAGGTGGGGAGTTTTGAAAGGAATGAATGACTTCTGCTTAAATTATTCAATATGAAGCATGTTCTAGGAAACCTTTGAAGCAAGAATCCATTTTCCTATTATGTCTATGTGGTGGCAATAGTGCTAAAGTGGCTTGGGCCACTTACGGAGGAAGTTGACTTGCTTTCCTATTATATAGTATAGCTGACCACAGACTTTTCAAATTGGTTTCAGATTTTAGGTTCATGTTCTTGCTGCTGTCCTGCTACTTAACTCATCCTAGTATTTTATGGTATTAGATATTACTGTCAGCAGAGTGAGCACAAGGACTTTTAATGTCCTGTCGCCTTACTCTTCATTAATGCTGCTACTAAACTTCACTTCTTGAGGAAAAATTACTGTATTTTATGTTTTTCAAAACAGATCATTGAGATGCTGAACAGCACTGCCCTGTGTGGTATTTTAATTATTTATGTAATATATAGCTTGACTATATGCACCTAGAGACTATATACTAAGTTTATTTTGAAAACTTGTGAAAATACGATAAATGTGGTAATAAAAATCAAACAATATAAAAAATTATAAAGTACCAAGTAAAAATCTCCACTCTCTACTCTTAGCTCTATTCAGCCGAAATAACAGTATTTAACTGTCTCTATTTCAAGTTCTCCTATTCATTGCCCCCATAATACTGAACATTGTACCTATGCTCCAATATCTCAATTTATTGGTGCTATAATGAGAGGTGAAAATGACCTCATTCATACTCTTTCTGCTATTTCTTTTTGTCCCAAATTTTGCTCATTTAGTTTTTATTCCTATTTCTTATTTTATTCCCATTTAATTAACTACTTCTAGTTATGGGGGCACATGTGGGGGGGGAAGAGACTTGCATGTTGGTGAATATGACTTATTCCAGAAAAAGATACTAGATTTTTCTGCTATTATTATCTACCTTATTCCCTTGAGACAGGATTTTGCACTGACTCTGAAGATCACTACTTAGTCTAGGTTGACTGGCCAGCAAATCTCTAGAATCTACTTGTCTGTCCACCAACACTGGGGTTATAACCATACAGGTCCATATCCAGCTTATAAGTGATGGGGATTCAGACTCAGGTGCTCATTCTTGCACAGGAGGCTCTCTTACCCACTGGACCATCTTCACACCACCACTACTTTCATTTATGGTTGTAAGTATAAGCATTAATATATTTACATTGATCATAAATATATATATGTGATAATATAATATATGGTTTGCTTAATGCAGTCTTTTGTCCTTTTGCTTTGTATTTTTGCGATTCTCCCTCCCCAATTCAGATATTCTCTCCCAAATGTCATATGCTTGCAACATATTAAGACTCTTTTTTTTTCTTTTGGTTTTTCAAGACAGTGTTTCTCTGTGTAGCTTGGTGCCTTTCCTGGAACTTGCTTTGAAGACCAGACTGGCCTCGAACTCACAGAGATCTGCCTGCCTCTCTTTCAACATTTTTGTGATTAGATGTTACAAGACATACTTTAGTTTCTGTTTTCTAAAAATTAAAAATAAAACTTCTAAAGATATTTCCACAACAATGTAAATAAACAGTACTGGTGAACTGTGTACTAAGAATGGTTGGTAATAAATTTTATGTGTTTTTTAGAACAACTAAAAAATCAACACGCAATTGTATAATCAGGCACATAAGTACATGCACAGTTCCTATATAAATCTCTTTCAGTTGTCACCCTTGAGTTAGCACACAGTTGAAGCTAAATTGCCATGCTGTGAACATAAAGTACCAATGCCTAAAGTACTTCTCTGCCACTTGTCAGTCTACAAATCACTATGTAAATAGCAAAGGTACAACATGATCTGTGACCAATCATGTCATTTTTTTCAACATCTGTTGGTGATTGGCCACTGTACAATTTTTATTCAGTGTATTCAGAGACTTCTGCAGTACTTAGGTTGTCTCCTTGTCTCCCAGCAACAAACCTATATGATGTTTACAGAAATGAAAAGCAAGAGAGAGAAATGGTCAACAAAGATGCCACAAAGTTATACAAAACAGATGATACAGGAACTGAAATTCAAAGCAATCATAAGCAGAATTTTAACAGAATATAGCTGGCCAGGGGCATGCTAACCTGACACCATTCAAAAGGCTGGACCTATGCAGCTGGGGGAATCTGATGACAAGGATGAGGAAAGGAACTGTGACAAAAAGAATGATGTCCTAGAGGCAGTGAGGTCAATAAAAACCTTCATGTTAAAAAACTTTCCAAAGCTACTTCATGCCAGTGCAAGTGCAAAGGCCAAGAATGTCACAGCTGATCCAGATTTACAAAGAAGTCTGACATCTCGCTGAGCCAGAGAAAACTAGTTGTATATTATATGTTATATGATGAGAAGACAGCACAACTGCAATTGCTCTGTAAGTTGGCTTTAACGTTTCTACAACGATATTTAAAATGCTTTGATTCTTGCTGTTTCTAACATTTTAATTTATAGCATACTAAATAAAATTTAATTTACAATTCTTATTTTGCTACATAATTTGGAACCAGCCATAAGCCAGATTTCAAAGTCCTGATAAAATATCTTAAAGATCTCAGAGCAATGATAGCCTTTCTCCACTGATCATTAAGTTCACTCTGCATGGTTTCAGCTTGCATGCTCAATGAGATGGCCCTAATCTACACACACAGAGATGATTATATATATTACATTCAACATTTTCTAAACTTGAGATCATAGTACCTGCTTTTTTTTTTGCAGTTTGCTTTTCCAACTCAGGAATTCTTTATGGAAATAAACTTATATACCTTTAAGTGTTTTTGTTCTTACTTTTTTATTTTATTATGTTTCTCTGTGTAGCCTTGGCTGTCCTGGAACTCACTCTGTAGACCAGGCTGGCCTCGAACTCACAGAGATACGCTTGCCTCTGCCTCTTAAGTGCTGGAATTAATTATGAGCGACTATTGCTTTGACTGTAATTTTTTTAAATACTTGTAAATTTCACTGTATTTATGTATAATATAACATATTGAACCATTCATTTCATAACAAGCATTAAAAATGCATTTGTGTGTCTGAAGGATCATTGTTCCTTTAAACAAATACACCCATTTAAAGCACAAGTTGATGCTTTTATATGAAACAGAATCCCAGGAGCTTGATGAAAGTGTGTGTGTGTGTGTGTATGGTTGTGTGTGTGTGTGTGTGTGTGTGTGTGTATGGTTGTGTGTGTGTGTATGGTTGTGTGTGTGTGTGTGTGTGTGTGTGTGTATTTCTCTTAGATGTAACTGATAGATTTTCCAAAATGCTGCAATAATGAACATTACTTATTTACTCATCTGTAAGTGGTGATGTAAGTATGGCAAAGTAAGAAAGTTTCTTACAAGAATGGGTGTATGAATGTGTGTGTGTGTGTGTGTGTGTGTGTGTGTGTGTGTGTGTGTGTGTGTGTTAAGGCAGGTCTCCGGTAGCTGAGGCTGGCCACAAATTTGCTATTTTAGTCCAGGATGGCCTTGAATTTCTGATTCTCCTTTCTCTACCTCATGAGTACTGGTAATACAGTAATGTGTTACACATCCAGCCCAGAAACAGATTTTAGAAATCTTGAATTGTTTTCAGAGTGATAGAATCAGATTATATTTCACTGATAATGTAACTGGCTATTGTTGACTATTAGATTGTTTGAATATAATTTGATAGTCTTTGGTCATTAGATTTGTTTTTTGTCATTTATTTTTGTCATTTTGTCATTTTGTATTCTTTGATCATTTTAGTGTTGAATAGCCAGTAAATGTATTGTAGGAGAAATTTGGAATAATATAGAACTTGCTTTACCATGTAGCATAACATGTATTCCTCAGGTGAGTAAGATATTAGTATAGAAATAGTTAAATTGAGTTTTAGAATAATCTCCAAAAATAAATCCAAGTGTATATGTATCTTAGTTTCTGTTTTATTACTGTGAAGAGACACCACAACCAAGGCAACTTACAAAGGAGTCATTTATTATGGCATGCTTGTGGTTTCAAGAGGGTTAGTCCATGATCCTCATGCATACGAGCATGGCAGCAGACAAGACAGGCATGGTGCTGGATAGGTATCTGAGAGCTTGCATGTGGTCTGCAAGTTGCAGGCAGAGGATGAGAGCCGGACTGGTTCTGATCTGACCTTATGAAACTTCAAACCCACCTGCAATGACACACCTCCTCCAACAAGTCTTACCTCCTCCAACAAGGCCACACCTCCTCCAAGACCACACCTCCTCCAAGACCACACCTCCTCTAACAAGGCCACACCTACTCCATCAAGGCCACACCTCCTCTAACAAGGCTACACCTCCTCCAACAAGGCCACACATCCTCCAAGACCACACCTCCTCTAAGACCATACCTCCTCTAACAAGGCCACACCTACTCCATCAAGGCCACATCTCCTCTAACAAGGCCACACCTCCTCCAACAAGGCCACATCTCCTAATTTTTCCCAAACACCTTCTTTTATTTTTATTAAGAAATTTTTTATTCATTTTACATACCAATCACAGATCTCCCTCTTCCCTCCTCCCATCCCTCCAGCCTTACCCCCCAACCCACTCCCTCAATCCCTCCTACAAGAAGGTAAGGCCTCCCCTGGGGAGTCAGCAGAGCCGAGTATATTCAGTAGAGGCAAGCCCAAGCCCCTCCCCCTGCATCAAGGCTGTGCAAGGTGTCCCACCATAGTAGGCTCCAAAAAGTCAGCTCATGTACCAGGGATGGATCCTGAGACACAAGGGACGAATCCAAGCCACAAGGGGAGGATCCAAGAAGGCCACATCTCCTAATCCTTTCCAAACACTTTCACTAACTAGGTACCAAGCACTGAAACATGGCCTATGGGAACCGTTTTCAGTGAAACCACCTCATATACCTCAAAGTCTTTCCTGCCAAAACTGATTACATAAAAAAAGTTATATTCATATTTTAACAAAAGTAAATTTCACATAAATTAAAGTTACAAGTATAAAATGAAGAAAACATTCACATGTGATCATCTGGAATATTATAGATTAAATGGATAAGAAAAAATAGTTTCTGAAGGAGAAGATGAGCTCTATTTGGCTGTGAAATATTAAAATTATACAAATATTAAAATATAGCAAAAATCATATATGGCAATGTTTATTTGCAAAGTCAATAGGTAAGTGTTTATGTGTTTGTAATTATGTAAACAAAATTTTATTCATTTATGCTGCAGAAGAAATTACATATTTATTCATAATAAGTAAAGAATAGAAAGATTAAATGATAGATAAATTGACTATCTCACAGTTGATTGTGGTTTGGAAATTGAGTGTGGCTTAACTGTGTGTCCCTAATTCAAAATTTTTCATGAAACTGCTGTCAAATTCCTCACAAGGATATCATTCTCACCTGAAAGCTGCTGACCTCTGGCAAGAAGGACCACTCCCCGGTCTTTCTGTAGTACAGTCTCACAGACAGCAAAGTGACCTAAGAGAAAGCAAGATAAATTTCTCAAGGATGTCTTTTATGAGCTGGTCTCAAGCGACATCCTACTTTCTCTTTCTGATTAGCCAATAAATAAATGCTCAAAGAGAGGATTTACCAAGATGTGAACACTATGAGACAATGATCACTGCTATCTATGAGAGGCTGCTGACCATGGTGCTAACCTTTCTCACAACTTTAAATAATGTACACAGTTTATTATTATTTCCTATTTCAACATATTTGGATATTCTCTCTCAAATACCATAGAAAGGAGAAATTACTTCTTTCCACTATTGTATTCAAAGTGCCCATCTGTTATTTCTGTGAACTAGACTGCTATGCATACATTGTAAAATAACATATCCTTCACCTGAGAGATACAATTAAGTATTCCAAGACTTTCAGCTAAATATGAAATCCAGGAATAGGCAAGAAGCCTCCTTTCCCACCTTTACATTTGAGGAGGGGCTTACTCCATTAACTGACCTTCTCTGTAAACCTTAGTCCTGGTCTGATAGGTTATTCCATTTGCCCTGTAACCTGAAGATGAAGATGAAAAACCATGTATAGCTGGATGTAGATACTGTTTCTTGCAACTACCATAATGTCTGTATCACTTCTTACCTCTTATTTCTAGGCCTGCCAGTAGAGAATCTGACATTTTCCAAGACTTGGCAAAAAATACTCATGTTCACATCTGCTATAATCACTTTTGTGCAATTTTTGTCAACTCCTGCTCACTCAGCAATGTTTGCAACTGCAATCTATCATCTGTAAGGTTGTGGGAATTAGGACGCAGAATTTTTCAGAAGCCATTATTCTTGGCTACCATCATGATCAGTGTCTGTCTTGGTCCATTTTGGGGTTTCTAGTAACACAATACTAAAGGCTGAGTAAGTAATAAAGAAAGGAGATTCATCCTGGGTCACACATCTAGATATCTAAAGTCAACAAGCCAAATCTTTTGATGGCCTCCTTGCTACAGAGTTCTGCCAACACGTGTGTGTTGGACTTCATGTGTAGCTTTATAGATATCATGTTATCTTCTGGCCTCTCTCCCTACTCAATCCTGGTAGCTCCACTCTGATTAGCTTTATCTAGCTTTAATCAACTTCAAAATGCACCACCTTGAAATACACAGAGCATTAAGTTTCCATGCTCTCAGTACCCCACAAGGAGAATTAAACTCAACATGGGTTATGAAACAAATCATACAGCAATAGCCCTATCCACCCCCATTCACTAAAAAAATAAAAAAGATTGTCTAATTCTGCTTACTTAGAATGAGAATATAAAAAATGAGCTGGATTTCAGGAATGATATGAAGAAAATAAGAAAATATACCTGCTGAAAAAAGAAAGGCAGTTAAGAATGCAGGTGGCAGTAAAATATAACAAAATATTGTTTGTGTGATTTTGTGAACAGTACTGGGTATTCCAAACCCAGGGCCTCCTGCATGCAAGGCATGCGTTCTAACACTGAGCTACATCCCTAACCCCAGAAACATATCTTAGTCATAGATGTGCAATCAATATTTGGTAACTAAATACACTGTTTTTTAATCATTCTTCTTATAATAAACTAAAACATTCTTCAATCAGAATTGTTATTTGTAAACCAAAGCAGATTAACAATGGTAATTGACTCAATGAGTTGAAGAAATTTTCATTAGAACTATAATCAATTCTGAGATTCCAAAATACATTTCCCTAGAGAGTCTATATATACAGGGGAGATCATGAAATAACTCACTGTGGTATAAGAAGATAAAAGTTAATTTTACAATATTTAGCATTCCTCTAGAATCAGAAAACAAAACCATTCATAAAAATCATTGCTCTCCCATTTGCAATATGAGAATGATAATTGCTATGTTCTGTGTAATAGTGCCTAGTGTCTTTCCATCTTTAAAAAATTGCTGTTCAGTTTTCACAGCATAGGAAAGAACATAAAAATGTTCCTTTACTATTTCTATAAAGGTATTTGTGTGACACCATATATTAGTATTAGCAAATGAATTTGCAATTGTCTTACAAACCTCAGATTCATTCAAACTGTATCACTAATTGATATTGCAATTGCTTATAATGGCAAGTAAAGGAAAGCTAAGCAATGGGTTGAAATAATTACTTAAAGGTTAGTGGTCAGTGGTATACTACTATGCAGACAAAAGTAAACAAGCATATGCCCAATATTTTACTAATGAACTTGTAACTACAATGTATCCTCAGTGGTAAGTTGTCTGCACATGGTACTAACTGAGGCAGCGTATTGCCAAGGAATTTACCTTTACTGTGCTTAAATGTACACAGAAACATTGAAAGCTGTTCTACATATAAATTTGCCAGTATGTCTTATGGATAGGAAAACTCTTTGAGATCAAACAATTAGTAAAATATAACTAATCAGTTTAAAATATTTCTGATGCTTGTGTTTACTATTCACAGGTATAAAAATTACTCTATGTAGATTTCAAATCCCTTCAGGAATACTAATTTTATTTAATAAAATTCTTCATTTGATTTCTTTGCTCAGAATGGAATTGCTGGTTAATATTATTTTTAATGGCAGTAATATCATCTTGACACCAAATGATGGTTATGAGCTTATGGGCATTTTTATAATGTCAGAATTTTAATATTTTACTTGTGAATTCTTAATAACATGAATTCATTCTTCTGTCCAAATTCTGGCATCTTCCTTTTAAAAAGAGAATATAGCATTTTATTTTAGACAGAACAGAGTCAGTATATATGCTCTTAAAAATTTGTTTCATTTTTGTGTAAGACAAATTGAGGAAACCTTTGAGTTCTTGTAGGACTTTATCAGGAAGATAACAAGGATGATAACTCCGTCCTTTTTCCTTTTTTAAATTAAATTTATTCATTTATTTTACATCCCAACCACAGTTTACATCCTCATTCCCTCCCCCTACATTTCACCTCCACCCCACCAAATCCATGCCTCCCCTGTTTCTGTTCAGAAAGGGGCAGGCCTCCCATGGGCGTCAACAAAGCATGGCATGTCAAGTTGAAGTAGGACTAAGCTCCTCCCCCTCATATTAAGGTTTTGCTAAGGCAACCCAGCATGAGGAATAGGTTCCCAAAAGCCTGCCAAAGCATCAGGGACAGGCCCCACTATCATTGCTAGGAGTCCCAGAGGTAGACCAAGATATGCAATTGTCAAACATATATAGAGTGCCTAGGTCAGTCCCATGTGGGATCTATAGGTGTCTGCCCAGTGTCTGTGAGCTGCTATGAGCCCAGGTTAGTTGTCTCTGTGGGTTCCCTTGTGATGACCTTGACCTCCCCCCACACACACACACACTGGTTCCAACAATCCTCCCTCCCTCTCTTCAACAGGATTCCCCAAGCTCGGCACAGTGCTTGGCTGTAGATCTCTGCAACTGCTTCCATCAATTATTGGACAAAGGCTCTCTGGTGACAATCAGGGCAGTCACCAATCTGATGGCAGAAGATGGCCAGTTCAGGCTACCTATCCACTATTGCTAGGAGTCTTGGCTGGGATCATCCTTGTAGATTCATTGGCGTATCCCTGGCAGCAGGTTTCTACCTGACCCCAAAATGCTCCCCTCACCAAGACATCTCTTTCATCACTTTCTCCTCTATCCCACCTCTAACCCTATCCCTCACGTTCCCATCACTATCCACCCCCAGTTTACCCAGGAGATCTTTTCCAGGGAATTCCATAGTTCCCCTCTTGGGCCCTCCTGGTTACCTAGCCTCTCTGGGGCTATGGATTATTGCATGGCTATCCTTTACTTTATAGCTAATATCCACTTATGAGTGAGTACATAACATGTTTGTCTTTCTGGATCTGGGTTACCTCACTCAGGATGGTTCCATCCATTTGTCCTCAAATTTCCTGATGTCATTCTTTTTAACCACTGATAATACTCCATTATGTAAATGTACTATATATGTGTATGTATGTATATATATATATATATCACTTGATTGAGACATCTGAGTTGTTTCTAGGCTCTGGCTATTACAAATAATGCCCCTATGAATATAGTTGAGCAAATGTAGTACGATTGAACATCCTTTGGCTATATGCCCAACCTGGTCTCGAACTCACAGAGATCCGCCTGCCTCTGCCTCCCGAATGCTGGGATTAAAGGTGTGTGCCACCACTACCCTGCTATTTGAGATTCTTCTATCAAGAATTCGTTAGTGAAGATTTTTTCCCATTCTGTAAGCTGCCATTTTGTCTTTTTGACTATTTCCTCTGCCCTACAAAAGCTTTTCAGTTCCATGAAGGATTTATTAATTGTTGATTAATGTTCATGCTACTGGTATTCAACTCAGGATACCAGTGTCTCCTTTGTCAATGTGTTTGAGACTACTTCCCATTTTCTCTTCTATCAGGTTCAGTGTAACTGGATTTATGTTGAGATCTTTGATTCACTTGAACTTGAGTTTTGTGAAAGACTATAGATATGGATCTATTTCCATTCTGCTGCCAATATCCAGTTATGCCAACAGCATTTGTTGAAGATGCTCTCCTTTTTCCACTGTATTATTTTGGCTTCTTTGTCAAAATTATGTGTTCACAGGTGTGTGGATTTATGTCAGGGTCTTCAATTTGATTCTTTTGATCCTCCTGTCTGTTTTTATACCAATACCAGGCTGCTTTTAATATTATGTTTTTCAGTAGAGCTTGAAATCAGGGAAGGTGATATCTCCAGAAGTTCCCTTATTGTACAGGATTGTTTTGGTCATACTGGGTTTTTTGTTTTTCCATATGAAGTTGAGTATTCTTCTTCCAAGATCTGTAGAGAATTGTGTTTGGATTTTGATTGGGGATTGCATTGAATCTGTAGAATGCTTTGGTAAGTGCCATTTTTCCTATGTTAATCCTACTGATCATGAGCATGGGAGATCTTTCCATATTCTGATATCTTCTCCAATTTCTTTCTTCAAAGACAAAGTTCTTGTCATACAGGTCTTTTACTTGCTTGGTTAGAGTTGCCCCAAGATATTTTATATTATTTATGGCTATTGTGAAGTGTGTTGTTTCCCTAATTTCTTTCTCAGACCGTTTATTGTTTGTTTATAGAAGGGCTACTGATTTTTATTTTTATTTATTTATTTATTTATTTTAGTTAATGTTGTATCCAGCCACTTCGCTGAAGATTTTTAACAGTTGTAGGCGCTCCCTGAAATTTTGGGATATGTAGACTATCCTAATCATCTGCAAATAGCAATACTTTGACTTCTTCCTTTCCAATTTGTATCCCCTTGATCTCCTTTTGTTTTCTTATTGCTCTAGCTAGAACTTCGAGCACTGTATTGAATAGATATGGGGAGAGTGAACAGCCTTGTCTTGTTCCTGATTTTAGTGAAATTGCTTTTAATTTCTCTCCATTTAATTTGATGTTGGCTATCAGTTTGCTGTATATAGCTTTTATTATGTTTAGCTATGTTCCTTGTATCTCTGATCGCTCCAAAACCTTTATCATGAATGGATGTTGGGTTTTGTGACGTTTATCATGAACGGGTGTTGGATTTTGTTGAAGGCTTTTTCAGAATCTAATGAGATGATCATGTGGTTTTTTTCTTTCAGTTTATTTATATGGTGGATTACACTGACATATTTTCATATGTTGAACCATCCCTGCATCTCTGGGATGAAGCCTACTTGATCATGGTAGATGATCTTTTTCATGTGTTCTTGGATTTGATTTGCCAGTGTTTTATTGAGTATTTTTGCATCAATGTTCATTGGGGAAATTGGTCTGTAATTCTCTTTCTTTGTTGAGTCTTTGTGTGGTTTGGGTGACTGTAGCCTCACAAAAAGAATTCGGCAATGTTCCTTTTGTTTCTATTTTGTGGAATAATTAGAAAAGTATTGGTATTAGCTCTTTTTAAAAAACCTGGTAGAATTCTATGCTGAAACCATCTGGCCCTAGGCTTCTTTTGCTTGGGAGGCTTTTAATGACTTTTTATTTCCTTAGGGGTTATAGGTATATTTAAATTGTTGTCTGGTCTTGATTTAACTTTGTTATGTGGTACCTATCGAGAAATCTGTTCATTTCTTTTAGATTTTCCAATTTTGTGGAGTACAGGTTATTGAAATATGACCTAATGATTCTCTGGATTTCCTCCTCATTATCTGTTGTTATGTTTCCCTTTTCATTTCTGATTTTGTTAATTTGGATATTCTCTATCTGCCTTTTAGTTAGTTTAGATAAGGTTTTGTCTATTTTGTTGATTTTCTCAAAGACCCAACTCTTTGTATTGTTCTCTTTGTTTCTATTTTATTGATTTCAACCATCAGTTTGATTATTTCCTGGTGTTTATTCCTTCTGGATGAGTTTGCTTCTTTTTGTTCAAGAGCTTTCAGGTGTGTTGTTAAGTCACTAGTGAAAGATTTTTCCAAATACTTTACATAAGCACTTAGTGCTATGAATTTTCCTCTGAGCACTGCTTTCATAGTGTTCCATAAGTTTGGGTATGTTGTGCTTTCATTTTCATTGAATTCTAGGAAATCTTTAATTTCTTTCTTGACCCACTAGTAATTCAGTTGAGATTTCTTCAGTTTCTATGAGATTGTAGACTTTCTGTAGTTTGTGGTGTTGTTGAACTCCAACTTATCCCATGGTGATCTGATAAGATACACTGGGTTATTCCAATTTTTTTTTTTAATCTGTGACCAAGTAGGGGCAATTTTAGAGAAGGTTCCATGAGGTGCTGAGAAGAAGGTATATTCTTTTGTGTTTGGGTGAAATGTTCTGTAGATGTCTGTTAAGTCCATTTGAGTCATAACACCTGTAAGTTCCCTATTTCTCTGTTAGCTTCTGTATGGTGAGAATAGGATATTGAAGTCTCTCACTATTAATGTGTAGGGTTTGATGTGTGATTTAAGCTTTAGTATTATTTCTTTTACAATTGTGGGTCCCCTTGTATTGGGGGCATAGATGTTCAGAATTGAGACTTCATCTTCATGGATTTTTCTTTTGATGAATATGAAATGTTCTTCTCTATCTCTTTTGATTAATTTTAATTTGAAGTCTAATTTGTTAGATATTAGGATAGTGACACCAGCTTGCTTCTTAGGTCTATTTGATTGGAATATCTTTTTCCAACTCTTACTTTGAGGTAATGTCTGTCTTTGAAGTTGAGGTGAGGTAATGTTTGTCTTTGAAGTTGAGGTGTGTCTCTTGTATACAGTAGAAGCATGGATCCTGTTTTCATATCCATTCTGTTAGCCAGTGTCTCTTTTATTGGCAAATTGAGTCCATTGATATTAAGAAATATTAAAGACCAGTGATTGCTTATTCCTGTTTGTTGTTTTTTTCTGGTGGTGATAATGGTAATGGTAGTGTGTGTCTGTGTATATACGTGTGTATTTCCCTTCTTTGAGTTTTGTTAGTGTGAGATTATCTATTGCCTGCTTTTTCATGGGTGCAGCTAACCTCCTTAGGTTGGAGTTTTCCTTCTAGTACCTTCTGACTAGATTTTTGGATAGGTATGTTTAAATTTTTTTTCATAAAATATCCTGTTTTCTCTATCTATGATGACTGAAAGTATAGTAGTCTGGGCTGGCACCCATGATCTCTTAGTGTCTGCTAAACATCTGTCTAGGACCTTCTGGCTTTTAGAGTCTCCATTGAGAAGTCAGGTGTAATTCTAATAGGTCTGCCTTTATATGTTCCTTGGCCTTTTTCCTTTGCAGCTATTATGATTCTTTCTTTATTCTGTGTGTTTAGTATTTTGACTATTATATGGCCAGGGCATGTAAGGTTCTTGTACCTTTATAGGCATGTCCTTCTTTAGGCTGGGAATTTTTTCTTCTATGATTTTTTAAAATATATTTACTGGGACTTTGGGCTTGGATTCTTTCCTTCTATTCATATTATCTTTAGGTTTGGTCTTTTCATGGTATATCAAATTTCCTGGATGTTTTGTCTTAGGAATCTTTTGGATTTAACATTTTCTTTGACTGATGATTCTATTTCCTCTATCATATCTTCAATGCCCAAGATTCTCTATTCTATCTCTTGTATTCTGTTGGTGATGCTTGCATCTGTAGTTCCTGTTTGCTTATTCAGATTTTCCATTTCCATTATTCCCTCAGTTTGTGTTTTCTTTATTACTTCTTTTTCAGTTTTCAGGTCTTGAACCATTTCCTTTATCTGTTTGATAGTTTTTTTTCTCCTTGACTTTCTTGGCATTCTTTAAGGGATTTATTGATTTCTTCCAATTTATATTTGTCTTTTCCTTGATATCTTTAAAGAAATTTTTCATTACTCTTTAAAGGCCTCTATCATCTTAACAAACATATTTTTAAGATTGTTTTCTTATACTTCAACTGTGTTGGAGTGTTCAGGTCTTGTTGTGACAGATTGCTGAGTTCTGGTGGTGCCATATTGCTCTTTCAGTTATTGGCATTTAGGCATTTGGACTTGGGGTCATTATAGGTCTGGATGTTGGTTCTTGTGTTTGTCTTTGTTGGATGGGTCTTTTGTTCCTTTGTTTTCTGTTTCCTTTATGTCTTCTGGCCTAAATGGCCAATGGTTCTGGTGTCTGGCAGGTCTTCAGGCCCAGTAGGGTGTCTCAGATGAGGTTGTGAGGATTTGGGTGCCTAGATCCAGCCTGGCCCCATGGGCCTATGGAGTCTGCTGGAGTTGTGAAGAAGGCCTGTGTTGTTGGTTGTTTTTTAACTCATACTCTTTTGGCTCCTTGTTCTTTTGGGGGGCCCACCATCCAGCTCCCAAATAAATCATGCATACATAGAAGCTTATTCTTTCTTATGAATGCCTGGCCTTAGCTTGGCTTGTTTCTTGCCAGCTTTCTTAACTTTATATTACCCCATCTATGTTTTGCCTCTTGGCTTTTACTTTTCTCTTACTTCTGTAAATCTTACTTTCACTCTTACTCCATGGCTGGCTTTGTGGCTGGGTGCCTGACTCCTAGTGTCCTCCTCCCCTTGATCTCTTATTCTTTTTTCTTTTCATCTCTGCATGCCAACCCCACCTATCCTTTCTCCTGCCTTACTATTGGCCATGTGGCTCTTTATTAGACTATCCCGTGTTTTAGATAGGCAAACTAACACAGCTTCACAGAGTTAAACAAATGCAACATAAAAAATGCAATACATCTTTGCATCATTAAATAAATGTTCCAGAGCACATCTTAAAATAATACTCTACAACAGGTCTGGCCACAGGAAGGATGATGAGGTGGATGGGGTTGGGCTCCATAGTGGGTCTGGGAGTAGATGGAAGCAGAACCCAGTGGGTGGTGGCTGTAGCAGTCTAGCTGGCAGATAGGTCTCTCACTTGCATGCTAGCTGGTGGAGACTGCATCAGAGCAGTGGAATTCCACCAGAGTTGGGGCAGGGCCTGGCTGCCTTCCTAATGCTGAGATTAGAGGGGGAGGGGCACAGGATGTACCTAAGGACTTAGGGTCTGGAGATTGGGGTGGCTCATCTGGGAGGCCAGTCACTCACCTGTTCTTCTGACTGATGTGGGCTGTCCCTGTGCCTATGGAGTCTGCTCAAGTTTCAGGGAAGGACTGGCCACAGGGACGATGATGGGGTGGATAGGGTTGGGTGGTGGAGTTCCTCTGGGGCGGGAGTGGGGGGCAGGGGTTGTGGTCCAACCAGCAGGCAGGTCTCTCTCTCATCTGCTTGCTGGTTGGTGGGGACTCTCCTTCTTCCTTCTAATTGTTTATTTCTTAAAGACTTCACTCCCATTCAGTTTAAAGACAGTAAAATGTCTGTGATAAGTAGGAACGTTAAAGAGAGAGGTTGTAAGAGCCTTAGAGGGGCCTCACATAACTAATATCAACCACTCAAAAGTGAGAAAAGAATAAGAAACAGTACTCATTCTGATCCCTTACATGCAGGAATTTTCAAACAAACTCTATAGTAACATCTGTAGAGTGTGTTACAGTTTACTCAGTTCCTTTAATGATATACTCTTGCTTCTTCTTGTGTTATCACTTTATAAATAAAGGCACAGGAGATAGACTGCTTATTAAATCCATCTAGTGTGATGGCTAGAAAGTAGTAGTATTAAGACTAAATAACTTTTAAGGATATATGTGTTCGTTTTGTCCATTTAGGCATGTTGCCTCAAGATACTCAATATTACATAGAGAGAAAAATCCCAATAAAATAACATGAAATGGATCATTGTTCTTAAGATAGTTTAGGGGGAGCTGACAAGAGGGCTCAGCAGTTAAGAGCACTGGTGCTCTTCCTTAAAACCCAGGTTCAATTCCCCACACCAACGTGGAAGCTCACAACCATCTGTAACTCCAGTTCCCAAGAATCTGATGCCATCTTCTGGCCTCTGTGGGCACAGGCATACAGGCAGGCAAAAACACCAGACACATAAAAGGAAAACAATAAATCTTTTCTAAAGGTAGTTTTTAATTTTAAATCTTAAAGACTTAATGTTATAAAACAGGCAGATAGTGATGTCTGTACCTTTTTGAAAAGGAATTTTAAGGTATTTTTGCTATAAAATACAAATGGTTTTGAGAATGCTATGTATATAAAAGAAGATATGGGCACAGAAAATTATCTACTCTAGTATAATAGTAAAGACTTAACTGTCTAGAAATACACAGAGGGAGAACCACTCAAATAAACAAAATGCTGAGAAATATTTAAATCAAAGGATACAGTAGTATTCTTCCTAAGAAGTGTTCAGTAAAGCACAGTATGCCTTTTAACTTCTTTAAGAATAGATTGTTATACAGTGGTGTTTGAGTACATATCACTGAAGGATTTCTTTTGAACAAATTAAATCTGTATGAAGTGAGAACAAGGTGAGGATGTGAGGCCGACACAGAAGGAGAGAAGACTTCAGTTGGAAAGGTATGTCTTTTGCAAGTAAGCATGATATTCTGCTAACATCAAGGATTAACACTAATCATCAGGGTGTTAACAAATACATCAAGGGAAGGAGGCACACGGAAAGGAAGTACATTTGCTAAGAAATGAGGACAGGCACAAAATTAATTATGTTTCTTAAATGCCTCTGCCATGAAACTCATTTGGAAAAATCCGTTCTGTAACATGAAAAATGAAAGGAGATTTGATCAATTCAGAAATAATGAAGATGCGTGAGGCAAAAATTGGCAACCAGCGTGACAAAGCCTCTGTTTTGTAGATGCATCAACCACAAAGGCTACTAAGAGATGAAGGGTAACTAGTCAGGGCAGACTAGTTTCTTTGCACATGTGCTTGTTAAAAGGTAGTGTGTATCTTTAGAAAACATTTATGGGAAAGAATTTTGCACAGCTGAAGGAAAAGGTCAAGGAACCGAAGCAGAGAGAATGATCACCTGGGAGGCATGTTGATAGCTATTAACAGATTAGTGGTTTCCCCACCACAGCACAAGACCTCTTTCTATCAGGAAAGAGATATTTCAAGAAAAATGAGGAGCAAGACATTATCATGATAAAAAAAGCATTCAGACTTATCTTTTTTATGGAATTATCCAGAAAATATTTGGTATTTCGACATTAATGACATTTCTCTGCAGTCTTCTTGAATGTTTTGTTGAACAAAAAATGAATTTGATTTTGGCCGATTGCACTCAAGATGAGTCCAAGTGTTCTGAATGTCTGTAGTAAAGATAGTGAGATGAAAATGCATCAGATATTTGTCATTCCTGCTACTTGACTCTATCAGGGGAACACATAGTTCTCGCAGCTCAACTTCTAACCAGGCTGTTCCAGCAGAACCAAATTAAAGATTTCCAGTGTTTCAGCTACCTGACATTTTGAAATTGCCAATACACCATTTTTGAACTAAAAGTTATTTTGCAAAAGTACACACATTACTTTTAGTTACAATCATAGCTAACAATTCTTGAATATGTGTATCTGTCAGAAAAAGTAAGTTCTACTTGGTAGAAGTACATTAGGAGAAAAAACCTGACAAATATTTGTATACTTACAAGCATTCTTTAGAACAGCTATGTAATACTCTACAAAGCCCCCTACTTATTTTAAGTAAGCACATGTTTATTGGCACTTAAGTTACTTGGAGGGAACTTACAGGAGTATTTAGTTGGGAAACTGTTTATTAGCATCAGTTCATCAAGAATGTCTATGAGTTACTGATGTGTGAGCAACTACTATGCTAAAGTAATTATATATTTCTCTCCTTACCACCTGCTCTACCCAGTTCACACTCATTCTTCCCCATCCCTCTCCTCAAGGGTATAATGTATTAGAATAAAATATGAATTTGGGGAAGTGAGTATACATAGCATAGTAACTAAGGTTAATAATACTGTGTTTACTGTAGTGTTTTCTTGAAGTTTGATGAGAGTAGATTTTAATTCTATACACTTACACTTGTTGATTAAAGGTGGTGATGGATGTATTAAACTGTGGTAATTTGTATACAACGGACACTTAGATCAAATTATTGTGTTGCACACTTTGAGTATATACAGTGTTTAATTGTCATTCATGTATTTTTATATGTCTATTACTAAGATCACCATGATGATTTCCTCTTTATAGAATACAGATTAGAGGCTGGAGAGTTGGCTCAGCAGTTAATACCACTTACTGTTCTTGCAGAGGACCTGTGTGCATTTCTGAGCACCCATCTCAGATTGCTAACAACCACCTGTAACTTCAGCTCTAGGGGATACGATACCATCTCCTGGTTTCTGTAATCACTACATGCCCATGATGAATATCTAGAAAAGCCACACACACACACGCACACGCACACGCACACACGCACGCACGCACGCACATCAATAAAAAACTGAAATATCCAAACTACAATTTATATTTACAACATACAAAATCCCTGGTTGATTTCAATAATTCATACGCACAAATTTTCACTTACAGTCAGTTTATTTTCTAATAGAATTGACTCTTCATTTTAGTCAAAATACTTGTTCTGATAATTTAGTGCAAATATTGTCCCAGGGTCTCCCCTGGTTGTCTTGGGGGACACTTTCCTCAGGGGCTCAAATTGTGTGCCTACTTTGCAAAGCGCTCTACCTTCCAAGAGACAGAAAGGTAATTCCGGTGCGTTCAGCAGTGATTGGACTCCTGTCATATGTCTGAATAGCAAGAGGCTATGTTGAAAGAAACTGTCTGGAGACTAAGCATTCTGAATGCTCTTGAAAATTCAAACAACTCTGCAAAGGACAGACATAGCAAAAAGAGACGTCTCAGAGGAATAGATTTTTGAGAGGCTATTAGTTTGTGCAAGAAAAAGATGCCAAATGTAAAATGTAAATCTTTACTTGAATCACAAACATTGAACAAGTGTGCTTTTGTGGGCACATGGGCCCATGCACATTAGTTACTGCTAGAGAGTGCTGTTTAGTTATGCTTGATAACTTTTAAAGACCCAGGATCTTCTGCTAAATGAAAATATATTTTTTATTATAAAACCAAGCCTGTTGGCATGTGTCACTGAAATTCTACAATCCAAGCATTCAGATATCACCTTTTGAAAATCAAATTGGGTATTCAAATTAGAAGCTAAAGTAATAGCCAAATCAGAAAAAAATTAAAGAATGTTTGACATATTTGAAACTTTATGGGTATAGAAACCATTAAAAAAAAAAGCTAAATAAAAAAATGGGAAGAAAAGTGGTAGGTATGGAGAAAGCAGTAGTGGTACATGAATACTGATATGAAAATGACAGAAAATTGGGCCAAGAATGTAATGAAAGAGTCTGCAGAAGAAAAATAAAACGTCAATAAATATAGGGAGGATAGTTAATCTGATAAATATATTGTAAAATATAAATTTCATATTATTTCTGACATATGGAGCAGGTTCAAGCTAAAATAATAACATCTCTGCATGGGGACACAAGGTAGACAAAGTGTCATGGTCACACAGTTATATAAAGATGAAAAATTAGACAGCCAGGGGCATGATTCATTTCTTGCTTCAAATACAAAAGGAAAGCTGTTCAATAGTAACTTTTCTAATGTAAAAGGTGTGTACACTTCAACTTGGCAAATCTGCTTCTGGAGCTGTCCCTTAAAGAAATGCATTTATAGTTCACCAAAAATGTACATATAGCAATATCCTTAAAAAAACAAAAACAAAAACAAAAACAAACAAACAAAAAAAAAGACAGTCCCCTTAGCAAAACAAAAGAATCCTGTAAATAAATTCTGGGGAGGTTGTTTACCAGGATTTTCTGTTTCCGTTTGAAGTACAGGTAGAGGTCAGTGTACCAATCAGAAGGGCAGAGGGGAAACAAGGAGAATTACACAGACACGAATGAGAAAGTCCTAATGAAGTTGTTTGTTTTATTCAGTTGTAGGGTCCTAAGAGAAGGGTTGAATTGTGGTGATGTTAACCCGGGTTCTTTCCCCTCCTGGCATTGGATTGGTGCATTCATTAGCTGAGGAGGAGGCACAAATGTTTGTAAATAAAATTTTAAGCTTAAATCCAGAAGCTTTTAAGTTTGCAAGAGTTGGCCTCTTTTCAGAGGGAAAAAAAAAACCCACTCACTTTAAAAAGTTTGTCTTTGCCTATTAATACATGGAAATATTAAGGAAAAGGTAACTGGAAAGAATGGTCTGGCAACAGGTTTTGGGAAGTTTTGTGGGGAGGTTTGTGGCTTTTCTGTTTTTTTTGGGGGGTTGGGTTTTTTTTTTTTTTTTTGTTTTTTTCAGACAGAGCAGAGAAATAGAGTGGTTTGTTGGTGTTTGTCTCTAACAAATGATGTATTCCCCTGCTTCCCCATTGGCCAAGCATCAAAGCTCAGATGGGAGCAAACAATAGCAATTCAAGTGAAAATGGATATAATGTGTCAACTGAGCATCCTGTGTTTTACTTCCCTTGAAATAGACCAGGAACATTACTGCTTTTCTTGGCTCTAACTACACTAGGCTCCTCTCAGGGTCACTTAGCGTGGTCTTTGTATTTCAGGACATTTAACTTGACCACATAGTCAAAAAGAGTCTCTCCCTCTCTGTCTTTCTGTCTCTGTCTGTCTCTCTGTCTCTGTCTCTGTGTGTGTGTGTGTGTGTGTGTGTGTGTGTGTGTGTGTGTGTGTGTGTGTGTGTGTGTGTGTGTTGGTGCTCATAGAAGCCAGAAGAGACCATCAAATCGTTTGGAGCTGCTGTTACAGGTAGCTATGAGCTGCCCAGTGTGGGCGCTAGTACTCATAACCACTGAGCCACTTCTCCTGCCCCACGTATGGCAATATTCACAATCTCATGGTGTGTTATTCACTACAACATGGTACCCCTTAGCAGTAGAGTAGCAGAGACTGTGGCTGAAAGTTTTCCTGTGTCCCGGCCTGCTGACGGTCAGGACAAATCTCTCCCACTCCCATCCCCCAAGTAAACACACAGAGGCTTATATTAATTAGAACTGCTCGACCCATTAGCTCAGGCTAGCTCTTACACTTAAACTCAGCCCATTTCTATAATCTACATGTTGCCTCGTGTTCCATGTCTTTACCTGTGTGCCATTACATGCTGCTCCCTGGATGGCAGGCTGGCATCTCCTGACTCAGCCTTCCTCTTCCCAGAATTCTCCTTGTCTGCTTATCCTGCCTATACTTCCTGCCTGGCTACTGGCCAATCAGAGTTTTATTATTAATCAACCAATCAGAGCAACACATTCACAGCATAAAGAGTGACATCACCCATCAAGAGACTGTGTTAAATGTGTGGGAAGGTGATCTCAAAGTGAGAACTGAGAATGCAGCCAGGAGAATACAGATAGAATGGTGGGCAGCTGCAGACTTGAAGCAGCGAGTTTGGAAAGGAAGGTAATGAGTGATGAAGCTGAGAGCCAGATATCAAGGAATGATTCCAGTCCTCCTCCCAGATGCCGCAAGAATAGAGGCATCAACCAAAGAGAGATCCAGATCTTCTCATCCATCTGCTATCCATGCTATTCCTAGTCCCTGTCACTGTCTCAGGTAAGGGGAAGGAAAAAGATAATGTCAGGAAGTATTAAGGCTGGATGAAACTATGAAAAACCAAGAAAGAGTTAGAGTAACTGAGACACCCAGGAATTAGCCAGATTGTCTTCCTTAATAGTTGCGGTTTTTTTAAATTTATTTTTTAATTTTTCTCTTGTTCATCTTTTTTTTCCTTTTATTTTATTTTACAATACCATTCAGTTCTACATAACAGCCACAGATTCCCTTGTTCTCCCCCTTCCTGCCCCCCTCCCCTTCCCCCCAGCACACCTCCCATTCCCACCTCCTCCAGGGCAAAGCCTCTCCCGAGGACTTAGATCGACCTGGTAGACTCAGTCCAGGCAGGTCCAGTCCCCTCCTCCCAGATTGAGCCAAGCATCCCTGCATAAGTCCCAGGTTTCAAACAGCCAACTCATGCAACCAGCCCAGGACCTGGTATCACTGCCTAGATGCCTCCCAAACAGATCAAACCAATCAACTGTCTCACCTATTCAGAGAGCCTGATCCAGTTGGGGGCCCCTCAGCCTTTGGTTCATAGTTAATGTGTTTCCATTCGTTTGGCTATTTGTCCCTGTGCTTTATCCAACCTTGGTTTCAACAATTCTTGCTCATATAAACCCTCCTCTTTCTCGCTAATTAGACTCCCAGCACTCCACCCGGGGCCTAGCCGTGGATGTCTGCATCCAGATTCCTCAGTACTTGGATGGGGTTTCTGGCACAACTATTAGGGTGTTTGGCCATCCCACCACCAGAGTAGGTCAGTTTTGGCTGTCTCTCAACCATTGCCAGCAGTCTTTTGTGGGGATATCTTTATGGATTTCTGTGGGCCTCTTTAGCACTTTGTTTCTTCCTGTTCTCATGTGGTCTTCATTTACCATGGTCTCCTATTCCTTGTTCTTCCTCTCCGTTCTTGATCCAGCTGGGATCTCCCGCTCCCACAGGCTCTTTCCCTTGACCCTTGCCCTTCATTGCTTCCACTCATGTCCAGGTTGTTCATGTAGATCTCAGCCATTTCTCCATCTTTGGGCGATCCTTGTGTCTTTCTTGGGGTTCTGTTTTCTAGGTAGCCTCCCTGGTGATGTGAGTAGCAGTCCAGTCATCCTTGTTCCACATCTAGTATCCTCCTATGAGTGAGTACATACCATATTTGTCTTTCTGTGTTGTGGTTCTTAAGAGTAACTTAAATATCATTTTAGAAAATTGAGATCCAGTAAAAATATTTTGAAATCTATTTTATACACACACACATATACACACACATAAAACATATATGTTGATATAGATAGATGTGTTATGGAATAATCTTTTTGTACACTGTGAGGATGTGTCTTTGCCAAGGCACCTTCTAATTGGTTTAATAAAAGGCTGATTGGCCAATAGCTAGGCAGGACGAGGTTAGGCAGGAGAGTCAAACTGAGAGGACACTGGGAAGAAGGGCAGAGTCATGGGAGTCACCAGCAAACACAGAGGAAACTGGAGCTGAACATGTCATGATGAAAAAAGGTACTGCCATGTATCTTAAAATGGATTAATTTAAGTTATAAGAGCTAGTTAGTAACAAGCCTAAGCTGTCAACTGAGCATTTATAATTAATAATAAGTCTCTTTGTGGTTATTTGTGAGCTGGCTGGCAGGACAGAGCTGACTGGTGAGACAAAAAAAGTCTGCCTACAAAGATGTCTATGGTTAAAGAAAAGAAGCATGATATATGTTGTTATCCTTATCCTAGTTGAATTGTTCTTGTAGCTTTTCTGCATCTTGCTTAGTCCTGCTGCTGCTTATAAAATAATTATTCAAATGCTTATATTAACTATAATTGTTCTATGTTGCTCAGGCTTAATATTAACTAGCTCTTACAACTTAAATTAGCCCATTTTTATTAATCTATGTATTGCCACATAGCTGTGGCGTTACTGGTCTGCTGAGTGGCGTCTCCTTGACTCTCCCCTTTTTTCTCCATGTATTCAGTT
The DNA here is from genome assembly GCF_004664715.2 of Peromyscus leucopus. Taxonomy (NCBI): domain Eukaryota; kingdom Metazoa; phylum Chordata; class Mammalia; order Rodentia; family Cricetidae; genus Peromyscus; species Peromyscus leucopus. Next base: position 36,690,806 of record NC_051070.1, on the reverse strand, counting down.
TGGCTTTCCCACCTAGCTATATTCTGTCCTGCCATAGGCCAAAGCAGCTTTATTCATCAACCAATAAAAGCAACACATATTCACAGTGTACAGAAGAACATCCCACATCAGTTCTATTGAGTTTACATGTGTTTATGTATAGAAATATGTCTTAACATTCATATTCTACTTATGCATGATTCTCTCTAGGTGATTAAATTATGGGGAAACACTTTGCCCCTTTATGTGTATCCAGTTTTAGAACTGTGAAACTGTATGTATAATGAGCTTGTATTATTTAAATAATCAGTGAAAACAAAGTCATTTTGATTTTGAAAAATAGTTATGGAAAAAAGAGACCACCATTTACTTTAGAAAGTGAGACGAAACAGAAAAAAAAAACACTGAATAGCAATTGTCTGTAGCAGGAATCTTAACAGGTCTTATTAATAAAATCAAACCCAAGGCCAGTTATTGGGGTGAATGCTGGAAGATCAGAGAAGCAGAACAAGCCACAGCCTCACCTTGCCAGTTCCTCAGCTGATCCTGTTTCCTCAGACTGGATGTCTCTGAGTCCTCATCCAGAATGAATCTCAGCTGAACTGCTGCCCGAAAGCCTGAAAGCTTAACCAGCCAAATGCTTCTAGTTTCTGGTCCTCACGCCTTACATACCTTTATACTTTCTACCATCACTCCCTGGGATTAAAGGCTCACTTTCTGGGATTAAAGTCGTGAGTCACCATGCTTGGCTGTATCCTTGAACACATGGATTTCTGCCTTTGGAATGCCAGGATTAAAGGCATGTGCTACCACTGCCTAACCTCTATGTTTAATATTGTGGCTGTTCTGTCTCTGACCCCAGACAAGTTTATTAGAGTGCAGAATATTTTGGGGAACACAATACCACTACAATTGTCCTTCTCCCCAATTCAATCATGTATCAGTTTCCAGTTTACTACTCTTGTTGCCTTGGGTAAGCTACCTATAATGGCTGGGACTCAACTGAACATTCTGGGAAATAACATACTTGCTCTCATGTGGAATGTATTTAGCTTGACATTCAGTGTGTTATTTAATACTCAGAACAATTCTCAATGTAACTATTATTATCCCATTATACAAAAGCAAATACAGAGAATATATATTGCATCTCTTTGAAAATACCATAATGGAAATCTAAGAAATCCCTGCAATGTAATGGAGAGAAAATGCTTGCAGGACGCAACGTAGATGCAGACGCCAAGTGTAAGCTTGTAAAACAATAAACTGATAACTAGTTTTAATGCAAACATCAGGCTCTGAGAGTCAGCAATTTACAGAGATCTGTATGTTCTTTGCCTTAAAATCTCCTCTTTAAAACCAGTTATTTCAGTGGTAATCTTCTTAAGAGCAGCCAGACATCCGTGGCTCTTGATTAAAACCTAGTGTTTGAGAAATACAAAACTGAACACAAACATTTATACGCTTACTCTTGCTAATGCAATTTATACATCCAGACAAACAAACGCAGAGCAGGAGGAGAGGTCAACTATAATGTGATGGAATGTTCAACTTCTAGAATACTTCCACCTTGGAACACTCAACCGTAAATGGGATGTCTTCTTCAAATCCCACCACTCAGTACTCCAGGAGTCCTGCAGAAGAGGAAGCAAAAGGAGTGTAAGAGCCATAGGGGATGGAGGACACCAAGAAAACAAGGCCCTCTAAATCAACAGGATCAATGCACATATTGAACTCACAGAGACTGAGGCAGTTGGCACAGAGCCTGCATGGGTCTGCACAAGATAGGGTCCTAGAGCTGGAAGAAGAAGTGGACACATGCCTCATCTCTATCTCAAAAGCTATCTCCAATTGATAACCACCTGAAAATAAAAATTTGGTTTTCTCCAAGGAAGTCTCACTGGGGAAACAAACCACTCTTAAGGGTAGGCTGCGTGTCCAACAGTAGATGCCCACAGAAAATAAAGTCAACGGCATCATTGAAGACTCCTTATCTCATACTGTTTTGTCAGGGCATTTCTTTTATTTTTTTATTTTTTTATTTTTTTTGGTTTTTCAAGACAGGGTTTCTCTGTGTAGCTTTGTGCCTTTCCTGGAACTCACTTGGTAGCCCAGGTTGGCCTCGAACTCACAGAGATCCGCCTGCCTCTGCCTCCCAAGTGCTGGGATTAAAGGTGTGCGCCACCACTGCCCAGCTTCTTTTATTTTTTAAATTTTGTCTTATCTCTTATTTTTATTTATCGTACAGGTACTTTGTAAATCATATATATATATATATATATATATATATATATATATATATGTGTGTGTGTGTGTGTGTGTGTGTGTGTATGTTATATAAGTGCATATGTAATATATTACCATATATAATACACACATACCACATATAATGGCTTCCAGTTTAGTATTCTGTGGGATTCCTAAGTGTGCTAATGGGTGGGTCTCTGCATCTATATCAGTTTCTCGTGCCTTCTCTTGCGTTCTTTTCCTTCTCTTTGTTTTCTCCTAATCCAATGTGTTAGTTTTTGTTTTATCTTATTATATTTTATTATTACCCCTTAGATGCCTGTTTGTTTTCTAATGAGAGACAGAAAGGGGGTGGATCTGGATAGGAGGGGTATGGTGAGGGACTGGGAGGAGTAGAGGTAGGGGAAACTATAATTGGAATATTTATATGAGAAAAGCTACTTTCAATTAAAACAAAAACTTCCAAGTAGACAAACTAGTATCAATTCATACAATACATATCAAGAACTGTCAAGGCTTACAAAGGAAAGAGTTTGAATGCCAATACCTTATGTAATGTACTACATATTATGTAACATCCCCAGCAGGTCTGTGCCCTGTAATCAAGCACATTGTTACTTCTGCAGGATAAGGCATGAATATTCATACTAAGAAGGAACAAGAAAGTTTTAAAAAACCTTTTCTCAGAGTGAGCTCTGCTGGCAAATGAATTTGTAGCAAACTCAGGGAGAGCTCTGTAGCTCAATTAAATTCCATTATAGGAAAAGAGGTGCTTCTGTTTTCCTCAACGTTGTTTTCAGATTTTTATTTGCTCTTCTTTTTCCAGTGTTTGTTTTATTTGCTCTTCTTTTTGCTAGTGTTGAGAAGGGCTCAGGTTGTAGAAAGAGAAAATATGAAGGCAGAGCAGTGACTCCCAGCATTTCATCAGGAGTGACAATAAAAAAAAAGTTTTATATAGGGAGGAAAAGTCTTCCTTCATGACAAAAGGGTGCACCCCCTATTTGAATAGGAGTCATCATCTGTGTTACTGGATGCAAAGGGTGGATAGCAGTTTCCTAGGCTAAGGCTTTTAGATGCCTCTGGCTTGTGTGAAAATGTCACCCTTAACCTCTGCTCTCCAGGCTCCTGTTAATGGCGATGCTCATTACTCAGCTGAAGGTGCAATGACCTGATTGCAGTCATTGTGATGTTGATACACTTAGGATGGCAGACACTTTCATAATTTGAATGATTATGTGAGTAGGGTGAGTAAAAGGTTCATTTTTTTTCCCTGAGCCGTGGATAAAAATCTTTCTATCAGTAATAGGTCAAAGAAATAGTGAAATGCTAGAGAAAAGAGTTCAGGCTGCAACTCACACCTTTATATTTCAAATGGAAGCAGGTGTCTGGATATTAATATCAATAATCATCAATGAGATTTCCATGGAAGAGACTAAAAAGAATACGGGAAGTTTTTAACTCCTCCCAGTTCCCAGCCTCCTAGCTAGTATGAGTGAAGACAATAGATGAATTCATTAAGCTATGAGGAAGAAGTCACAAGTGCAAGTCAATGAGAGCAAAAGTTAGAGAGGCATTCTTAAAAGCATTAAAAAACAAACAAAAACAAACAAACAAAAAATCATAACCTTCCTAACAATGGAAACATTGGGACCCAGTGAAGTAGCTTCTACAAGGATCATGGAGATATAAATGAAAGCGCCTATGGCTTTTTCTTGTGCCAATAAATAAGGGAAAGTGAGAATTTAGGAGGGAAAGAAAACTTTACTTTATATGTGATATAGGAAACTTAAGTAATACCTATACTTGAACTGTGGTGTGTGTGTGTGTGTGTGTGTGTGTGTGTGTGTGTGTGTGTGTACACCCTTTGTAAATCACAGGAATGATGATTGATTTAAGATCAGTAGAAATGAAATAAAATAGAAGAAGGGGAATTCCAAGAGTGATGAAAACAGTCGTTTTCTCTCCTTCCATAGAGGCAGGATGACACTCTTTTTCCAGGTTTAGAATGTAAAGAAGTTGTAAAACTGTGTGTGGTACCTGTTCAGTATCACAAGAAAGCAGAAGATTAAAGTCTCCAAATACAAGCAGAGCTCTTGAACACGTAACACATTTCTAGTGGTTTGGGCAGGGGGAGTCTCAGACAATGTGATAGGCCCATGGAAATAATATGCTAGTTAAAAATCTCAAATCAGAATTTATGCCAACTCATCTTCTTAGCTGAATGCTTGGAGGACTCACCAAATGTTTCCTTAGAACACTGGATGTTTGTTAATGTGGTGAACAAAACTCATATTTGCTAAATTTTTAACCCATATTTTATGTCTTCCTAGGTTGAAAATTTATGATAAGTTCAATTGAATATTGAACTTAGTGTATGAGCATAATACTCAGTAAGTCCAACTCACTGGACTTAAAGGCAAGTATTAAGAATGTGGAAAAAACACTGTGTACCTTATTTGCCTTATCTATCTATCTATCTATCTATCTATCTATCTATCTATCTATCTACCTACTTACCTACCTACCTATGTAAATAGAGAGATGATATATATATATGCATATACACATACACATATCATCTGTCTATCTATTCGTTCCTAGCTCTCTGCAAAAACAAATATTGAAGAAAAATAATCATCAAAAATTAGTCTGAACACCAAGAAACATGAATCTACTCTAATTAGATTTATGACCTCCTGTTTCCTCTCTTAAATATGAGACAATTTTGTATGTCAGCAGGATAAAAGTTGTAAGAAAATTATTATAAACACAATTGTCTTTACAATCTGACTTATTCTCTTTGTGCCCAAGATACGTGAATATTTCTAAGCAATGCAAATTGCTGGATTAAAATACAATGATCTGAAGGTTACTATTATAAAGAGCTCATTAAAATTGATAAGAAAAACATTGAGACCCCAATATGAAAATGAGCAAAGGACATGAACAGTAGCACATATGAGTGAAGATAATTAGCAAGGAACATATGGGAAAATGTTTAACCTTGTTAGATACCAAAAAAGCTAAAATAATTGTGCTAATACCATACACTATTTAAATGTGTAAGAGAAATTATTTTCTAGTGGGTTTTACCAAACATTTAGGAATAATTGAAATTTATCTTCCACAGGCTGCTTGAAAAAAGTAGAAAAGGAGGAAACACCTAACTCCTTTTATGAGGTTAGATTCCCTGTTACCAAAACCAGCCAAAAACACACAACGAAACCAAACTAAAGACCTTGGAAATATAGACATGAAAATTCTCAAGAAAACACTAGCAAAACAAATCCAGTAACATTGAAAAAGTATTATACATCTTGACTTGCCTAAGTTTTATCCAAGGAGTGCCTGGATAGTTGAACATATAAAAACAAAACAAAACAAAACAAAACCACCAGTACCCTATTACTAGAATAAATGGAGCAAATCACACACAATTATGGACAAAGGAAAAGTGTTGATGAGATATAACTTTTTCATCAAAAAAAAGTAAAAGAAAGACTATGATAAGCTATAATTTAAAGAAAATTCTTTCAACTATTTACTAATGGCTATTAACAAAAACTGAAGGCTAATATAAAGCTCAATAGTGAAAGACTTGAACCTTTTTTCCTGAAAACTGAAGCAAGAGAAGACCTGTCTGCTCTTGTCATGTCTAATTGATGGTGCACTACCAGCACCATTGAAAACCAGTTGGCAAGAAGGCAACAATAATAGACATACTGAAGTAGATGGAAGAGAAACCACTAGGCCTCTACCCTACACAAAGAGCTATGAGCAACTAAGGATGCTAAGAGTAAGAAAAACAGTCTTCCCTGGAAGGAGCACAACAATTAGATGTTCAATACCAAATGGTCAGCCCTGAAAATAGACATACCAGTAACATTATACAGACCAAACAGCTTGTATATTAGAATATATATGTATACACACACACACACACACACACACACACACACACACACACACACATATATATGAATGCAACAACAACTAATGAAAAATGTGGCCATGAATTTGAAAGCAAGCAAGAAAGGTATATGGGATGGTTTGAAGGTATGATAGGAAAGGAAGAAATGATATAATTATATTATAATCTCAAAAATAAAAGAAATAAAGTTATCTTGGTTGGAAAGGACAAAGTAGAACTGGCTCCTTTGGCAGACACCACAATCAAGTGAATAAAGAAACCTAAACACATACACATACACACACACACACACACACACACACACACACACACACGGGGGGGGGGAGGGTGGAAGGGAGGAAAGGAGAATACAATAAAAATTAACAATAACCGCAATAATTTACAGGACAATGAAATGTTTAGGAATATATTTAACAAGACATACAAATTTGTACACTAAAACCCAGAAGACATCATTGAAAAAAAATTAAAGAAAACCTAACTAATTTGAAAAGTAGCGAATGTTAGTGGAATGCATGCCTTAATATTGTTTTAATGGCAATATGTTCCAATTAATTTGAAGATTCAACACCAAATGTATGAAAATTCAATCTTTTTTTTTTTTGTGAGGGGAAATTGACAAATCATTTGGGAATTCAGGGGACCCAGAACAACCAAGAAAATACCTTGAAAGTGATGAAGTGGAAGGGCACACACTTCCTGATTTCTAAGTTTATCATGAAGATAAGTAGTAAGGACTGTGTGGTGCTGATGTGAGGGTAGATGTACGTATCAGTGGAATTGAATTGAGAATCTAGAAAGTAATCTTTGCACTATGGTCAACTGATTGTCAACAGAGTGCCAAAACAATTATGGGGTATAAAAAAAGTTATTTCAATAAATGGTATTGGATAGTTAATTTGAAGAATATATAAACTCTTGTGACCACAATAATGACAAAAAGTGACTGAAGTATGGGCAAAATGAACCTATATTTTTCCCAAGGAAGGAACAGAAATGGATAAACACAGAGAAAGTATGTCTATATTAGTTTGTCTTTCTGTTACATCTACCAAAAATAATTTGGGGAGGAGAAGGTTTATTTCACCTCACAAGTTACAACCCATCATTTAGGGAAGTCATAGCAGGAACCTAGAGGCAGGAACTGAGGCAGAGATCATGGAGGAACACTATTTACTGGCTTGTTTTCTTATACAAAACAAGACTGTTTGCCTAGAGGTGGCACCACCCACAGTGGATTAGGCTCTTCCTCATCACTCATTAATCAAGAAAATGCCCCACAGTCACACCTATGGGCCAATCTGGTGGAGTCAATTTCTTAATTGAGGTTCCCTCTTCCCAGGCAACTCTAGCTTATGTCAAGTTGACAAAACTGTAACCACTGAGCTGCTCATCATCATTGGTTATTAAGAAAATATAATTAAACTACCACATGATACCACATTATATGAATTAAGATGTGTGTGCCTCTGTGTGTGCACATTGTATATGTGAGTGCAAGTGTATAAAGGTCAGAAGTTGATGTCTGGTGTCTTCATCTGTAGTTGGAAGTTTTCTTGTGTCCCTCAAGGCCAATGGTTGGGACAAGTCTCTCTCACTTGAGTTCCCCCAAGAGGAACATACAGAGGCTTATATTAATTATAACTGCTTGGCCATTTGCTCAGGCTTATTACTGACTAGCTCTTACACTTAAATTAATCCATTATTCTTAGCTGGGCAGTGGTGGTGCACGCCTTTAATCCCAGCACTCGGGAGGCAGAGGCAGGCGGATCTCTGTGAGTTCGAGGCCAGCCTGGGCTACCAAGTGAGTTCCAGGAAAGGCACAAAGCTACACAAGAGAAACCCTGTCTCAGAAAAAACAAAAAACAAAAAACAAAACAAAACAAAAAAACAAAAAAAATTAATCCATAATTCTTATCTATGTTTAGCCACATGGCTTGGTACATTTCTCATCTGCCTTGTCATCTTGCTTCCTCTGTGTCTGGCTGGTGACTCCTAACTCAGCCTTCCTCTTTCCAGAATTCTTCTTGTCTGCTTACCCTGCCTATACATCCAACCTGGCTACTGGCCAATCAGAATTTTATTTATCAACCAATCAGAGCAACACATATTCACAGCATACAGAATGACATTCCATAGCACCTCCACTTTTCTGTCTAATCAAAAGTAAGATTTTAACTTTAACATAGTAAGATTACATATAACAAAACAATTATCAAGCAAGAATTACAGTTATAATATCTAGTCTATTTGTATTTGACAAAATTAAAGAAAATATTCTATCCTATATTTGTACATCTAAAGTTTCCTATCTAATTAATCTCTTACCATAACCAAGGAAAATTATAACTATTTAGTCTTTAACTACATCAAAGACCTTAGAAGGATATAAATTTACCTAAGTAAACAGGAAATGCATTGTAAGCAACTTCAAAAAATCTAGAAATGAAAGAGACATTTGCCTGCCTAGACAGTCATCCAAAGTTCCTCTGCAATGTTGGGACATCCATTCTTCAATCTACAGGCCTAGAGTCTCTCAGTCACTTCTCTCTGTGTCCTGTAGAATGTTAGAATGTCTGGCAGTTTCTTCTGTGAAGCAGGAACTTGAAGGACCATCTCGCCAAGCAAAGTTCAGTGGTCACCTGCCTATGGGTCCTGCATGTCCAGTTAATACAACATTTTATCAAGCAGTCAATGCAGTGACACTTTTTGCCCAGTGGCTAACTTTTGTCACAAAGAAAGCAAACTCCATAACGAGTTTCTTCAATGCCCATTATCTTCTCTGAAGTAGATTGGTGTTGCCAGGAGCCTATATGTCTCAATGTCCAGAAAGTCAAAGTTCTAAAACATTTTAAATGCCATATTTTGTAGGTCTTTGAAGTGTTTGAAGATTACTTACCTAATTGAAATATATCTATGTATATCTAGAAAACTTAACATGATTATAAGTTTGACTACCATAAAAGACTAATTATTAATCTGTATTTCTTAATTATTCATTATAATTTAAATGAGTTGCACAAACATAATACCTTAAACAAGAGTAGAAACATACATACAGTGTAACAAAATTAACTTTAAATTTGTATCAATAAACTAAAATTTATGCCATTGTAAAACATTTTAAACAAGTTGTTCTTTAAAAGTAGGTTCAACAATCCATCCTTTCATGCCATCATATCTATATTCTATATTTCCATATCACATCCCCCTTTCTTCTTTTAGAAAGATATTGACTATGACCAATAACAATTTGTAACCAACAATCTAAACAAAGACAAACATCTATAATACATTCTTTGGGAATAAAGTAGACAGTCTAAATTATCTGGTATAACATTCGTACAATATACATGTATGCACAGTATAATACCAAAATCTTAAGTCCATAATTGGACTTATAAATGTATTTTACTGCTGTTTAGATCAAAATAGAACTTTGTTATGTCACAGGAAGTTCCCCTATACCCACTTAACAATTGATGACCTCGACAAAAGCAACTGGCTACTGACCTGGGTCCTTGTAGGTTAGGTCTGCTTTTTTATTTTTTATTTTATAAGGACAAAATCATTTAGTGTGCCTTGTTTTGTGTCTTCTATTTTTCATCATTAAGCCTGGGAGATTAGTTCATGATGTGTGCTCAACTACCACTGAATCTTATTCATTGTCATGAGACTTATATCTTTTATCTGCTTCCTGGAGATCATAAAAGAAATGGTGAATTTCCTGTTGCTTAAACATAATGGATGTAAGATAAAAGCATAACTAAGTATATTCAAGTATAACTTGAAAATGGCTTAGTGATTCCCAAAGAATGGGGCAGTAAGAGGGGAGAGGAAGTGGGGGAGGAAAAGTGGGCAAAGTTGATTCATAGGAACTAAGCTACTTGGAGATGGGGCCAAGAAGTTCTGGTGTGCCATTGAGTCAGAGGTTGACTACAGGTAACCATAATATACTTTTTCACTTCAAAAGCTAGAAGAAAAGATATTTTTTTTAAAAAATTTGATATACATAAATGAGAAATATCTGAAGGGACAAGTATGTTTAGCTTAATTTGGTTATGATATAATATTTACCCACTAATAAATAGGTTTTCACATATCAATTAACTTTTTAAAAATATTTGCTCAATCATACCACAAGGATACTTGTTCAACTATGTTCATAGCAGCTTTATTTGTAATAGCCAGAACCTAGATGCCCCTCAACTGAAGAATGGATAAAGAAAATATGATACATTTACACAGTGGAGTATTACTCAGCTGTTAAAAACAATGACATCAGATAATTTGAAAACAAATGGATGGAACTAGAAATAATCATGGTGAGTGAGGTAACCCAGACCCAGAAAGACAAACATGGTATGTACCCACTCATAAGTGGACATTCACTATAAAGTAAAGGATAACTATGCTACAATCCACAGCCCCAGAGAGGCTAGGTAACAAGGAGGGCCCCAGGGAGGATGCATGGAGGAGAAGGGGTAGGAGAAATAGAAGAGATCTTCTGGGTAGACTGGGGTAGGTAGGGATGGGAACTTGAGGGATCATGTTGGGGAGTGGGTGGAGGAAGAGAATACTGAAAGAGATGACTGGAAATGGGGGCATTTTGGGGCCAGGTAGAAACCTAGTACAGGGGAAAGTCCCAGGAATCTACAAGGATGACCCCAGCTAAGAATCTTAGCAATAGCGGATATGTAGTCTGAACCAGCTATCTCCTGTGATCAGTTTGGTGACTACCCCATTATCAGAGAGGCTTCCTCCAGTAATTGATGGAAACAGATGCAGAGACCCACATCCAAACATTTAGACCAAGCTTGAGGAATCCTGATGAAGAGAGGGAGGAAGGATTTTAGGAACCAGAGGGGTAAAGGACAAGAAAACCCACATAAACAACTAACCTGGCTCATAGGAACTCACAGAGTCTGAACTGACAACCAGGGAGCCTGCAGCGGACTGACCTAAGCCTTCTACATATATGTGACTGTGGCTGGAGTTTTCTCCAGTCCCTCTCAGACCCACAGCCACTCAGACCCAAGCAAACACACAGAGACTTATAGTACTTACAAACTGTATGGCCTAATGGCTCAGGCTTCTTGCTATCTAGTTCTTATATCTTAAATTAACCCATTTCTATTAATCTATAAGTTGCCACGTGGCTTATGGCTTACTGGCACCTTACATCTTATTTCTCGTGGAGGCGGCGACTGGCAGTGTCTCCGGACTCAGCCTTCCACCTCTCAGAATTCTCCTCTCTCTTTGTCCCGCCTATACTTCCTGCCTGGCTACTGGCCAATCAGCATTTTATTTATCAACCAATCAGAGAAACACATTCACAGAATACAGATATCCACAACATGTGATAGTTGTGTACCTGGCTCTACTTATGGGACTCCTAACAATGGGAGCAGGGGCTGTCCCTAATGCTTTGGCTGGCTCTTGGGAATCCATTCCTTATACTGGATCACCTTGCTCAGCCTTAATACAAGGGGAGGTGCTTAGTCTTATGGCAACTAGAGATGCCATGCTTTGTTGATAGCCATGAAAGGCCTGCCCCTTTCTGAACAGAAACAGAGGAGTAGATTAGGGCTGGGAGTGGTGGTGGGGGTAATGGGGGAGGGAATTGGAGGAGAGGATGGAGGGGAAACTGCAGTTGGGATGTATTTTATTTTACATTTTTAAAATTAAATTAATTAAATAAAAATATTTATTCATTATTTTTGTTTTATGTATATGGATTTTTGCCTGCATGTATGTGTGTATAAACACCTGCATGCTTGATGATCATGGAGGCTAGAAGAGGCCATCAGATTCCTTGAAAATGGACTTACAGAAGTTTTGTTAGCTGCCATGTAGATGCTGGAAACTTAACCTCGGTCCTTTGCAAGAACACCCAGTGATCTGAACAGAAGACCAGCTTTCCAGCCCAAATATTCATTTGTTTTTATGTGTATGGATATTTTTGTCCTGCAAGCCACAGGAAAATGTAAAGGAATCAAGCTACTATGACAAAAGCTACTACTTGGAAATGTCAAAGACATTTCTGAGCACCAAGCCATGTCTTAAGAAGTCTTGGTGATATTTTAGCTTTTGTATATATATTAGCTGGTTCCTACAATGATTTTCTTGCATGCTATGGGTGGTTCCAAGAACTTCTAACAGTGTATTTATCTAAAACGCCTATCGAGCATCCAAGGCTAAATGATGTCCTCAACTGAGATAACACCTTTGTGGAAACAATGCCTGTCTCCTAGGTCAGGCAGATAGCTTTATTTCTTGTGCAATTTAAGATGAAACCCTGCTTTCTCTTACAGCCTTACTAATATTATAGACTCCTAACTTCTTACCTAACCACTTCTAGGAATGTAGTTTGAGCACATAAATTCCCTTTTTCTGATCTGCTAACTGATCCTTAGCTCTCAGTTGACTTCCTCCCTTACCACTCCCCTTCTGGGGTGTAGAAGAAAGCTTGACAGTCACAAGCCTGAGGAAAATTCTGATCTGCCTTTATGACCTTATTCAAGCCTGATGACCTTGCTGCGCCAGAGGGTTGCTATTGCTTGAGTTTATAACTAAATACTTCAGAGACTTGGAGAGAATGAAGAGGGATAAGGAGACTTGGAGGAGGATTTGAAGGAGAGGACTTGTGGACAAGACAGAGAAGAGAAAAGAGAATGGAAGAACTAGATAGGTAAGAACTGGAGAGGAAAGAACTAGACGGGAAGTACTAGATTGAAGGGCTAAAAGAGAGTACTAGAGGAACAAGACGGATGATTAGGAAGAGCCAGATGGGGAGGAATAAGATGAGGAAGAACAAGATGAGAAAGAAAGAGGTGGGAGAGGAGCTAAGATTGGAAAGAACTAGATGGATGACAACCTAGATGGGGCAGAACTAAGATGAGAAAATTAAGATAGAGCTTAGAGTGGACAGCAGATAAATGTAGTGGGAAATCAGGCAAGAAAGGAGCTAGGCATGAGAGCAGAATAGAAGCTGTGTAGAGAGAGAACTGACTCAGAAGAATGGAGTGTATAGTCTAAGGAGTTTTGTGTACATAGATTCATTTCATATTATCAAAGATTAATTATCAGCTGGTTGTAGCTTCTTCCTGGACCCTGGGAGGAACTATCGAGGGCCTGGACCCCCATGGGCCCTGTTATTTTTGCCTGCATGTATGTCTGGGTGCCACATGTTTGCAGCACCAGCAGAGGTCAGAAAGGGGTCTCAGCTCCCCTGGAACTGAACTTATAGAATGTTGTTAGCAACCACATAGGTGCTGAAAACTGAACCCAGGTCCTCTGCAAGAAAAACAAGTGGCCTTAACCAACAGACTATTTCTCAAGCACTCAATTAAAATTTTATATTAACCAAAGAAATAAACTATGTCAAGAGGAGAGAATTTGAAATGAAATTCCCTTAACATTTATTTCCAATAGAAGGTCATTACAGTCCACTAAAGAGCTGTCATCTCTGAATAAATACACATGCAACTTGGGGGTTGTGCAGTAATCCTGTGGAGAGGTAAGGAGAGCTAGAAAGGAAATGGTGGACAGGCTGACCACAGCAGTAAACATAGGAAGCCGAAGATCTGTAGGCATCCAGCTCAATCAATCACAGTGCTTTTCAGCCTCCAGGCTGAGAGACACATGTGGTGAGCTTTCAGGGTTATCTTCTGTTGTACTGTGTGGCCACTTTGACTGTCTCAGGAAGAGGGTGAGCTTGGGCTCCAGCAGGAGGGATGAGGAGGAACTTTCATCATCACTTTAGTTGCTGGTTGCAAACTCCAGGCCTTTACATAAGAATACACAGACTTTGATCAGGAAAGAACAGAGAGCGGCCAACTGCATTCTGGAGCTCTGAGAGGATAGCGGGGTGAGGGGTTACATAACATGAGTGGTCATGGCCATATTAGAATAATAGAATAAGTCGTGATCTAAGTCTACACTTGTCTAAGGGGTTGAGTGACGGCTGGGACAAGTTCATTCTACATCCACATGCACCTTACATACACATCTTCATATATATATATATGATGTGGTTGGATATGGGGAAAAGGGTTCCCACTTCACACATTGCTGTGCTCCATCTTTACTTCTTAGAATGGGAAGGTAATTGCTCATTTAGAATCCATGGCAGCCAGTTGGTAAACTTGTAGGCTGCTTGACAATCCAACTTCCTATTGACAAAAAAAAAAAAATTTTGTTGTTGTTATAGCCAGACTTATCAAAATGCATAGTACATATTCTAAACAGGTAAATAGTATTGCTTTCTCCATAATTAAGGTAAAACAGAATTGTGTTCTTGGGTAAGTTAGTACTGTTTATGACCTTGGGAAATGACTTCTTGGAGTACAAGTTTCCTCAACTGTAAAATGATGAGCTTAAATTAAGAAATCTCTAAAGTGCATTTTTAAATGCTAATATAATTTATTTCTAAATCAAGTCATGTAAAGAACCTAAAAAAAGAAGTTCTGCTTTGATGTTAGGCTTAGCTTTACATTAGCATTAATTCTAGGAACCAAACATTTGATTAGGAATGACTGGGACTAATGTTCTGCTCCATTAGGGTGCTACATTTAGAGAGCACCATGTACCCTACCGAGACAGCAGGCAAGAACTGAGGAACAAAACTTCAACTCCTCCTTGAAGAAGAGTGATGAGGCCCTGACCAAACAGTGGTCTTTTCAGCTTAGATAGAGAAACTGCTGGATGTCAGATAACAGATTAATTTGAGACACAGAAAACCTTTGGGTCAGGCTAACAAATTTATCTTTATTTGAGCTCTTAGACACCTGCATGCCAGGTGTTTATTACTCTTGGACGGGTGCCTTTTGTTTATCTGTGAAACGTTCATTGAGACATGAGTCTCCATTACAGAGGTGTGGCGTTTAGGTGATAGGAAGCCATCATGTCAGGCCCAGGTAAGGAACCATGTGGTAGGAGGAAATGTTCGTGATTGAGAATTTCTTAGGCAAAATGCAGATTAGGCTACTGTTTTGTTTGTTCCACTTTATAAGAGCCATTCTGAGAGAAACCTGCCGTCATCCTCCACGGAAATGGGCTTCCTGCAGTCCACAATTATTTCCGATCCCTACCCTGCCTTTTTGGTGCCCTAGATGCAATAACTCCTTCTGTCAAATGCTGATGCAAAGGAATGGAAATTCCATTTTTCTTTTCTTTTACAGAAAGCACAAAGGTCCTCTCATGCAATCTTCTGGGCTATTGTCATACAGTATGATTTATGTATTTCTTGTATGTTTCTTTCTTTTTAAATCTTGAAGTATATTCTTTTGTTTTATTGGGCTATTTATTCTCTTGACATTCTTAGATGTGAGTTAATGGAACCATGATAAAAGGATAGAGAAGTAGCACACACAAGGCTGATGGTATAGATTCGGGACTGCCTGACAGATTAGGGATGGCAAGGAGGAGAACAAAAGATAAAAATCACCTGATTCATGTGCACTGAGATGGTCCAGAGAAACCAGTGCTTGAAGACTGTGCTATGCTCTAAGTCTGAGAAATAAACACAGGGGAAAAATGGTGATTTCCATAAGGATTTTAAAAAGATGCTTATTTCCATATAACATTAATTTTTGTAGATAAAATCTAAAAATTCACTAAATGAGCACTTAACTGATATTCATGAATTAAAGTCAGAGAAAGAAATTGGGATGTGTGAGGATGTAGACATAGAACAGGTACCAACTAGTACATTCTGTCTGCCAGACCATTCTGGCCATCTCCCATTCTATGGCTAAGATCAAATGTGCCACCTTCCCACATCGTCTGCTGGTGCTGACTGGTGTAGGCATGAAATCCGAACTGAAATAATCCTGGGGCTTTCCCTGCACAGGAATGTGCCCAGAGAAGCACTGCTACCAGAAACAGAGCCAACCGCATGGCTGCCCAAGGAGTTTTCACATTTTATCATGGACAGTGACAGATTATCAGTGGATATGACCATAATAATGAAAACTCCAATTTTGCTGGTGGCTGCTGTCTCAGATTCAAGAGAAAGTGAACCTGACCTTGTGAAGTCCATCTGCAGAGAGAGGCATGAAAGGGAGGAGAGTCCTGAATGTTCCAGCTATTACCAAGGCTCAGTTTCATCCCTGTTCCTTGTGATATTTCTGTCACTTGAGCCAACATGGCCCTTTGGAGGAGTCCTGGGTAAGGCAGGGGACAGTTGAAGTAGAAGTGGATCTATATTGATTTGGGAGTAATATAAACTCTAAGTAGTGCAAGGCAAAGGACCATGGCTTTCATCTTCATAATCATGGTGCATGAAATAGTTCTTAGTACACAGGTGACAGTCCATACCTCTAGAGTCTTTCAAAATATACCTATTCAGTGTTCAGGGAACATGCTAGGTGCTGAGGGTAAAACAGAGCACAAGACAAATGCAATCTTGGCCCCATAATGACGCTTACAGTCAAGTGGAGCGCACTGAGGAGATAATGGCCAGGATGACAGAAAGCAGTACTTTTCTGATAAGGAGGATGTTAATTGTGGCTTGGGCTGACAAGGCAATAGGCTAGATAATCCAAGTTGAAAAGCGTGTTATTAGGTAATCAGGTGTTTCGCAGAGCACAGGAGCAAGAATGCAGCCTGGCTTTAGGAAGGAGGAGGACCGGGAATTAGAGGGCCGTTGTCATCCTGGGAAATGTGTTCCTATTCTCTTCCCTGCTTCTCTTCTGTGCCAAAGCCTGACTTGCCCCCCTGGTCTGAATGCTGTTGCCAAAAGCTACCGTTTCCAAGTGCATACTCATCTACTGGAGATCCACATTCCCTTGGAGCAGAGCATTGTATTTTGAAATTATTACACTGATAGACGCTGAAGGGCATGATCATGTTGGAAGAGGAAGAGGGTCAGAAAGGAGAAGGGATGGAACAGCCTCTTCTGGTCCTTTCCATTCATAGCACAGAATATCTGAAAGGTAATTGAGATCACTAATTAATTAATAGGAATTAAAGAAAGAGCCGAGTTCCGTCTGGGTTGGTGCAAAACAAGATGGCACATCAAAGCCGGGCGGTGGTGGCTCATGGTAAGTAGTGAGAAGTACCTGCGGTGCCGAAAGCAGTGAAGGATTCTCCTCAGCCTTGGTGGGTTACTTGCTACACATTTTTCCCATTTTCCCTTACTTCCTTTATTCTTTTTACTTTTAAAAGCTTCCTTATGAATAATTCCCATTACCTGGAATACCCCAAGTCCACTCTAGATCCTGAGAATCTGAAAGAACTTAATAACAAAACTACTGAGGCAGGCAGAAAAGGTGAGGGGAAGAAAGGAGAGGGAGGAATCCCAGGATCGGGATGCTTCGGTTTATACTGTTTTTTCTGCCATTTTCTAGCTGATGACCTTGGGTAAATAACCTGGCCCTTCCATGTCTCATTTCCTAAACTACAAAGTAGAGATAATAAGGTTTCCTTCTATGGATTTTTTGGTCAGATATAAATAACTTAGTGTTAATATAATACCCAGTCTATATTAAATATCCTTGCTAGTAAATTCAGAGTTGGTGTTACTGACCACCATCACAGGCATATTTTTTTCCTGTCCTGCTTGTTAGAGCTCTTTCAATTTCTCACTTATGATAAACCCAAAAAGAATAATTGCACAAACTGAGGAACATCTATAGTGGATAATGCAGCTCTGTGGAGCTCCTTTTTCTCTAAGAGCTGTCCTGATCTGAAGTGGTGTGAGATAATGTGAGATTGATGCTCCTCCAAAATGCTTTTCCAGGTATTTGGCAGCTCTTAGTTCCTCTTCTCAAGTACCCATTTTTCATCATGGGTCTTCCTGGATCCTCAAGTGTGAACATTTTTTTTTTTTCAAGGCGCTTAGACTTGGTTTGGACAAGGTGAAAGAGAAGGGATGAGAAGGGAGGAGAGCATAATATTTAAAGACTGCAACCTAGATATTTTTCCTATAAAGACAACTTCCTGCAGAAACTCAGGTCAGATGTCTTTAAGCTACAATAGAGCTGAATAAAACAGTCCCCAGCTCTCACTGAATGGAGAATTTATCAAGCTGCATTTAAAAAAAAAAGAAAAAAAAAAAAACTCCTTTTGTGGAACTAGCCAGAGTCTAGGGAACCATGTTCATATCCATAATAATGAAGCTAGATAAGGGTGCAGGACTCAGATTCTGCCCATCAAAACAAACCATCCAGCACCATGTGAAAGGCTTTGATAAGCAGCCTGTGAAGACAGTTTATGTAGTCCATTTGTCATTGAGTACAGTTCCATCCTTAGCACAACATTTTAAACAGCTTGATTTAGAAAAAAAAAATCAATAGTCCTTGGGTAAGAATGGTATCAGAACAATAATCTTCAATTTAATATTAAGGGGTCCCCCGTCTCTTTTATTTTAAACCAACTGGCCCATATCATAGTAAACTCCAGCAGTGCCTGTCCTCTGCCCAAAGACTCTTCCTTGCTTTTGACGTGTAGCAAAGGCACAGCCTCTTTTCTTCCTTCCTTCCTTCCTTCCTTCCTTCCTTCCTTCCTTCCTTCCTTCTTTCCTTCCTTATTTCCTTCCTTCCTTATTTCCTTCCTCCCTTCCTTCCTTCCTCCCTCCCTCCTTCCCTTCTCTTCCCCTCCTTCCTTCCTTCCTTCCTTCCTTATTTCCTTCCTCCCTTCCTTCCTTCCTCCCTCCCTCCTTCCCTCCCTCCCTTCCTTCCTTTCCTCCTTCCTCCCTACTTTTTTCTTTCTTTCTCTCTTGCATTTTTCAAACTTTATTATATCTAATAAATCTATTCGAGACTAAAAAGCATCGCAGAATTTTTCAGGAACTAACTCTTGTCGGGAAGATCACTGGGAAGCCCCACACCAAAATCGCTTGTTTGATGGGCAGATTTCATAACCAAAGCAGAGAAATGTGTTTAAAATGCAATTTGCTCAGAGTGGAAATCTGTTAGGCAATAAATAAATGGAAACTAACAACAATGTATAGCTAGCTACTCTTTCCAAGGAGAAGTTCTATTGTGGCGTCTGACTGTCATTCACTAGAAATAGAAATGACTGTATTTTCCAGTCTGTTCCTATCTTCTTCAGATGAGCTGAGCTGACCTCCTGGAGCTGCACACTAGCAGTCGGACTATTGGCTTCTCTGCTGAATGGATACTATCCCACCAGTTAGAATTTGTATCCTTAAGTTCAGGACTTTCATATCTGGGTGACTGATCCTAGCTCTGGGAAGCAAATCTAAAATATGGCCTATCTGGGAGCAACTGATAGGGGAAATGATAAAAAGACGCACTACAAAGTTGCAAGGGCTTCAGTATAAGACTGGAGGACATGGAATTTTTCTTCTAATATAAGCAATTCCAAGTCTTATTTTACTAGAAGGAGTTTCAATTCCACCAAGAATAATTCTCTCTTTATTGTGTTTGAAAAGACTAGTCATCTTTAAAAATTATGTAATTTTAACATTTATATATACATATGTGTGTATATGCATATGTATGCAGATACCCTTGAAGACAAGAAGAGGGCACAAATATCAAAGAAAAAGAGGTCATGAGTTGAAGAGGGAGGAAGAACAGTGGGGGGTGTTGGAGGGAAGAAAGGAAAGGAATGATGTAATTATATTGCAATTTAAAAAATACAATTAAAAAAATAAAGAGAGAGCATTGGATCCCTTGTTTCCCAGGAGCTGAAGTTACAGGTGGTCATGAGTGTCCAGCAGAGCTGTTGGGAACCAAACTCTGCGCCCCTTAAAGAACAGCAAATGCTCTTAACCACTGAGTCACCTCTCCAGACTCAATACTAGCCCTCTTATGAAGTACACTCATCTGCAAAAGAGAAAGATGTCATTCTCTTAAATCTACCAACAGAATGGTAGAATGGGGCAGAGTCAAAGTGACTGCCTACTTGCACAGTATAAAGCCAGAACAATCAAAGGAATACAAATTTTTCCAAAACCTTGGTGACTATGGTGGCCTACTTTAATCTGTACCACTGATCTAAAAATCTGCTTTTTCGGAAATCTCCTAGTTTCTCTTAGTAGGCAGCCACCAACCCCTCAGAGATGCTGCTGTGTCTATGAATGAAGTTTCCTGCTTATTTGTCTCCTTATAAGTAACCCTTCCCATTGAGGTTAGTAAATAATGGAGACATGCTAGAACTAGTCCACACATACTGATTAGAGTCTATTGTTCTGTTTTCAGGAATTGTATAATCTATTATTAAAAATTAAAAATTATAAAATTAGAATTTAGAATTAAATTTTAAAACTGCTGTTGATTTGACAGGGGATTCCATATGTGCTAGGCTGATCTCAAACTTGCTGTGCAGCTAAGGATGACTTTGAACTTCAGATCCTTCCGCCTCTACCTGTCAAATGCTGGGATTCGAGACGTGTGCGGCCATGCAGCGGCTTATGATGCAGCATTGGGGATATATCCCAGCGCCTTGTATATTCTAAACAAGTACTCTACCAATTGATGTACACCCCAACCCTATTTTTTAAAAGATAACAAAGATGGAGAGCTTTTGACATGCTAGTTATTTTAAATACATTACACAGCTATTTGTACTCAACTATTTGCATTCATTTTATCTGTATGGTAGACAGAGCACACGTTCATGAGCTCCCTAACGTTCAGTAATGATAGGTCAATAACTTGAAATCAACCATGGTCATTTACATCGTAGAAATTGGCAAACACATAAAGGTGGGGAAAATAGGTGCTAAAAGTTTCTATCACACCCTGGAAATGAGACTGTGAGTAGATGTCAACTCCTTTGCCAATACATGACAAAATAATTACCCATGTTTACATGACTGGCCAGTGGGACATTTTGCCATCAACTAGGTATTTTTACAATGTTGTGAGCTTTGATACTCAGAAGTAAACCTCCTCATTCTTTTTATCACTATTGAAAATTGTAAATCAGCAGTAATAAAGAACTTAAATTAGGTTTCAACAGAAATAAAAGCTATGCCAATCAACTGTGTGGGTAGCACTTTATGTTGTTAGAAAAGTAGTAAAGATATGATACTCATAAATCTATTGTATGAATATATCAGAGATGGAGAAAAAGCTATCACAAGGAGAAGGACATAAATTGTGCTATGAGAAAGAAATGTACTAAAATAAGGAAATGTGCTGCCTGGGTCCAGAATTTGAAGAGAATATGATCTTTATTTTTGCTGAGTAGTGGGTGGTTGTTTCTAATAGATGGAAAGCTTTCCTAAAGAATACGGGATTTCTTGTAGGAGACTGATTTAGTGAACGTCTAATGGATGTCACACCCATCCATGAAGGATAAGTCCCCTGTCTGGTGTCTTTCCATTTAGTTTTTTTTTTTTTTTTAACTAGGGAATTCATGAAGCATTTCTACTTTACCTCAGTCCACAAAAAGCTTCAAAGACGTATCCATGTCTACTTTATTTCTTAGATCCCCACTCCTCAGCCCTTCTCACAAAGTTAACCTTTCCTTAATGATGATTACTACTAATCTTAATGACATTTTCATTTATTAGTAGGTGTGTGTGTGTGTGTGTGTGTGTGTGTGTGTGTGTTAACAAGAGCTGTAGGGCAAAATTTCAGCCAGAGAAAAATGAAATACTAAAGATGAACAATAACTTTGAAATTTTTATTGGTGTGTGTGGGTTTGTATATTGTATGTGTCAATTCACTCATTTTTGTGTGACTATATGGAGGTGAGAGGATGACATTGGATGTCTTCTTCACCACCTTACATATTTTTCTAAGACAGCGTCTCTCACTGAAACTTGAGCTCACTATGTAGACCGACTAGCTGACCAGCAAGTACCTCAAACCCTCCTGTTCTTCCTCCCTGAATGTACACCACCCTGCCTGGCTGTGCCACGGAGGCTGGGGATCCAAGCTCAGATTCCCTTGCTTACACAGAAAGTCTCCTCACTGAGACATCTCTCCATTCCTATTAACTAACATTAAAAAAATAAAAATAAAACTGTATGCAGAAAACCTATACACATTTTATAAAGAGTGGTATTCTCATTAGTAAGACGGACTCCCAAGCCAACATACCCTTGTCCTTTTGTCTCTTGGGGGTTTGCTCAGTTAGCTGTTGTTCTTTTTTCCCTAACATTCTACTCTCTTCCTTGGCATCCCCATTCATTTCTCCAAACCTCCAACTCTGCTAGGCTCAATCACATTTAAAGCAAAACACAAAAGCAAAAGTGAGAAAAGACTTTTCTCAATGGTCTCGATTTCTCTCTGGTTATCGTTTCCTCATTTCTTCCTTTTGAACCAAAAATGTCTCAAAAAAGTAATTTATGTCTAAATGGTGTTTCCTCACTGAACAATCTTGTTTTATCTTCCTGAGAAATCTCTTCCCCTTTGATTCTGTGATGCTGCAAACACTCTTTTTCCTCCACTCTTCCTGAAAAGAACTATTTTAAGGAGCAGATGTTAGTCCTCTTCTCCCCTCCATCCCTTCATTAGTAACCCTGTCACTGCCCGTAACTTAAGTGCATTGCTACCATTTCTAGCTCTGAATTCTCAGTTGAGCAACAGACTCCTGTATATCAAACCTGCTGATCATCTCTTAGCCACTTCCTGGCTTTTTCAAACTCAACATAAACTAGTTGAAATCATTCACTTCCTCCTCAGCCCTTTTTTACTTCTGTTGTGTGCCTATTGGATGGTACGGGGACTCCAGCAAAGAAACGTGGAGTCACTCCCGAGTCCTCCCTTTTCTCTATGGCCCCACTGCTCTGAAGCTGCTGTTTCATGGGCCTATCAGACCTGCAGCCAACCTGTGTGTCTGTAAAGATGGCCAGGCACAGTCTGTCCAAGATCACCCCATCACATTTGTCCTTTCCTCTGCCTTTCTCTCCTCTTTCTCTCCTCTGTCTTTCTCTCCTCTGCCTTTCTCTCCTCTGTCTTTCTCTCCCCTGTCTTTCTCTCCTCTTTCTCTCCTCTGCCTTTCTCTCCTCTGTCTTTCTCTCCCCTGTCTTTCTCTCCTCTGTCTTTCTCTCCTCTGCCTTTCTCTCCTGTCTTTCTCTCCCCTGTCTTTCTCTCTTCTTTCTCTCCTCTGTCTTTCTCTCCTCTGCCTTTCTCTCCTCTGTCTTTCTCTCCTCTGTCTTTCTCTCCTCTTTCTCTCCTCTGTCTTTCTCTCCTCTGTCTTTCTCTCCTCTGTCTTTCTCTCCTCTTTCTCTCCTCTGCCTTTCTCTCCTCTGTCTTTCTCTCCCCTGTCTTTCTCTCCTCTGTCTTTCTCTCCTCTGCCTTTCTCTCCTGTCTTTCTCTCCCCTGTCTTTCTCTCTTCTTTCTCTCCTCTGTCTTTCTCTCCTCTGTCTTTCTCTCCTCTGTCTTTCTCTCCCCTGTCTTTCTCTCCTCTGTCTTTCTCTCCTCTGTCTTTCTCTCCTCTGCCTTTCTCTCCTCTGCCTTTCTCTCCTGTTTTTCTCTCCTCTGTCTTTCTCTCCTCTGCCTTTCTCTTCTCCTCTGCCTTTTTCTCTGCCGTGCCTCCTTTCACTTCTCTCTGCAGCCTGAGTGTCACTTCCTCCAGACATTCACATACCTTTCCCACCTTTGCTCACTCCCTCCATGCTGGTGGCTCTCTGTCTTGGAGAATTTTCCTAGCCACCATCCCATCTAAACCAGACGGCCCCTTCCACTCCTATTTTGTGATTCTCCTGTCTTCTTTCATTTTGGTTTTTAACATTTTTTAGAACACAACTGACATATGTTTGTCTATTTTTTTCCCCATTTGTATTAGTAACTTTTCTTGTTTCTGTGGTAAGGTGCATGACAGAAACAACTTAAAGAAGAAAGATTTATTTTAGTTCATGGGTCAATGCGTTCATTCCATCGTGCCTAAGAGATCATGGTGAGGCAGGGCATTGCACATCATGGTGGGCAAGAAGCAGAGGAAAAGAAATACATGAGGGGATTTGGAGGAGATAAAACAGGGAAGATACTCCCGTAGTAGCCCACATACTCTTATGAAGCTCAATCTTCTTTTTCATCACCTCCTCATAATGCCATCAGATTATGAATCCATCAAGGGATCAAGCCATTCATTAGGTCAGAGCCTTCATAACCAAATCATCCTTGGAAATACCTTTATACACAAATGTGAAGATTTATTTCACCACTCTAGGTGATTCTCAAGTCAATTATGTGGACAAAGACTAATCAAAATACTATCTGAATGTACAGTTCTTTTTAAACAGTTTTACTTTTATGTGTATGAGTGTTTTTCTGAATGTGTTTATGTGCACCATGTGTGCCTGGTCCCAAAGAGGCTAAAAGGGGGTGTTGGATTCCATGGAATGGGAGCTACAGATGATTGTGAGCATCTTTGTGGATACTAGAGCTTAACCTAGGTCCTCTACATAAACAAGACGTGCTCATAACCACTGAGCCATTTCTGTGGCCTTTAGAATGCCCATTTATTGAGAAAACAGACTATTTTGATAACAAGCTCCTTGGAACCTAGAACTTTAGATGTACAATATCAACTTGTTAAGTGAATGATTAGTCTAATAATGTCTATCTACCCTTTTTGGGCACTATTTTGAGATATTGTTCTGGGTACTCAAGTCTTTTTCAAACTGTGCCCTGTGGCTCAGCCTCTCTAGTGATGGACTTACAAGTTTAGGTCTGTTTCTTTACATCCAATGTCTCTATTAGTTTCTCCTTTTGTATATTCAGCGAATATTTATTTGCTCTGTTCCTCTGATGAGGGCACTTCACATTCTCTCGGCTCCAAATGTCATACCACCAGCCAAAACTTTTATAACTGTCTGTTACTTGGTCTCCTTGATTATGGTCAAGTTATCCTTTATAACTCTTCTCCATACTATTGCCAGATCGAATTTCCAACTTAACCCAAATTGACTATGTCTGTAAAGCCTTTCTTCATCATTTTAGTAGCATCACTTGACCTTGGTGCCTCACTGTACCTTCCCCATGCCTCAGGGCACCATGGTTATCATGGCACTTAGGTTGTGGCACCTCACTACATACATATACACATTTGTATGCTCTGTAATGCACAGACAATAAATGTCTTTTATTTAACCCAACTCTCTTTTATCCTCACTGGTCAACACAGTATGAGTATCTTAGTTAGGGTTTCTATTGGTGTGAAGAGACACCAAGACCACAGCAACTCTTATAAAGAAAAACATTTAATTGGGTGCCTTACAGTTCAGAGGTTCAGTCCATTATCATCATGGTGGGACATGGTGGGGTACAGACAGACATGGTGATAGAGAAGGAGCTGAGAGTTTTACATCTTGATATACAGGCAACAGAAAATGGTCTGTCTCACTGGTCATAGCTTGAGGATAGGAGACCTCAAAGCCTGCCCCACAGTGACATACTTCCTCCAACAAGCCACGCCTACTCCAATAAGGCCACACTTCCTAATAGTGCCATTCCCTATGAGCTTATGGGGGCCAATTATATTCAAACTACCACAGTGGAGTATTCATGAATGCCTGGTAAATAGTGAGCAAATAATGTATTACCTAATTATCAATATTTATGCTAAGTTTAATGTATTTATATGCAGATCATACACAGTTTTCGGTCTTTAGAAAATGTGATGTGCTGTACATCTTCATATCACAGGTAAAAAGCAAGCATCACTTTCTCTCTCTAGGAGGGGGACAGCATTACTTTCTCTCTCTAGGAGGGGAAAGATTTGGTTTCTATCTGTTTCCTAAAATTAGCTTGTACCCAAAACTGGGTTGATAGCATCCAGTCTGGTGTGAAGATTATTAAATTGAATGCTGAAGGAGTAATCAAATTTTTTAAAAAGTAGAAACATTCTTTGCTTTCAAGAATCAAACTAACTGAAGGAAGAGACAATACCCACAGAAAATAAGTTCATCACACTTGTGAATGGTATTAAAATCAGACCTCTCGGACATTCAAACAGAAAAAGGTGTGCTGAAAGCGTATCCGTGGTTACACTGAAACTTATATTTTTGGTTGTGAGCCTATCCTTTAATGGCTGAGCCATCTCTCCAGCCCTAAACTGAAACTTAACCATAGCAGACCCTGTGGGGTAGTGGCTGCCGCACCTAGAGGCCTGGGCTCAGATGGAGATGGGTCATTTCTTTCAAGCCTGCAGCGCTCCCTACCGGCCATGGGTATGCCAAGGGCATGCAGCAGAAAACAGCATCGTGCCAGTTCAGACCTCATCCTCATTTCTGCGCTCTACCTGCAGAGAGGAAAGGCAAGGCAGAACGCGAGGAAACGATGCTGAGTTCTTCTTCTGTGTACTCTAGACTCTGCTCAGGAGGAGGCTGCTAAACAGAACTGACAACATGCCTCCAAAACTAACCCAAAGTCTACTAGTGATTCAAGTTCAAAATTGTGACGGTCAGGTGTTCTGGGTAATAACTGTGTCCAAAAAGAATGCAGCAGGAAGATAAATTAACATAAGTGAGTTTGTACATCATAGGATTATTCTTTGTGTTTAGAATAGTTCATCCAAACCCTCTCCCTCAATTAATCCCTGTAGAATTGCAAGACAGATAGCAATATCTCATATTTATTAGGGGAAGCAATTGTGGAAAAGAAAGGCCCACATTCAATGTTTGTTTATATAAGTATGAGGTTGGATATTTTAATTCTGCTTGTTCTCATGCCGGGAATAAGACTTCTCTTTTCTCACATCTGTCAACTTTTGACCATCTCCTTCCTTGTTGGCACAGTAAGACATTTCAAGCCCCCTGTTGAGATGTTTTTGCCCCAATTCTTGAATTGGGCAAGAAATTCTGGCTTAGCTGATTAGATCAGGCTTTTAAAATGATGGGAGAGTATGCTGCCGAGGTGCTAGATTTGACTCTCACAGAGAAAGCAGATAAGAAGTACACGCGTATGTGCACATCCGTGCATTTCATATATATTTACCTACATCTCTATCTGCATGTATCTGTTACTATGGTGAAAAGCTGAGCTTCAAACTGGAACACCAGATTCTGAATGCCAGCCTACCCCATCTTTTCCAACAGTGAGAAGTCACACCATCATTATCCACAGTATATTTATTTATTTCAGTGATCCTAAAATACACAAAAAACAGTCATTAAATTGCTGTCCACACCTCAGTTTTTTTGGGTGTGAGTAGCAATTTAATGCTATTAGCAATTTAATATCTAATAATATTTATATAGATGATTTTATTTCGTTAGCCATACAGCATGGATTCATAACACTGCTTTCCATATTTGTTACAATGTACACATATCCATGTTGGTATTCTCTACTTATCTATTTCACTGAGTAGGACTAGCATTATCATGATATTCATGTATATATGGGTTCTTATATGTATGCCTATGTGTGTACACTGTACATGCATGTGTGCATGTGCAGGTCAGAGGTCAACATCAGATGTCCTCTCCAGTTGCTCTCCTGTGGTGGTATTGTGTTCCCCAAAATATTGTGCACCCTAATAAACTTATCTGGGGTCAGAGACAGAACAGCCACTAGATATAAAGGCTAGAAAATGGTGGCACACCTTTAAATCCTAGCATTTCAGAGGTAGAAATCCCTCTGGATCTCTGTGAGTTCAAGGCTACATTGGAAACAGCCAGGCATGGTGACTCAGACCTTTAATCCCAGAAAGCGAGCCTTTAATCCCAGGGAGTGGTGGTAGAAAGGAAAGATATATAAGGCGTGAAGACCAGAAACAAGAAGCATTTGGCTAGTTAAGCTTTTAGCTGGTTAAGCTCCAGGCTTTCGAGCAGCAGTTCAGCTGAGAGCCATTGGGATGAGGACACAGAAGCTTCCAGTCTGAGGAAACAAGACCAGCTGAGAAGTTGGCCAGGTGAGGTTAGCTGTGGCTTGTGCTGTCTCTCTGATCTTCCAGAATTCACCCCAATACCTGGTCCGGGTTTGATCTTATTAATAAGAACTTTTTAAGATTCATGCTACACTCTCCACCTTCTTTTCTGAGACAGGATTTCCCTCTGAATCTGGGGCTCACTCGTTCAGCTGGACTGGCTGGCCAGCAAGCCCTGAAGGCTCCTCTTGTTTTTGCCTTCTCAATGCTGGGATGACACACACACGCCATTTCACCTGGATTTTTTCATGAGATGTGAGGAATCAAACATAGATCCTTGTGTGGCAGACACATTACTAAGCCTCTCATTTTACTAAGGACATCTTTTTAAAAAAGTTAACTCAGAGAAGTGTGATTCTCCTTGCAGCCTCTCTTGTTCCCACTGTCCCGTTTCCTTCCATTCAGTCCATCCAGTCCCCACTCATAGACTTCAAGTAGCCGATCTTACTATGGTTGATTCCTTCTCAGTTTTCACAGATGAGAAGATGCATGTATATATTTTTAGATTATTTTATACATAATATAATACTTTTTGCATTCAACCTTTCTTGCTTAAAACCCTATCCTAGAATTAATATGTATTAGCAACTGAAGATAATTTTCATATTAATTCATTAGGGAAATACACAATATATTCAACCACCCTTTTAGAGCATGAGCGTCTGGGTTCTTTTCAAATACTTTGAAGTTACAGACAATGCTAAAGCAACACCAGTGTGTGTGTGTGTGTGTGTGTGTGTGTGTGTGTATTTCCATGTTGTTGGAGGTAATTATCACTATAAAGTCTAAAAAGAAGGATTACCTGGCAAAAGATAAACACGTATAATTTTGTTACATTGTTGTGGGATATTTATATACTGTGTCTGAAGATATATTGCTGTGATCGGTGTAATAAAAAGCTGAATGGCCAGTGCGAGGTGGGACTTCCAGGCAGAGAGAGAACTCTGGGAAGAAGAAAGGCAGAGTTGCCAGCCAGACATGAAGAGGAAGCAGGAGGTGCAAAATAGAAAAGAGCTGATGTCATGTGGCAGAGCATAGATTTACATAAATGGGTTAATTTAAGTTATACGAGTTAGTTGAGATGAGCCTAAACTAAAGGCCAAGCTTTCATAACTAATAATAAGTTTCCATGTCATTATTTGTGAGCTGGCAGCCAATGAAAAACCTTGCTATGTTACATATTGCTAAATCCCCACTAAAATGGTTATACTAGTTTTCCTTTTCATCAGCAATGTATAAAAAGTGACTGTTTGAAAGAGTTAATCTGAGCCATGCTTGATAGCTAACCTGGGACATGTACTAGCAAAAACAGCGTGAGAGACTCTGCTTCAAAAACAAGGTATAAATATGAGAACAAACTCCCTAACAAAAGATGTCCCCTGGCCTCCATATGTTCACTATGTCATGCATGTACCTGTACCCACACATACACATACATACAGACTTATGACAGAGACACATATCCACATATTTACTTGCAGAAACACACACATAGACACATACACAGAACACATTCCAGATACTCACACACATAGACACACCACAGATGTACACACACATACACACACACACACACACACACACACACACACACACACAGCCTATTTCTTCTCAGCCTGGTCAACAGGAGTGCTGTCATATTTTTTATTATCACCAGTCAGACAGGTGAGAACACACATTTTACTGTTATTCTAATTAGATTCTGATTAGTTAACAATAAATTTGGATTTTTAAAAATATTATGGGCCACTTTTATATCTTTTTGGGATAATTGTCTATTGTATCATTTCTCCCTTTTTTTCTATTAAGTTCTTAGTCCCTTGTCCCCCAGTTTTCAATAAGACTATCACCAATCTGCGTCTCACCTGATACATGAGAAATATTTCAGTTTAACTTATAGGTACTGACTTTAGAGCACACATTGTTTACTTTCTCTGTTGATGTGATAAAACCCTGACAGAAAGCAACTTGGAGAGGAAAAGGTTGAATTCATCCTACAGGCTCTAGTCCATCAGAGAGAGAGGTCAAGGCAGGAACTCAGGCAGGCGCTGAAAGCAGAAACACGGAGGAGTGGTGCTTACTGGCTTGCTTCCCTTGGCTTGCTCAGCAACTTTTTCTTTATAGCCCAGGCTCACCTGCTTAGGGATAGCTGGGCCCTCCTACATCAAGCAGCCATCAAGAAAATGCCCCACAGACATGCCTATCGGCCCATCTGATGGAGATAATTTCTCCATCGAGGCTCCACTTCTCAGCTGTGTCAAGTTGGCTGCCAAGATTAACTGTCACAAGGCAATCCACATATTTGATACAGTTCTGCCTTTTGCATCTTACAAACATAATTTCAATTGCCATGTGGCTACATGACATAGCAGAGCCCCACTTCCACGTCTACTCCCCTTGGCCCGTCCAAATTCACAGAAGTACCCATGTGACTCCTTCAAGCAGTGTCTGCTTCGTGATCACAAACAAAATACTTCATAAATAAACAGTATATTGATTTGACCATTCTGCAGCTCTGGTACTCATAAATGAAGGACCTCTATTCAAGGTAACAAATAAAATGATTGGAAAGAGTAGAATGATGGGGAAAATGAAAGTATATAGTGAAATAGCTTTCTAAGATCAGAGAATAAAAAATTCAGCTATGTGACTTCTGGTTAAAATTTAGTTTTCTTTAATGTCCTTATTGCTTATGAGAGAACAAATAAAGACTTTTTAAATTTTGCAGATGTTATTAAACAAGGTTTTTTTTTTAAAGGAAAAACCATAAACAAGAGAAATAGTACATATGGAACTGACAAGGTTAGAAATAGGTGAGCAGGCAACCATGGCATGTGATCAATCTTAGAAAAACACCTAATAATATTCACTGAGGAAAGACACTAGGATTATAAACAGGAAGAGGCCCAAGATTGTAAACGTCCATTACGTTTGGGAATAACAAATAGCCTAGCACTAGTACTAAATAGATACACTGCTAATGGTAGAATTCCTAATAGAATGATGCATACTCAGCATGCAGAAATGAGAAGCAAATTAATAATAATAATAATAATAATAATAATAAACAACTGTATTAAGGGCACTTACTGTCCTTATGAGAGGTCACACATGCAGTCAATGTGTGATGTGTGTGTGTGTGTGTGTGTGTGTGTGTGTGTGTGTGTGTGTGTATGTGTGTGTTATTGTTTTTTGTTTTGACTCACGCATTAAAAAAATCTGCCTTTGAATTTATTTCGGTCCTACCACTTTTATTCTAATTCTAATTGTCAAGTTCTACCCATTTCTTTATTTGTGTTTTTATAAGGACCCGTGTTATAAGTTTATTGGGTACTCCAGCACTCCCTCCTTCCGCCATGCCCTTTGTAATGCCCTTTACTTATTGATGAAACTGAAGTAGATTGTACCTCATTCTGAATTCAGCTCACTGTTGCAACAAATAATTTGATCTTATGTCTATGAAATTTTTTAGAATTGTAAGAGAGATCTAGAATAGATATTGACAATCGTTTTTCTGGAAGTGCGGGAGGATATTTTAGCCTTTATTGTCTCTGTGCTCTCTGACACCCCTCCTCAATTCCATTTCTGTGTGGAAAAGGAATCATACATAATATACTAGTAAATGGGTTGGTTGTTATCTATCTTAGTCTGCTGTTTCTACCGTTACAATCCAGCACTGGCTAGGAGCTTAAACTACAGGAATTTATTTCCTCACAGTTCTTGGAGTTAAATGTCCAAGATCAAGGTGCCAGCATAGCCTGTTTCTCATGAAGGTTTTCTCCCATGCTTGTAGCCCTCTCGAGAGGGGGAGAGAGTGGGGGAGTTCTCTGGTATTTCTTGAAGCACACCGGTGGTCTTCCCAGGGTTCCACCATTACCACTTCATTTAATGCAAATGGCTTCCTTTTAAATATAGTCACATTGGGGATTAAATCTTCAATGCTCCCATTTCGGGAGAGGACACACATTCAATCCACAACACTGTCTCCATAAAGCTTCATTTATAAGATATAGTTGTAGCTGAAGTTTTCTCCAGTCCTGCCTGACCCACGGTCAGGACAAATCTCTCTCACCCGCCAGTCCTGCAGCCACTCAGACCCAACCAAGTAAAAGAGAGACTTATATTGCTTACAAACTGTATGGCTGTGACAGGCTTCTTGCTATCTAGTTCTTCTATCTTAAATTAACCCATTTCTATAAATCTATAAGTTGCCACATGACTTGTGGCTTACCAGTATCTTTACATGTCGTTTCTCATGGTGGTGGCTGGCACCACCACCACGTCTCTCTGTCTCAGCCTTCCTGTTCCCAGAATTCTCTTCTCTCCTTGTCCCACCTATACTTCCTGCCTGGCTACTGGCCAATCAGTGTTTTATTTATTAACCAATCAGAGCAACACATTTAACATACAGAACATGCCACAGCATATAGTGGTGTTAGTTGGGGCAATAAGATCCATGTGAAGTTCTGGAGATGTGAAAGAACACATTCAAAAAGTAGGAAGAAGACATCAGTAAGGTAGGAGGTAAAAGACAGGAAACCCTGAGTGAAGTCACCGGCCTTGTGTAGGAGGTAGCTACTCTGTTGGGATTTCTGTTCATGCCTCTTTATTTCCTAAGAGTATACCATGTTTGGGAGCCAAATACATCATAGTTCAAACATCTACAAGCTCTTTTCCAATTATGATCACAAGTATAATTCTCTCCTTAAGTGAGAAACAAGTTTGCATTCATTCATCCATCCAATATTTACTGAGAAAAGAAAAAGAAAAAAAGATAACATTTTCTCTTACGAGGCTTACAGCCTAAAAAAAACAACAGAAGAAGGAGTCATTACAAATAAAAATGAATCTCCACTGAGCTGTGTGATGGCATTGGATGTATTTTTTGGAGGAATATAACAAAGAAACTTGGCCTAGGATGAGAGTATGAGGAGCCTTCCCTGAGAAAACTTTCTTCCTTTCTATCCTGAATCCTTGAGAGATTCCAACTTGGTTACAGTTCTCTCTTCCTAGTGACAGACCTAACAGGATGTCCTTGGTCACTCAGGTAACAAACCTCTGTTCTTCGCAGTTCTACTGCTGGTCAGGGCTAAAAATCTCTGAAGAGACAGTCTTCTAAAGATCTCAGATTCCACAGAGGCAGTGTTGTCTTCCTTTTGTTGTGCTCTTCTGAGGGAACCTCTGGCCTGTGCCTCTCTCTGCCCGGGAATTTAGACAACATCACTCCTAAGAGCATAGCAAAGTGGCTGCATTCCTCAGTCCAGTCACATACTGGTTCATTGCTGCTCCAGAAAACTAAACAGCCTGGGGAAACATGCAAAAATGAAAACAAAACCATCAGATAAAGGTATGGACACAGAAACAGCACACAAACCGAAGAGCATTGTTGTAGATGAATTTCTAAAATGACTTTATTAAATAAAATACATGGAGCCAAATATAGGGGTGAAAGCCTTAGAGAGATCAGGGAAATAGGGGGAGCCACCAGCCAACGTTACCTCACCAGCTCTGCAGCTTCCAAATGCGAGCTGCTTCTTGTCTACTCACACCTTATTGCCTTGCTGCTCTGCCCTCTCATTGGCTTTCTTAGCCCAGCTACCTCACTCACTTCCTCTTCCTACACAGCTCTGCCACTTTCTGTCTGTCTGTACAGACCTCCAGGTCTCTATGGTTGGTACTGGGATTAAAGGCGTGTGTCACCATGCTTGGCTCTGTTCCTTAGTGTGGCCTTGAACATACAGAGATCCTGCCTGCTAAGTGGTAGGATTAAGGGTGTGTGCTACCACTGCCTGACTTGTGTGTTTACTTAAAATGGCTTGCTATGTCCTCTGATCTCCAGGCAAAGCACAAATAAAATATCACCACACATTGTCAGGGCCTGCACTCCTTTAGCTCCCCCTCCTTCTGTTAGGATCCCGCCCTCCCTCCTGCACATGCACAGTTCAGGGCTTTGCATCTTACATCATCAGTGTGCACCGGTGACTATGTACACGCCTTAAAAGCCAGACGCAGACCCCACCCTCTTTCTCTGCTCTCTCTCTGTTCTGCTCTGCTCCGGGGGGGGGGGGGCGGGGGGGGGGGGCATCTTTCTCTCTCTCCAGGCCTGGCTCTCCTCTTCCCACCGCCCCCTTTCCCTCCTCATAAAACTCTGAGAACTAACACTGGGTTCTGTCGTGACCGTGACCGTGACCGTGACCTTTCCACGCAGTAACCAGCACCACAATCAGCTCCATTTCTCGTCCTTTCACCTTCCTCCTCACCAGGCTTGGGCTGGTTGTTTTGGAGTAGTCTGTACCACTTCACCTTCCAAAGCAACCCTGACACGCTGCTTTCTCCTGTACACAAGCGCCTGAGGGGGAATTAGTCTTTGCTCCTAGTTTCTCTTGTTGGATGATAACTGTTACATGCCTGTACAACACTTCAAACAGCCTTCACCTTTGCAGTTTCCTCTTTCTGGAATGGATTCCTCTGTCTCTTTACCGGAAGAACTCAGGTTCAGCTGATAAACATTATCATTACCTTTGTTATATGAGCCCAGGCTCCCTTTCACTGGAAACCTTGAAGCATGAGGTCAGCCCTGCTCTGTGCCCTCACAACTCCTTCTGTGCTCTCTATTATCGCTCTTACTCCATTGTGTCCTTGTATTGTAATTAGTGTTTGGAATTGGTCTTTCCCCTATAGACTATGACTGCTTGAGACCTAGGGTAATTATGTCTTATTCTTTGTGCCTCCAGTGCCTGCAGTCTCTGCCACTGGGGGGGGGGGGTGCTGAAAAGGCTAAAAATGACTTTGTTGACTAAACATGTCATATATGCATGATCATTTTGTACAAATGTTGATAGGTGGAATGAAGTGATCCCTGGCACTTTGCTAATGAAAAGGGAGAAATTAATGCATAAAGTTTGGGTGAAAAGTTTGTGGTTTTGCTGATGACCGTTCCGTCTTCACTCCCTTAAAACTGCAAACAACACTTAATCCTGATGCTTTTCCACTATCCAGCCCAGGTCAACTGAAGAGTTTTGCTCTTATCAATCTACGTGGAGGCTGGGCACAGAGATCTTAGAATTACAAACAAGAGGTGACTTATGGGATACAGCCGAGTTTGCTTTATGTTGCTGTGATGGAACACTGACCAAAAGGGACTTTTGGGGAGGAAACTTGGGCTTACAAATTACAGTCTATCACGTAGGGGGCCAGGGCAATGGCTCAAGGCTGGAACCTGGAAGCAAGACCTGGCACGGAGGCTATGAGGGAATACTAATGATTACCTTACATCCTTGGCTTGCTCAGCTTCACCTGGCTTGCCTAGCTGTCTTTCTGACACAGTCCAGGTCCACCTGCCTGGGGATGATGCCGAGAGCAGTGGTCTGGACTCTTTCACATCAATCCTTAATTCACTAAATGCCCCCACAGACCCGCCCATAGGTCAATTTGATGCAGACAGTCCCTCAGTTGAGAGTGCCTCTTCCAGGTATATCTAGGATTTTGTCAGCTTGACAAAAAACTGTGACAGAAATGCCCCCCCCCCCCAAGAGGACAAGGGTCTGCTGCAAATCTATCATCGACTAGGACCTCTTCTTGAGCAAGAAATTCCTCAGAATAATTTAGGTCTCTTTGGATCACTTATCAACAATGCTACCAGCCACCTTAATCTGACCTTTCAATTACCAATGATCTGTTGGCCCCAAGTTTCTTAGGTTCTTCAGCACAGGAGAGTACATTGCCTGGGAGAGAGACAGAAACTGAAACAAACCAAAATCGAGTCCAACACCCAGCTCTGCTGCTGCCTTTCTGACGCCGGAACCCCACAACAAAGGCTTTTTGCTTCTGTTTCATTATGTGACAGTCACAGACTGTAAACACTGTCGGGAGCAGAGAAAACAGTGTCTAGAAACAAATAAGAAAAATTGAAGATGAAGCTAGGAATGTGCACGCAGTTTATGCTTTAGTAGTCTGTGGTCATGACAGCTTTTGCTCATCTGAAGGTACCGTGTGTGTGGTGTTCTTTTCTCTGTGGTGTAATGATCGCTGAAACTGTGTGACTTGTGGAATTTGCCTTCAAAAAAAAAAAAATGCAGTGAGTGTTTAATCGCTCAGGGTGTGAGGAACCACATTCTGCTCAAGTGTGCTTCCAGCCCTCACATTCCTGCTTATCAGTGACAGTACTCCAAACACTTGTCTCAATTTTCAGATCAAAGCTGATGAAAAACAGACCTCTAAAGGGTTGAATTGCTTTTTGCATTTCTGTTCCTCAGAAGAAAATACACTACTTGAAAGAACTGCATTCTCTCTCTCTCTCTCTCTCTCTCTCTCTCTCTCTCTCTCTCTCTCTCTCTCTCTCCCTCCCTCCCTCCCTCCCTCCCTCCCTCCCTCCCTCTCTCCTCTTCAGACAGTGAATTCTGCTTCATCTTTCTGCTTTGCTTATTTCTTACTCTGTCAATGTCATCGGCTTCCTGGAATGTATCTTTTAATTAATTATTCTTGCCTAAAATGGTCTGCAGTGGCTTGCTGTCAAGACAAGAATACATATTAGCGAAGTAGGATCTGCCACCAAGGGAAATATCTTAGCTTATTTCAACACAAAATTAACCTTATTTACCTGATAGTAACCTCAATTGATTTTTCAGAAAATCTTTTTTGTTGTTTATATTCTTTGAAGTTGCATGCTATGTGGTTTTTCTACAAAGAGTAGAAATTCAGATGCATGAAAACCCTGAATTATATACGAGCTAGAGGCCTGATTGAGAAAGCATTTGGAGAGAAAACCAAAGTTAGCAGCCAAATCCAGCAGCATAAACAATTCCATTCAGGCTTACTCTATGGGAGATCTTAAAAAAAAGAACACATCCTCCAAATGCATGTTAAATATGGGTAATTTTATACAGATTACATTATTCTCTGTAACTCTATTAAGATAATAGAAGAGACTCTAAATGACATAGCAAAGACCCAGATAAATGAAAACCAGTGAACGGTAACAAACAGAAACAAGTCAAATGATCAGTCTGAAAGGAAATCTCTATGACTTTCATGGCAGGCCTTAAAAACAATGGTAGATATTCAAAGTTAAAAGATTTACTAAACTGAATAGAGCCAACCTTTCCTATGCTTTGTAGAGCTACAATTTAGCCCTCTGGGAAATGAATTGAGGTAGGAGGATTTACATATATTTCTACACTCTTTTCAGTGTAATCCTTCAGCAATGAGTGTACTTTTTCCTAAGAAGTGGAAATGAAGGTCACTCTTCTTTTAGTCCAGGTGCTAGGAACACAGTGAGCATTTGATGTCTAAGTCATCAGGACTGACTGCATGGAGTTGAAAAGTCACCGGACTAGAAAGAAAGTATTCTCTGTCTTCACGCTACTTGCATTATTAATTGGCTTTCTGACCTTGGGGGGGGGGAATCAATGGATTTGACAGATTTTGCTTAAGTATCTGGATATTATGTAAGTTGCTAGAGGTCCAAAGGGTGTGGAAATGTTTTCTTGAGTCAAGTGTTTCGTCCTTGTGGATGGAGACTATGATGAACAGTAATGGCAGTAAAGAGCCTGAGAGGCAGTAGTGAGAACCGGATGGGATAGAGCTGAGGCTGAGGCTGGAGGAGAGACTTGGGAACCTCAGGCCCTCTGGGCTTGCTGGCTGTATTCGTCCTTTCCTGTCGCATTACTTGACGTGATGTTAATGTGCATGAAAAGGAAGTTTATTTAGCTCATGCATTCTTAGAGAGGGGCTTGCCGTCATTCTGCTGATGGTCCTTGGCTGCGTCACAGCATGGCAGATAACTTCATTGAGCGACCACATGCTAGAGGAAGAAATCATATGGCAAGACAGGAAGTGAGAACAGTTTAACTTAACCTTTTTTAATACAAACCTTTCCTGCTTTCAGGGGCACTAGCCCTGTCAGTTACACTGATCCCTTCTAAGAGTGTAATCCCAATTACCAGCTAATCTTCCACCAGGTCAGACCTCAATATCATCACAGGAGGAACGAACCTTTCTATCACATGAAACCCTTGAGAGAGAACTGTCTGTCCATTGACCCTCAGAACCATGAGAAAGAATACTTACTTCTGCTTCAAACCACACAGTGGAAGGTGGTTTGTCATGCAAGAGTTAACTATAATCTTGGATGTCTATATTTTATCTTGCATGCAAATATTGCAGTCACTTTGATAAAAATGAGATTATGAACATACAGTGCAATCAGACAATTCTGCCTTCAAACTATGACTCTGCCACCCCTAGGCTCTGTAGCTTTGGAGAAATTATTCAACTTCTCAAAAAAAAATGTAGTTTTCATCTGAAAAACAGGATGGGGTCTTCTAGTTCACAGAGAAATGCAAAGACTTAAGAAGCACAGTCTATATATTCTTCATGCAGGCTGAGTGTAAGGAGATTACAATGGTAGAAGAGAGTTTACATACCAGCTTCCTTCCTTTGGATCCGAGGGAGGAGAAAAAGGATTTTGTAAATGAAAAGTGTGGATGATAGCTCAAGAACTTCTGAGAATATGCATAGTGAGCAAGTGACTATAAAGCCTGTTCATGCTCTGTGGGTTTATGAAGATGCATTGATTTCTTGTGGTTTATTTCAGGTATAAAACATGTGAATTCAGATTGCTCAGAAGCATATTTCCCGGTTTTTAGCATTATCTGTCTCCTCGCTTTCCATCTCCTTTGGAGCTCTCCACTTTGGGCCCTCTCAGTGCATATCAGATGAGAGCAGAAAGGGGCAGAGGTCACGCCGTCAGTGCACTTGACAGTGGAACTAGTCTGTCTGAGAGGAGGAAGGAGAAGCATGCAACTGAATGTGATTTTTTTTTTCCCCTCTTGCAGGGTAAATTGAAGTCTGGAAAGAGATGATAGAAGGGTGATTTTAAAGAAGCAATCTTGTTTGAAAGATGATTATACTCCAGGAAGGGTGAAATGTGACCATTGAGTATCCCACAGATATCCTCACAGGATAATTAAAGGCACTTTTTACCCTTTCTAGTTTAGCTGGGTCCTCAAGCAACACGGTTGAGGAGGATTAGCAAGGCTTCAACCAGGGGGTAAGCACTGTTGTTCTGAAGCGCTGGCTGCCCCATGGAGCCTGTGAACCACCAACATCAACATTGGCTTGGCCTGCAGGGGCTATAATGGGAACCAGGCCCAGCATGGCTGCAGTCCGGGCAAGGGGCAGGCTCTCTGCTGCAGAACCTGGAGTGCATCAGGATCAGAGGACGACTTCCCTCTGTTCTCCACACTAACCAGGCCAGAACAAAAGGGATGGTTCAGAATCCAGCAGGAGGCATTTGAGTTCGATGAGCTGCAGAAGTCTCTTTAAGCTCTTGTTCAATGAGCAGTTCATCCTTCTTATCTCGGAGAAGAGAACAGGGCATCTTTCTCATCTCCTGAGAAACTTGGTGCACTTTGGAAAAAATTGTGCTTGTGAGATAGTCCTTGAATGTTCAAAAATTTCTTTGCTTTCCTAAAACAAAATTCAACTGCAGTTAAATGTTTAGATTCACCACAGAGCTGCTAAAGAATTTTGCATAATTTTTTCCATTGTGTACTTCTCTCTTCATTAACTAAAATCGGAGAAGAAAACATAAGCTGCTTCTTTTCCCAATAAGTGCTACTACTTTCAATAATCTGTTGTGGTTCATAGCAGTAATCATAAGCATCAGAAGGTAGAGTAATATCAGTGGTTTGAACTTCTGAGTAGAGGTTTGGTGCTGTCTCAGTCAGCTTTGCCTTACTGTGATGAAATATCCAAGTCATGAAAAAGAGAACAACTTACTTGGCTCACAATTTTGGAGTTTGGGAGTCCAAGCAGTCTGGTGCAGGCTTTAGTAAGGTCCTTGTTGATGTCACCACATCATGGCAACAATACGAATGTGTCTTTGTCTGTGTAGTCTCTTTCTATTTCTTTAGAAAACCACAAGAATTCAGTCCCAGGGGCTATACCTTTCTAAAGTTCTAATCTAATCTGATCACTTACTGAAGGTCCTACCTCTAAACACTAACACCATAGTCAAATTAAGTCCCCACATTCTTAATACCATTCTTAGAAATAATACTTTGTAGATTGAACTCCTGTGTGCATTTATGGAGACAACCAATAGTCAAAACATACCTGTGAGGTCCAAGCTCTGTTGTCAGGAAAGGGGAGGATCTCTGGACACTAGGAGACTGTGAGGGATCTTTGGTAGGTATGCGTGCATTATGTTCACCAGTACACAGGTAGAGGACAGTAGGCACATACCTGCACACTAATGGCAGGTAGCCGTATATAGGTATACACAGGATAACGTAGGAATACCTGTAGCTTGACACGCAGGAGGTTGAGTGGATGTAGGCATGCAGACCTACAAACAGACACACTTTTTGTAAGCTGGCAGCATCCAAGGTGAAGGCAAGGGCACTTTTCTCTGACCTGAAGGCCACGTTTATACAGAATTTCACAAAGTGGCATTTTGTCAGCAATAGTTATATAACAGATTGCATCGTTGCTTACTTTGGGGTTCTCTAGACATCCAGTGTCAGCCATTTTGTGATGACTTACAGTCCCTGGAATGTTCAGTGTTAGCCATTCGGCCCATATCAGATATTCATAACAGTTTTACGTTGTCTAAACATAAACTAGCCTGTACAGCCTTCTGTTCCCCTGAGTATCCTTTACCTATCAAGGTCTTGCATTGTTTCAGAATGTGAAATAGCGAGATTCTATTATTTTCCTTTCATTAGGTAGAAATACACTTAAATTCACATTCTAACTCACTATACTCCCCTAATACAGGGCAATGTGACAAAACCCTTTGAAACAATTTCACCTACAGAAAAATTGCAGATATAGGGCAAAGATACTTCAAGTGAAATATCTGAAATCAATTCGCTGATCTCATATATTCGAGGACATATTTCTACAATACAAATGTAAAACTTAGGTCTCGAATGTGGTATTTTAACTTCCCTCTATTCTTTAGATCTCATCCAAGGTTTACCAATTGCCTTCATGATCTTCTTTGTAGAAAATAAAGACCTGTTTGTAGCAAGCTTTTCTTGACTTGACTTTCTTTGGCCGCCAAATAACACAGAGACTTATTATTAATTACGAAAGCTTGGCTTTTAGCTTAGGCTTGTTTCCAACTAGCTCTTACAACTTAAATTAACTTGCTTCTATTAATCTATGTTCTGCCATGTGACTTTTTACCTCTTCTCCATTCTATATGTCTGACTCCCTCCATGTCTCGCTGGTATGCTTCCCCCCGACCCAAGATTCTAACTCCTGAATTCCTCTCTCTGCCCAGAAATCCTGCCTAATCTCTCCTGCCTAGCTATTAGCTATTCATCCATTTATTAAAACAATCACAGTGACATCTTCACTCAGTATAAACAAATATTCCATAACACTTACTTCAAAATCAATCTAGTTATCTTATGTGTTTAGTTTTTTTCCAGTTGAATACATTACCTTAGTTTCCCCTTGACTTTTGTGACCTCAGTGCTTTTAAATATTAAGATAATTTCTTCATAATTAGATCCATGTTATACATTTTTGTAAGGAATACCACTGAAAAAATTCTGGGATATCATTGTATTCTTTCTGATGAAATGTAACTTTAATTCGTCTGATTAACTGATAGCATTAATTAGGTCACCTGATTAAAGTGTCATCTGCTCATCTTCTCTGTAGTTACATTCTCTTTTTGATTAATAAATATTTTTGCAGGTGTGATATTTTAAGCAACATAACTATCCCATTTCTCATGACTTTCAATTTGATTATTTATATCAATGTGCACCCATGGGTCCCTGTTTCATTCAATGGGTTGTAAGCTTCTGTATTCACTTTAATAGTCAAATTACACCAGATTTGAAGCTGGTGTTTGTGTCTTTCAATATATCTGTGCAATCCTTTTAACAATTCTTTAGCATGGGATGTGTCAGGACCATCTAGGCCTATCCCTCTTCCAGCTCTGGAACCAGCTATTCCTCTATGGACCTTTGTTCTTTAAATCAGGAATGGCATGTGAAAACCAGATTTGGATGCTGGTGACACTTATTTTTACTAGGATATCGATGCTTCCTGATCCTCTTAGTACCTTTAAGATATTTTAAGGAAAGTATCCATTAGTCATGACTATAACAAGGAGTTTTACTCAGTTTGAGGATTTTCTTTGAACTCTTTGTGATTATTTTTGTTATGCAAAATAATTGATCAAATTATAGCTAATTTTATTGCAGTGAGTTGCTGGTCTGGTTCAAGGCCTCTGGTTTCTGGTACATCATCATCCCTGGATCCTCACCAGAACTCCTCTGGGATATCCCATGGCTGCTGTGGGTTTTGGAGATCTTCCTGGTTAATCCATAGGTCCAGTCCCTTCACCAGCTCCAGCAGGTCCTTGACTCACTGCAATGAACATTTGCCAGTAAAACTGATGGGACAAAGAGGTGTACTATATGGCAGACTGGAGCCTCCAGTGCCACCAGGACGAATGTAGAGGAGTTGGAGAAGCAGGAAAGAAGGAGAAGCAAAGAGATGTTTCTGTTGAAGCGGTTTTTGTTTTGTTTGGTTCTGTTTTTTGTTTCTGCTTTTGCTTTTGTTTGCTTGCTTGCATACTTTGATTTGTTTCCTCATGTGGTGGGGGGCATGTCAGGGATGAGGGGAGGATATGGGAAGACTGGAAGGTGAACAGAATTGGGGTAGATGATGTGAAACTCCCAAAGAGTCAATAAAGAAATTTTTAAAAACTTATAGCCGATTTATCAATATTTTAGCTTCTTAGATTTATTTTACTCTCCAGAGTTGAGAACAGTTTTCAATATTTTCTTCTATTTTTATAGAAAAATACCACTAAAAATTTGAAGTGCACATACTTCCATGCCGGTGAGAAGTTTTTGTGTCATTTGGAGAGAAAGCTCAGTGGCATAGGCAGACACATTATTTGAAAGGTGAGTTGAGTCCTGATCCAATTGTTTGGATATATAAGTATTTTGTGGCAGGTTCTAAGACTTCCTTATCCCACCTTGGTTCATTATTTATGTAGGAGACTTTAGAAAACCTGTGGTACCCAATATTCACAGACAGCAATTGATGCAGAGCTTTTAGGATCTGAGTAAGGAT
Source organism: Peromyscus leucopus (assembly GCF_004664715.2). Taxonomy (NCBI): domain Eukaryota; kingdom Metazoa; phylum Chordata; class Mammalia; order Rodentia; family Cricetidae; genus Peromyscus; species Peromyscus leucopus. The sequence goes on along the minus strand of NC_051070.1, from coordinate 36,647,743 downwards.
CTTTTTTAGGCTTTCTAGGTATTCTGAGGTACTGCAAAGGCCAAGAACCATCTGACTAGTTATATATTCTCTCAACCACTGGAAACAGCTTCTTCTGGCCTAAGGAGTAAGCTCCTTTTTGATGATAATCTTTTTAAAGTAGCTTTAAAAATGTTACATCTTGAGTTCCTTCATTCTGAAAAATATTTGTTTACTGTGTGTATGTGTGGTCTGCACATATGTGTGGGTGAACGTGTGTTGTGGTACACATGTAGAGGACACAGGTAAGAGTCAATTCTCTTTGTGGGACTCAGAGATCTAACTCTAATATGTCTGAATCATCCGGCTGGCTCAATAGCCCAAGTTTCCAGTAATTTCCTACTGATGATTCCATCAGACTTTAAGCGAAGGCACCAACATGAAGATTATGATGTGTAGAAATGATATATGCAGCATGCTTACTGTATACAGAAAGAACTAGCTACCTTGACAAAGGTGACAACTTTGCTACTTTTATATTACGGGGACCAACACCCTGACAGAAAGAACCTAAGGAAGCAGGAGTTTACTTTGACTCTCGCTGAGAACATACACAATGTGCTGGTGTGATGGGTTCAGTGAGAAGTGTTTCCAGGTGTCTCTCAGATATTTGAATACTTGGTCCCCAATTGATGATGCTGTTCTGCTTGGAGGTTTAGTAAGTGTGGGCCTTGTTGGAGAAAGTATGGAGATGGGCTTTGAGAGTTTACTAAGACTCATTATTTCAAGTTTGCTTTTTCTGCTACCTGCTCAGGGCTTGAGATGAAAACTCTCAGCTTCCAGCTCCTAGCTCTAGGCACCATGTCGCCACCCTGCCATCATGGATGCTTATTTCTCTGGAAGACTAGCCCACATAAACTCTTGTGTAAATTCCTCCATCATTATGTCTTATTACAGCAACAGAAAAGTAGCTAATACAGCCAGGAAGGCACGTGGGTGGGATTTACTCCTGTCTGTTGGCCACGGAAGTGTGAGATTGCTTGTACAACATCTTGTAGAAGCAGGAAGCAAAGAACTAGACCTATACCCTCAAGGCCCATCCCTACAGCCCTACATCCAGCAGCCAGGCCCCATGTCCAAAGGTTCCACAACTTCCTTAAACAGCACCATCAGATGGGGAACAAACACACGAGCCTGAGAGGAAAGGGTAAGCAGTCAAACTAGAAATTTTGTCACTACAACAATCCAAAGAAGAACACCACGACAGATCTGACCTTTGGAGCAACTATTAAACCAGTGTCTTATTATCTGAATGATCGATCATAGAACAAGCAAACTAAGTTAGTGAGTAGAGCCTCATTTATCTGAATAAGAAAAAGTTTTATTCAGAAAAATGAGGCTGATGCTAAGACCTATTTTGTAGGATTATTATGAGAAGCAGATGTATATGACTTCCAACAACTTTCTCCATATGAGCCAAGTGGTATATTGGCTTAAATTGGCTTCTTGAGAGGTCTGTATGTAGTAATAGGGAATATGATTTAACATTAATTTTAGAATAAAATTCTGTGCTGAGACAACTATTTTTTGTAGTGAGTATGCATTTCTTGAGTTCCAAGAAAAGTCCAGCTAGAGAAAACTATAATTAAAATACATCCACTTTCAATAAATTGCGGAGTAATTGTTGGAGGTGCACTGAGGTGACAAATGGGTCCAAAGCGATCATTTTTCTATAATTATTTATTTCATTAAGTTTCCAGTGCTGTTTGTATCTGTGCCACCATCTGTGAATATCATACAATCTGGGGGGAAAAGTGATGTTAGAACAGGAGGTGGTCATGGATACTACTCAACATGGAAATTTATTACGATGATGTTTAAGTTAATATGTATGTACATATTTCTCATCTTACCTGATGCATAAGAGGCAACTGACCTTATGACAGTTTGAAATAATAGATGAAGCATCTCAGAAACGGGCTCAGAATTATGTAGCCTGAGGCATGCCCAATTTCCTGTAGTGTCAAGTAAAATGAATATGAAGTGCATCTTTAATAAGCAGAAACAAAAACTGATAGCCCTTGCCAAGCAGGAATTCTCTTGAGCCGTGTGTGTGTGTGTGTGTGTGTGTGTGTGTGTGTGTGAGAGAGAGAGAGAGAGAGAGAGAGAGAGAGAGAGAGAGAGAGAGAGAGATCCATCAACACAGTTCTTTTATTTAAAGAAAATTGATGGTCTAAGCAAACTGTATTTATACAGCCATCAATTCTCTTTATAAAGATCTTCCACCGGGAAATTTTTGCACCTGTTAATCAGTTCCACGACACAGTAAGTTGAGGGAGCTGCTATTGATGCCTAAATCAGGCAACAATTTGAGTAAGTAGGGAGAATATCAAACCTGCTCGCTTTCAGTCAGTACATTTTTATTAAGCATCCAGAATGAACTAGCTTTGTACAAGGGACTCAGGCAACTCAAAGCCTGTATAATCTAATAAAGAATATATGAGATATTAGAGGAAAAATGAACTTCTAAAAAACAAACCAAAGGGGAATGCATGTTTTTGATTAAAATCATCAGGGCATATTTTGTAGGGTATAAGTTGTGTCTTTTTTAAAAAAAAAATTTTATTTAACATTTTTTTTTCGTTTATTTTACATACCGACCACAGTTTCCCCTCCCTTCTCTCATCCCGCCCCTCCCCCACTTCCATCCACTCCTCTGAGAGCCTTTACCCAGTAACTGATGCGCAGATGCAGAGATCCACAGCCAAGCACTGGGCTGAGCTCTGGGAGTCCTCCTGAAGAAAGGGAGAAGGGATTGTATGAGCAGGGGTGGGACTGGGGGTGGGGGGTGGGGGGGTGGGGCGCGTCAAGGTTATAAGTTGTGTCTTACATGTGTTTGTACAGATCAGGGAGGGCAGAAGAAGGACACCGTTGGGAAGAACCATGATTTAAACACGGTGGTGCAAATTCGTAAGAAAGGAGCAGGGAGGGACTGCATACGTTACAAATCACCTTTCAGTCACTAAAAGTCACAAAGGCCTTTGGCTACCACCGTCCATTATTCTAAGACTGGCCAAGGGGTTCTGCCGTTCTGGACCAGGCTGTTGGGCTTCCAGTCAGGCTGCAGTTAGCAGGGAGGTCCTCTGGGCTGGACTGAAAGAACTCACACATTAGGCTGATTGGGGTGTCTTGGTTGGCTAGCTACTGGAGCACCCGGGGTCACCTCCACAGGTTCTCACTTTTCAATAGGCTAATCTGTGTTTGTTTTAACGTGAGGAAGGATTGTGAGGCCGGAGTATAAGCTTGCCAAGGTCTTGAACCTGGCCCATTACCATTTCTTACTACATTCTGTTGATTAAAGAATATCTAATGATAGCCAAGATTGAAGGGGAGAGTGGGTAATTAAAGTTCACCTCTTACTGAAAGGGAGCTACAGTGTAGATAGAGGATAGCTACAAGGATGGTGGTCATACTGGAGTGGGGGGGGCGGTGTTGTAATTTTTTCTTAGGAGACTGTTCACTCAAGTGCAGAGAGCGTGAAAAGAAAATAGAAAAACTCCGTAAGGTCAGTTTTCCAACTGCACATGCTTGTGTTTGCGAAGTTCTAGAAAAGACTAAAATTTAGGAAATAGACAGCTGCATCAATCATTCACATAAAAAAGAAGAGGGCCATGACAAGGATGCAGAAGTGTTGTAAAGATTTTGGTTTCTTTCCGTAAAGGTAGCTACCAAATAACGAATCCATTCCTCTGTGGATATTTCTGGATTGGTCTTGTCCCCATGCTCTATGATTTTGAGCTGTCTTTTGCTGTCTGTGTCTCTAGGCTCCAGCCTGTCCTTGGTCTTTGGCAGATCATGACCTTACAACATTATGCTGATTCCCAAACAGTGCCACAGCCAGCAGATCTGCTGGGGTGAGCACTTTGGGTGAACATTCATCAGCATTCAGCTGTTCAACAACTGAAAGATTTTTTCCCTCTCGCAGTGTTTGTAAAAGAGTTTCCCAGAAGACTTGAATTAAATTCTAATCTTGGTTTTTCATATCCTGTTTGCAACCTCTTGCGATTATTTCAAAACTGTACTAACTAGGTACTTGACTTTATTCCCTTCTTGATAGAAAGTTTCCCAGCACGATGTCCCCAACTGTGACCCACCAACACCTCCAGGTATTTGGCCTCAACTCACAAATAATAAATTACAATGTTTTTATGTCTTCTGGCAACTGCAGAAATCACATTGGCTTAAAAAGAAGAAAAGTATTTACATACCCTAAGATTTATGGGACAACCAACTCTCTCAAGAATTAGACAAAATAAAATGCCACGGTGGCTTAAAAATACTTTGTTTCTTCTGGAAATTTGAAAAAAAAAAACATAATTGAATTAGGATTTGAAGAAATATTAAGTCACTCTGAGAATGCTTGTCTTAAAAGAGAAAAATCAGTTAGAACTAGGTAAAGATTTCAGATACTCATCATAGTTCCTCAATTGATTAAAAAAATTTATTGCTTTAATAACCCAAAGTCCAATTGCTATTACCAACCCCCATGCTTTTCTCAAATACCCACATTGTTTTGTTCTAATGATTTTGCATTTTCAAAGACTTATAAACCTTATATGCAAAGATTTAATTGGCTGCTATGATGGAAGGAAGAGATGATGAAAATGCCCAATGTGCAGCCTGGGTATAGCAAAGCATTTATCTCTATTTCTGTCTGTTGAGAGGCTTTAAGGTTAATAATTTGGAATGGCTCATTTTAAAGCCACATTGCACTGAAAAAAAGACACATGCTTCCCACTGATAGGATTTTCAGACTGCCTGGGATTTATTGTAATTTTATGAGAGAAAAAAATCTTAATAGCTCAGTGATCAAATACATTATAAAATAATTTTATAAAACCCAAGTATTTATAATTTTTCTAACTGTTCCTTGTAAATTTCACATCCCCCTCTTGCACACTTACGCTATCAGGATTTGGAGCTTTAAATTGCAGCTTTCATTCACTTTACAACAGCATGATGAGTGTTTTATCTTCCATGGGAATTATTATTTCTGGAGGTAATAAGAATGAGCCTTTGTGATACGGTCTGCATTTCTTGAGTTGTTTTCTGTTGTCAGCTTAGCAAAATTAATTAGATTAATTCCATACATCCTCGAGAATATTATGAGATGTTAATGAAGTATTCAAAGGTGGTTGTTTTAGGTGGTGTTATAGACTAATTTTTAAAGACAGTGGGCCCATCTACAGCCACTTCCTTCCTTCCTTCCTTGTCTTCATCAGACAACCTAAAAATTTATTAATGCTTTCATTATGTTTACAGGCTTCTAGTACAAATTTGTTTATGTATATTCTCAGTAAAATATTGCCTGACTTTGAGCATTATTTTCCCATCTGTTTCTTTATCTGTCTTTTAAATAAACCTGAGTACTAGTACACATCTGCCATCCCCCCAAAGTACTAGTACATATCTGCCATCCCCCCAAAGTACTAGTACATGTCTGCCATTCCCTCAAAGTACTAGTACATGTCTGCCATCCCCTCAAAGTACTAGTACATGTCTGCCATCCCCTCAAAGTACTAGTACATGTCTGCCATTCCCCCCCAAAATACTAGTACATGTCTGTCATCCCCTTCTGAAATATAACAACTAGATAAGTGGCTTAAAGAAAACATATTCCCACACTCACCACCAGTTCTAAATATATTCTTGGACACTCACTTATGTGTGTTTTTATTAATTTCTACAGATTATTTTCCAAAGTAATTTAAAAAATCTACATGCATGTAATTCAACTATTAGGTATCACAATACACAACAGTTCACTGCCCCACTTCTCAGAATCTTTGTGTGTGTGTGTGCGTTGCACTTATGTGTACATATTCTGTTCTCATCTGGGAATGTGGATAGAGGCCAAAGATTGACAATGGATGTCTTCAATTGTTATGTGTGTGTGTGTGTGTGTGTGTGTGTGTGTGTGTGTGCATGTGTGTAATTCAATATATATTGTTCAACACATATGTTTTAACTTACTCTTAGAGAATTCCATGGATATATACAATGAACTTTGATCATATTCACCCTCACACTCCTCCAACTTCTCCTGGGTTGCTCCCTCACATTTCCTTTCAACTTCATGCCTTTTTTTTCTCCTTTTAAATAAACCATCAAGTCCAATACAAAAGAATATACCTTCTTCTCAGCACCTCATGGAAGCTTTTCCAAAGTTGACCATATACTTAATCACAAACCAACTCTATTTAAATTGTTTATCTGGTCTTGATTTAATTTTGGTATGTGGTATCTATCAAGAAAATTGTCCAGTTCTTTTAGATTTTCCAATTTTGGGGAGTACAGGTTTTTAAAGTATATCCTTATTATTCTTTGGATTTCCTCAGTGTCTGTTATGTCCCTGTTTTTGTTTCTAATTTTGTTTATTTGGATGTTTTCTCTGTCTTTTGGTTAGTTTGGAGAAGGGTCTATCTTGCTGATTTTCTCAAAGAACCAACTTGTTTCATTGATTCTTTATATTCTTCTCTTTGTTTCTATTTTATTATTTTTAACCCTCAGTTTGATTATTTCTTATTGTTTAGTCCTCATGGATGTGATTACTTCTTTTTTTTCTAGAGTTTCAAATGCTGCTAAGTTGCTAGTATGAGAACTCTTCAGGTTTTTGGTTTGTTTGTTTGTTTGTTTTAACATAGTCACTTGGTGTTATGAACTTGCCTCTTAGAACTGCTCTTGTTGTGATCTATAAGTCTGATTATGCTGTGTATTTATTTTCATTGAATTCTAGAAAGCCTTTATTTTCAGTTTTCATTCAGTAGAGAGGTCTTCAGTTTCTCGAGTTCATAAGCTTTCTGTTGCTTCTGTTGTTGAGATCCAGCTTTAGTTCATGGTTGTCTGATAGGATGCAGGGAGTTATTTCAATTTTCTTGTATTTGTTGAGATTTGCTTGTGTCTGAGGAACGTGATGAGTTTTAGAGAAAGTTCCATGAGGTGCTGAGAAGGTGTATTCTTTTGTGTTTGGGTGAAATGTTTTGTAAATATCTGTTAGGTCCAATTAGTTTACAGTATCTGTTAGCTCCAGTATCTCTCTGTTTATTTTTTGTCTGGATGACCTGTCCACTGGTGAGAGTGAGGTATTGAAGTCTCCCATTATCAGTGTGTGTATGAATATATAATTTATGTAACACAAATTGCTAAACGGTCTTATTAATAATAATAATAAAAAAAAACGGAGCCAGATATTGGAGTAAATTCTGAAAGATCAGAGACAGAACAAGCCACAACCAACCTCACCTCTCCAACTCATTAGCTGATCTTGGGTCCTCAGACTATCACTTCCTGGAATTAAATGTGTGTGTGCTTTCCAAGCAAAGACACAAGATCTTAAGTACTGGGATTAAAGGCATGTTCTACTACTACCTGACTCTGTTCCCAGTGTGGCCTTGAACTCACAGAAACCCAGATGGACCTCTGCCTCCCAAGTGATAGGATTAAAGGTATGTGCTACCACTGTCTGGCCTCTATGTCTAATCTAGTGGCTGTTCTGTTCTCTGATCCTCAGGAAAGCTTTACTAGGGTGCAAAATATATCAACCACAGATTTAAGCTATAGTAGTGTTTCTTTTACAAATCTGGGTGCCCTTGTGTTTGGGGTATTGATGTTAAGAATTGAAATGTCATCTTGGTGGATTTTTCCCTTGATGAGTATGTAGTGTCCTTCCCCTTCTCTTTACAATCATCTCCTTCTTCAGGTTAAGAAAATTTTCTCCTATGATTTTGTTGAAAATATTTTCTGGACCTTTGAGCTGGGTTTCTTCTCTATACTTATTACCTCTTCCCTCTCCTCTATATCTATTATTCTTGGGTTTAGTCTCTTCATAGTGTTCCAGATTTCCTGAGTGTTTATTTGTCAGAAGTTTTTTTTAGATGTAACAACTTCTTTCACCTATCTATTAATTTTTTCTATCACATATTCAGTGCCTGAGCTTCTCTCTTCCATCTATTGTATTCTGTTGGTGAAGCTTGCCTTGGTAGTTCCTGTTAGAATGTCTAAGTTTTTCATTTCCAGAATTGCCTCAGTTTGGGTTTTCTTTATTGATTCTACTTCTAATTTTAGGTCTTGAATCGTTTTATTTCCTTACACAATTTGTTTATATTTTCCTGAATTTTTAAAAGGTATTTACTCATTTCCCCTTAAAGACCTCTGTCATATTCATAAAAGCTGTTTTGGGTCTTTTTTCTTGTGCTTCCACTTATGCCTAAGTGCTGGTTTCTGGATTTGTCTTTGCTGGGTAGGTGTTTTCTTCCTTGGTTTCTGTTTCCTCTTTGGTTTATAGAGTGTGTGATGACTCTATTTCCTGTTTTCCTGGCCTGCTCACCTGGTGTGCTCACAGGGAATGCTTCTGGTGTTGGTAGCTGGGATATTGGGATGAGTTGGGGGAAGGAAGGTTGGAGGAGAAGGCTTTTGTGATCCATTTGGGATGGAATCAGAGAGAAAGGGAGAGTACAGCAGGCTTCCAGCTACAGAGCTGGGGATAAGACTGGGGGGATTTGATCTCAGGAGCAATAGGAGAGCCGTGGGTTCACCCTACTTGTTGCTCTGGGAGGAGAGGCCCTTGGGTTAGCAGGGGTTGCCTGTTGGAGTTGGAGGCTGAGATAGAGCAAAGAGTCGGGGGAAGGAGGTTAGGAGGGGATGGTCAGTGGGATCCACAGGAGATGTGGGCAGAGGGAGAGAAGTTACAGCTGATGTTGTTTTAGTTCTAGGGACTGTTGTGCCCAGATTGTGACCCCCAGAGAGACCACCAAAGACGAGCATGCCGGAATGCAAAAGCAAGGTTTAATTCTGGATATCCAAAAGCAATACAAGCCTAGGCAGGGACTTCGTCCAATACATCCAACGCAGTGGAGGCTGGAGGAAGTGCCCACCTGTCTGCAAGCTCAGTTTTTAAAGGGAAAAGTCACAAGGTTACATCATTTAGGGGTGCTAGTACAGGTACAATTCTGATTGGCTCGCTTCTAGGGACTTCTATAAATTACTTCTAAGGGAGTGGTTGCCCACCACCATTTCTCATTGGCTGCCCTCAGGTGGGGGCATTTCTGTGGTCAGTTACCCTGGAAACCAGGGAGAGGACATTCCATAGTCTGGCAGGCATTACCTCGTGACTATCTTGTGACTCTGTACTTTTACACTTCCTGGTTTCTGGAATCTGAACTGACTGGTTTCAGTAACTAATGGCCTATTCCTAGAAGGAGAAATCTTAGGCCTTAATTTTAGGGTGAAAGCATTTTGGTCTTATTTCTAAGATGGCTCATTTTGGTCTCACAGGGACCAGAATGGGAGATTGGGTCTGTGGGAACAGAGAGAGAGGAGGTCTGGGGCCAGAACTGGCTCTTTTTTTTTTTTTTTTTTTTTAAATAAATTAAACTTTCTTTTTATTTACTCTTTATGTCTTTCACATCAAGCATCTTGATCTCATTCATTTGTCATTGCCTTGTATCCACCCTCTGCCCTTGCAACCTCCCCCGAAATAAAATAAAATGAAATTTAAGAGAAAAAAGGGGAGAAAAAGGGAAAAAAAATCTCATCATGGAAGCTGTAGTGTGGCACAGTGAGTCACACAGTAAGCCCTTTAATCCATACATCTTTATGTGCAAGTGTTCATTGCAACGAGTCATTGGTCTGGTTTGAGGCCTCTGGTTTCTGCTGCACTATCAATGCTGGGCCCTCACTGAGACTCCTCTTGGTTATCCTGCTGTTGCCCTGTGTCTTGGAGATCCTGCAGCTTTGGTCATGTGGGTCACAAGAATATATTATAGAAATTCAGCTGGATATTAAATCTATACCTAGAAATTTCTTGGTGTTTTTCTAGAGGCAAGCCACTTATGATGAAATATTTGGTGTTAGCCAGTTTTTAATATTTCAGCTGTCTTCTGCTATGAAATTCTTGTGTGCCCAAATACTGTAGACCATCTGGCAAACATCTAAGCTTCCCAGACCTGCTGAACTTCTAGGTAACTAATTCCCACCTCCCCACCCCCAACTGAGCCTAGGAGAGACAAGCAGACTCCTTTGTTTCTTATGTAAATGAAGCTCAGACCATCCCCTTCCCTCAGGCTAGGGACAAGGCAGAGAAACTGACTGAGGACAAAAGAGCTTTTTACAGAACCAAGTGTAGTAAGGACTGGAGTGGAATTCCACAGGGGACACAGGACTGCATGGCCAGAGAGAGGAGAAGTAGACAGAGTTTTAGTAGAGGGTAAAGCAGATTTCTTGTAGAGTTTATCAGGGCCAGGGATAAGGAGCCAGGAAGGATGTAGATGGAGGATGAAGGAATGGAGGACGAAGATCAAGTCAAAAGCATAAGAGTTTACTAAAACTATGAGTACAGGAAAACTGGGCACAGAGAGGAGCTGAATGTGAGGAAAGGGCTGAAACTGTTTAGATAGAATTGACCTAGAAGAATAAAGTGAATGGACTAAAGAAGTCAGTGTGCTTAGATTCATTTGATATCCCTCAGATTAGTATCCTTAGCTGCTTGTAGCATCTGTTCTGGACCCTGATAGAAATCTCCTCAAGGTAGGCTTTTCAGGGGAATTCGTTACTTTGGGTCTGCAGGACTGACCCCTTCATGTGCTCCAGCAGATTACAGATGGGGTGGATGTTTGGATAGGCCAACTCATAACCCTAGTTCTGGGCCTGGGTAGTTGCAGGGTTGGTCAATCCACCAGCTCTCCCTATCTTCACCACCAGGGGGAGCTCTCCAGCATTATCCTAGCTAGTTCACCCTGCAGCAATGGGCAAGGAACCGGGTGAGTTCTCCTGCTTTTACACCCTCAGGGTTGGCTCTCTCACACCTACACCTTCAGGACCAGCTCTACTGTGTTGCCCAGGTGAGGTGTGAGTGCTGAAGCTTGTGAGAGGCAGGACCAGCTCTCTTGCTCTTAGGACCTCAGGGCCAGCTCTCCTACCTGCCTCAGGCATAGAGGGGGGCATCTCCCACCCCCCACCCATGCTGCCATATGGCAGGTGAGGGGCAGGCCCAGATCTTTCATGCTCACATTCTCAGAGTGGGGCTCACCTGTGCCCCTGTCAACAGTCAACAGGGTCAGCCCCACCGTGCTGCCAGACTAGGGGCGGGGCCTACTTTCCTGAGTGTTGCAGCTGGTAAGGGCAGTGTCGTCTCCCTTACCAGCTGGAGGCAGGAGGGCAAGGAGGGAGGGTATCTTTCCCTCTCCTCCCCCACCACACCACAAATGAGGTGTGAGACCAAAATGAGCCATCTTAGAAATAAGACCAACATGCTTTCACCCAAAAACTAAGGCCTAAGATTTCTCCTTCTAGGAATAGGCCATTAGTTACTGAAACCAGTCAGTTAGGATTCCAGAAACCAGGAAGTGTAAAAGTACAGAGTCACAAGATAGTCACGAGGTAATGCCTGCCAGACTATGGAATGTCCTCTCCCTGGTTTCCAGGGTAACTGACCACAGAAATGCCCCCACCTGAGGGCAGCCAATGAGAAATGGTGGTGGGCAACCATCCCCTTAGAAGTAATTTCTAGAAGTCCCTAGAAGCGAGCCAATCAGAATTGTATCCATACTAGCACCCCTAAATGATGTAACCTTGTGACTTTTCCCTTTAAAAACTGAGCTTGCAGACAGGCAGGCACTTCCTCCAGCCTCCACTGCGTTGGATGTATTGGATGAAGTCCCTGCCTAGGCTTGTATTGCTTTTGGATATCCAGAATTAAACCTTGCTTTTGCATTCCGGCATGCTCATCTTTGGTGGTCTCTCTGGGGTTCACGATCTGGGCACAACAGAGGGATGCGATACCAGCTACACCCCTCTCATGCCCTCAGGGCTGGGTCACCCACACCCCTGTCTACAGGGTCAACTCCACTCTGGCAAGGCTTAGGGCCCATTCTCCGGAGTGCTGCAGCTGATGAGGAGTTGGGTCAAGTCCCCCACCTGTTGCAAGTGTTGAGGGGTGAAGAGAGGGGGTGCATCTTTCTGTCACCCACACCACCACATGGCAGACGAGAGGGGTGTGACTTGCTCTTGTCCCTGCCTCTGTGAACAGGGTCAGCTTGATTGTACTGCCCAGGTGAGGTGTAGGACCCTCTCTCCTGAGTGCTACCACCAGTGAGGGGCAGGACCAGTTCTCCCTAGTGTTGCAGTCAAGGAGGGGTCAAACTCTGTACAGCCCTATCTTCTTGGCCTTTGGTAGTATCAGAAGCGATGGACATCAGTACAGACCACCGCTGCATCAGGACCATGAACAGCAGCAGCCCAGGCTCTGCTATCACCTTTGCCTTGGGTGGCAATGAAGCCACCCGCCTCAGCCCACTCTTCACCAATTTCACCTCTTCAGATATCCCTCTGTCCACAAGGAATGAACCATTCTGTCTCTTTCTCTCCCATACCACTCCATTCATTTGCTCACTGTTATACCCACATCACGACCCCAAAGAGACCTCCAAAGACCATGGATGTCCAGAATGCAACGGCAAGGTTTATTCTATAAATACAAGTCTAGACAGGGAACTCATTCCTACACCCAATACAGTGAGGCAGGGAGGCGTTGCTCTTTCTTTGTGAAGCTAGCATTTTAAAGACAAAAACTGCAAGCCCTTCAGGGTGGTTGGGGATTTGGCATGGGTGCAACTTGGATTGGTTTATTTTTATCTCTGTTCTCTTTTAATTGGGTGAGGGTATGTAACCTTTGAATTTACTGGTTGGGGGTTACAATTATCATTTTGGGAGCTGTGCGGGACAAGTCCCAGGCTTTGTCCTTGAGCTGCCATGGAGGCTGGCTGGCCTAGCACGTACTGACTGTGGGGGCTGGCTCAGTGGTCTAGGCTCTGTCCTTGACTCACGCACATAACTCTAAGTTGGTGAGGGGTCCCAGACAGTAAATATCTGGCTGAAATTTGAGCAGTCAAAGTACATGCAGAAAGGGAGCTACTGCAAGGACTATGTCTTTTGTTCACGGCCCTCCCAGACACTGCTCGCTCAAGTCTCAGGAAACTGAAATTGAGGTCTGATCTCTGAGAAGAGACTGAGCAGCCTGTTATAGCATCTGCTTGGTCCTTTCACTCACAATAATAGTGCCTATCTGCCCAGGAGCCTGAGTTTTCTCCTCAGAGCCCAGGGCTGTCTGCCCTAGGCCTGCATGTGTGCCTCCTTGTCCTGCTCAGTCCTTCATGGTACTGGGCAGGAACATGCTTTGTTCTCCTGTAACTGGCTCTTTGAGTGGATTCTAGGGATCTGAACCTGCTCCTCATGCTTGTGTGGCAAACACTTTGCACACTGAACCACCCATCTCTTCAACCTAACAAAGACACAGACTTCATATTCAGCTCTTTCATAATTTTTGGTAGATGATATTTTCACTGCTGGCCTCTTTTTTTGTTTTATTTTGGCAAGAGCACATAAAATTTTCCTAACAATGACTTTCCTAACAATGTTTTAAACTGTACAATATAATGTTGAGGTTCTAAGTTGTAATCAGATCTCTAGAAGTTAACTCAACTTGCTTCATTTAAACTTTGAGCCTACTGATTAGTAGTAACTCCACATTTTCCCTTCCTCAGACCCAGGCAACCACTGCCCCACTGTTTGATTTTATAAATTTTATCCAAGATACCTCATTAAATTGTAATTAGGCAACACATGTTTCTCTGTATGGAATGATTTTTCTTAGTATGTTGTTCGGGTTCATCCAGGTTCTCATAGTGGTAATGTTTAGCTTTTTAAAGATTAAGAAATGTGCATATGGTATGTTCATATCATATCTTCTTTGCCTATTCATCTGTTGAAGATATAGTTCCCCATATTGGCTAATGTGAGCCATACAATTAGTTTATATAGGAGTATTCACATTAGTTCAAGATTTTTTATTTCAATTTCTTAAATAAAGACAAAAAATCAAGTTGTTGGGTCATATGACAATTCTATTTTAATTTATTAAGGCATGCCTACACTGTTTCTGTTATACCCACATTATTCTACATTCTTGCAACAGAATGGAAAAGGTTGCAATTTCTCCACATCTGTCCTGGATAGATTTTTGTCAGCTTGACACAGTCTAGAGGTATCTGGAAAGAGGGAAGAATTGAGAAAGTATCTCCTAGGATTAGCCTGTGGAGCATTATCTTAACTAATGATGGTTGTGGGAGGGCCTGTGGAGCATTATCTTAACTAATGATGGTTGTGGGAGGGCCTGTGGAGCATTATCTTAACTAATGATGGTTGTGGGAGGGCCCAGTCCATTGTGAGTGATGCCAGCCCTAAGCAGGTGATCCTGGATGCAATAAATATCAGACTGAGAAAGCCATGGGAGCAATTCAGCAAGCCATGCCATGGCCTTTGCATCAGTTCCTGTCTCCAGGTCCTGGTCCTGCTTGAGTTCCTGTGCTAACTTCCCTCAGTGGTGGACTGTTAACTGGAGGAATAAGATACGGTAAACCCTTTCCTATCCAAGTTGCTTTTAGTCATGGTGTTTCAGCACAGCAATAGAAACCATAAGTAAGACAACAGCCAGTGGACACTTCCAGAATAGTTTTTATGGAACTTTAATCTGGGGGTAAAAGTACAGGCATCACACTTTCTGGCTTAAAATCTGTTACAAAGCCACATTCTAATATTTTTAATTTAAAATACATTTAAAGCTCATCTTTGTGTTTTGAGCCCCTACTCAAAAAGGCTCTGATGGTTTGAATCAGATATTTCCCCCATCGGTTCATATATTTGAACACTTGGGCCCTACCTGGTGGGATTGTTTGGGGAGATTTAGAAGGTGTGGCCTTGCTGGAGGAAGTGTACCACTGGGTGCAGGCCTACTTCTAATTCACTCTCTGCTTTGTGCTTGTGGATGGAGATGTGATTGCTCATCTTCCTGATCCTGTTGCCATGTCTATCATTTTCTGTCATGCCTCTTCACCATAATGGGCTCTTATCCCTATGGAACTGTAAACAAAAATGAAATCTTTATGCTATAAGTCGCATTTGGTCATGATGTTTTTATAACAAAAACAAGGGTCTAGAAATGCATGATCAAATGACTTTTAACAAGAGTGCCACACAAACAAAAATTTTCTCTCCAGAAATTATGTGGATAAACAGATTACTAGCTTGATTTATATCATATACAACAATCAACTTGATATAGATTAACAAGATGAAATCAAGGTATGAAACCATGGAGTCCAAAAGAACACACACACAAATCTTGACATTGAGTTAGATGATGATTTAATGGAAGCTCTCTACTGAATGTTGTATCCCCTAAATTTTTATGTTGAGACAAAATGCTAAATGTAAAGGTGTTTTTGTGTATTTGGAGGTGGTTAGATCATAAGGTCATGAGATTAGTATTCTTATAATAGAGAGCCTCAAAAAGATCTATCACTACTGTTGACCATGTGAGGTTTTACATGGAATAAAGTTATAGAAAAACATGACTATCCATACAGTAGGGTCTTGCCAGACATCAAACATGTGGGGCCTTGATCTAGGACTTTCTAGTCTCCAGAAGTATGGGAAATAACTTTCTGTCACTGTAAGTTACCCCGCCTACAATATTTTGCTACAAGGGACTGAGGGCAGATGTGGAGGGATGGGGAAATGAATGGGATCAAGATACATGATATAAAAGACACATAGAATACATAAATTAATTATTTAAAAACAATGAAAAAATATTTTGCTACAGCATCCTCAGCAGACTCTGTTGGTTAGTATTTGTCAGCTTGACAGAGATCTAGACATATCTGGGGAGAGGAACCTCAGTTGAGAAATGCCTCTAGTAGATTTCCTGTAATCAAGTCTGTCGGGTATTACTTTTTGATTAATGATTGATACAGGAGAGCCCAGCTCACTGGAGGGGAGGGGCTGATGCCACCCCTGAGCAGGAGATATTGGGTGGGATAGGAGGCTGAGCAAGCCATGAGAGCAAGCCAGGAAGCATCACTTCTCCATGGCTTCCACTTCAGTTCCTGGCTCCAGTTCCTGCCCTGACCTCTTTTGATGATGGACTATGGTGTAGACATGGAAGTGGAGATGAACCCTTTCCTTCCCCAAGTTGCCTTTGGTCATGATGTTTGTTTTATCACAGCAAGAGAAACGAGACATGATACACGGACTCAGGCAATAGATATGACATCCCCCAAATAAGCAACAAAATGCAAACAAGCAAGAAGAACTCTCTCAAACCAAACGCTTCTACCCAGCTAGCAGAGTAAATAATTATAATAATAAAACACAGAATGGGAAACATATTGACAAACCAGGAGTCAGATAAGTGATTAATCTCTAAAATACACGGGGAATTCCTACAATTTGAGAGAAAAACTGATAACCGTATTAAAAAGTGGACAAGGTTCTTGTGTCGATGTTCTTTTTTTCCCTATAGAGAACAAACATTTAAAAAGTTTGTGAAAAAGTTCTACATTAGTCATTATCAAGTGAATGCATATGAATACAGTGGTACCACCTGCTTTGTATTATGCTACACTGATAACAAAATACTTACATGGGGATCTCTGTTGGTTTTAATTCATTAATTTGGGAGGAGTGAGGGATATTTTATTAAACATAAACTGGAAATTGTCTTTGGGATCTGGAGACTACAGGACTCTCTAATAAGCAGATTTGCCTATTTTCTGTCTACCATTGGTGCTCAGTTCATATCCATATCTGCACAAAAGCAGAGTCTGTCACTTCTGTCTTCCACTTATTCTTGCATAGTCTCAAGTATCAAAATTGATTTTTTAAAATGTTAATTTGTAAAACAGCAGAGATAAGATTCAAGGATGCTTGCTCAGAGGAGGATTATTTATTAAGGAAAAGACTTACCCTTTGAAAATTATTATCATAATTATCAGTAAGAACCCAATTCTATGTTTATTATTAAGGCAAAGTCCCCATTAGGCTAACACAAGACGGATGTTGATTGCAGTGGGATATCTGACTGAACAGGCTTTGTAATCAGCTTCAAAATGTCAGTCAGGGAGCCAGCGGGGCAGGGGTTATTCTGTGGCATGTTTCAGTAGTTATGTATTTATTTATTTATTTTCAGAACTGTGAAAGATTTCCTCTTGACACCTTCCGTCTTCCTTGTATGGGTAATTGTTCTGGATAGCTTAGAAGCAATATTTAGTACTTGAAGGTCAATTATGTGAAAACAGCTTAGATGTCCAAGGAGCTGCATCAATTCAATGAATATGTGGAGAGTCATTGAATCACGTCCTCTCTGAGTTAAAGATGTTTGTTCTCAGTCCACACTGATGAGTAATTCTACCCCACAGTCACCTTGCCATAATGTTTTCCGTCTCACACCAGGAAAATTGGAGACCTGCAATGACAGAACACTTCAGCCTGTTTACTGACACCCTTGTCTTCACTTGTAGGGCTTGACTCTGTGCCTTGAGACCACAGAAGAGCTTTGGAAGTAAATAATGAGCATGCTATTTAGCTTAAATCATGCAAAACCTTTAAACTTTTCAATACAATAGACACTTGACTTTTAAAAGCTTTATTTCCCAATGCTCGATGTGCTCAGGACACAAATATATTGCCATAGAACATAATTTCTCTCCTAAAGTGTATTAAGTCCTCAAGGAGGAAATTAGAGCTGCCTACTACTGTGTTGCCATGTGCTTAGCACTTACACAGTTTCACTCTGTCCTGAAGAACTTTGTAGAACATTCTGTAATTGTTCCAGCTCGTGCTTTTTCATTCCTTTACTTCATCTACAAACATTTTTAGAGACCTATTATATCATAGAGACTGTTTAAAATTCTGGGCACTTTGTAGGAGAAAATGGATTTATTCCCTCACCTTAGGTGCTATCAGTCTAGAGAAGGGGTAGCCAGTATAAAATTAAATAAATAAAGAGAAGTCTGACCAAGGACAAATGGCAGATGAAACATTGTTGAAGAAGACCTTTTTTGAGAAACTTGTATTTAAGCTGAGACTTGACTGAGTCTGTCCCTTAAAAAGAAAGTGGGAAAATAGTTAAAGTGGGAGAAATATTCCCAGCTTATGTAAAATCCTTCAGACTAGAAAATTCATGGGATATTGACAGTTGAGTTTTTCTCAGACAGGTAAGGACTGGAGCATGTTGGGTATTTGTCCGCCATTGTTAGGAGATTGGATTTGTTCTTAGAGAGTAGGAAAGCTTGCTTCAGTGAAGCCAGGGTAGATCCAGGCTGTGGGCTCATAGATTGTGCAGTAGTGGACTGACTCTCCGCCTTTGAGATGTTAGCGGACTTCTGAAGAGGAAGGCTAAAGACTAGCTGGGATCTGCAAATCAGAGCTCAGAGGGCAGGCTTGGGGTGTAAATGAACTCAAAGAGCACAGAGTTGGAGTGTAAAATCAAAGGGCGCTGAGAAGATCACCCAAATAGAAGGAACGTGAAAAAAAGACTCAGGACTGAATCCTAGAGAAGGGCAACAATTAGAGACCAAAGAGAAGGAATGGTCCTCAAAAGATTCAGAAGGGTGGGTGGCAAGAGCATCCAAGATCTAAGAAGTGTGGTGTGAAGTAAGCATTGAGCTGAGGTGAGCAGGGGAGAGCAGTGAAGTGTCTTCGGTATTAAATGCTGGGGGGAGACTGGTTCCTGGTTTCCTAGACGACAGCATCCACTCAAATTCAACACGTTATCACCTTACAAATCTCGTGTGTTTTCACCTTTGTTTCTTCTGTTCATTTGTAAAAACTGATGATGACTGGGTGAGATATGAACACTGTTAAAGAGAAGTCCTTCATCTGTTTTTCTGTATGAATTCTGATTATCACTGAATTCTTGGGATCATCCTTACAATTGTATTTTGCCATCATGTGCAGAATCTAAAAGTCACCACTTTTCAAATGTGAATCTATTTTAGATGCAGTTTATTATTTTTGAAAATTATCCATGCTCATTTTAAAACATATTAGCTCTTCACCTTCAATGGATTTGAATTGCAGTATTGTAAGAGCCTTGGAATATTAAGCTTATCAGAAAGTTAGGACAAGTTTTCCCTCGAGCATAGAGAGTAGTTTAAAATTCAAAGTGGAAAAAAATTCCATATCTTAAAATAGAAGCAAATTTTTTTTTCTCTGTTTCACATTCTCTCAAGATATCCGCAATCCTTTTTAAACTCTCTATTTATTATTAAATACAAGCAATTTAGCTCCTTTGTAAGGTTATGCAAATAACTCATCCAAAATTAGCATTTAACATGCAGTTCTTATATCCACAGGAATGTTTTGTATAAAGTTGTTTTAAAAAGATTCAAATCTTTATAATTAGGAAGGGAAAATATATTAATAGGAATAAAGGGATACTCTGCTAATCTTCCATATGTAAATTAGCTTATAATTTTCATCATTTCCTTTAGAAGCAGCAGAACAATGGAACTTTTATTCTTCAATGGTGCTGTTTCTCTCCTGCTGGAAAGTCTGTGCTTCCCTGTGTATACATAAGGACAAATAGGAACTTATTTGAGTTTTGTGGGGAAGAGATGGTTGAGTAATTTGTTAGTGAGATTGGCTCTTGGTAATCTTGGGGCACACAGAGAAGCTGCCTCTCACATTCTCATGTCCTAGTTTCCTTTGCTAGTGGGCTGGATCCACCCACACTCACCTAGTTCCTTCCGTCTCCCTGCCCTTGCCCCAGTCATTACACAGAGGACACATATCGTTAGCTTTCTTGTCACCATGAGCAACTAACCGACAGAAGCAACATGCGAGAGGTAAGACTTACTTCGGCTCACTGTTCCAACGGGTTCAGTGCATCTGGCAGAGAAAGCAAAGCGTGGGTGGGGCAGTTGACGTCATAGCTGACGGGGGTGTGGGGGGGAGCAGAAGGGAACAGGAAGGCATCAGGAAAAGATACAGCTCCCCTAGACATGCCTTCGATGATGTACATCTTTCAAATTATGCCCCACTGCCTACCTTACACCACCTTGAAATAATGTCGCCGTATTACAAATCCTTCAAGGGATCAAGCCCTTTATTAGGTCAGAGCACTCAAATGCATTTTTCTAATCTCTCAGATGTTTATTAAGCTTATCAAGTTGATAAGTAAAATTAACTATCTCAATATCATGTTTTAAGGGAACTGTTCACTTCTTTGATGGTCTTTCTCTTTACTTAAAGTCTCTAGCTTGGATTTTGGAAAAGGATCCTGCAGGCTGAGGTGGGTGTTGGTCAGCCATCTAGTTGGTACTGGCTAGATTCTTCCCAGTCTCATGGATCTTACAAAACGTGATCTTTTTCATTCAAGATTCCAGAAATGGAATGCATGGTCCTGGGAATTCACAAGGGCAGTGAATGATTTCAAACCAAGGCAGACTGACAACTATTACAAGGATTTAATTGTCAAGGCCAGCAGTGAAGAAATGACTTCTGAAGAGCCCTTTGATAGAAAAAGCGTTTAAATGGGATTCTTAACGGTTGCCAAGTAGTAAGACCAAGACATGGATGAAATGTATTAAGGATATATGATTCCCCCTTCAGCAAACATCTAGCAAGCTACCAGTTATTAGGGAGAACCCTGGCAAACTAGATAAAAGGTGAAAAAAGCACTTTCTCATTTCAAGGACGTTACTTTCCAGTGGTAAAATGGACGCTCAAGCCGACATTCAGCTGACATGGGTCATGATAAATACAACAGAGGCCAGTGTGTAACAGCAGAATGGAGGGAAGTGTCCTACAACTGCCTTGGGAGCCGAGGAGCTTGGACCACAGCTGCTTTCCTCTGTTTTTACTGTCATCCCCTCCACCTCAAATGCAGGTGTCTTTCCTAGAAAATCTCCATCGTCTCAGGCTGGTCTTCCTTGGCCCCAGTTTTTCTGCAGCCAAAGTCATAGTTCCCAAAGGGAACCTATTTCCCCACTAAAAAGCCTTCAGTGGCTTTCTATTATGCCCTAGAGTCCAAACCCTTAATCTAGCTGCTGCTTTATTGCTGATTTTTACTTGAATTTCCCTAAATTGCCATTTCTTTCCAACCTCTGCACATGTAAAACTCTCTGCTTAAAACAACTGATCCTTCCTCAGAACTCACGCGTGTTCATGTACAAAAAGATGTGTATCTTTGCTTATTCACATGTGTACACACACACACACACACACACACACACAACACAGGCCTCCATCTTCATATCCTTTCCATTTCTTTTCTGAGCTATAGTTACGGATTCTTTTTCCTTCTTGTCCACGTCATCTACACACATAAACCTATCAGACGAAGCTCCAAACAGATGGAAATGGTGAGGTGAGGCCATCCTCCTTAGGAAGGTTTAGCTTGACAGGCATGAGACTGCAGCTGGATGCTGGGTTAGAGGGTCACATTTACAGGAGGTTTCACAAAACGTTGCCTTTCTCACACTTAGGCATCTCCCCCCTGGATTAGGTCAAAATGTGATGGAAACTGAGTAGACAATAGCTAGACATAGCCATTCCTATCCACAATTGGAGATTCCCTGGTGGGAATTAGATACAATGACCAGAAAACTCTCACTTGAAAGTATTCATTTCCATTCTGTCTCTAAATTAGAGAAATGCCAGTGAAATAAAACCCTCCACATTTAGTGGTTGGGACCTTACTGCTTATTTAATTCTACCACTCGGTTTTGTTCACAAAGAAACTGAGGTTCAGGAAAGGACAATGAGATGCCCTTAGCCTCCAAGCTTACAAATTTGTTCTCCATTGCTCTTTCTACCACATCCCATGACCTCACAAACAAAGTTGGCTGAGTTAATTGGGTAACTGGAATTTTGCAATACCCTTCTGGTTTATAATTAGTTGAGATGAGATTTCTCCTAGAGATTATCCTTCTAACCGGAGACCAACACTAGTCCTACCAAACCAGCTATGCCAAGGCCTCTAAGAGATTGATTCAGTTAAGAGCCTTCTATGTTCAGGTAACCAAGCACGAGGCTTTGGGCATGTTTTGTCTTAACACCAAAGCTTGGCAGTGTTAAGGAGGAGAAAGTGTCAATAGTTTGTTTAGGGTTGAGTTTTCCCCCTTTAGGCAATTACAGTAGAAGATGCCTCGGTACCCATTTGGATTGCTTCTGTTGGTACTGTCACAAGCCACATCCACACCAACCTGCCGCCAAACAGTGCTATTAAATCTGCATAGTCCAAATTTTTGTCAGTCACGTGGTCTGAAGAGGGTTCACCATAAGAAAGAATGTAGATTTTATTTATCATTTCAAAGCCTTAACAGGCAGTTTCATGCCCCCCAGGAATACTCTTTGTTGATGCCATGGTCCCAAGGATTCAGGTTATTTTAACTAACAAGAACTCATTGTGAAAAACCCATACAGGAACAACGTAGCAAGTATATCAGAGAATGGAATAATTTCTCTTTAAGCCTTATGGGGAAGATCTGCATTCTGAGTCTGTGTTGTCCTGTATGTAGTTGCTGGATAGCAAATCCAGAGCCTTCCATGCTAATCAAGCACTCTATCACTGGCGTCCAGCCTGGCCCCTGGCATTTTGTGATTAAGTCCATGTGATTTCTTGTTGTTTCTGAGGAATTTCTCTCCGTCTGCCCATTTCCTCCTTTAGGACTCTGGCTTTATTAGAACGTCTACTCAGTGCTAACCCTTCCTGCCTTCTCTCCACAGATGGCTTCCCCTTGTTTGTACTTTATCACTTTTAGTCCCCCTGCTACATGTTCAGCTCTGCGTTTTTATCTCACTTCCAAATCCCTGACAGAAAGCTCTCATTGCCCTACTCAATTAACACCATCCTTTAAAGGACAAAGCTGTTAGGTCAAAACACCTAAATAATCCGCTGCACAGCCACTTGCTAAGCTGGCCATTCGTTCACTTGTTCTAGGTGATGATGCGTCACAGAACATGGTATGCAAAATGCTTAAAGGACAATCTAGATCTGCCTTTCTTGACATGGCTAGAGATGGAGGCCCTTTAGGAGCGTTGGCAAACTTGGGCCGATTGAATCTTCGTCTCTCAAGGAGTGTATGTGATGATGTCTGTCCTTAGTCCCAGGAGATTTTGTTCACAGCACCTCACCTTGATGAACAGGATAAAGTGACCTTAGAACCTCTAGGTAAGTGATAGACTATGCTGCTCCTGTTAAATCCCACCTGGCAGACATTCCAGATCTCTGTTGAGAGAAACTGGTAGCCTAAAAATACATACACACACAGAGACACACACAGACATACACACGCACTCCCACACACTGACAGACACACACCACACACACAGACACAGACATATGCACACAGTCACAGACACACATACACACACACACACACAGACACACACAGACACACATAGACATACACACGTACTCCCACACACTGACAGACACACACACACACACAGAGACACTCACAGACACACACAGACACACACAGACATACACACGCACTCCCACACACTGACACACACACAAACACACACACACACACACACACACACACACACACACACACACACGAACATCATCAATTGCTTTGCTCATTGCTGTGACCAGATACCCGATAGACCCTAGGGAAGGAAGGACTTACTTTGGCTTCTAGTTGGGGCGCACAGCCCCTCATTGTGGAGAAGACACGACAGCAGAGATGTGAGGCCGCAGATCACAACGTGCCGCAGGCAGAAAACAGCGGTGAATGTTAGTGTTCAGCTCACTTCCTCCTTTGTGTTCAGTCCAGGGCCCAACCTACGGAATGGTGCTGCCCACAGTTAGGGCGGGCTTTCCCACCTCCCTAGAAACTCCATCATAGATAGACTCAGGTGTTCGTCTCCTAGATGGTAACCAATAGTAACCATCACAGAATATCTTTGGAGGCCCGTGTATTCAACTTCATTCCACACCGTCATTTAGGCAGCATGAAAAACTGAACTCAAGGGGTTTTTTTTAGTGAAAATTTTAAGTACATCTTATCACATGATTTAGTTTCAGAAAGAAAAAAAAAGATTATTGTCTGGGAACCTACTTCATGATAATTTGTATATCGAAAAACAATGCCCCTGTGTTCTGGCCATCCCTATGGACAGAGGCTATAGGTCATTTATTCCTCACTATACAAAGTAGTCATCATTACTAAATGTAGTTTAAATTGGAGAGACACTGTACATTACACGTGGAAAAAATTTGCATTTTATCATCTCCAGAATGCTATTAAATATCTCAGAAGTATCCATAAAGGAAAGTGTGTCCTACAGCTTGAAATAGAAAATGATTGGAAAAAGTAGAAATAGAGTTAGTATTTTTCAGAAAGGAGTCATATCGTCCCATAAATCTTCGAAAGGAAGTTTTCTTGGGCTCTGCTCTAAGCATTCAAATGCTTCCCAGGAGCGCCTTGACCTTAAATTAACATTTATAGAGTTTAGCTGACATCAAGCTTTGCAGTTTAGTGGGAGGTTTAACGCTGAAGAAGGTAAGTAGTCTAAATTGGTATTGTATATTAAGTCTCAAATAAGAATGCATTTCGGCAACTGCCACCATTTTCATTTATTTCCCCCTCTAGAACAATAATAACAATTGGTAAAATATATGAAATGCATTTTACATCATGCATAATGCATTTTTATATGTTAACCTCATGGAAACAGGAATAGCTTGACAGTAACAGAACATTCAGGCTGCCTTCTACACAAAGGGTGTGTGTGGCAATCTGCACTCTATGACCTTGGTAATGTTGTTTTCTGTAGAGTCTGTGATGTACACACAGTTTGTAAGAAATATTAACCCAACACTAAAATAATAAAGAGGCCCCTTGAAAGAGTGAAGAAAATACATGCTGTTACATGTAAATCATATTACAGATCTAATGAAAATGAGGTGAGTTGCATTCTGTTCAGACCACGAGCACATTTCAATAGGGCATGAGTATCCAGAGAGTAATAAATGAAGTATGAAGATGGTTTTGTAACATTGCTGATGAGGTGCCCCTTGGTTGTATTACAGTTAAGAACTGTCTTCATGCAGTACACACACACACACACACACACACACACACACACACACACACACACAGCAGGGTGGATCAGATATTTCTACAGTATATAAAGCTTCTGTGAGCAATTGATGAAAACAGCCAAACATTAGGCAGAGCCCAGGGAATGCTGCAGAAGAGAGGGGGAAAGAATTGTAGAATCAACCAACCTGTGCTCATCTGGGCTCGTAGAGACTGAACCAACGACCAGGGAGCCTGCATGGGACTGACCTAGGCCCTCTGCATATATGTTACAGTTGTGTAGCTTGGTCCTCTTGTGGGACTCCTAACAGAGGGAACAGGGGCTGTGTCTGACTCTTTTGCTGGCTTTTGGGACTCTACTCCTCAAACTGACTCACCTTGCCCAGCCTTAGCACATGGGGAGGTGCTCAGTCTTACTGCAACTTGATATGCCATGTTTTGTTGGTACTCATAGGAGACCTGCCCTTTCCTGAACAGAAACAGAGGATGAGTAGATTGGGGGCTGGGAACAGGGAGGGACTATGAAGAGAGGAGGGAGGGGAAACTGTGGCCAGGATGTAAAATAAATAAACAAATTAATTAATTGAAAATATAGGTGGTATAAATACACAGAAGAAAAACCCAATCTTTCAAATGTTTAAGTCTGTCAGAATAACTGACTTGGCCTGTAGAAAATATGCTTTTGAGAAAGCAGTTAGAAGTAGTACTGCTTTTAGAGCCAAGCTCTCTAGGCTCTGAGTGGCCTTGGAGGAGGGAAGAAAATCTCATCTGCTTGTGGACTCACTGAAGATGTCCTGTGTCCTCATCTATCAGTTAGAATCACCCCGAGGAGTAGCAGTTCTCTTCAAGCAGAGTGCCTTGAGCCAGCTTGGGACCTGTTTGGGCCAGGGTCCCCAGTGCTGCTCTTAGGGTGACTCAAACCTCTCTATCCATCCTGAAGGTGTGAAGTTGGCCATATGTTCTAAGGAACTGCAGGACTCCTATCTATGGGTTGTTCTTAAGGCCCTTTAGTGAGTTCTCAGTTCCCAGATGACAGCATGGTGGGCAAGTCATTTCTGCTGCAGCCCAGTGTCTCTTTCTCTGGATTCTATGACATGGATCAGTGGTCTCAAGGTTTTTAAAAATATATTTGCCTTCCATACCTCTAAGGCAGGCATGTTCCTACGGATAGTCATAGTAAACAACAAGTTACAATCTAAGCAAGATAAAGAAGAACATTTCCTTTTAGCAAAATGAAATGGGGAGAGAGATAGAGGGGTAATATTAACTAAACATGATGGGTGCTTACTTACAAAAGCAATCATTGGAGTCAAATGGGCCAGATATTCTGTGGATCACTTCCTTATTTAAATTTTGTTTCCAGCTCCTGACATTACTCTTGGGCACTGCCTTATGGCCTCTCTGTCTAGCTTCCTGTTGTAGTCAAGACTACTGGGAAAGGGTTTGTGCAAACTATAACAATTTGATGCTAAAAGCTCTCCTGTCACAAGCTGCTGTGGAGGCCTACCATGTGATGCTCAGACCCTGGGTGTGGGATTAAATTCCTTTCCAGTGGGCAACTCTAACCCTCTCAAGAGATAGTCAACAATTCGCAGCTAACAGTTCTCCTTGTGGGCTTCTGGCTGGCCCTTCTTCTTAGACAGTTGAGGAAGCATCAAGGATGATGCTCCAGTAGCCCAAAGGGGTAGCTGACTTAATAGCACAACCTCAGTTTTCTTCTGCTTTCTTCATTTCATTCTTACTTGTCATTTACTCCAGTTCACAGGGATTGCTTCCAAAATAAACTTCCAGAACAAAGCCTGGCTTTCCAGAGGAGGACAGCAGACTCATATTACGATTCATGGTATTTGTTCCCTTATTTCCACATGCTCCTGCTCCTCCACCATCAAATATCTATCACCTAAACAGCCTTAAGTAAATTTTTAAAAAGCCCTACTTTGTGCACAACTTTATTAAATTTATCAAACCAATATGGTGACATATATGCCATCTTATTAGTTTCTGCTGGAGACTATTGATCAATGAAAAGGCTTGGAGCCACACATCCTTTAGTATCTCTTACTAGCATCTAGGGCATTGTTCCAAACTCACTAGAAAGTCCATGGTTCTGAGCCTGCAGAAAGTGACTCTTTTACAAATGGTTTATTTACTGTGGGCCTCATTTATTACAACCACATAAATGAAGGTAAGAAACACATTATCTTTTATCAACCTAGTAAATGCCTTTGATCTTGAGAGAAAAATCATTAACTGCTACATTTGTACAAACATTCAGAAAATTATTATTATTCCCAGGATTTCTGTGTTTTAGAGAAAATACTCACAGTTATAGCATCATTCATTCAGAACAATGAAGCTGAACTACAAAATACTTGTTTCCTTAAGACTTGAGAGCGTATAGGATATGTATGAAATTAGGTGTTTGTTTAAATGACTAGTCACGTCAGAAGTTATACATACTCACACAGATCTCTTCATACATGATCAGTTAAGCTGGCAGCATTTGCAAGCGGCAATTTTTCGTAGCCCCAGAGGAAGAGTGGGATGATTAAAGTGTTTTTCTTGGACAGGCTTCATTGGTCTTTAAAAAGGAGAAAACTCTGGTTAACATCTGGGCATGATACATTATTGAAATACATTCCAGACATTGCTTCCTTTGGTCAAACAGCTGGAATCCTATTTTTCAAAGCCTCATCATGCACCTTGTCTGGGTTTAGAAAAAAAGAAAGCATGAACAGAAAAGAAACCTACCCTTTATCTAAAGGTATAAAGTATACCTTCCTGTTCCAGGTGTGCAGTATAAAGTTTCATATGTGTTGTTCTTAGTTGGGGTGCAGAAAGATATAAAGCTGATAGGCTATATGAAAACAAGTATAGACAGCAAGCATACAGACTACTGTATTTCCTTATTCTCTCTATATGCACATGTGTGTATGTGTGTGCTTCCATATGTATACATAGAGAGGAGGTATGTTATTTGAGACAGGGTCTTGCTATAGAAGCTCAGGCTAGCCTGGAATGCAATATGTAGCCCAGATTGCCTTTCAACTTACAATCCTCTTGTCTTTGCTTTCCAAGTGTTGGAACTGTAGGTGTGTGTAACCATGTCTGGCCTAAGGTGGTAGATAATATTATCAATTTCACAGGATCTAGACGCCCCTAGGAGAAAAGTCTTTGAATATGACAGCAAGGGATTGCCTAGATCGGTTAATGAAGGTGGGGAGGCCTACATTGACTGTAGATGGCACCGTTCTGTGGCTGGGGTCTTGGACTGAAACTGAAAGTAAACAGACACTAGCCTCCATCTTCCTGGGGTCTTGACCAGTGGTCACACAGTGATGTGATGTGACCAGTCATCCTAAGTCCTACCAATCCTGCCATCACCACCATGATGAACGCATAAGAACTTCAAACTGTCAACAAAGATAAACACTTCCTTCCTTAAGTTGCTTTTTGTAGGTTCTTGGTCACAAAGAAGAGAAAATTAACTAATATACCTTATATCTAGTATTAATCGTTTAGTTGTTAGAGTATTACAGGTTCTAGACAGAAAAATAGAAGCAATAATAAATATTTCAAGCAGACTGAGAATTATTTGTACTGGACTTTGAAGGCTGAAAGATCAGAAAGACAATGCTGATATAGTCTTATATTAGTTATGAGAAAAAGAACTAACAGAATATTGTCTTTCTCTCTATCTAGACCGGTGGTTCTCAACCTGTGGGTCAAGACCCTTTTAAGGGTTGTCTAAGACCATCGGAAAACACAGATATTGGCATTACAATTTATAATAGTAGCAAAATTACAGTTATGAAAGTAATTTTATGGTTGGGGGTCACCACGACATAAGGAAATGTATTAAAGGGTTGAATCATTAGGAAGGTTGAGAACCATTGGTCTGGATATAGATATATAGAAAGTGATTCATTACCAAGCATGTAATACATATTGGCCATTCTAGGATTCATGAAGTAGAGACAGGAGGATAAGGAATTCAAAGTTATCCTCAGTTAAATGGTAAAATTGAGGTCAACCTCACCTGTATATAATCCTTTCTCGAAACAACAACAAACCAACAAAAGAATGAAAATTATTAAGAAGGAGAAGTTCCTACCATTTTTGGAGGCTGGGAGTCTCCAAACCTCCTTCAAGAGAAGATGGATGACTTCGCTCAAGGAAGAGGGAGAGGGAGGTAGAGATAGAGTTGAGTGGGTAGGTAGATAGATGTATAGATAGATGGTAGACTAGATAGATGATAGACTAGATGGATGATAGATAGATAGATCTAAGTGTGCCTATGGGGATATGTTTCAGAAAGATGTGTCTGAGAACTACCTTGAATGTAGGTGGTATCACCCCATTGCGTGATGGACTAAAAAGGAAAAAAAAATCAGTCTATTTCCTGTGGATATAACAGGATCACTCCGGCTGACATATCTTCCCAAACACAATTGGCGGTATACTTGATCTGTGAGTCAAAATAAGCCTTTACTTCCTTAGGAAAGTAATATCCTGATACCTATTGTTCTGTTCAGGCCACAAATATGTTGGATGAAGCTTATTCACATTGGTCAGAGTAGATGTTTCCACTCACTCTACCCTTCTGATTTCTGTTCCCTTCTAGACACACATTTACATGCACCCCCCAAAAATCATGTTTATCATCAGTCTAGGCAACTCTCAGCTCAATCAAGTTATACATAAATTGTCCCAAACTAAGATTACCTACAGCCTAAATTCCAGGGTACAAAAGAGAGGAGACAGGTCATTAACACCTAGCAGCTAAGAATGACCTAATCTCAGCCACACTGTGCTGAACCTCTGGACGGGAGAACATGTTTGCTGTTGACCATACTCAAGGATTCTGAGACTGAAACAGTAGCTTTCCAGAAAATATAGAGCATTACAGAAACGCTGTCCCTCTTCCTGTCGCCTACTGCTGTCTTGTCTGTGCTGTCCATTAGAAAGCCCGAGACAAGGCAAAGGTGTGTAACAGACAAGTTCCAGATCCAGAATCACATTGTAACATGGAAAGTTGGTTTTAGAACTGCAATCAGTAATTCAGAGTTCTGCAGTAAATATCCAAATATAGTACAGTTTGTGTTTAAATTTTTATACAAAGCAGGCAGTTTTCATTTGTTCCTTTAAGACTTTAAAATCATTTACAGTTTAATGTTTTGGAACCTTGTGATCACAGAGGGAACAAAATAAGATTGGATCCAGTCACCTGTAATACTTCTAAAAAGGAAACTAGAATATCTTATTATTAGAATATTATGTTGGGGGATTTGATATTATTAGATTATTATACTATAAATTAGAATACTATATTGATGTTTCATTAACTTATATATTCACAGGGATGGTGGCATTTGATTGTAGTCCCAGTACATAAGAAACTGAGACTGGAGAATCCATCACAACATGTAGGCTAACCTTGGCTAGGTAGAGACACTTTGTCTTAAAAATAAATTAATATACTCACATATTTATTGAAAGGATAGTCCTAAACTTTGAAAAAATAGGACTCAGTGAACAAAAATGAACAATAGCAAAGTAACATGAATTTCTACTGGCTATAAATCTAAGGAGCGATAAAACTTCAGGTTTAGGTGTCCAAATTTCGTACAATGAATGTGATTCCAGAGCTCCTGTCCCTGACACTACTGAACCCAAGTTCCTACAGAGCCGCCATACGCTTGCCTCCTTAATTGGCTCTTAATTAGCACCTTGTAGTAACTTTTCAATTGGCCACCTGATGGCCCTTTCTCTATGCCTTACAAGAATACTATCTTTTAAATATTGTAACTTTACACATTCAAAAGTAATTATGTACTCACTTTAAGTCAATGCCTAATGTTAGAAGATGAACTGGTCTTCTTTTTAGTGAGGGAAGCTAGAGAGTAGAAAATAATTTTGGAGTCATAAAAACTTAAATTCAAACTCATTTATGGCATCTCTTACCTGTTGTCTTGGTAGGGTTTCTATTGCAATGAAGAGACACTATGACTGCAGCACCTCTTATAAATGAAAACATTTAGTTGGGGGTGGCTGGCAGTTTAGAGGTTTAGTCCATCGTCATCACAGCAGGAAGCCTGCAGGCAGTTGTGGTGCTGGAGAAGTAGCTGAGAATTCTACATCTGGATCTGAAGGCAGCAGGAAGAGTGACACTAGCCTGGCTTGAGCGTCTGAAACCCCAAAGCTCCGCCCCCCCCAGCATGCCAGTGACACAATTCCTCCAATAGGCCACTCCCTATGAGCCTATGGGGCCATTTTTATTCTTAACACTACACCTGTGGTATAACAATGTGTTTATCCAAGGGTTTCTCACTTGTAACACTTTAACATCTTAGGCCAAATAATTCTTTGTTGTGAGGCATTATCTTGCACATTGTATGATTGATGATTAATACAATCAGACATATACATACTAGATGTCAATGGACCCTGTCAATCTTATGACAATCAAATGTATCTCCTCACATTGGTAAATCTCTCCAGGGACACAGAATTGACCCTCCCCATGATAGAGATCCATTGTACTAGAGTATGTTTTATTGGTTAATTAAGAGTCCTTCATATTATTGTTATAATGATGAGGTGTGTGTGTGTGTGTGTGTGTGTCCCTTAGCAAAAACCCAAGCTAGCAAATTAGCACATGATTAATAAAGTAGGGTACACAATCCCTTGAAGTAAATTGTAATATGCTTAATTATGAAAACTTCTTTCCAGAAATATAGCATGATCAACATTAACTGGTCTATTTAATTTTATAATATTACATTAGAATATTATTTATCTTAATTACTAAATTTTTGTCACCACCTTCAAATTTTGTCTCCAGCATTGACCTGATGAATGCTTAATCTCAGATCCCATAGCATCTTTACTAAATCGGAATTTGCATAATAGCAGGTCCCTAAATGATTGAGATACATGACAAAATTGCAAGAAGAAACGCTGTGGTTGAGTCAGGAAGTAGTGCTGGGAGAAGCATGTGGAGGGGATGCAGATGTGTGTTAAAAGAGTTGAGGACTCTGAGGGCAGCTGGGGGCCATTTCAGATATCTGTTCTTCAAGTCTTCCTCATAAGCTCTGTGTAATTGGTGGAAACGCCGAGAGAGCTGTTTCCCTGGGGACTATGCAAGACATCTGCTCTTCAGATGCTTATTTGATAAAGTGAGGTACCAAGCCAGGGAAGGAGTATCCCCTCCTTGCCTGTGACAAGCACTGTGACATGTGTATGAGAAGTCATCAGGGAGTATGGCAATTCTCTGGAACAACTCGTTTGCTTTGGAAGGAAGCTCTGGGAGACTGCTTTCTTCTGGAGGGTGCTGGTGCCCTCAAGTGGATCTGTGGGCTGCAACTGGGCTGAGAAACAGGAAAACACAGACCTATTCTGAAGACAGACAAATGTGAGTAGGGTTTTCATGGGGCCAAAGGCCTGCACGCAGTATGCTGGTGGGCAAACGAGCCACTGGAGGTACACATGAATCAAGAAAACTTCGCGGGTAACCATGGCTGGTGGGATGGGGCAGACACAGGTAACCTATAGTTATTTATTTGTATTTGAAATTTTGGCAGTTTACTGTACTCTAAGCAACACCGTACATATGGTCAATGCTCAATAAACACTAATTACACGACAGCATGAATCCTGGCTTGAAGCACTTGGTTCTGGCTATATTATCAACCCAGATGTTGTTGCATTATCATATCCCTGACCAGTGGTTCAGTCTCTGCACCTAGGCAGAGTTCAGTTGTTTCATCTGAGTTTTTATAGATAGTTTTATGTATAGAAAAATTACACAGAAAACTGATATGTCTCTGACCTGTTTTTATCATCTTACTAGAGAATATGTATAGCTACTATTTTGAGTAATAAAATACAAATTTGATTAAAACTTAATTAGCTTCTCATTCTGTATATTTTAAAGTATAGCAAACATGTAATTAATTCCACACAAGTCTCTCTGCATGTGTACACATATATTTGTTGAAAATTATTAAATATGTATACATATATGCATATTTTTTTTAAAAGTTGAAAATCCTAATGAAGATTATGCTTTTAAGCTCTCACTTAGCAGGCAAAGATATTCTAAGAAACTGAAGTTTTTCCCAAATAATTAAACACTATCCAGTGGTAAAAGCAGGGATTAGAATTCTGTGCTTGAGTCTCTCCTGTCCTTGGGCTCCATTCTCTCTGCTACTTTACCTCAGCAGAGAAAAAAGTAAACTACAAGAAAGCAAACTATTTTAACTATGAAAGGTGACCTGAAGAAAAATCATTTCAAGACCAAGTCCGTTGCAGCAAAATTCATTAGCCTCCTCCAGGATGAAAGCTGGTGTCTGGACGACATTCCAAGGTTACTAATACTTGTCAGTCCGACGACTTGCAGACTGTACATGATGGGGAATCTTTGGGGTTTGGCATCAAAGGAGAAAGGATGTAAAAATGGCCCTGATGGATGTTCTGAGGTTGTTTGATCTAAATCCAGAGAAAATAGCAGCTATCACAGCTGATGGAGTACCCGCTATGACTGGGAAGATGAATAGGAGGGAGGAAAAAAATTAAAGTCAGAAAAGCTTGTGCCAGACATTTTATCATATCTTTTTATTTTATTTTTTACAAACCAAGCTTGACAACTTGGAAATCCCTTTGTGCGGTTTATAAAATAATGAATTCTAAATGAAGGCCCAGATTCACCAACAGACCAAGCAATTATGTAAACAATTTCTATTCCCCAATATGGCTCCTTGTCATCGCATTTTCTAGTCAAATCACTTCCGTGAGGTGGAACAGTAATACATATGATGCATATCTTTGAAGTGTGGGCTTTCAGACATGCTGAGGTGCCAGTTTCCCAGCCTCCTAGTGACAATAAAGGTACCTGTCCTGTATTTCCGCTTCTGATTTACACTCGGGGAAGAGTCAACTGAAAGACAAAAGTGCTGGCAGATCATTTGCATTCTTGTATCATTTTTTCCTGCGTTTAGTGGCATGCATTCTCCGGTATCTTTACCCTGGCTGCTTGTTAGTGCAGACTTACTTTACATGTGTGCGTACGTACATACGCATGCGTGCGGTCACATGTACACACACCAGGGCACACACAGGCACAGGCTCTCACACATGATTCTTTCAAGCTACAGCTAGCGTGAGGTTGCTTTAAAAGTCCTTCCCTGGGTCCGTGCTGGTTGGTTCGTTAGTTTACAATCTCCCGGAGAACAAGTGCCCAGTGTATTATGCCCTTTGTGTTCTCCCCACACAGTGAGTGTTCGATAAACGCTATTGACTGACTGACACGTCTCCCCCTTTTCCCTTTGTCTCTGACACCTCTGCTTTCTTTCAGAAATAGTATTTTTTAAAGTGGCAATAGTCCCCACTCCGGGCTTATCAAAAGCTCTTCTCAGCCTCTAACTTTTTCTTTATGTAAGATTTTTTTTTTTTTAACAATGGACAAAATACAGGTGGAAGGAAACTGATATTCTAGTGCCCCTTAACAATAAATCCTGTTTTTAATTGGAGCATGGCAAGGGTCTTGCAAAATGGAAGCTTTTACCCCAAGAACAATGAGAGCAGGAACATCTCTGTTGAAGGAGCCATTAAAAAATAATAATGCCTCCTGCCTGCCCTACCCACTCCAATAACTGAATTCAGGCCAGGGTATTAATGGACAGCCTGTTTTATTTTTCTTCTGTTATACAATGGGTCAGAGACACTGTCTATACTCAGTGTCTCTCACAGAACTTAAATAACAGTTGGTTCTCCTTTTGAAGGAGACACCCAAATCACAATTATTTTTTTTATCCTTATCTTTGGAAAAGACTTGGTGGTTCAGTGATACCCAGAAATGTGTGGACTTTTCAAGAAGATTAAAGTGTAGTCCCCATCAAGTTGAACATTGTTTGATCTTTCACGGGCGAGGCTGTGTGCCTTGATGGCTGTTTGCTTTCTGTATTACAGCTATTATGGATTGTGTAGTTGTGTTGATGATGGCTAAGGCGAAACTGTGCCCGTGTCACGTCCCTCCATCTGTGTCAGCCTCCTGTGAAAGGTGCTGGTGAGGAAAATCGCAACTCGATGTGGCACCTGCTTTTCACAGCAATTATAGCTTGGGGCAGCGTTCTCTCGAGGGCTGCTTCTGCGTCCTCTTTCTCCTCTGCTCACAGTCCTTGTTTGATGCTGACCAGAACAAGAGAATATTCAGAAAAAAAGACATACATGGAAGGGATGAAGATCAGCAGACAATGAGAATGGGACGGCATCTCTAACTTGGTTCACTTGCTGGCAAGATGTCTGCCTGGAGCAGATGCTGACACCGTATCTATAACCACTGACGCTCCCACTCCTATTCAAGTCTTACTGGCACCACCATAAAAATGATGACTGTGAGGTGTGCTGGCTCCCACGTGTAATCTCAGCGCTTGGGAGGCTGAGAGAAGCGGATCAGGGAGTTCAGGGCCAGCCTAAACTACATAGCAAAATGAGACTCTCTCTCAAAAAATGAAAACAGTGTATATTAGTTTGGGTAAGGCTCAACACAAATTCTAGGGCAGCAAGTGTGTTTAGGAATCAGTCTCAGAAGGTGGTACAGTAGGCCTCAAAGGTCCAGTGCTCTTCACAACGATGGAGGTTGTGAGACAGATGCTACAGTTTCTGAATGGCACCTGGTGTCTCTCCCTGCACTTGGAAACACAGCAAGTTATGAATGATGGTATGAAGAAAATGAAAAATTGCAAGAGATATTGGGGCCCCAGCTTGCTGCCCAGGTCTCTTTCCCTGTGGGAGGTACCTGTGGAGTGATATTCCTGCTCAGACCAGACTCAGGAGAAACAGCAGTTCAGACAATAGACCATTCCACGGAGCCAGGACAGACATTGCCAAGTACAGTTGTGAGAGGGTCTTGGAATTGCCTTAGGACTTTTTGAACCAAATAGAAGAAACTGAATTAATGGAGGCAAGAACAACATCTGTATTCCTAAGGGCCAGGAAGATACAGTGTGCACACCAGGCCAACGCTGGGGGATGTCTTTCTGTACGCTGTGAATATATGTTGTTCCCGTTGGTTAATATATAAGCTGCTTTGGCCTATGGCAAGGCAGCTTAGAGACAGGCAGGAAACCCAAGGAGAGAGACAGGAAAGAGAAAGGCAGAGTCTGGGAAGATGCCAGCCTGCTGCCCAAGGAGCAATGTGCCAGCAGACCAGTAAAGCCATGGAATATAGATTAATAGGAATGGGTTAATTTAAGATATGAAATCTAGCTAGCAATTGGCCTGCCATAGGCCATACAGTTTGTAAATAATATTAAACTGCTGAATGCTTATTTTATAAATGGCTGTAGGATTGCCAGGTGTGACCGGAGAAACTTCCAACTACAGGTCTTGACTTGGGAGGTGGCCACATTTCACAGAAGAAAGCCATTGTGCAGATATAGTGGATAACCAGCCCACAGGCACACAGCTGTCAGGAAGGAGAGCAGGCATTATGCAGTCTGGTTCGAGCCTGTTCTTGTGACCACTAGACAATTGTCACAGGGAAATATCACATAATGACATATCTGCTGACCTTCACATCTTGTCATTTTCTCCATAACAAGGAAGAAATGAAGGTGTGGTGTCTTGGGATGGACATAGAAGTTTCCTTTGTGAGATTCCTGGGTCTTGGTGTCATCTCTGGGGGTTACTTCTCAGATAATGCTCCTTATGATGCCTTCTACAAGTCAAAGTGTGATTTACTAAAGGAAGTGGGCCCAGGATAGTTCATTAGAATATGCAAGGGGCCCATGCCAGAGTCATAAATCCTTCACTTTTTTGTCTCCTCTTTCTACTGTTATCCCACTACTTTAACGTACATATCCATTTTCCTCATCAAAATGATTTGAGTAAAGATGTTGAAACCCATACTGTTTCTCAGACAGTGAGTACAATCAACCCATCAGGGAAATCCAGCCAGTGAAATCCTCTAATATTCATGTCTGGAAAATATACAAGATGTGATAATTATTCAGGTGAGGTTTTTTTTTCCTCCCAGGAGGACAGGTAGTTATTTTGACAGCTAATTTCACTGTTACAGATAAAGTTTACACTGTCAATTGATGGGAACACACCAGGTAATAATCATGAGCTCTGAGGGAATAATCTTGATGCCATTTCCAAATGTCCTTTATGGAAGCATATGGCCACATCCTCCACTCCATCACCAGGTCAATCCACACTTGCACTTTAATATGGTGTGTTCTTCATGCACCAGCGCAAATTTCCAAGCTCCTCACATTTGTTTTCTCTCCCATGATGCTGGAAAGTTGCTTAAGCCTCTGATTATTGCCTTGCCATGAACTCTGATCACTCTTCTGGATGGTAGGCTTTCAGATGTCATCTTTAATTTGCGATATTAATATTGAACTCCATCACCGTTCAGTGGTTTTACTGAAGTATTTACATATAGACTAGCAAAGTGTTTGAGCGGTGCATTGCAAACTGTCCGTTCCTAATTGGAACCGTAAAGTTTCCCACAGCATCTGGATGACATGGATATGATTTCTGGTTATAAAGCAGCCACGGAAGTTTGCTTTCAAAACAAATGAGATCTGCTTTTACAGCTCTGGATTGCCTCACCCATTCAGACCATTAATGACGGGTGGTGACAGGGCCCTGAGAACTGTTTTTTACAATCTCACACACTTTTGAGAAAGATTAACTATCTCAAAGAGTTTTTTACTGGGAACCACATTTAAAATTAATGAACTAATTAGTTAAGAAATGTATTACTTTATTATGGAAAGAGAAACCTTGCACCATAATGATCCTATGAAATGCATGAAGTGTCCTTTTATTTTATGGCATTAGAGGAAGGTGGACTTGTTAAGGAACATTTGGACTGCTGCTATTAATTATCTGTTTAAAGATCACCTCACTCTGTGAGAAAGATGGATTATCAGTCACCGTTTGTGAGTTTCTGAAGGATGAAAGAGAGAGAGAAAGGATAGAAAAGGGGCATCTTCCCGCTGTGTTGTTTGATGACCTTGTGCCCTGGTGTGTTTAAATTGCTTACTTCCTATAACTCTATAAACTTCTGTGTTTTCATTTGCCGGATTAGATTGAAGTGTCAACTATATTTGATGAATGGCATTGGTAATATATGTTCATGTTCGTCTTTGCTCTTTCTGCTTTTATTTATATAGAGTCAGTATAATTTATTTCTCCTGAAAAAGCTTTCAGCAAAAAACATTTTTTAAAGTACAAATACTTTTTAACAGGGCTCTGGGGTTTGTGATGATCAAATCACTCATGCTTCCTTCTTCTTTTCAAGCTTCCCCAAACCTTGCTTACTTTTTTTTTTTTTTTAAACAAAGGACCAAAAAAGAACATAGGGAAGCTCAGTGGTTGCACCCTAGCAAAATGAACAGATAGCATTGGAGGCAAGACTCTAGCTAGGTTTGTGCACATTAGTGAAATGAAATGAAGAATTGCATAATTATCTGGATAATTTAATTTTAAAATACCAGTCGGAAGCTTTTCCTCTTCAGATACTTTATTCTCTCTTATAGCAGGCCAGACATTGACTGTGGACTTATTCCCTCTCTCTCTCTCTCTCTCTCTCTCTCTCTCTCTCTCTCTCTCTCTCTCTCTCTCCTTCCTTCCTTCATTCTTTCTTTCCTCCTCTTCCTCCTCCTCCTTGGTAGTTCTAGCTAAATAAAAGGACTTTATTTCTTTCTAAGGGGCCATTGGGAAGGAAGCCCTGGTAATTTTGAGGTTAAAATGGAGTGCTTAAGTATTCATACAACCACTTACTCTGTTTTTTGTTTAGACAAAAAAATATTATGTTTTGGTTAGTTGGCATCCAACCTATTTCAAAGATGTCTGTGATGTAATGGGAGTGAGAGAGGGAGGGAGAAAGGGGGAGAGAGAGAGAGAAAGAGAGAGAGAGAGAGAGAGAGAGAGAGAGAGAGAGAGAGAGAGAGAGAGAGAAATGGAGGAACAGAGATTGCAATGTCATCCTATTTACAATGTAAAAACTACCCCGCCCCTCCACCCCAGTAGTTGCTATGAAATAGACAAATAAACACAAGGAAAAGTTAGGCAAATGCCTTGCCTCTCCTCTGTATCTTTCCTCTTGGCCACCTCATCCTTTTTTTTTTTTTTTTTTTTTTTTTTTTTTCAAATATTATATCTTCATCTTCAATCCTAAGACTCTTGTTCATTTCTGGTTTTGTTTGTTGGTTTTTTGTTTGTTTGTTTTGTTTTGTGTTTTTGTTTTATTTGCCTTCCAAGTATTTCCCCTGCTGATTGGAATCTGAGACTTTTACAGTTTCTTAAAGACTGCAGAGATATACACGTGCTAATGTGCCCAGGTTAAGTCAGTTCAGTCACATAATAACATGTATGCAGCTCTGTTTCTGCTTCGCATGTGCTTTTGCCTCTATGCCACAGTGATAAACATCACTGGGATCTACCGTCAGGTGTCAAAATCACAGCACATTTAGTTATAGATCGTATTGACTTTTGTTGGGGATTCATGAATCCGGGTGGCCTCCTTTCTGCAAAACAGACTGGCCATCCAGCTGGGCAACAGTGGCGTTTGTATAACAGGGACTAGGGGACAGAGAGAGACTGGAAAAATAAGTGGTTAATGAAAGTTGGGTTTAGGTTACTTCGGTGTGCATACCATTTAAGTGGAGTCTTATTTTCTAGAAAAAAAAAATGGATCTGTTTGGGGATCTATGCACTTCCTAAAATTTTAGTTGGATTATGTAGCATTTAGAATGAATGCTTCCATTTAGGTTTGATCTGGTCTGTGGGGGTATTTGGGGAGCTCAGTCCACAGCAGCCTCCCCAAAGTAAGATTCATTCCCCAGAAACCATCCACCTTGTTTATTGAGACAGGTCCTTCATTGGCCTGGGATTCACTTATTTGACTAGAATGACTGGCCAATGAGTCCAAGGCATGCTCCTGTCCCAGCATTTATGGGTTAAGATTACAGACATGTATCAATACACACAGTTCAATTTATTTTTTATTTTTTAAATTAATTCTTTGAGAATTTGATATAGGCATACATATTTAACTCCCACTGTCCCCCTTAATCCTCCTAGATCTACCACTAATGCTCCCCAATTTCATGTCCATTTTTAAAAATAACACTTGGGTCCAATTTGTTCTACCCATATATGCTTGGGTGTGGGGCCAGTCACTGGATCATGGTTGACTTACCAGGGGACATACCCTTAAAAAAACTGATTGGCCCTCCCTCAGAAGACATCATTTATTGTAGCAACTCAGCTAGGAGTGTAGCTCTTCCAACCTCCAGGCTGCAGTGTTGACAGACTTGAGCTTGAACAGGCAACTACAGTAGCTGCGAGTTCCTGAGTGCGTCAGTTCTGCTTTGTGAAGAAGACTCTGGTCTTCTCCGACCTCTGGCTCTTATAGTCTTCACCCTATCTTCCAACATGGTCCCTGAGCTTTGAGTGGAGCAGGTACGATATAGACGTCCCATTTGTGGCCAAACATTCACTTTTTGTCTGCACTTAGACCCGTTTTGAATTTTTGTATTAACTGCTGTCTACCACACAAAGAAACTTCTCTGATGAGGTAGGTCTGAGGGCTACACTAACCTATGGGTTTCAAGATATGAATTTAGAAGACAGTTTGATACTGTGTCCTTTTAGCAATTTAGTAGTAGGCTAAATGTTGGGGATGAAAGGCTACCCAACCATTGGTTCCTGGCCAGATTATAGTGCCAAGTGTGCATTTTCTTGAGTGGAGTGGGGCTTAAATCCACTTAGGAAGGGCTTGGTGACCCACATGACGCTAGTGTCACTATCACACACATGGACTTGTCTAACAACATCAGAGTGTTGGTCACTGGTGAAGCTCACAAGGCTCACAGCTAGCGGTCTCCTTAAAAAGTAAACACAGGGATTCTGGGAACGGCACTCAGGTCCTCATGCTTTGAGTTGTGTCTCCTGCCTCCATAATTTTTGTTAAACAACATTTATCTACAACCTGTGTACTGGGCACGTCAGATATACAGCTTAACTTCTCTAAGATTCTATGAAACAAAAAAGGATGATGCACACATCTTGGAAGATTTTGGACTTTTTTTTTTTTCTGACACCAGACAGTCAAAGAAAAATGAAGAGAATGTAGGAGTAGCAAATTACAGTCCTGCATGACTAACAACTAGAAATAGTGCAATTTCATGAATTTAAAAAATTAGAAATAAGTCAAATTTCCTTCTCAAATACCTGAAGATACAATGAAGGATGTGTTTAACTTTTTAAATTCAATAGTTCCCAAATTGTATGATCAAATTGTAAAATGAATTTGATCAAAGTCTACCTTTGCTTATTTGTATGTAGCCAGTTAGAATTCCTGCTCATGTGAGAAAAAAAAATATGCTAACACTGGGCTACAATGAAGTTAATTCTAAACCACTAGGAATAGATAAGTACACAAGCAATCATTTGAAAGAACTTGAAGCTATAAATATATGGAAATGTTTATCTTTGACTCTGGAATGAATATCCTTATGTGTTGACATTTAGACATCTAATAATTTCCCATCTTTAACAAAATCTGAACAGAAATCTTCAGATTTTATCATCCCACACACTAGCACTAACTGCTTCTACTGTAATTTCCTATATTATGTTTTTTGGGAAGATTTTTCGGTTGTTTAGTTCAAAAAGTTAAGTCTTCCTCAGCCCTATGTAGTTCTCAGATGCCACATCCCCTATTTCAGCAAATCAATTCTGTCTACCCTCAAATGATGACCAACTATGGTCCAAGCTGTCTGCTTCTCACCATCTCAATCCTACTACTCCATCCCGAGTCACCAAAGTTTGTGTAACTCACATCCCTGCATCTATTTACTCCTAAAAAGTCTATCATGAACAAAGCACCAGAGGGACTCTTTAAAACACAAGCTGAAGCTGAAACACCCTCCAATGACTTCTCTGTCTTTACAGTAAAAGCCAAACGCTTTCCAATGCCTTGGATTTCACCACTCACTTCCTGAACACTGCTTACTTTTCTTCCCTAGACTCATTCTGCTTCTGTCGTCTTGAAAGTTCTGATGTTTTCCCATCTTGAATACTTTCTCAGGTGTCCTCATGCTTTATCTCAGTGTCCTTTTGATACATTTGCTCAAAAGCCAGTTTACCAGTGAAGACTTTCCTGATCGGGCTGTGTACCACATTTCCTGTAGTCCCCCCTTTCCATTCTGCTTATAGTGCATATTACTATAAATTTTTATATAGAGACACATATACATTTGATATACATATTAATACATTTTAATATAAAATGTTACATATTGATAGATAACAATTCTATGATAGATACTACATATATGTATATATACATTGAGTATATCGTCAATACTTTTTTGTGTGTACATTTGCATATACATGAATATAAGATGTCTTTTGTAATAGAATCTCAATGTCTGTGAGGGCAGACATTTGGATGTCCATCTTATTAGTGAATACAGGTGCCCAAACAGTATCTGGCACATAGCAGAAGCTCAGTGAATCATTTTTCAATTAATGATAAAATATAACAGTAAACCAACAAATAATATAACAGAACTTATTTCCTTTTTGAAGCACCTCATAAGTGAGACTGTACTGTCTCTTTTTTATTAAGCTAAATATCATGAAATTTCTGATATTCATGTGTGTGTGTGTGTGTGTGTGTGTGTGTGTGTGTTGTATTTTCATGTGTGTGTATCTATGTGTCTCTTAGGGTTACTATTGCTGTGATAAAACACCATGACCAAAGCAACTTGGGGAGGAAAGGGTTTATTTTGCTTACATTTCCAGGTGATAGTTCATTCCTGAAGGAGGTCCTGTCAGAAACTGGACAGAAACATGGAGGCACACTGTTTGCTCATGGCTTGCTCAGCCTGATTTTTATAGCGGCCAGAATCACTTTCTTGGGATGGCACCACCCACAATCAGCTGTGCCCTCCCACATAAATTCTCAGTTAAGAATATGTACACAGGTTTGCCCACAGGCCAGTCTGGTGAGTGGGGAGCATTTTTTTTTTCTCAGCTGAGGGTCCCTCTTCCATAATGACTCTAGCTTGTATCAAGGTGACATAAAAACTAGCCAGCACACCATGTGTGCAAGGAGGCGAAGAGGAGCATCTTGAATGCCTCGCTCTACCACTTTGCCTCATTCCCTTGCAGCAGGGCCTCTCACTGAGCTAGGCTGGCAGCTAACAAGCCACAGTAACCTACCTTTATCTGTTGCCACCTCACAGCATTGGAGTCCCACGCATGTACAGACACATGCAACTTTTAATGTGTGTACTAGAGATTCAAATTCAGGTTCTTATGCTTGCGCGTGCGTGTACACACACACACACACACACACACACACACACACGCACACGCACACGCACACGCACATTCAGCCCTCATATTCTGTTTTTTAGCTACAAAAGTGGCTATCTCATAGGGCTTGACTTGTATCTCATCTATATTAGACTGTTTTTTACCTTTTGCCTCCAGTGTCTTCTCATATTTTAGCTTCTATTCCTTAAGAGCTGGCATGACCTATGCATTTCATGATCTTCTCTCCTAATACTCTAGTTAGAGCCCATGTGAGTAAGAGTCTCTCCATATCAACTACTACCTCATCAGTAACTGCAAAAACACTGGGAGGGAAATGTGTGGGAGCAGTAAAAATGTGGGATAATGGGGACACTTACCTCTCTCCTTAGTCTCTCTTGCATGTTTCTGAGTCTAGATTGGCCAAAGTGTGTTGGCAGCTGTAAATAATTATGCTGACATTTCCATGTGTATGCCTGTGGTGTGCCACAATAAACAGGGCAGAGTAATTTTAAACAGAATGATCATGAACAAGGACGGGTAAAGGAAAACATTAATGGTTCATTTGAGCATTTTCTGGGAACAGAGTTCTGCGTAGCTTAACGGGAAATTAGACTAGGAGCTTTGGGGAAGGACATGGCTGTGGGGTAAGTGTGTGGCTGAAGAAGGAGACAGTGGGAGTAACCCAGCAGCACAGGCAGTTCAAAGTTCCGTTTAGTCTCTGGGTGGATGGGTGATCCGGAAAGTC
Organism: Peromyscus leucopus; assembly: GCF_004664715.2. Taxonomy (NCBI): domain Eukaryota; kingdom Metazoa; phylum Chordata; class Mammalia; order Rodentia; family Cricetidae; genus Peromyscus; species Peromyscus leucopus. Next base: position 36,603,742 of record NC_051070.1, on the reverse strand, counting down.
TGGGCTGTTTTTTTCATAGCTAGTAAGGGTAGTAGTGAGGCTGCAGGGACATAAAGGTAGGAAGTAGAGGGTCCATGAAGAGGCTCACCTCTTTCCCTGCCCCTGGAGGGGAGTGCCAGTCCCTGGGCGCAGCCAGGAAATACTTCAAGTATGGGACATAGATTGTATGCACAGATCTTCTCAGCATGTGCACCAAGCACTCCTAAATCACGGGTTTCACTTTCCTGTTGGAAACAGTATTTTCTGTGATTTCAATATGTAATTTAAATATTGTCTCCCTGCAAATTCACGTTCCCCAATGTGGTAGTATTGAGAAATAGAGCCTAATGGGAGATGTTTGGGTCATGAAGGTGGAGCACGTACCAATGGATGCATGCCTTTCTTGCTTGTATGCCTACTGCCATAGGGTCTGATTAGCTACTATGAGAATGGCTTATTACAAAGCTAGGTCACTCCCCATTTTGTCTCTCATGTGTCCCCTCTTGCTCTTTCGTGTCCTATCATGAACTGAAGCAGCACAAGGTTCTCACCACTGCAGAAGTGAAATGCAGAAGTGTGAGCAAAACTTAACTCTTTGGTTAAATTACTCAGTCTTGGCATTTTCCTCCCTTAGCAGAAAGTGGACTAAGACCCACATGGAAGCTCTAATACCACAGCCTGTCCCAGTATTGTACTTGCATAGAATGGGCCCACTCTTTGTGCCTTCTTGGCCTTAAAGCAGCGTGTAAGGTAGCAATCTAACGCAACAAGATGGGAAGGCAGCTGCTTCCCCTGCTGCTAATGCAGGCCATCCTTTCTTGACTAATGGATCACTGGACATAGGCTGACACAAATTCATATGCAGTTCAATCTTTATATTTTGTTTTGCTTGACATTTGAAACTTTTTAGGCAAGGCTCACAAACCACAGAAATTTCGATGTACCCTCTCTGCCCGGCTTTCTCCAATAATAGCCTGTTACATAATCATAATGTATTATTAAAATCTGGAAACTGACAGTGCTATGCTCCTATTAGCAGACAGAAGGACCCGAGTTTATAATGACCTAGAAGGAAGGACTTCTGTCTTCAATTGCATCTGCTTTTGCCCGGGGCAATACAAAGTCACTCAGAGCAGCAGCCTCCCTTTTACATTTTCCTCTGTCTTACTGATGACCTATGATCATTAAGAACTAGATGGTCGAATAACGAATGTACAAGTGAGCTTTCATCCAGTCATGCCTCCCAATTTTACCTCTCCTCTGGTGTTCACGTTCGCTTGGACCGTAGGTCTTTGCTGATCTCTGGGATCTGTGACTTCCCATTCAATTCACGTTATCACAGTGCCAATTCCCAGTTCTTGGACACGTGTCGGACCTACCCCGGGAGCAGTGCTTTGTCGCCAGGTTGCCATGAGAGGCTGGGCTGTGTTCTAGCTGATGAGCTTCCATCTCTTTAAATCAGCCCCAGCTATTTCTAGAACACCATGTGGCTTCTTCATTTCCCCTCTCCTGCCGTCCATCTCGGACTTTATTATTGCAGTCCGCACAGCCTAAAAATTGATTTTCCATGTGACTTGACTATAGATGGAGACGGCTGATGAAAGCGCTTCGGACATGGCTCAAGCACGAGTGAGAAAATTATTCTATCTTCCTTACATGTGTTTTCAAATTTCAGCCACAGGAACTCAAAGGCTTCCCTGCATCATCTTGAAAAATCTCTTACAGGACTATGTGAAGATGAATTAAAGATGCATGGGGACACCTCAATGGCAATGGAATGACTAGTAGTCTTCTCCTGTGGAAGATCTAACATCTTGTCAACCTGGGGTGTAGCTGTAGGTTGATGCAGTCATCATGGATGCACCTAAAGGGCTCCTCCAAAAATAAGACAATTATTTCCAAGGTTCCACAGTGAGATGGGTCCCCATTCACTGCAGTTGGACAAATTGATGCTACTATGCACTAAAGATTCAATTGTCTTTCTATGTTCACATCTATTTGCTGTTCAGACAAATTTTGTTGATGAGATGCTTACAAGTTTTCTTCATCTGACAAAGTTTTGGTGAAAATGGAAGAGACACGTCCATGAAGACGTTTTTTTGGCCAGCTAAAGGAGGAGTGTAAACTGGCTTGTCCTCAAGCGGACCTATTCTGACCCTTGGACCACTGCAGCAATTAGAGTAGAAGTTGTAGGTAGACCCCCAAGCCCCACCCACTGATATCATCTTCAGGGACTAAAATATTAAATAGAAACAAAGTTTCAATATGTTATTGCTGAGTGTCAGCCTCCTGCATCTATGGGGCTGTGAAAATGACCTCTCTTATCAGTTGGAGGAAAAGCAATTTCTGCAAGCAAGGATAACCTGGGAGAATTGGGGTCTTATGCATTAATTTCTCAGCTACAGCAAGGTATATATGGATCTCTGACAGTTTGCTAAAGGATATTCACGAGAAAAAGTATGGAAACTACATGGAAAATTAAAGTATAACCTGATGGTTATATAATTAGGATTCTAGATTATGATATTTGGCAAAAGATGTAAAAGGAAAAGCTTAGTATTTGTTGAGGGGTAATTTCCAATCTTGGAATCCATGTCAATAACTAATGCTTGCTTTGGTTTCATGTGTGTGTGTGTGTGTCTGTGTGTGTCTGTGTGTCTGTGTGTTTCTGTGATGAGCTCCATTTGCTGTAAAGAGAAGTTTTTTTGATGAGGGGTATAGCCACCCTTATCTGTGGATGTAAAGATAAAAGTTTAGAATGTAATAAGGAATTATGATGGTCTAGCAAGTGATGGGTATAGATTATTCTATAAGGTCTATGCCCTCACTAGCCCCGGGAAGCTGGCTAGGTTTCTTTCCTGTTGAGTGAGTGTTGGTTTTCACTAACATGTGTGAATTCTTACACCTTTATGTATATTTTGTCAATTGTCATAGGTATTGCAGCAGGATAGAACTGTTTAATTGCTTTGCTCCTTGGCAGCTTTTGTAGTATTTTCTGGAACCAGGGAAGTGAGACTGCAAGAAAGAGGCTTTCATGTCAGGTCTACCTTCAGTCATTGTATGATATCTTCGGTAATGGGGGCTTACCCTCAACCCCTGAGAGGCAACCAATGATAATCTATACTGTTTGGGAAGTCATTTGAACTACCTTGATCAATGAGACGTTTCTCATTTCTGTATTTTAGTCTATGACTATTGTGGGGAGCATTGACAGCCCAAATGGCTTAAATTCTGTGTGTACGTATGTGTGTGTACACATGCTTATATTCTCTCTCTCTCTCTCTCTCTCTCTCTCTCTCTCTCTCTCTCCATATATCTACACACACACACACACACACACGCACGCACGCACACACACACACACACACACACACACATCCAGACATATTTTATATAATTTTATCATAAATACAAAATAATATGATTCCTTGAGGCTTTTTCCTTGATCATATTTGTTCCTACTCTTTCTTCTTCTGTATTCGGCTTCCCTCCTTCCTCCCAAGTTGGGGATCCCTATCCATTATTCCATTTGCCATTTCACATCACCTGGATCCTGCTGTTACCCTCCCAAGCCTCACTACCACCTATGGTCCCTTTATATTTTCCTGGTTTCAGTGATTATTTCATGTTGTATACTCACACCTGAGTGTTGAGAGCTAGTAATCCCAGATGAGAGATAACATGTGTCATTTGTCTTTCTGGGTCTGGGTTATCTTACTCAATATAATTGTAGCTGAAGAGTTTCTCTCCGGGTCCCACCAAGCCCCGGCAGTCCCGCAGCCACTCAGACCCAACCAAGTAAACACACAGAGACTTATATTACTTACAAACTGTATGGTCATGCAGGCTTCTTGCTAACTGTTCTTCTATCTTACGTCAACTCATTTCTATTAATCTATAAGTTGCCATGTGGCTCGTGGCTTACTGGTATCTTAAATGTTGGTACTCATGGCAGCGGCTGGCGGCGTCTCCTGACTCAGCCTTCCTGTTCCCAGATTTCTCTTCTCTGCTTGTCCTGCCTATACTTCTTGCCTGGCTACTGGCCAATCAGCATTTTATTTATACAGAGCGATATCCACAGCATATAATCTTTTTTAAGTCCATCAATTTACCTGGAAATTTCATTTTTCTTCATAGCTAAATAATATTCTATAGTATATATGTACCACATTTTCATTATCCACTCATCTGTTGAAGGACATTTTTCTTTTCCTGGCTGTTGTGAATAGGGTAGTTGTGAACATTGCTGAGTAAGTAACTGGACACAGAACAGAGATCAATGGATCAGGGGGAGCCCAAGCACAATGGATACAACTGCATCATGGTACCTGCATTGATATGGCTTCTCAGGTAAAACTGCAGAAAAGGGGGTAGAAAGATTGTAAAAGCCAGAATACCAGAAAATCTGCAGTAAAAAGGGTTTTCTAGAAATGGCTGCACATATATGACCAGAATAATGACAATATCCATAGATATGTTAGCATGGAGGGGTAAAAATTCTTGGGGCCCTACCCATGGACACAGAAACAACAAAAACAGACTCAGTAGGTTGTATTTATATATATTTGCATTTTGTATACACGTGTGTGTGTGTGTGTGTGTGTGTGTGTGTGTGTGTGTGTGTGTAACAAATATAAAATAAAAAGAGACTGTCTATTTGAGAGGGGACAAGGGAAAAATTTGAGGAGAGTAGCTGGGAAGGGCTGGAGGGAAGAATCCAGGTAAGGGGGCATGAAGACCTTTTGTAAGTCCTGACCACTTGGCACATGGACTAGTTATATTCATGCCTGTATGCTGTTACCCTACCTCCTACCTAATCCCCTCCTGTGCCTCAAGCAAGTCACCTTCCAGAACTTTGCTTCATCTTTATGTTCTCTTTCAAGGATCCAAAATCTGTGCAGAAATTTCTCTGCTAAGCTAAAGACCCTGGAAGAATCTACTGTCTTTTCACTTTGGTTAGCATTTTCCACTAATATCCTACACTAGATTTATATTCCCTTTCATTGGCAGGGCCAAAGATCCATTGGGAGAGAATAGAATTGCATACAAATTTATTCGTCACATTGATTATTTCTTCTTGAAATATTTTTACAAAATATTAACCTGGTACCTATGGAAAAGCAATTAGAGCCAGCCTTTTCTATATTTAAAAAAGCATAATTCAACTCATATTCTCTGCTAATTCAAAAAGAAGTTTTATCTCATTTAAACACCTGTTCTTTAAAAAAAAATAATAGAGCATATGTACTCTTATTTGCTGGTATTTTGATAATTCACACTAATTACACTGGGTTAATTTCATTTTTATGCTCATAGTTCCTCCTTTTGATATGATATTATTATTAAAATATAACATTTAATTTTTTTAAATCTGCAGAAAAATTGAGCTCATCATTTCCTTTTTATTATAATTCTACAGCAAAAACATATATAGTGACTTTTAACAAAATCCTTTTTCCTGCTGTGCTCTTTCACTGAGGCATACAGGCAGTATGGCCATCAGTGACAAATAATGGTACAAACACTAGTGACGGCAAAGTTAACGTCAGTATGATGTGCACAGTCGCACAGCACACCACAGCATCACAGTCTCACCATCCATTCGATGGTAAGAACGGGAACATGGGTGGCCACTGTTGTGAATGTCTTTCCTCAGATGAGAAAATTAGGACACAGAAATATTAAGAGATGACATGAAAGTGACAATGTAGAACACAGAGCTATGTCGTCCAACATTTGACATGCTATTCAAGCTGAGCCTGGTGACCCAGGATTACCTTCCTGGGAGATTTAGGCAGAGCGATCATGAGTTCAGGCCTTTCCTAATTCAATAATAAAAAGAGAAGAGGGGCAGCGCATGTAGGTCATCTGCATCATGCTTATGTGGCATGTATGCATGAGGCCTTACATTCAAACACCATTACCACAAACGAAGAAACCACCCCTCTCCGAGACAGGACATTTGGCTCAGAGACGTGTTCACAAACATAAGGAAAAATTTTGAGAGGGGCCTGAGGTGGTAGAACTGCTTCCGACACACTTCAAGTATTCAGAGCTGGGTGTGTGTGGAGGTTCATGTCTGTGGTCCTAGTGCTTGAGAGACCGAGGCTGAGGCCAGCCTGAGACGACAACCACCACAAAACTAAGAAATGGGGCCAGTGAGAAGGCTCAGCAGGTAAAGGTGCTTAAACTGTGGAACCCTGGAACTTAAACTGCGGAAGGAAAGAATCAGCTTCCACAGGCTGTCTCTGCCCTCCTCCTCCTCAGTGAAGCCCTACTCACCTTTCCCATCTGCATATTTGAATGTGAAGCTCACGAGTCCTCTCCGCTAGAGATGAGGATATGCTGTCTGTCTGTACCGCTGTCGGTCTGTACCGCGTTGCCGTGTCCTCGCCCACGCCTTCCCTGCCTCCTTCAGTGAGCTTATATCCCATCATCTCGCAATTTCGTAATTTGTTTTGGGCAGAGCCTTCATTTGATTCTGAGCTTTCGCTCACTTTCTCATTGTGCAATGCCTTTGAAGTTCAGGCTGTAAACCCCGCCATCCTTTCTCCCTCTTCTGTAGCTCATCTCTGATTACTTCCCTCAGGTCCTATTCATGGAGGTGGCCCCTTGCCACTGGCAGGGCACCTACTGCTAGATCATCCACAGAACCCTGGGAGAGAGAGTAATTGCCTCCCGAACGCTTTGCGTCTCCCTTCCTGTTTGCTCTCTTATCCTTCTGTGTTATACTCAACCTGGGCTTCGCTTTTTGCAAATTGCTTTTCTCCGGTTTTTTTCAGATTAACTCACCCCCATCATTAACATTATTTGAAACAACCATATCATCCCTCTCTGTCACTCAGACCCGACAGGCAGACTTTTGCAGCCTCCTTTTGTACCAGGCTGGTGCCTCATATCTCTTATTCTGATGGAGCTCCTTGTTTTACATGCTAAGAATATTTAAACCTAACTTCAAATTGTTTCGAGAGTAGGCCAAAAATAGTCTAAAATATTTCTTTGTATTGCTTTCTAAAGCTGGGGCATCTGAAGGAAAGTTCTACTATAAACAAGACTTCAGGAGTATGTTGAAAGTCCTAGAGTTATGCCGTATGTTACAATGATATAATTTTATAAAATAACTACAAATGAATTGCTCATTAACAAGAAAAATCAAACTAGGACATTTAATAGGTAATTGTCTCAACAGTATAAGAGATGAAATATTTCTATTATATCTTTTTCACTTAAAGAATTCCTCCTGAATTTGCCTCGGGGATGGCTTTGCTTTTGTGGACTGTGTCTTTCTTGGAGGTTTGGGTTCTTCTACTTGTTTGGGGGCTTCCTCTCTGTTGCTGTTCTTCACTGTGTCCAGGTCTCGGTGTGTGTCCTATTTTCATCATTTTATGATTTTGGAATTTCACACATGCAGAATAATGAGTTTTGATCAAACCCACCTCCCATTCCTTCCCCCTCGACCTCTACCTTACCCCCCCCCCCACTACTTTTGCATCCCAATTCCGTGAGTTCTTTTTCTTTTCTTAAGCCCACTCAGTCCATTTGATGCTGCCATTATGTCCATGAGTGTAAAGCTAGCTCCTGGAGCCTGGTAGCCTCACAGAGGCTGCATCTCAGAAAAAACAAAACAAAACAAAACAAAACAAAACCAAAAAAAAAAATCTTACCCAGCCTCTCCCAGCAGCTATCAATCGCCAATACCTAGTCAGCTGGGGCGGGGGGCATTGTGCCCACCCCCATCCCATGCTGAGACTTTGTCTGACCTAATTCTGAGCAGAGCTTGTGCAGCTAGTCACAGAACTGTGAGTTCGTATGTGCAGCTGCCCTGTTATATCTAGAAAACAGTTCCACTGTAGTTACCCATTGCCTTTGAGTCTGATAATCTTTCTGTTGCTTCTTTTTTGATGATTACTGAGCCTTGAGAGGAAGGAGTGTGATATAGATGTCCAATTTAGGGCTAATCACCTTGCTGTTTCTGTTCTGTATGTTGACCAGTTGTGGGTCTCCGTGTTAATTTATACCTCCTGAAAAAATGAACTTCTCTAATGAAGACTGAGTGATACACTAATCTACAAGGATAATGGTGTCTTGAAGTGTTGGTTTAGTACTAGACCCATTCACCAAAATAATGGTAGTAGGTTCTCCTCTAGATCCTGTGACCTATCTAGTCTCTGGTTCTTGGCCCTGTGAATGGTGCCAGGCATTGTGGAGTGGGTCTTAAATCCAATCAGAAGGTGGTGGTTACGCTCATATTTGTACCACTGTTGCACAGGTAAGCATATCTTGCTGGGTTGGTTATTATTACAGTGTTCGTAGATGAAACGAATGCTTACTTTTTCTCCGTGGTAACACACCTCCAGCAGCTAGTAAGGGTAAAGCTTCCACATTGATACAAGCTTGATTTCTCCACGTTGTATGACTCACATATGTGTCATCTTCAGCAATATGTTCTTACCATCAGGCTCTAAAGGGTCACTAAGAGCAGCAACAATAGCCTATAATATTTTAGGGGTCTATTAGACCCCACTTACCAGAAACTTCAAAAGAGGTAATACATTTCAGACAATGAGCTTTTTATTTGATAATCTATGGTGTCTTGGAGAGGCACTGTCCCCGTTTTAGGGTAAATCTATTTAAACTCCTCTTATATGTGTATATGTATACATTTTATGATGCTTCTGCAGTAGTAGGTTTATGTATGGCTTTTTCTAAATTCTTTAGTGTTATTTATCATTCCACATACTTCCTCCTTTTCCCTGTCCTCTCTTTCCCCAATCCAACCTTCTTGCATTATTATACCTCATTTCCCCCTTTATACCACTTCTATTCTACCCTGTCTTCTCTCCCTTGAAGACCTCATCCCATGACCTCTGTATTGATTTATTGACATCAGTGGGTTAGTTTAAACACACATGTCTAAAGATTAAAAGCTAGTATCCACACATGAGTGAGAACATGTGGTATCTGTATTTCTGGATTTGGGTTACCTCACTCAGCATGATTATTTCCAACAATTTATCTGAAAATTTTATAATTTCATTTTTCATGACAGATGAATAATATTCCACTATGTAAATGTACCACATTTTCATTATCCATTCATCAGCTGATGCATGTGTATGTATTTCCACTTCGTGGCTATTGTGAATAGGTTGAATATGGATAAGCAAATATCTCTGTAGGAAAATATAAGCTCAAGATCACAAGGTAGACTATTTCTATTGTTTTGAGGAAAATATGCCCTAATTTTTATAATTTCATTTCTTTTGCTATGATAAAAATATCCTGACAAAAAGAAATTAGGGGAGAAGGGGCCTTTTTTTTAGCTTACAATTCTACGTTATGATCCTGTGGAGAAGTCAAGACATCAAGCACTTAAAACAGGTACATGACATCCACAGTTGAGAGTAAAGCAAAATGAGTGTATATATGTGTTTACTACTCAGCTCCCTCTTGACTCTCATAGAGCCCAGGACCCAGACCTAGACAATGGTGCCACCCACAGTGGACTGGATGTTCCAGTGTCAATTAACATTGTCAAAACAATCTACCAGAAACATGCCCACAGACCAACCCAATCCAGACAATCTCTCACTGAGACCCTCTTCCTACACAATTCTAGGTGTATCAAGAATATAATTAAAACTAATCTTCACACTGTGTAGCAGGAATCTTCAAAGTTCTTATTAATAAAATCAAACCCGAGGCCAGTTATTGGGGTCAATGCTGGTAGATCAGAGAGACAGAACAAGCCACAGCTATCTCACCTCGCCGGATCCTCAGCTGGTCTTGTCTCCTCAGACTGGAGGCCTCTGAGTCCTCATCCGGAATGGGTCTCAGCTGAATTGCTGCTCCAAAGCCTGAAAGCTTAACTAGCCAAAATCATCTAGTTTCTCGTCCTCACACCTTATATATCTTTCTGTTTTCTACCACTACTCCCTGGGATTAAAGGCTGGCTTTCTGGGATTAAAGGCGTGTCACCATGCTTGGCTATTTCCAATGTGGCCTTGAACTCACAGAGATCCAGAGGGATTTCTATCTCTGGAATGCTAGGATTAAAGGTGTGTGTGCCACCATTTTCTAGCCTTTGTATCTAGTGGCTGTCTGTTCTCTGACCCCCAGATAAATTTATTAGGGTACACAATATTTTGGGGAACACAATACCACCACAACACTGTATATTTATTTATATAAAACTTTATATTTTTCTGTGTCACATTTTTAAGTCTTCATACTTAACATTTTCTTTCTGGAAGTTTTGTTTTTTAAAGGTAAAATCTGTAAACCATTACACATTTTTAAGTGATTAGGACTGAGTGGTATTTAATATGTTCATAGCGTTGATAAGCCACCACTTCCATCTAGTTCCAGAACATTTTCCTTGCCATTTACCCGCTCAGTAGTTACTTTCTCTTCCCAATATTCTCCATGGATTCTTTATTATGACATTTCATACAAATAGAATACAATTCATGACTGAATTAACATCTTTTGCTTAGCATAGATTTGCCTGTAGCTGGAGAGTTTCTCTTCAGCTTCCGCGAAGTGCCAGCAGTCCCGCAGCCCACTTATAAAATAAACACATAGATGCTTATATTATTTAAACTCTTTGGCCTTCTTGCTATCTAGTTCCTATATCTCAAATTAACCCATATCTATTAGTCTATAAGTTGCCATATGACTCGTAGCTTACCAGTACCTTACATCTTGCTTTTCATGGCAGCGGCGGGCAGCATCACTCTGCCTCAGCCTTCTACCTCCAAGCATTCTCCTCCTCCTTGTCCCGCCTACACTATCCTTCCTGCCTGGCTACTGGCCAATCAGCATTTTATTTATCAATCAATCATAGCAACATATATTTACAGCATAGAGGACATCCCACAGCATTCGCCTATTGTTGCAACAGGTATCAGTACTTCATTTTCCCCCTATGGCCAAATAATATTCCATTGTCATCCATTAATGGGCATTTGAGCTGCCTGCCCTGTGACCATTATGGATAGTGGTGCTACTGGTACATGTGTGTATATTAAACACCTGTTCTCAAGTCTCTTGGGCATGTATCAAGGAGTGTAATGGCTGTATAATAAGGTCATTCTATAGTGTATTTCTTATAAAAGAACTGCCAAGATATTTTCTCTTTAGGTTTTTCATGATTTAGTCAACATGAAAACTAAAGTTTCAGGTAGTATGTTCCTGGTCAGTATTCCTTGAATGATACCATGTTTAAAATTGAAACTATTAATAACTTGATGAATTGTGCTGTTACTTCAAATGAAATGAGTTTTAAGGAAACATGCTCCAAGAAATCAGTAAATGAGACCATGTGATGGTAGCCATAAGATTCTCTACTATGTTAGGCATTGGCAAATGGGAAGAAGCAATAACACTGGTCCTGTCATATAAAACTCACTCTGCTTTGTGATCAGGACAGGGGACCTCAGGAAGGGAAGCCCCACCGAGAAAGGGACTTCAGTTTCAGGCAACTTCCCTTCCTGGTTCCTGTGTTCTTTTTTTTTAATCTTAGATGTCACCTTCAAAATAGCACAAAGCAAATGCAAGAAAGGAAACAGGGAGTAAGAAAAGAGAGAGAGAGAGAGAGAGAGAGAGAGAGAGAGAGAGAGAGAGAGAGAGAGAGAGAGCCCTGAGGTCATCAACAAAGCAGCATCAAGCAAACATCTCTTAAAAGATCAGTTTTATCAATCACTTGACATTGACTTCTGGTTCCCCTCTCATTACTCACACTCGGGACCCTTGTCAATCACATACTCCTGTTTATTCAGGTCTCCTGATTTCTCACAATTGATATTTTTGTCTTTCCTGTAGGAAGAAAATGTAAGTTTAAATGTCCAAATAAAAAACTAATTTTAATGGAGAAAAGTAACCATCTCTCTTTCTGTTTATGTGTCCACCTGTGTACCTAATAGTCTTAGGTCAGAGTCCAGCATGGTACTACACACCTCTGGGTCCCAGCCCTTGACACACATTAGAAACAGGATCAGGAGTACAAGGTCATTCTCGCCCATTGTTTCTATGACGTGGAAATTGTTGACTAAATTCATACTTTGCAAGATGAGAATATTTATTTTCATCTGCCTCTTGCATTATTGGCCAATATTTTGAGGAAAATTAAATAACTCTTGAGGACTGAAAGGCAAAGATGAAAATATATACTATCGTGGCCAAGTTCTGTTGTTTTTACTTTTATTAAAAACAAATGCATCCTTTTAGATTACACTGACAATGGCTTATGCCATCGGAGTGTAAGCTTTGAAGGCTCGTGCAGTAATAGTAATACTTCAGCAAGACACAGCTCTCTCATTTAAGGGGCCTCCTTCATCAGTGAGGTTCACCCTCTGCTTCCTACAGTAATAGTCATGTTTCTTTGGAGGATTTTAGATGGGATGCTACATTTCCCTTTCTCCTCCCTTTTAGACCTCTTGCCCTCTAAAAAGGGGTTTTCTTTTCTGTAGCCTGTAAAGGAAGGGGGGGGGGGAACTGGCTTGACTCGATTTTTTTTTTCCCCAAGGCAGCTTTGTCAATGTGTTTCAAATTGCTTTCTGAGCACTGTCTCTCATGTTACTGTTGAGGTGTTTTGTTGTAGGTGAGACAGAAAATAGGAAAAGGAACACTTAGATGCCTGCGACTGCCATTAAAAAGTATAGCTCCAACTCCACACAAAATGGCTTTTTTTTTTTTTTCAGGTTTCTGTCTTTGAAGCTTTTGATGTTTAAACAGTTTATGTAACAACTGAGAAAAGTGTGTTTAAATATGCATAAGAAGCAATGCAAAACATCTCCCCTCAACCACTTAAAACCTCCGCGTAGAGGAGTGAATTTGGAAACAGAGGGTGATGTGCGCCCTCGTTCCTGTGATTTAGAAGGACACTCCTCCTTTGCTCTTCTGAGCACTTTCCCAGCAGATTAAAAGTCTCGTTATGAAGCTGTTGTGGGTCTAAAAGGTACATTGAGGCCTAAGCTGGCCTGAGCCACTCCCAATACAACCTGTCTTGTCCATTTTCTGCTCATGTCTTTGGACAGGACATATTTTTCTAGGTCCTGTGAAAGAAAGGAACACTCTAGGGTGGTGTAGCTTCTCAAGGGTGGCAGCATGTCCAATGGACAGCCAAGGCCACAGTCAAGGACAATCCCAACAGTGACGGTATAAAGAAGAGGTGTCCACGTTGTTCTTAAGAATCTCGGCCTGAGATGCTTCAAAGCCATATTGAGAATGTCTGACTCCCCATGAAATCCTACTGTACTCAGGTTTACCAGGAAATTTCTGTAGGAATGAGGTTAATTTCCTTCCTCCTTCATAAAATGAGGAGTGCGGATAAGAGAGTAAAGCCTGGGAAGGCTTCAGTCCTCCACCTGCCCAGAGCCGTCATTAACAGCTCCCTGAGTCCACTCAAGATGAAGAATCCTGTCAGCTAAACTTAAGCAGGCTGTGTTAGATGGAAACATGGAACATCACTGTACACTCATCTAAGTACCACTGACAATGTGGCATCAATAAGTGTATCTGAGATACATCAAATGAAGACAAAAAAGAAGACCCCCAGGACAGCAACAAGAAAGAGCATCACTCCAGAGCTGGGCCCTAGAACAAGGCAGTTAATTAGTGCCTTGAATCTGTTTTCTTCCCTTCCTTCCCTCCCTCCCTCCCTCCCTCCCTCCTTCCTTCCTTTCTTCCTTCTTTCCTTCCTTCCATGTATGGTGTATATGTGTATACATATTTGTGTGTGTTCATGTGTGTATGGATGTGTATGCATGTATGTGTGCACATGGAGGCCAGGGGTCACATAGCTTCTCTCTATCACTCTCTCTCTTATTTTTCAAGACAGGGTCTCTCAATGACCAAGAGCTCATCGGTTGGCCACACGACTAGACTGAGCTCCAGAAATCCACCTAACTCCACATCCCCCATAACACCTCAGGACCAAGGTTACAGGCATGTGCTGCCACACCTGGCTGGGTTTATATTTTTAATTTTTAATTTTATTTTATGTGCATGGATGTTTTGCCTGAAATTATATATATATATACTGTGTAGGTACCTGGTGTCCCTGGGGGCCTAAAGATAGCTCGGGGTCCCTGGGATCTATAGTTACAGGTAGTTATGGGTTGCTATGTGTGCTGAGAACACACATCCTCCCAAAGAGCAGCAAGTGCTCTTGATCACTGAGCCATCCATGCCTGTTTTTGTTTGTTTGGGTTTTAGGGTGCTGTTTTTTGTTTTCATACAGGTACTGGGGATCTGAACTCAGGTCCTCAGGCTTATGCAGCAAACACTTTGCAAACGGAGCCATCTCCCCGACCCCTTGAGTATTTCTTCCTCTGGGAAATGGGAGCAATGCTATCTGCATTGCAACTGGCACAAAGATTCAGAGAAGTATTTGATGACTAATAAGTGGTAGTTATCATTGCTTCATTTTAAACAGACCTTAAAGTACTGCTGTTGAAAACCGAACTCAGTTTCACAGAACCCATTGAATCAGAGGGTATTTAGGGAGTTAAACTTCTCAAATTCATCCTCTTTCAACATTATCAAAACAAACAGTAGACACTCCAGACGTCTCCTGGAGGAGGCCGTTCAGACAGCCCAAATTGAAGTGTGGGGGAAGAAGCATATTTCCACTTCTCCAGCAATTAATCTCTCTCTGTCCTATTCCTGCTTCCTGAGTTCCGTGTACTCTGTGGTACCTGGAGGCTCTTAAACAGAGTTTATTTCATTTTTTTCTTGTGATGACAAATATTTCAGCATTACTGATTTTCAATGTGAAAAGACTAGAAATGGAGGAATAACATCAGACCTTCCAAGATTTACCTAAATATATTCTCAGGTCTCTTTTTCCTGGTTCCATTGTGCTTAGCTGTACAGTTTAATTACACTGTGGTATAAATGCACATCATGGAGATAATCATGCCAAACGGCATAGGGATGTTTTCATTATTTTACTGTAGAAGGGTGACTTTAGAATGATTTTCTATAACATGGAAGAAAAAGTATGTGTAATTTTTTTATAAATATGATATTAAAGCTGCTGTATGCCCACTGTGTGCTGGGCATTATTTATAAATATACTAAAGCTGCTGTATTCCCACTGTGTGCTGGGTATTTTCTGAGGTGTTGTAAAATTTTCCAGAGACATACTGGCCCTTACCTTTTCAGAGCTGAGAGACACGGGAGAGGAGGAGGGGCAAAAAAGAACATTTTCACAAATACCAAAACTATAAAGCATGTAGGGAGTGCAGCAAAGGTTAAAGAAAAGTATTTATGGGAACAACAAAATAATGGAAGGCGAGGACTTCCTGCAGGGACCTTTAGGAAAGCATTCGGATGGTGGCATTTAGACTGGATAGGATTTTTGACAGAAGGGACAGGTGAGGTTAGGAGGATCCAGAAGAAGAGAAGAGTGTGAACAAAGGCGTGGCGGCATCAGTGGTCTGTGTTGGCTGCAAACACACGGGCAGGGAGAGGTGAAGCTCACGCTGGTACCATCATGGGTAGCGCTGGGGAGGTCACCATATCCGAGAGACACTGGCAGGATATGGAGCATCAGGAAAGAAGAATAAGGAGGAAGGGAAGGCCTCCGATGTTAAAGATGTAAGAAGAAGGGTCATTTTTAATAAAACCAGAAAGAGAATATGCGTTAGCACTGGGGCCGAGCAGAAGGCTAGGGAGACAACCAATAGCGCTGGTGATACAGCTCAGCGGTAGAGCTAGCGCATGTGATCCCTAAGTTCAAGTTCTAGCACCACCACCACCCCCCAAAAAAGAAAGAAAAGAAAAAGACCAATGATGAGGTGTCCCCCACTTCCCTCTTGACAGAGATGTTTCTGGGGTGAAGCAGAGGGACAGAAGGAAGTGTTGAAGGACAATGGAGAAGCCGTTAGTCCTCTTTAACTGAAGCCTTGTTCAATTCAGCTGGATTCGCCAGCTCTCTGCTCTGAGGCAGGATCCCAGAAGGAAAAGGGTGACTTCAGCATGGAGACGGTTCACGAGCTGCATGCAAGGGTGGTGAGGTGCTGCGACCACCCCTCATCCTGAGTGGTGACAGCAGCAAGTGCTCCGAGCAACTGATGGAGGAATGCAACTTACCTTCCATGGGGAAGCCACAATAACGTGAAACACAGTGAAAGCGTTTAGAATCAAATGGAGTATTTATCAACCCCACAAAAAGGGTATATGTGCAAGGCAAATTTTAAAATGAGGTTAAAAAGGAAGGGTCCTCAGACATGAATGAATGCTCGATGGCAATGGTCATAGTTGACACTGCTAGATACCAAGCTTGCACAGAGGCCACCACAGAGAACTTCTACAAGGTCACGTGCCCATGGGTAACATTCAAGTATTAATCATTGGGACCAAAGATTATTGCTTCAAAGTATCTGTTGGAGGAGCTGGGGAGATAGCTGAATGAGAAAGAACATTTGCTCTACAAACAGGAGTATCTGATCTCAAATCCCCAGCATCTGCATAAAACACCAGGCATGGCTGCATGTGCCTGTAACCCTAACATTAGGGGGCAGAGATAGATGTAGCCCAAGAGCTTTCTGGCTGCCAGGATAGTCAAACATCAGGCTACCACTTCAGCAGCCTCATGGCAATAAAGTGGAGATGGAGAGAGGAAGACATCCAATGTCATCTCCTTGTTCACGAACCATATGTGCACGCACCATGCATAACAACTCTCTCTCTCTGTCTCTCTCTGTCTCTGTCTCTGTCTCTCTCTCTCTTTGATTTTTGTCTTTAAAATGTTCCTCTTCATTCTTTCAATATGCCCACTGCTTCACTATGGCATGTGTATTCCCATCACAATGCTCTGCTGTTCTGCTATCCCCAAATAAGTATGAGTGCACTCTGGAGAACCTCTCTCTGATTGTTCTTCATTAAGATGACTGTAATTGCCCTGACCTCAGTCGCCATCACCAGCCCCCCCCCCCTTTCCTGTTCAGGCCAAAGGAAAGCCTGAGCACAAATGGGCTCCTGGCAGTGCCAGGCAAAGACAGGAAGCGATGTGCCTGGAGGCTGTGAGAAAGTGTCTGAGTCCTCTCGGTGTCTTCTTTGTAGCACTTGTCACGACAGTGACTAAGGTAGGATTATGAAACAGTTGTGTGGCATCCATCTTCCTAGAACCCAGCCGCCGGGTCTTCTGCTCTGCTGTGTTTCTGTTGCCCGACCCTCATGTCTTACACATCGTCAATTTCAAGAAGGAACAAGACCAGCAAACACTGCATTCTCCACTCTTCATTGCAGGAGTTTTGTAAAAAGTTCAAAAGAACTGAAAAGAGATACACTATTCATTTGCTTTTGGGTTTGTTTTACGCCATACTTAGAATAAATCTATGGAGCTGAAGGGTTTTTTTTTTTTTTTTTTTTTTTTTCCTCCTTGATGTAGCTATAATCTTTCTCTCCCTGGAGTCAGGTCCTCAGGAGATACCACAGTGTGACTAACAGTAGAAAGCTGACGGTCCTAAACAGCCATCCCATTGAACGAGCCGTGGCGGTGGCAGCTGGTGGCACCAGAGAAACTGTGCTTACATGAGGAAGGCTTATGCGTCTGAAACTTCTATAAACAGCAAAAAAAAAATTGCTTGCTTATCTAATTTGCTCCATTTTTGTCAATAAATCTGTATTGATGAAATTGTTTGCTTAAGCAGTAACAAAATTCCTTATCAGTATAGCGACTCCAGGGAAGGTGTATACGGAGGGGAAGGTCATTCATGTGTTGGTAGTACAATCACTGTTTTCAAAACACTGCGCTGAGGGCTGGGGTATAACTATAGACACAATAGGCCTGTCTCCTGCTCCAAACATTTTTGGATTTATGTTCTAATTTGTAATATCGAAGCAGGAAGAGAAAAAGGGGAATCAGGTTTTAGGAAACATGTTGTAAAGGGAGAGTGAACCCCTCCGTGACAACTGATTCTGAGTTCTGGTTAGGATAAAGGGAAAGGCTATAGAGAGTGTATGCCATTTGGGCTGAACATTAAGAGAAGATTGGTGGGTCCAAGGTGATTCTGGAGCATTGTTCAGGATGCCACTTAAGGATGTGCTAAAGGGTCCAGAGAAAAGAATTTGCCCTTTGTGTCAAAAACTGCAGAAAGGTTGGGGTAAAGACATAAAGGCTTCAGATTTATTTAGTGGCCTGGAGGTCACTAGGCACCCAGAAAGTAGCAGCGTTTCAGTAGAATAATGGGCGCAGAAAGCCTACTGATGCCATTTGAAGAAGAGAGAATGGGATGAAGAAGTATCTGTGGTCGGGACTGAACGACTTTGGCGGTTATTTTGCTACACAATGCAAAAGGAGGAAAAAGCAAGAAGGAAATGCCAGGTGACCGAAGACAATGGCCACTTACAATGGGACGACACAAGAGTGTGTTTATTGTGTAAAGAGATGATGATGCTGAAGATGGGAAACGATCAAAGGGATTAAATGCTAAAGCAGGAACAGGAGAGAGGATCTGAGACACAAGACGTAATACTGAGAGGAGGAGGCGGCACAGGGAGGCAGGGGGCTGAGAAGTGGGCAGGGCTTTTTGCCTGAATGTAGGAAGACAGTTTCTCATGCTCCTTTGTGGGGAATGGTCAGAGCAGCGATGCGATGCGAGGCAGTGTGGGAAGATGGGTGGTGTAAAAGAGTGGTTCACAAGGAAATGTGTTGGTCACTGTTGGATGCTTGTTTGGGGGCTATGGCCAGTAATTTGAATACAACCTTACAGTCTCCGGTGTCATTTTCCTAGCAAAGGCTAACATCTTTTATGTGGTTACGTGTCCGAACAAGTTGTAGTTTTGACAGCTGAACGGGAAGTAAGAAGAAAGGAAAATTTGTTGTGAGCGGTCATGGGAGTGATGGGCCATGAAATCTAAGTAAGGACACAGGGACACGGAGGCAGCCAAGGAGTGACGAACGGGAGGAAGTGGTCACTCGCGTGTGTCAAGAATCCTTGGTGTGTGTAGTGGTAGAAGAAGAAGTGAACTGGAAAGCTAGGCAGTGTATTGCAAAGGTAGCATGTTGAGAGCGCCATCTCCGACAGGTGGTGCTACCTGCCGTGGCAGGGACAGGGACGAGGCTTTGCCCACAGGTAGATGGCTGAGGTGGGAGGCAGCAAGAGGTGACAGGGGTTGTGGGAAGACAAAGTGACAGGGGTCAGAGTGGGTAACCCTGGCGACATCACCGTTCCCTGCAAATCGTGACGGCTGTGGCGGTGAAAAGGGAGGCAGGGAAGCAAACCCTCCAAGACATGACTCTAGGCAAAATGAGCTAAATAAGGGCGAAACTATGCCAAATAAGACAGGAGATGCAGCCGAGCTGGAGCTGTGAAAGGACGGCAGGGGTGTGGAAATGAGCTCTCTGTGATTGGCTTTCAGCCCTGAGAGAGGGTGGGCCAGTTGCAAGGGGGCTGTCCTCAGGACTAGCCAGACCTAGTGTTCAGACCCTGGAGGGACAAAAGGGCTTGCTGATCCTAAACCTAGAATTCTAGAAGACCCTGGAAATTCTAACACAGAACAGGCCAAAAGTGGGGCAGGATCGTCGCTATATGGGAGTCTGAAAGGGAACAGGAACAAAGCCAGGGATCAGGAAAAGCATGGCGGGGCGATAGTCTTGTGACTACAGACAGAACTGGACTGAAAAAAGAATCCCTTTCCTCTGAGTCTCCAAAATGAGTCTGCTCTTTCTCCTTACCATTGCTCCGCGTGAACTCTGCCTTTCGTTGGGAATGAAGGGCTGCCAGGAGTTGTAAAGGAGCAGAGACTTTGAAGGGCACAGAAAGACAGATTTGGTAGGCCATTTGCAGAATGGAGGATTTTGTTTTTCTGACGAGAATGTTTGTCATTGTTTCCCGACAACTTTTAAAGGGCAGAAACCTAAGAAAAAGTAGCCATCTCTTAAAATTTCCCCGTTGGAGACTACCCCTGCTAGGGATTTTAGGAAAAACCGCTCTCCTCT
The DNA here is from genome assembly GCF_004664715.2 of Peromyscus leucopus. Lineage (NCBI taxonomy): Eukaryota > Metazoa > Chordata > Mammalia > Rodentia > Cricetidae > Peromyscus > Peromyscus leucopus. Next base: position 36,583,812 of record NC_051070.1, on the reverse strand, counting down.
CCCAGTACACACATGTTCTTCTGTCTTCACCGGGATTGTGTAGATTCTGGGAGTTACCAAGGGAGGAAGGAGAGCTGAGAAAGTTCACCTGGAATGGGACTCTGTCTCAAAAAGAGGAGCAGGGTGTTAGCAGCGGATAAGGAACGGGGCAAGGAGAGCTCAGACACTTTAAGGGGAAAGGGAATGTCTGTGTGTCTGCCTTGGTGACAGTAACAGGAAAGCGACCAGGGTGTGACAGAGTTCTACCTTTACCTGCTCATATGGTCAAAGTAAACATTCCAACTCCCAACCCACCCTTGCACCAACATTAAAGTAGAAAAAAGTGCCATTGAGTCTATAGATTCAATAGCATTTTTTTTTTTTAGAGGCCACACCAACCAAATTCAGTTTCTAGTCTTTGGGTAGATCCAATGGGGATTTTTTTTTTCTCTCCCTTGCTGATAATTTGAGAAATGAGAGGAAAAAAAAAAAAAAAACAGCCTTCAATTCACAGCTTGAAAACATCAAAAGTTCAAGGAGATGGTTTTTAAAAAAGATTCTGGGGTCAACTTTGTCAGCACAGGGTTAGGGAAGCAGAAGCTTAGGTCCCCAAGACACACAGTCACTTTGTTCACCCCGAGGTAACCCTGTCATTGAGACCCAGATCACAGGTTTGTGTTTCTAAGTCTTTCAGGTAATTCATAAAATAATTCTAAGTAAATTCTAAGTCCTAAGTAACACTCATTTCAGGACAGGGATATGCCAAGAAAGAAAGAAGGGAGGGAGGGAGGGAGGGAGGGAAGGAGGGAGGGAGGGAGAGAGGGAAGATAAAAGGCTTTTCTTGTTGCTTCCCTTCTTATGTGGATTACAGCTCTAAGGAATCTTGCTGCTGTTAAGAGTCTTAAGCACCAAGGTCATGCTTCTCGCTCTTTCTTTCTCTTGACAGCACCAAGGCAGGAAGTGGCAGCAGGTTCGCAAAGTTGCTGACCCAGAGCACAGAGGTGGGCAGCGCCTGGCTAGAAGGGCGGCCTGGCCTGAGCTCATGGGCCAGTGGACAGGCAGGAGCAAAGGGAGACACAACTCAGGCACCCCTGTGTCTGGGGCTCGGAGAGAGGGGCTAGGGAGAACCTGAGGCAGAGAGAGGCAGGACCTGGCAGCCGCTGCCATAGAGAAGGTGACGTGAGCGAAGCATTATCTTCAGCAAGGCTTCAAGCCATCCCTGCTCCCACACTGAAGGAATTTATTTCTAAGCCCATGGGGGCTGCAGACTGAAAAGGAGCACAAGACTCATTAGTGAGGTGAGAGGGGCTTTTCCCCTTAGATACAGTCTGAAAAAGAAACTCTTATCAAATCCTCCTGAATCTTACCCCTGAAGTTTTGAATTTAAGATAAAAATTCTCCTGAGTTTTGCCTCACTGGACCGGCAAGTGTTCCCAGCACATAGAATGTATTTTAATTAACCAGGCAATTATGTTCTTGTGCATTATAAGGAGGACCATCTAAAGTACATCTTCTGCCCGAGGGGTCTTGTGTCCTTCAACATCCAAAGGCATCCTCTTATCTCTCCTTTCCCACACAAAGAGGACAGAGACATAAAAGGGGGGGGGCACACAAACCAGCACCCATGGCTGTGTTTCCTTTCTTCTTATTCGGATTCAACGTCTTTCTCTTTAGTTCCAGTGCTTCGGTTTGGGCAAACCCACCCCTGCTCCCTCGCCTTTAAATTACGTTAGCATGTGAGATCACATTGGATTTCATCATGGCTGTCTCATATGTGCTCTGCTCATATTCACCCCCTCCCAGCACTTCTTTCCTTTGCCCACTCCTGCCTTTTGCTGATTCTCCTCCCCTTTCCCAGATCCTCCCAGGATCCATGAATGATCATGTCACATGTATTCTATTGTCCTGCGGTTTTCCCTCCTTTATGATACGATTTCTTCTTCCTCTGCTGTGGTTCCATTTCTGTTTTCATCACACACACACACACACACACACACACACACACACACACAGAGAGAGAGAGAGAGAGAGAGAGAGAGAGAGAGAGAGAGAGAGAGAGAGGTACTATGTGTACATGAGACAAGTCACGCAGTATTTATTGTTCCAAGGCTTATTTTGATTAGCAGTGACTTCTTAGTTGCCCCCATTTCCTACAAACATCCTGATTCAGTATTTGTGCATTTATACCTGATAGACAAAATATGGGAATAATCATAGACCACTTCTTTAGAGCGCTTTCCCATAGAGACATGACTCTCAATATTTGCTGAATTCATTTATAAATGATTGACCTTATTAGCATGAATAGGCACTTATTACACACCACACTAGCATTTTACATTCATCATTTGATTGCATATTTGCATTAGTTTGAGAGTGGATTGTATCTCTATTTTGCAGAAGAGGAAACTGAGTCACAGAAAACCTAAGATTGCTTCCAACATGCACAAAGCATGCATGCTAGTGAGTAGTGGAGCTGTGATCTGAAGCCAGGGTGTCTGGGTAAGAACATACCCTCAGTCACTGGGGTTCTGTGGCCAGCATGGTAAGGATCATAAACTAAGGTGGGTTTGGAAGAAGGAAAGCAAGCAGATAGAATCAATGAGGCATTAACAATATGTTGTGTGGCATGATGTCTAACTTCATTCTAAATATTTATCCTTATACCCACAGAGAAGTGTATTTCTCACCCCTCATCAAGGCAAATCCTCTTTGTAACAGATGGAGACAATTACAGACATTCACAGCTGATCAAAATACAGAGTTCTGGAGCCCAGTCCTAACGGAGACATCTATAACACAACTCCTGCTCCTAAGGCTCAGATCATTGCTGAAGAGGGTGTGAGGTGATGGGTATAAGAGCCAGAGAAACAGAAGTTTGCTGTGAGACGGTGTCTCCTACAAATGTTAGAGGAGCTACAGCCATGATGTTTCTCCAACATGGCTGCCTGAACATGACCTGAACCAATGATAATGCAAATAGGAGGGATGCTCAGGAGACCTCAACCTAGACAAACATTCCTTAGTTGAATGTTGTAAGTGGGAAAAAATGGTCTTCTCCAGGGAAGGGCATAACAGTTGTTATCCAACACTACTAGATGGGTAGAACCGAAAACACATACATACAGGCAGCATTATAGAGACCGAGCAGGTTGTGTTTATGTTTGTAGGAATGAGAGCCAGGGGGTTACATAGGAGGTGCTGAAGAAGGCAAGGCAAGGAGGTAAAGGATGTAATTGTATTATAATCTCAAAAAATGAAAAAATTATAAAAATATTTTTAAATTGCTCTGTGTCCTGTATATGAGAGAACATGTGGGATTTTTCTGAATATGGATTATTTCACCTTATATGATTTCCAGTTCCACTGATTTTTCTTCAAGTGACATGATTTCATTCATTTTTATGGCTAAACAAGACTGAATTGTACATGCAAATCAGTCTCCTTTCATTCATCGTTTTGGGCGCTGAGGCTGAATTCATAACTTGACACTTGGGATAAAGAAGACAACCAGCAAGGGACATGAGATGGTAACAAGACACATAGGGTCTAGGCACATGACACCCTTAAATGAAAGGTCACTATGAAGCCTGTCACTTTGCACAAAGAATAAACACTAGTAAAAATTTTTAAATGCTGTATGTGCTCTTGAAGTTTTGTCATTAAAAATTCAAACTTAAATAGAAAATGCACACTACCTAGAATTATTACATAGGTTCAAAACTTTCTTCATTCCAACTAAACCAGTAGCCCTTCTCATGCTCCCAATTTAATGCCTAGACCATCTACCCACTCGCCACCCATCCCTAAAAGACCCTTGATGCATATAAATTTCAGTATTACCATTTCTGTTAAAGCAATCAAATATAAAACATTTTTAAATAAAAGCTTTCTTAGTTCTTAAAAGCTAACCTTAAAACTTCAAGAACTACCCAGCAGGGTAGAGTGAAACAAAGAAAGTTGTTTTCTAGAGGATGTAGGTATTCTTCCTTAAAAGTCAGAAAAACAAGCAGGATGGAGTATTAAAAGAAGGATCAAGATGCTAAAAGTAAGGACAGAAATTTACTGCTAGGATCTATGCTTCAGTCCAAGTTTTGAGATTGATGTCCTACTTAATTCTCCCTCTAACTCTATAGGTACAGGTTTTAGACACTAAGAAATGGAGACTTACAGAGGTTAAGTGACTGGCCCAAACATATGGTGCATTACAGATCTCCAGGGAAACAGAATCAATAGAATGAAAACATATTATAAAGGGGATTTATTAGATTGGTTACTTGATACAGAAGGATAGTCCCAAAATGACTGTCGGCACACTGGAGGAGTTGGGATCCCACTACCCGCTCATTCCATGAGGCTGGGTGCCTCAGCAGTATAATGTGGCACTGAAGACCTGGAGGATTCCTGGATTGCTGCTAGTCTTCAGACTATGTTAGAAGGAAGAAGTGGGCATATATGTCAACACTAGAGGTAGCAACAAAGTAGATGCACTTACCAGCAAGAAGGAAAGTGGACAGGCAAAAAGCAAAGTTTCCCTTAGATATCTTTATATCTGAGCTACTACTGCAGCTCACTTGGGGGAGGGTTGTCTTCCCCTTCGTTAATCTTTCCATAAAATACTCCCACAGACACTCCTGTAGGCATGTCTCTTAGTTGATCCTAGATCCAATCTAGTTGACAACCATGATTAACCATCATATGTAGCTAATGAATCCCTGGGACTCAGTGTGTCATCTGTTTTCAAAGTTTGTGCTCTGCAGCACAGCATGACATACCTGAAGTGATAACAATATGTTAGATGACGTCTAACGTGTTTCACACTGACTCTTACCTCCTAGAATCCATTCCCACATGGAATCCCATCCCATGTGTGTAGGGTAGACCTACCCACTTTCTACCCACAGTTCTAACAAACAGAACCCAGCAAAGGTTAATGGCCTGCCACTCAAAGTGTAGCTTATACAACAGAAACTTTAGCTTAGTAATAGCATTTTCACTAGCTGGCATTCTGTTTGCCCTCTTGTTCGCTTGCTCTAGTGAAGCAAGCTGCCATGTTAGGATTGCTCTATGAGGAGGCTACCATGCCAGGAACAGAGGCCAGAGGCCCGCATGGAACTGAACGCTGCCAGTAAGCACATAAGTGAGCACACAAGGGACCTTCCCCAGCCTGGACCTTGGGATCGCTGCAGACAAGCTGACACTTCGAGTTAACTTGTGAGACTGTGAGCATATTGCCCGTATCCTGTTGTTTGAAGATACCACATTTGGGGGGGCAATTTGATACACAGTAAGAGGTAGCTAATACAAATGGTAATATAAATTTCAATAACAGTCATTATCATATACTTGCATTTATTCAACCACTTAATTTTTTTCAGTGAAAAAAATTTAGGTTTCATAATAGGAAAATTACAAAACTATATTTCTACTATCTTCATCCAAAATGTAACAGCTGCACATGAAAGTACCATCTGCATTTTTAACAAGAAAAACTGGTATTTATTCACCTGGTTTTCATTACCTTAATTCCCACCTCTAAGACCATTTGAAACATGGCCCCTAGCAAGGGAGTTAGGTTCTCCTTCGTGCTAAGCTGTTAGTATAGAAGCATGTTTGAACCATCTGGCCTGCTGTTCTCTAGGCCTCCAACTCTGTAGCAGCCAGTTGGATTCCTTAGCCTGTGCTGTGGTTTCTTAATCCCTGGATCAGTTCCCACTTCAAGAGAGGGACATGGGTTTTAGGCTGTCAATCAGTATTTTTGCCAGTTTGAGATGTATGTAAGGGATACAAATTTTTGAAAATTAACATAAGACTAGAGCTCAGATTGGGCAGGACCACAAAGAACATTTCTTAGAAGTTTTCCCAGAAGGATCTAATTACTATGGGAGAGGGTAATTTTCATGTTTGGCTTGAATAACTACAGAAACAACAACATGCAAATATTTTAAAAGTGATGGGGAAAATTAAAGGAAGAAAAACTTTTCATAACACTCTCTGAAGGGCATATGCTAAAAAAATAACCGCAGAGTGTATACATAAATGTGTATTCCCCCACATGAATTAACAGGAAGAGAAACACAGGACATAAAGTAAAACCTACTTACAAGGTTATGTATACAGTTATTAAGCATCTAATGTGTTCCAGGTGAGACTTGAATGTAAAGGGTATGCTATAGGATAAGACAAACCCAATTGCTTCTCTGAAATGGTCTAAGTTTTAGTGAGAGAGACAGATAAGTAAAAGTGAAAGCAATAAATCAATAAATAATTACAGGTTGTGATAGGGATGGAAAATAAGAACCAGGGCTTGTGTATAATGGATGTTCAGAAAAAGCTCGTGGAGACCTAGAGGAAGAGTAGTTCATTTGTGTCAGAGTCAGGCAGAGATCTTTCCAGATAAATAGAATAGTAAGAACAATAATGTGAAGAAACATGGACTGTTCTACAACATTCAAAGTTTGGTGAGCTTGGTTGAAAGGGTTATGAGATGAGGAAATGATGAGGACCAGATGATCAATGGATTTGTAAACTGCAAACCTTGGGGTTTTATTCTTAGTTCATAGTGGATTTTGGTCCAGTGACATACTCTAATTTGTTCCCAAACATGACTGTCATGGCTGTGTGGTGATGAACAAGGAATGGACCCCAGAGTAGAAGGCGATTGCTAGAGATGAGAGTGCCTGGGAACAGATTGGTATAAAAATGTGAAATTATGGAAAGGAGTTTGGAAGTAAAATGAAAAATGCTTGAAGTTGAGTTGGATGTGGCCCGGAGATACAATGAGTCAAGGGAACTTTGTGTTTTGTGTTTGGAGTGTAAGCATGATGCTCTGCAAAGGTCTGGTGTCAGGTAAAGAAGTAGAATAGGAAATCCCGGTTCAAGCTAGACTGCTACGTATTATCAGTGTAATGCCTGGCACAGTCTACAGTTACTATAAATATACTAAGCACACTACAGAGAGTTACATACTTTTTTTTGTTTGTTTGTTTTTGTTTTTGTTTTTTGAGACAGGATTTCTCTGTGTAGCTTTGCGCCTTTCCTGGAACTCACTCTGTAGTCCAGGTTGGCCTCGAACTCACAGAGATCCACCTGCCTCTGCCTCCCGAGTGCTGGGATTAAAGGCATGCGCCACCACTACCCAGCCTTTTTTTGTTTGTTTGTTTGTTTGTTTGTTTGTTTTTTGTAGAGTTACATACTTTTCATGAACTGGTGTGATTCATTAGGGTGCTTGCTTGAGTACTGGGGAGTTGTTTCCAAGAGCACCCTCACCTTTCCATTTCCACACCACAAAGACATGTCTCTCCCTCCCCGGAACAACCATTATCTCTGCGCAAAGAGCCAAGATAGGCTTCAGGGGGTTTTCAGGTATGTTCCACTTTTATGTGTTTAAGAATGCCAAACACAATGGGCATCATTTAACTCTTCCCTTCAGTTTCACACTTACCAAATTTCAAAAATTCTAATTTTTCAATAAAAGAAGTTTGGGAGACAGGTCTAAAATTTAATGGAGCCTCTAACTATGAGACAGACAAGGACAATGAATCACGCCACTGGAATTAGAACGATCCTGTGAGGTCACCACTTTTCTTCCGGCGACAAAGCTGTGGCTCTGAGTAGGTTAAGTAACTTGTCCAGTGACATATGGTCAAGTCTCAAAGCTGGAGTTTCTTTTGCCACCAAAAGCTACGTGCCACCATTATAGTGGCTGCAAAACCGGGGCTTCTGCTTCTCTGGAGCTTCCATATTGCCCCACAGTTCTTAGATCTCATTCATCATCTGGCTGCATTGAGTTCAGCAAACTATGTGTCCCCTTATTTGTATTGCCACTGTTTCTGCTGGGGTTTGGACGTGCTCTGCTCCTCACCTCTGCCATTTGATGGCATTCTGCTATTGTCTCAGCTGCTTAATAAAAAGCAATTCCCAATCCCCTTCTCGGAATGTCACAAATAGCTGCGATTGCCTTGGCAATTGCCTGGACCGCTGCAGCCAGCGAGGACTGGCTGTTACCTAAACTGTTCATTTTCTTCTGGCCGCAATCCACAGGACACTAAATTCATTAACTCCGAGGCTCGCTTAATGGCACAAATGGCTTGATTCGCTTTTTTCTTCTCCCTTTGTCCTTCCACAGTATGTCTTTCTTTCCATTTTTTTCTTTCTTTGCTTCTTCCTTTCTTTCATTTCCCTTTCTCTTATTTCATTATTTTATTTTCATGCTACTTTAAATGATAATCTAATGTTCTTTTCTACTCTAAGATTTTCCCTCTATGGCTTTATTTTTTTCCTTGGAACAGTGCTATTTGAACCAATTAATGCTTATTTATTCATTTGTTTAAACACACTAACAGCCTGGCACAGGATTTGACCATTCTATATTAAAAATCAGTAGTTGTCATTAAAAGATATATCAATCTTATTTAGATACATTAATTTAAAAAAAAGGGACCTCCAAACTCTTCTGCAGCAATTTCTGTGTGTCTGTCACTATCATAAACCACAAGCATATACATAATTTTCCCAGCCACTCTGTGAGTCTGCTATTATTATCTGCTTGTTACAGGTGAGAAACTACTGAAAAATAGAACGAGAGCTCAGAATAGAAAGTCTATATACAGTTTTGCACACGGAAATAGAACCTAGCCCTAATCACCTGATAGCAATTTATATTTGGGGTATTGTGTGCTGGCAAGAGGAAAAGAACCAGGAAATTGGGTCTCTTACTGTGCAAAGGTGTGGAGTGTTCACAGGAGGCGAGAGCGGTCTTCCAAATGGAAAGAGCCAAAGAACTTGGCAAAGTACAAGGCTCTGCCCCTTGCCTTTCAATAGTGACGTAATAATTCCACTAGCTTGGAATTTCTCTTCACCATGCTAGGGCTCCAGTAGAGAAATTTGCATATGCTAATGTGATGGAGAGTCGAAAATACATGGTGACCTCTGAAAGACACCATCAATTTACTGGTAGATAGAGGGTGTGCAGGCTAGTTTTATGTCAGCTTGACACAAGTTAGAGTTATATGAAAGGAGGGAGCTTCAATTGAAAAAATGCCTCCATAAGATCTGGCTGTAGGACATTTTCTTAATTAATGATTGATGGGGCAAGAGTCCAGCCCACTGTAGCTGGGGCCATGCCTGGATTGGTGGTCCTGGGTTCTTTAAGAAAGCAGACTGAGTAAGTCATAAAGAGCAAGCCTGTAAGGAGTACCCTTCCATGGCCTCTGCATCAGTTCCTGCCTCCAGGTTCTTACTTTGTTTGAGTTTCTGTCCTGAATTCCTTTTATGATGAACAGTGACGTGGAAATGTAAGCCAAATAAACCCTTTCTTCTCCAACTTGCTTTTGGTCGTGGTACTCTGTGACAGCAAAGGCAACCTTAACTAGGACAGTGAGTCAGACACCTTTGTGGTGTTTAGCAGTGTGGGTGGGCAGTCCCAATAGGAGAATCTAAGAAATATCCAAACGAAATGTAAGACACAATGCAGAAACCCCCAGAGAATGGAGAATATGTCTCTGAAAGGGAAAGGGAAAGACCCAGGAAGGACACACTTGCATTGCAGAACACTTACCCAGGAATTGCTCAGAGTTTATGAGAAGAACATGATAATAATAATAATTTCATTTTTAGTTTTAGGAGCTGTCTGGGGATGGAGCTCAGTGGAAGAGCACTTATGCAGCAGATAAAAAGCCCTGAGTTAGATCTCCAGCATTGCAAATATGCATGCACACATGCACAAGCACACCCACACATATGACATTTGTCTTTCTGTAGCTGTCTTTTTTTTTTTTTTTTTTGCTTCATGTTATATCACCCATGTTCTATCCATGTTGTTGCAAGCAATGGAAATTTACTCATTTTATGGCTGAATCTTATTTCATTGTGGGTATATACCACACTTTCTTCATCCTCTGGTCTGTAGAGAGACACTGTGCTTAGCTCTGTCCTTTAAGTAGTGCTAAACTAGGGATGTAAGTGCGCCTGTGTCTTTGACATACTGATTTTGGTTCCTATGGATGCCCAGTTGTGGGATTGATGGATCATATGGCGGTTTTATCGCTACATCTTTGAGACCCCTCCGTATTATTTTTAATAATGACTATACTAATTTATATTCCTACCTCTGGTGTATAAGAGAGCTCTTTCTGCATACTCACCAGCATGTGTGATTTGCTTCTTCTGAAATGATCTTCTTTTTAGAATATAATTAAATTTATATGGTGTGTGTGTGTGTGTGTGTGTGTGTGTGTGTGTGTGTGTGTGTGTGTATACCCATACATGCACAGAGGTCAAAGGACAACTTCTGAGAGTCCGGTATCTCCTTTTACCATGGAGGTCTCAAAGACCAAACTTAGGTCATTAGGCTTGGTGGTAGACACGGTGCCGTATCATCAGTTCACTTCTGATTTTTGTTTTTAATTTACAAAATCAAAACTCCTTAAATAGCATATGCTTTAGTTATTTATTTTATTACTGTAGTAAAATACTCCCAAGAAAAGTAAACTTAAAGGGAAAAGGGTTTTTTTGGTTTGGTTTGGTTTGGGTTTTTTGTTTGTTTGTTTGTTTGTTTGTTTTGTGTACAGTTCCAGAGGGATACCATCCATCATGGTGAGGAAGACATGGCAGGAGGCAGGAAGTCATCATGGTAGGAGCAGGAAGCTGGCTAGTCACAATGCATGTGCTCTCAGGATGCACAGCATAAGACAGAAAGAAGAGATGAGCCCCAAAGTCTCAGCCACTTCACTGCAGACGCACTTCCTCCAGTGAGACTCCACCTCCTAAGTGCCCCTCCCACAGCCTTCCCAAGTAATGCCACCAGGGAGGGATCAAGCATTTGGAGAACATTTCACATTCAAACCACAACTGCATAGATCATTCAAAACAAGCTTCCCCGTCTGTGTAGCTTCATGTTCCATCCTGTCCCATACGCAAGCGAGACCTTAACTGTTGTGGACTGACTCATTCCTACACCTCCATATCTTGCCCTAAATCCCTATATCTTAGTTTTTCAATTGAGTCTTTAGGATTTATTTTACTGTGGGGGTGGGTGGGTGTACATGTGTGCACACATATGTAGGTGCCCAAGAAGGCCAAAAGAGGGCATCAGATCTCTCGGGTCTGGAGTTACAGGCAATGTTGAGCTGCCCAATATGGGTACTAGAAACTGAACTCTGGTCCTCTGGAAAAGCAGCAAGTGCTCTTAACCACTGAAATGATCTCTTCAGCCTCTCAGTTTAATCTTTAAAAATAGTCTTTGATCTCCAGCATCTTCAGTGACCCCACAAAAGCGTCCTGTTTTCCTCTAAGTTCCTGTATTTTGATCACTTGATCAGGGCTCACAAGGATCTCGGGCTTGCCGGCTGCACGGCACAGCATGAGTTTTCATAACTGGAACTGATTTTAATGTGGCTGATTGATCACGGAGCGTTGTTTATATCCTGTAGATCACATTGCTTCTAATTGAATTGGAAATGAAAATGAGCATCCGTCAGGACAAAAGTACTGTTGTGGCTCAGCTAGCTTTGTTCAAAGAGTCTGGGTGATATGAGCCTGGGAGAGGAGAGTGAGCTGAACTGTCGTCAGAAAAGCACCATGGAGGGACTAGTTTTGCTGGGGCTGGAAAAGAAAAGCAATTAGCCATGCAGTTAAGTGGAATCGCTCCTTTGAAAATATGGGGCAGTTTTAGTTGTCAAAATGATGATTATGGGCAAATTTGCTGGAGGTTAGTGAGCAGAGACCAGAGGCATTCGACACAACAAGACAGGCTCCCCTACAGTCAAAACACAAGTTTCTCTTCTCTAATCTGTTCCTGCCCAGTCTTTTTCTCCAGCTCTAATCTGTGGAGCTGGAGAAAAACCAACGTTCTGGGTTTAGAGCTGTACATAAAATGATAGAGGAAAGTCTTTGTTGACAATGTTGCCTGAATTTCCTCCTTCCTAATTCTACTTCTTTCTGTTGTTTGGAGACTGGGTCTCATGTAGTCCAGGCTGGCTCCAGTTTGCTGTGTAGCCAGGCTAGCCTCGAATTTCTGATCCTGCTGTCTTCATTCCAGAATGCTTGATTGCAGGTCTGTACCATCACACCAGCTGGCCCCTCATCGAAGCAAAGGTTATTGTTTATATCTGTTTCTTTTTCTTTTCAGTAAGAAGTAAACATCCCACTCCCTGGCCCATCACAGACGCCCCTAATTTCCTATGCCCGTCAGTTTTCACCTCCATGTCAGGCAACTCCTCATTTCAAAAGAAAAGCATGTTTAACCAAAGGGAAATGTTGGTCACCTAGTGCTTTTTGAAGCTCTTATAAGCAAATATGAAAGTATCTTAATCTGAAAGTCAAGTATCCATCATTGTACCAAGAAACTTAGAATACTGTTGCATTGTCTCTCGGCACTTTTGAAATTTAAAAACACATCCCTTGGTATTGAAGACTGCTTGCTCCAACGGCTCACCCACGTCGAAAGTTACCCTGTCTTTTCTTTGGCACTTGCAAGATTTTCTCATGATTCTCATGTGTGATTACACTGCCCAGCAATGTCATGACGCGTCTATGGACAGCTTTATTTTCAGACCTTGCTCAGTAACAACGAGTGCATCTTTAGCTTGAGGTCTGTTGTCTTTATACATTTCCTGAAAACTCTAGACCATTTTGAAGACTAATCTAAAATTTGAAGACACAGCCAAGCCAGTTCATTTCCTCTTCTACCGTTCTTTCATGTTTTTATTTCTCTGTGTTGTTATCTTGAGTCATTTCCAAGGGTTAATATTCCATTTCTTCTGTGTTGAAACTGTTATTTGGCAAATCTATTTAGAATTTTATTTACCTACTGACCCTGTTGTTTCTTTTCTATAGTTTGCAAACGTCTAGATTTCCCTCAGCTTTAATATTCTACTAGCTTAAAAGACATCCCAGCTCCTTGAATATCTTCAACGTGTTTATAGCTAAGTCTCTACAGCTGGCTCCATCACCAGAGTCGTAAATTCTCCCTTTTCTTTGCTCTCTTATTTGACACTAAATCTCAATAATTTTTGTTTCTGAGTCCATCGTTTATAACCTGACACCCCAAAGCCTCCCCTAGGGGTGTTTTCAAAGGTCTTTAAAGAGCTTCTAAACCAACTATCTTGTTTTCTTTTTTTATTTGTTTCGTTGGTTGGTTGTCTTAGCATGTAATAAGAAGTATGAGTTCAGCAGTATGGCTAGTCTACCTAGCCAGCTTGCTCCAGAGAGCCCTTACCTCTGCCTTACAGTACTTGAGTTACAGGTGGAGCACCACACCCACATAGCATTTACATGGTTTCTGTGGATCTGAACTCCAGCAATTGGACTTGCGCAGCAGGAACCATATCCACTGATCTATAGAGGTCTGTGTCCCTCGTGGCAGGGAGGTGAAAATCTCAGTCTTTTCACCTGGGCACACATTTGAGTCCTTTAGGGAGACCCTTCTGCCCACACCTCCAGGCAGAGGCTCTAGTCTCTGGTCTATTTAGATTCATTGGCCTCCTGGCAGGGAAACCCCGAATTCTCACTAGAGGCTGCAAATCAAGTCCTTGCTGGGCAGAGACTCTGCACCTTGAGTCTTATCTCTGCAGCTGTTAAAGACCTGATTATGACATGGTCCTCCTGGGCACTGCAGCTTTAATCCCTTTTTGCTCTGAGACTTCCTTATCTGTGTAACCTGGAGAGTTTTCTAATGTCGAATTTGGCTATATCCCATCAACATGATTTAAAATGTTCTGGCAAGGGTCGGCTGCTTCCCTGATGGAGGGGCGCAGAGCTGGCCTGCCTCGTGTGCTCCACTTGTTGTCTGAACTGGAAGTCACTCCAGACCTTCCCTGTCTTCACCACAAAAACATTTTTTATTCTGGTTCAGACGAGGTGTTCAAGAAACGAATGCTGAACTGCGGTATAATTAAAGCATACATCATATTTTGGCTGAATGGAATCTTAGATTGGAAAAAAAAAAAAGCTTTAAGTGAACCTTATGGAAAACACAAAGAGCAAAAGACTAATGCTATTTTTGGTGGCATGTCAATTTGCTTACTCATTTTATCGTGACTTTTTTTTTCACTATGTAATTGCCTGTTAGGCTTCTCATCTGAGAAACTGATTCTTTACAGTTCTATAATTATGTGAAGGACTCTTCTTGGGCTTTGGTCTTAGCAAATTCTGGGTCCAAATTCCAACACTTGAGTATTCCCGCCAAGTAGAAGGTGTTCCATAATCTCCTTTTAAAGGAATAAACAAATGGATGGATGGCTTTGTCTAGTGTCTGTTTCTTCCACGCCGTCTGTGGTACTCACAGCAGACACCTCACAGCCCTTGCTGTGAGAATTAGGTGCAGTACTCTCTGGGAAGACTCTAACATCATCTCTAACACAGACAAAGACCCAATAAGTATTAATGATTACTGTTTTTATTCTGTAAAGCTACTTGAAATGCATATCTCAATGTCTGGACAGAGAAGAATTTCAGTAATTATGTATTTGCTTTGCCTTTATCATTTCTGTCATTCATATCTTCTTTTGAAAAACGCCTGCTTTTCATAAAATCATGTTCTTGAGCTCGAGCTCAGTGCTATGATTTCTTTTCCCAGTCCAAAAAATTCTGACTTTTCCTATATTAGTAACAAAGAACTGTTTGCTCTTCAGGCTTATCATTATTATCCCTAATTATTAATTATTCAAAAAGCTAAATCAAGAAAGTAGAAGCCAAACAGAAGCCTGGCATGTCTGCACAAGTGGAAATACCATGTCATGTTATTCTGAAGGAGAAAGGGTTTTCTTGATTTAAGACATATTAAAAACAAAGGAGAAATAATAAAAACACCATTTCCCAAGTTCATTCTGATTTTCACTTATTACTTTTTAAAGGGGAGTTAAAATGTCTTAAAGAAAATTAGATCATCGTATAGTTCTGTGCTATTATATTCCCTTTAATATTCAACTACAATTTATGTAATTTAGACTATAAATTTGAGAATGCTGTTGGAGTGCCCCGCTTGTTATTAAATCTGGAAACTTGTAGTGCCATCTTGTGACCAAATGCAGAACTGCAGCACATCGCCTCCTTGGAACAAGCTGAAATACAGTGAAGGAAAGGGTGTTGAGCTAACGGCTGTGCATAACAAAGATTGATCAGCACATTTCTGTTAATGTAGATAGACTTAATATTAAAAGACAGAATCTAATGGGCTTACTACCCTCCAAGATATTTCTGCAGCACAGATAATGGCTAGACAGGACAGGTTAATATACTGAATTGAAACTATCCAAGTGACATTATCAAACATCAGAACATTTTAATTCTGCGGGAAAGAGAGGGGAAAAAAGTGGTGTGATGCTCTGAATCACAAGACTGTAGCCACAATTGAACCAAAAATGTTGCTAAACATGATAGGAAAAAGAGGGAGGTGTCCTCAACCCTGGGTAAATAAATACCTGTATCAACTCATCAGACCTATATGAAGCAGGGATACCCTCCACTTGCCACAGAAAAAGAATCGGGGAGGGGGGGTTAAAGGAGTAATTGTAACTTGCAAAGAGAGGTTCTCCCTTATTAATGGAAATGATTCTTGAGTTTTTTTCCCCCCTTGGTATAGGAAGATACGGAAAGCATTAGTTTTCACGATTAATGTGAACCCCACTACACATGAATCCAAGGCTTATGCAATTATGTGATGAGACAGGAAACAGCCACCACTTGCCAACTGTCCCTCATGGCTTGCTTGCACGAATGTGCTGAAAACAGCTATGCATCATCAAGAGGCATGAAGCCCCGCGTGTAAGAAGTGCACTTGCGTTTGAGGTTTCCCAGGGCCAACTGGAAAGCACCAAGAAAGATGGTTTTTGTTCAAATGGACTGATGGGGAGTGAAGATGAGGGGACAGAGTCTGGGAAGCAGTGATACGGTGGTTTGGAGGTAGACACATGGAGTGATGGTTACAGCACTTGAAATGAACTCTCATTTTCTGTGATATTATTTTGATGCACAAAAGATAGCTCCCAGGAACTATGCTGAAGAAAATGCCAAGCATAAAGAAAAATTTGAGAGCAAGAATGATGAAAGGCATCAATCATTTCCTTACGACCTTGCTCGTATTAACAGTAGTTTGAGTTCCTTTGCTGATCTAAGGGCCCATGGGAATGTTCACAGCTAAATAATTTAATTGTCTCCACTCCCTATATGTTTAAGGAGGCGTCCTGCTCACACAGTGAGACACGCAACTGAAGGAATTTTACTCCTAAAACCTTGCTTTGAATTTTCTTGCCTTCATGGATTTAACTTAGATCCTTTAATGCCATAATAATTTGGTTTCATATTGAATGTCCTTTGGGCTTTCATTGTCATTTATTTTTTTAAGAAGTTTTTTATGACTTCAAAATAATCCTTTTGGTGAAAAGGCAATTCAATTATAGTGACAGCGTAAAAGGAACCGATATGATACAATTCTCCACTGAGATCAGATTTACTGCTAAACCCGGATGATTTTATAAAACCAAAATTTGTATTTGCATTTCGAGACACTTGACTGAGAGACTTGATCAGAATTGAAGGCATCAAATAGACGAGACTCTCTCATCAAAATAAGGCTGAGCTGAAATTAAGAGACCCTTTGGGGGAAATCGGTTGCAGGCACAGCCTGGTAAGAAGGTTTGAAAGCACGATTGCTAGACCCGAGGTCCCCTCCTGATACCCTTCTCTCACAGGCAGCAGAGAAAATGCCTGCCTCCTTTCAAATATTCTAACAAGGCTTCCCACGTGGCAGGAGCGGCTACCACCCAGCTGTTGGTCTCACCACACTCACCTAAATAGGCACAGTTCTTGGAAGACATAAGTCTACATTAAAATCCTGGCTAAAACAGGGCTTGGCAGTCGGATTCCTAGTTCTGTCTGTGATAATCTACAGAGGCGACGATGGTCACATCTGTACCATGGACTTTTATGAGAATGCAGTGCGTGGCATCTATTAGTTTCCCCAAAGTGTTAGCTGTGATTTACCATATACAAAGAATTGTCATATAGCTGTCTGTGTTTACATGTAAAGGTTTATATACTCCAGTGTTCATAATGATGAACATAAAATTCAGTATTCCCTGTCTGGAAAGCTGAACTGTCTGAGGGGCAACGAAAGAGCAAGAATGAATTATTAGAAGCCAGAATGAGAAATTCCGTGAAGGTCTAAGTGAGACAAAGGAGGCATGAGGAGAAAAGGAGGGAAATGGCAGAGCAGACAGATGGTTTCGTCACCATTAGCTACTGCAGATGCCTAGTAAGTTTTTAAAGCAGGGCTTGATACAAGTTTCGAACAAGACCAGAATTCTGAAATGAATCCAGCGAAACCTGGGGGATGTGTCTGGGAACTGGCATACAACAGAGATTTGTGAGACCCTCCTTTCCTCCATCCAGTTCCTCAGCCTTTTGTGGTGTTGTTGTTGTTGTTATTAAAACAAAGTATTATTACATAACCTAGTCTGGCTTTCAACTGTTTATCTTCTCGAGTCCACCTCCCAGAGTTCTTGTTTTGTATGTTTTGGGCCATGTTTTTATCATAGCATCTGACACCATTCATTATGCTAATTGCTTATATTCCCATCTTCCTCCATTCCTGCTCAAAATGGCATCCCAGGACTGGCAGCATGAACCTTAGAGGACTCTCACATCCGTCCCAGTCCTGCAGTCACATTGATAAGGTACTCACAGGTTGTCTCTGCACCTTACAGTTTGCATAGCACCTCCTCTCCCAGACCTTAAGCTTTCCACCTGGCACCTAGTCACTCTTAATGGGAATGTATAGACTGAGTTAAGTTTGAGTGCCTGGAGACTGCAGACAGAGTGCTGGGTGGAAATGGAAAAAGGACTATCAACCCCAAGCCAAGACTTTGAACTAAAGCTCAGCTTCTACAGTGAGAACAGAAACTAAGAAAAATCTTCTGCCTCGGTCCACATGCTGGAAGAGGAAAGAACCAAGTGATTGAGGACCAGAGCTGAGGGCCCTGGGTAGCAAGAATAAGAACCAGCTATCTAGACTCGGTGAATACATCGTCGGACTCATCCTAAAGCAGTTCAATATGTCAAGTTCTTAAACAAATGGCTCTTTGTATCCTATATTGGGAAATCCTATGTGTGAGAGAGAATTGGAGAGGCCCAGAGGGAAGGGCAGGCAATTCTTTTCCTATTTTGGGGCATGGTGGGCTATCATGCAGTATTACTTAGAGAATCATCTCAAAGGCCGTAAATTGCAAAAGGATTAAGTATAAGCAGCTTCTCTTCTTTCTTCTCAGACCACATTTTTAGATCCACAAAGAAGCTTGACTTTAGTGAGAAGTCATCATAATACCTATTTTGGGGGTCAATTGAGCTAGCTAACTCATTGAACAAGCTGACAATGACTTTGAATTCTTTTAAAGACAGATTTAAAATACTCCTTTTCTGTATTTTTTACCTATTATCTATCTATCTATCATCTATCTATCATTTATCTATCTATCTATTTATTTTGAGTTAAATCCTTCTTGTTTAGCCCAGGCTGGCCTCCTGTTAATGATCCCTCAGGTTAGCCTCCAGAGTGCTGGAACCACAGCTGTGTACCACCATAACCCAACCACTTCCTTTTTTCTTCTTTTTAATAATACTCTTGTGCTTTAACCTGTCTTTAAAGAGATCGAATTATCTTTCACCCTGTATCCTGACATAACATCTAACTAGAATTCTTATCTAATTCTTCACAACCTACCTCATGTAACTTTCCCTCTATGTTTGTGAGACGCTCTTTGTCTTGCCACCTTGTGTCTGAAACACTCTTTTCACTGGGAACTTGACATCACCATTGAACTTTGGGGTCAGATGGAACTGGCCTTGACTTCTTGACCCATCCCTTGGTATTCACATGGCCTTCAGTTACTAACCTCTCTTCTTCAGGTTGCTTATCTGTAACATGGCCGTGACTATGGGATCTTCCTTACAGAGTTGCTACCCAGAAGTAATTCAGTGCTTATGTGTGAGTCAAACATATATTAATGGCCAGGAGCATAGTAAAGAGCCAGCCTAGGATTCAGTTCCCTTTGTGGGCAAAGGAGGATAATGGCAGTATCATAGAATTTTGTGAGCACTAAGTAGGTGACTTCTTCTGCATGCAGAGAGGAAAACAAGTGCATAATAACTACTCAATAGTTGTTTATCACGTGCCTTTAGTTTCATCAATCCATTGCCATTGATCCCTTACAGATCTGCTTAAAATACCATGCCAGCACCAGTTAGAATGTCATTGTTACAAGTAACAGGAAATCTGACCAGTAGCTCAAACTATAACACATCTGCTATTTATTTAATTAGCTAACTTGGAGTAAGAAGACCCAAAATTGATTGAAGAGTTCAATAACAGCATCAGATAGCCTGCGTTTTTTAGCGTTCTGCTTAGCAGTTCTGAGTGAATTCATGAGAGCTCTCCTCAGAGAGCTAAGATGGCCGCTGAAGTTCTTAAGTACCACATCTTTACACAATGGGACTCACAGAGTGTGTTCAGCAAGGGAAAATGAGATAGAGAAGGAAGTAGTAAAGAGAATTTTCTCCTTGTATATCCTTCCCTTAAAAAGAAAAAAAATCCCCTCCTTTGGAAGCACACAGGCTCCATTTACAGATTTTTGCTACAATGCGTTTACACTGTCAGAGCTGGCGCTCATCATGCCATGCCACAAAAAGAAGGAACAGCTTGTGGAGAGACAATTAACGGCACCTACTATGCTTTCATCATGTCCCTGCCCTGCTCTTCTTCCAAACAAACCCTTTCATTGAATCTTCTTGCTTGCATCAATGCTCCAACTTCTGTGTAAGCTACGGAGCTTGTCCATTTTTCCTAATCCCATCTCCAAAACCCTGTTCTGTAAATCTATACTTCTAGACTTCTACCAGATATTACTTCAACATGCCATGTGCTTTCCTGTTGCTATGATCAGACTGTGTCTACCCCCTTCTATCTAATTCACAGTTTGAAACTCAATTTTCCATGGGATCGTCCTGAGGGATGAGGTCTTTCAAGGGGCTTAAAGCAAGAGGTCCTCCCGTAAAGAGGACTAGTGGATTTAGAAAACAGGTAGGAGGGAGCACCTGTATCCTTTCTCCTCTTGTGCCCCACAGGGAAACCCATCTGAAGGGAGCAGTGTTCAAGGTCCCTTCATAGAGGCAGAGATCAAAGAGTCTCCAAGCACTAGACTTCCCAGCCTCCAGCGCCAAGAGAAATGAATTTCTCTCAATCATAAATTACCCAGGCACTGGTATCTTGTTGCAGCAGCAACTGCCTAGAATCATCACTCTCCTTGACCGTGGTTGATCGCTAATAGTTCAGTTCTTTTTTCTTCCTCTCCCAGGCCTTTCACACACCCTTCTCTGTGCTGCTGTTCCACATGCTGAACCCTGGCTTCATAATTCAGACCCAGTACCTTCTCCTGAAACACCGGTCCTCCACGCTAGAAATACTTCTCAGTCCTTCAGGTTCCAAATGCTATTTGTAGTATTCACATGTTCTTGGGCATTTTAGTTATTACAGAAAGACCTGTACATTTCTATGTCTTTATCATCTATTTCTCCCTTATAACAAATACAAGACTACTTACCAAATGCTGGCCATGCTGGCACTAGACATTTTACAGGTGTTATCTCCATCTTTTCATCACACTAACCCAAGAGCTGAGAATGTTTCCTGTTTTAAAGATGATCAACCTTAAGTCAAGACAGGCTTAGTGACTTGCCTTAAACTGAAATTCAACTCTTGTACTTCAAACATTATTATGGCTTTTAGGAAATACTCTGTGAAGTGCTGTCCTCATCATATTTTTAATTAAATGAATGAAAGATTTGTGTTTGTGCAATATGGCTAATAAAGATAGTCTCTGCCATGTGTCCTGCTTCAACTCCTCTACCATTTAATCCTCTACCCACTTCTCTTTTTCCCATCTCCCAAATCTAACTCTCAGGAACCAACCAAAGTGTGGGGTTTTTGTTGTTGTTGTTGTTATTGATAAAATTACCTGGGCTCACATAGATTTGCAAAAGAAACAGGATGATGTTATTTGAAGTAAAGAAATAGTACAGATTAAAGTAAAGAGGGGTCACACTATCATGATTGACAGCAGGACACATTAGTGAAGATACTCATGGGTTCCTGGCTACAGTCTGAGGGTCTCTTTTTATGGGGTCTAAGGAAAGGAAGGGCAGGTTACTAAGGGGTGTAGTTTGGGTGGTTTTATTGTTAGATTAAATTACATAATCATTTATCTTCTGTGCATGCTTCTTCCCATAAAGCACCTGATTTTAATTATATGCACACCCAATTATGTATAAGTAAATAGGGGATTCTTTAAAAGGTTACTACAGGATACAGTTGTGCCTTACTTCATACACTCAAAACTAGTTCAGGCCAGATAGGTTCTTCATACTCAGATACATTGAGAATGTGTTTTAAAAGAAACCATCTAAATTTGGTTGTTATCGGAGGCTGGGAAATTCACACTATCGTTCAAAGATGGGAGTCTGTGAACCCTGATGCCATGAGGGTGGGAGGTGGAGGGGTTCAGAGGTTGCTAGGTGCTTTGCTTGGAAGGGGTGTGTATGTATAGTACGTGAAACTGACAGAACTTGGCTGCCAACTGTATGATTACAGTATGTGGGGTTTGCATACTCCAAGACCACATAAGGGTCCCTGGGTACTAAACTGTTCCCTGTGTTTGCCTGCCCCCTAACTGTATAGTGCATTTCTGTAACCTCTTCAACAATTGGTAGGTAGACCAGTGCCAAGTGAGACTATCATGTCCATCCCTTCAGTTCTCAGCAAGGGAGTCCCTGCTTTCTCCTGATGGTTCCTGCATGGTAATGACACCACAGTGGCCTCTCCAGACAACACCAAAGACACACAGTCCAAGGAGAAGTCAGGGCACAAGTTACTTTTCACCTTCTCTTGATTATTAGTGAAGAAGTATTCTCAGATTTCTGGTTACATGTTTGCTTCTAGAACATAGTCCCGCCATCCCTCAGACGAACAATATCTCACAGTACCCAGTGAAACGGGGATTTCTCTAGCAATAAACGAGGGAAGGGAAGTGAGCTTCCAGTATCAGCAGAAATTGTCTCCCCAACGATTAATGTACACTTGAAGGAGGCACGTGGTTCCTGCCCTGACACTGCTGGCTCACAGCGAAGGAGACAGCTATCGTCAGATTTCCAAAATGTGTTCGTCGTGATGAGTGACAAAACAGGAAACAAACAGGGGGCTAGACACACAGTGGCGTGTGCTCACGGCAAAGCGTTCCTGTAATGACTTCTCCGTGGAAGTGACATTTCTAGTGACGCCAAAGAATGAAAGTGGATCAACTACGTACCGAGCAGGAACGATGTGAAGAAGCAAGAGGAAAGACCTCAGCAATCATCGACGAAAACCACTGACAGTAAATGCAGATTTTGAATAATTGGTAGAAGAAACTTGGATCTTAGCCATTCTGACAGGCATAAGGTGGTATCTCAGTGTTGTTTTGATTTGCATTTCCCTGATGATTAGGGATGTTGAGTAACTCCTTAGATGTCTTTCAGCCATTTGAGTTTCCTCTGTTGAGAATTCTCTGTTTAGTTCTATAGCCCACTTCTTAATTGGACTGTTGGTCATTTCTTACTTTTCTCATGTGGTCTTCATTTACCATGGTCTCCTATTCCTTGTTCTCCCTCTCTTTTCTTGATCCAGCTAGGATCTCCCACTCTCTTTCCCTCGACCCTTGCCCTTCATTGCCCCCATGTGGTGGTAATTTAATTATACTGAAATATGATTTTGATTGTATGTTAATAAATAAAGTTGCCCGGGGGTCAGAGCTATTAGAGCCATAGCAAGAGTGTGGCGGTGGTGGCACACGCCTTTAATCCTAGCATTCCAGAGATAGAAATCCTTCTGGATCTCTGTGAGTTCAAGGCCACACTGGAAATAGCCAAGCACACTCCTTTGATCCCAGAAAGCCAGCCTTTAATCCCAGGGAGTGGTGGTAGAAAGCAAAAAGATATATAAGGCGTGAGGACCAGAAACTAGAAGCATTTGGCTGGTTAAGCTTTCAGGCTTTGGAGCAACACAGTTCAGCTGAGAGCTATTGGGATGAGGACACAGAAGCTTCCAGTCTGAGGAAACAGGACCAGCTGAGGAACTGGTGAGGTGAGATAGCTGTGGCTTGTTTTGTCTCTTTAAATAGACGAACAAACAGGAAATAGAGCTCTCATTTCGGGAGGCTGGGACACCGCAGGCGGAAGGGTGAGATTTTGGCTCTGAGCTCTGACCTCTCGGCTTTCTCTTTTGCATTGTTTCTGTGTTTCTTATTTAGTAAGATGGTTGGTTACATCAATACCCCCACTCATGTCCAGGCTGTTCATGTAGATCTCATCCATTTCTCCATATCTTTCTTGGGGTCCCGTTTTCCAGGTAGCCTCATTGGTGATGTGAGTAGCAGTCCAGTCATCCTTGTTCCACATCTAGCATCTTCCTATGAGTGAGTACATACCATATTTGTCTTTCTGAGTCTGGGTTACCTCACTCAGGATGATTTTTTTAGATCCATCCATTTGCCTGCAAACCGTATGATGTCATTGTTTTTCTCTGCTGAGTAGTATTCCATTGTGTATATGTGCCACAATTTATTTATCCATTCTTCAGTTGAAGGGCATCTAGGTTGTTTCCAGGTTTTGGCTATTACAAACAATGCTGATATGAACATAGCTGAGCAAGTGCTCTTGTGGTATGATTGAACATTTCTTGGGTATATGCCCAGGAGTGGTATAGCTGGATCTTGGGGGAGATTGATTCAGAATTTTCTAAGAAAGCACCATATTGATTTCCAAAGTGGTTGTACAAGCTTGCATTCCCACCAGCAGTGGAGGAGAGTTCCCCTAGTTCCACATCCTCTCCAGCATAAAGTGTCTTCAGTGTTTTTGATCTTAGCCATTCTGACAGGTGTAAGGTGGTATCTCAGAGTTGTTTTGATTTGCATTTCCCTGATGATTAGGGATGTTGAGCAATTCCTTAAATGTCTTTCAGCCATTTGAGTTTCCTCTGTTGAGAATTCTCTGTTTAGTTCTATAGCCCATTTCTCAATTGGACTGTTGGTCGTTTTGATGTCTAATTTCTTGAGTTCCTTATATATTCTGGATATCAGTCCTCTGTCACATGTGGGGTTGGTGAAGATCTTTTCCCATTCTGTAGGCTGTCGCTTTGCCTTGTTGACCGTATCTTTTGCTCTACAAAAGCTTCTCAGTTTCAAGAGGTCCCATTGATTGATTGTCTCAGTGTCTGTGCTACTGGTGTTATATTTAGGAAGTGATCTCCTATGCCAATGCGTTCAAGACTACTTCCTACTTTCTCTTCTAGCAGGTTCAGAGTAGCTGGATTTATGTTGAGGTCCTTGATCCACTTGGACTTAAGTTTTGTGCACGGTGACAGATATGGATCTATTTGCAGCCTTCTACATGTTGATATCCAGTTATGCCAGCACCATTTGTTGAAGATGCTTTCTTTTTTCCATTGTACACTTTTGGCTTCTTTGTCAAAAATTATATTTTCATAGGTGTGTGGGTTAATGTCAGGGTCTTCAATTCGATTCCATTGGTCCACATGTCGGTTTTATGCCAATACCAAGCTGTTTTTATTACTGTAGCTCTATAGTAGTGCTTGAAGTCAGGGATCATGATGCCTCCAGAGGTTGTTTTATTGTACGGACTCTTTTGGCTATCCTGGGTTTTTTGTTTTTTCATATGAAGTTGAGTATTATTCTTTCCAGGTCTGTGAAGAATTGTGTTGGTATTTTGATGGGGATTGCATTGAATCTGTAGATTGCTTTTGGTAAAATTGTCATTTTTACTATGTTGGTCCTGCCTATCCATGAGCATGGGAGATCTTTCCATTTTCTGAAATCCACAAAGATACCCCCACAAAAGACTGCTGGCAATGGTCAAGAGACAGCCAGGACTGACCTACTCTGGTGATGGGATGGACAAACACCCTAATAGTTGTGCCATAAACCCCATCCAAGGACTGAGGAATCTGGATGCAGACATCCACAGCTAGGCCCCTGGTGGAGCGCTGGGAGTCTAATTAGTGAGAAAGAGGAGGGTCTATATGAACGAGAATTGTTGAAACCAAGGTTGGATAAAGCACAGGGACAAATAACCAAATGAATGGAAACACATGATCTATGAACCAAAGGCTGAGGGGCCCCCAACTGGATCAGGCCCTCTGAATAGGTGAGACAGTCAATTGGCTTGATCTGTTTGGGAGGCATCTAGGCAGTGGTACCAGGTCCTGGGCTCCTTGCATGAGTTAGCTGTTTGAAACCTGGGACTTCTGCAGGGACGCTTGGCTCAATCTGGGAGGAGGGGACTGGACCTGCCCGGACTGAGTCTATCAGGTCGATCCCAGTCCTCGGGGGAGACCTTGATCTGGAGGAGGTGGGAATGGGGGGTGTGCTGGGGGAAGGGGAGGGGGGCAGGAAGGGAGAGAACAAGGGAATCTGTGGCTATTATGTAGAACTGAATAGTATTGTAAAATAAATAAAAAAAATAAGTAAAAAAAAAAAAAGAAGGGATGGATAATAATGAAACAGGTGGAAGCTGAAGATACATTTTAAAAAAAAAGAAAGTTGGAGACTGGTGGAGTCTTTTTGCTGCCCACAGAAACCCAGTCTCCTCTTTTAGAATCCTAGAATGTAGTCAGGTCACGCCCAACTACCTTATTCTTTCCAGTCTCTCTGTCCGACCAGGGCTTCGAGGTGGCTGGGCCATCCCCGTGTGTGCTCCTTCTTTTCAAACCCTTCCTTCCCATTTCCCACTGGCTGCATCTTCTTTGTGGCAGTGACTCAGCTTTGGTCACTCATTTGAGAAAACCACTGTAGGATACTTGTTCCCGTTGTCCCAGAGCAG
Source organism: Peromyscus leucopus (assembly GCF_004664715.2). Classification (NCBI taxonomy): domain Eukaryota; kingdom Metazoa; phylum Chordata; class Mammalia; order Rodentia; family Cricetidae; genus Peromyscus; species Peromyscus leucopus. The sequence continues at coordinate 36,557,913 of NC_051070.1, read as the reverse complement.
CCGTGAGCATCATCCAGAAACGTGTTAGAAATGTAGACTTGTGAGCCCTCACCCACACCTGCTGACCCAGAAACTCTGAGGGTGCCGCCTAGCAATAAGCATGTGGTATTTTAACAAGTCCTAAGGGTGATTCTGATGCACGTGCAAGAGGAAAAACCATCTTACCAGAGGGGAGATCATGAGAGAAATAGAGTACTTGAATGTTCGTGCGGAACAAAATTGGATCTGTGAATGTGGAGCTTAGAAGAAAGGATAGATCTCTTAGACTTTCTTATATGACCTGAGGTACAAATTATTTTGTTTATTGAAACGATAGCTGTAGCAATGGGTAAAGTAAGCTAAGAAGAGAGACTGAGACAGGAAAGACGACATAGGATTGAGGTCCAGATAACTACCATTTGTCAGTGGTTCTCAACCTTCCTAATGCTGTGACCCTTTAACACTCCTCTCCCCTCCCCCACTCTCATTGTTCTGCCTGTTACCATCTTCTTATGTCTGTGCCTACATGATAAAATGAAGTGAGGTGACTGCCATGTCCCAGTGGGTACATTGTGACTGTAGCATTAAGTCACTATCGTGACAGTGACTTGAACTTAACTACTGCTGACCCTGGCAGTTGACCTGATAACCATGATATTTACAGTGATGGGTTGGGTAATATACTTACATACATAGATATGGGATAAAGGGGTAGTTCTGGTCCCAGATGGAACAGTGTGAAATGTTATCATGCTACTCAGCATGGAGCACACTTTACAATTTATGAATTATTTCTGGAAACTTTCATGGACTATGTTTGAGCTGCTGTTGACTGTGGTGACCGAGGACAACTGTATTCCTGGGAGCTGAATTATGACCATGGAGGATCCTCGAGGACATTGTGATTGTTAAATCAGGACCATGTTAGTATTATCTCAAGAAGGATAAAGCAGCACTTTGGACACCAATGTGGGAGAATTACAGGAAGCACACTCCTTGATAACATGGTGAATTCCCTGAGAACATGGGTGAGACACCAAATCTACGAAACAAAACTTTCTGGTGTGTCAGTTAATAGATTTATTTGTTTAATCAGATAAATTTAGGATTTCTGTTGCTTGGAGCTGGAAACAGCTTATGTGATTCAGTGCTATATGAAGGCTGCTTCTATTTTTAATTGTGAGAGTCACTGATTTATTCCAAATTCTCAAAAAGATTGAAGTATTGTTCAGGAAGTGTTGAAAAGCACTTTTCTAATAAAATGGAATTAGCAATCATATAATCTCATGAGACAACAACAACAAAATGATTTTAGGAATAATAGATTAAACATTTTTCTTATTTGAGAACAAATATATATTCCAATTAGTGTATATCTCTACAACTCAAGTCATATTCTAATGTGAAAAGCTCACTGCAACTAATTTTTTGAATTCTCATTTAGCATAAGTATGCAAATATTGAAAGTTTATATGTTATCCTTCTCTCAACCTTGAGTCTTTGTAGGAATTGAAATTAAATCTTTGGAAAGAACATCTTGAATATTAAACATGCAAAATACTCTAAACATAAAAACATAGTCACACAAAGTCAATGGTTTGGCTGGTTGATATATTGGTATCTTAATTTCATTTAGAAACTTGAATGATTAAAATACAGTGAAGCCTACTAGTCAGAATTGGTGTTATTCACCCCTGGAACACTGAGGTAAGAGAAGAATGTCAATTTAAAACCCTGGGATTTTGTATGTTAGCTCTATTCCTGGCATCCATTTTCTGGTTGCAGATACCTAATCTCCAACTTCCTTAGCACAGTGAAGAAAAATTGGTAACCTATAAAAGTCTTCTTTTTTTTAATTTGAATTATCTTAAATTTCTAAAGTTAAAAATAACTATGGACACATTTTTATAAACATGCTGCATTTAACTCAATTTTGAATTCCAAATGGGTAATTGCTTCTAATTCATAACTTGGTCTCTTTTCAAACATTTCTATTTGGAATTATTTACTGGAAGCAGGTTGGAAGCTTCCACAGAGATGAGTTTTTAATTAAAATACCTGCATGCCATGCACTCAGAGGCACATTTAAGGAGAGGTGAAAATAGATTGTCACAATGAAGAAGGGAGACTTGTTTGTGTGGTAGTTAGAAACAGGATTACAATTAAGCACGATTCCTAAATCAGCAACACATTCGTTTAATAAACCACGAGATTAGTGTTATTTTTATCAAAATGCCACTGTTGACATTTTTCACTTACACGGTATAGTTTGTGCTGCAACAGGATTAATATTGAAGTCTGAAGCTTGTGGAATATGGCTTCTGTGGCGATCAGTGTCCTCTACGGCAGCATGCTTTGTTGATTCGGTGACAGACATCAACATGTGCAGACATGAGAACATCGATGAATGAGGAAGGCTGATGAGATGACCCTGTTGATAAAGTACTTGCCATGCACACATGTGGACTTTAATTCAAATGCCAAGCAACCACGTTAAAAAAAAAAAAAAAAAAAAGTGCAGGAGTGTATATCTGTGATCTCAGCACGGGAGTAGTCGACAGACAGATCCCTGGAACTCCCTGGCTAGCTACCCTAGCTGAAGTGGGGAGTCAATGAGAAAGACCACTACTGCTGTCAGCCTCTGGCCTCCACATGTACCTGCACACATGTGTGCACCAGCATGTATACATGAACATGAGTACACACACACACACACACACACACACACACACACACACACACACAGAATAATGAATGAGGATTTTCTATGTTGCCTCCTCAACACACACACATATTTCCTTTGATCTATTCTTCTCATTTGTTCCTTTACCACCCTTGTCCCCAACGAGAGTTATATAATATATATGTCTGCATTACTACCAATTCAGGGAGTCTTCTTAGTATGTGCTCCAGTGACTTTCCTGGTGCTGTGATAAAAGGTCTTAACAAAGGCAACTTAAAGAAGAAAGGGTTAATTTTGGCTTAAGGGTCCCTAGGGACAGAGTCCATCATGGCAGAAATGACATTAACAGCAGGATCCGGAAGCTGACTGATCAAGGTTGTATGCCCACACAGGAAGCAGAGAGACACAACAGGAAGTAGGGCAAGGCTCTGTACCCGCCACCAGCCCTCCCCCGCCGTGATGTGCTTCCTTAAGCAAGGCTCTAGTTCCTGAAGGTTTTATAACTTCCCGCAAACAGAGCCACCAACTGGGGACCCAGTGTTCAAATACATGAGGCTGTGGGGGGCGTTTCTCGTTCAAACCGCCACAGTTCATTTACCGTCTTCTCTAATGTTAAAAGGCAGTGGTACTTAACCTTTGACGTGATAAATATGATTCAATTGAGTTACACCGCTGTTCTTCTAGAACTTAAAAAGTAAAATGCCAATATAAATATGTGTTAATTATCACCAGAACTGTTCATTTTTAACTATTAAATTTAAACAAAGAGCAATTGCTGTTTGTTCATGCAAAACAAACAGTGCCTGCTTAAGATCTTTTTGATTAATCTGCTTCCCTGTGTGCACATTGATGAGAAAATAATGCCTCGGGCTCAGCACACACAGCCATGAAATAAAAAAAAAATTGCATCGCTGTTCTAGGCTGCTCATAGGCCTTTTCCCAAAGAAGAGCTTCAGTGGTAAATAAGACAGGATTAACTTGGGGGAAGGAAGTCAAGCTTTGAGGCCCAGGCCAGTGCATTGAAGGCTTGGCAGATACAGCCCAGTTCAACAACAAACACTGGGAACAAAAGGGGACTTCACTGCTGGGGACAGTGGCTGTTAGGTAGATGTAGAGGAATTTGCATGGAAGGTAATAGTTGCCAGATCATACTAGAAATTACATCTGAAACAGGATGTCAAGGGGGAAATGTTTTTAACCACGACTAGTTGAAAATTAGAAGCTTTTATCTGGGGCTGTGCTCTGCAACAGAGGTCACCTGCCAGGGCTTTAAGGCTTGGGAGAGGAAGATGTATCAAGACAGAGGCTTGTTTTAGACACCCTCTTCCTTATCTTGTTCTATAAACATGTTCACTTGAAATAGGGATCTATAGACAACTTCAAAATGTGAAAATCGCTTGGATTTCTTGCTGAAACTAGCATAGGGATGGAACTGGGTGTTCAGAACATGATATAAAGAAAAATGCCTTCCCAGATTATTGTGGGAAACCACAGGGACAGTCTCAGGTAAGCTCAGGATGGGATGGGAATGTCTATGAGATCTGGGGTGGAAGGTGGTGTGAAGTTCCAGGAGATAAATAGTCTGTACTAGAGAAATGAACTGAAAATATTTTGGTGTATTTGGGGCACTGGGTAGGTCTTATACATTGCCAGTGCTACCAGATCAAGGAAGGGCAGGAGGTGGAATCAACCTCCTGGGAGTAGGGCTGGTGGGAAAAAGGTGATAGGAGAAATATAGTTGCTGGTAGGAAACACTAGCTGAGGTCCCTCAGGGAACCAAGGTCCTGAGCATTATGAATAATGAGACACTGGGCGTATTTAGTCTCTGTGTGGGGAAATTTGCTTCAGGAAAAAGTCCTAAAGACCCAGACACCACAGCTCCTGGTGCAGTTATTTAAGATGTCTTCCTGAATGGATTCACTCAGCAACTCCATCTCAAGTTTGAATATTTCACACTTGTTTTAGTTTGCTTTCTGTTGCTGTGATAAACATCACCTGGGGAGTAAAGGGCTTATACAGTCCTATATTGAGGGTAGTTGGGGCAGAAACTCAAGCAGATACTAAAGCAGAAACTGTAGAGGAACCCTGCTTACTGTCTTGTTTCCTGGCTCAATCTCAAAGTCTTCCTTTCAGTTAGTTTTCTTATATAGCCCAGGCCCATCTACCAAGAGATGGTGCTGCTCACAGTGAGCAGTGTATGTGGATGTCTCCCTGTCCTGGCAGCCACTTCCAAATTACCACACAGAGGCTTATATTAATTATAAATCCTTGGCCAATAGCTCAGGCTTATTACTAACTAGTGCTTACATTTTAAGTTAACCCACATTCCGTATTTACTCTCTACCACATGGCAGTAATTTTATTAGCATGGCACATTCATCTCCTGCTCCCTCTGTTGTCTGTCTGGTGACCTGACTCTGCCCTTCTCCTTCCCACCATTCTTAGTTTGGTTGCCCCACCTATACTTCCTGCCTGGCTACTGGCCAGTCAGCATTTTATTAAACCAATTCAAGTGACAAATCTTTACAGTGTATGAGAGGATTATTCCACGACAGAGCAGTGTCCTCTCATGTTAATCATCAGTCAACACAGTCTCCACAGACATGACCAGAATTTGACTGAGGCAGTTCTTCAAGTAAGGTTCCTTCCTCCAAGGTGACACTAAGTTGTGTCAAGGTGACAAACTATCACAACACTTTTCTTGAATCCTTAGATAAGAAAGTTAGTATGTTGACTCATTATTTTCTCATTCAATTTTGAAACAGGACAGAGTAACCTACAGATGAAGGGACCATTGAGACCATTGGAAAGAGAGCTAAGATGGAAAAGGAATTAATAACAACATGGACAGAGTTTAATTCTTAAAGGGAGAAGAATGAATGGATGAGTGAATGAATGAATGAATGAATGAATGAACAATAACATTACAGAACAAATCAAGACAGTATACAACCATGACCATCATCTGGCAGTAAGTGAATAAAAGGAAGGCTTTGTTAAATAGTTATTCCTATAGCAAATATATGTCAAACCAGGCTTGGTGGTGCATGCCTATAATCCTAGTACTTGGGAGGTAAAGGCAGGAGGATTCAAAGAAACATGGACTACACAGAAAGTTCCATGCTAACGTGGGCTACATAGCAAGACTTTAGGACAAATATATATATATAAATATATATATATATACATATATATATATACATATATATATAAATGAACAAAGTCAAAGCAAAGAAACTGACACATGCTGAGAAAGTGCTTTAGAAAGGGTGCTGAGTCAGAGATGAGCTTCAAGAAGTTCCCTGGATGATAAACACATGAGTTAAGAAAAAAGCTACGCTGGGCAGTGGTGGTGCACACCTTTAATCCCAGCACTCAGGAGGCAGAAACAGACGGATCTCTATGAGTTCGAGGCCAGCCTGGTCTGCAGAGGGAGATCCAAGAAAGGCGCAAAGCTACACAGAGAAACCCTGTCTCAAAAAACCAAAAAAAAGAAAGAAAGAAAGAAAAGAAAAGAAGAAAGAAGCAAAAGAAGGAAAAAAAAACCTAACACTTAATGTGCACCATCAAGTGCAAATACAAACTTACCTGAGTCCAAAGGAGGACATCTATTTAGACTTGGGAGCTAAGCACAGCTTCCCAGAGGAGAGAAGGCATGCCAGATGGAATGACATTCATATAGAGAAGAACAGACATTAGTGTCAAGGAGTCCTGGATCAGCAAATCCATTTGAAACCAACATTCTTGCATTTCTTTTCCAAGAACTTCAGAGAAATGTGTAGAGAGATCCTAAAGTAGTTGAAGTGAGTTGATGAGGACAGACCTTGGGGAATATGCAAGCCAAGCTGCCTGAAGCAAATGTGTCTCCAAGGTGCTGTTTTGCTCCGTCTGCCCTGTCCTTCACCTGACTTCGCTCCTGAATAGACCACTTACCTCAAGCCCCAGTGGACTGAGACTTCAGTGGAAATCCCTGAGATAAAAAAAATCACACGGGAGGGAGAAGGATTCTGCAGATGGACTCGACGTGGACCTCCTTATTTAACTATAGACAAAGCTCCTTTCATTTCATAGTGATTAACAACATGTTTTAAAAATCAACAAACTTAAGAACATTTCTATATTTGAGGGATAAGCTTGGAGAGGAAGGATGGAACAAAGAGGAGCCTTGACTTCTTCAGAAATTCTGAGTGCTATAGGAACAAAGTTTTAACAGATGAAAGAAAACAGAAATGAATGTTTTTAGAGAGAGAACCCTAAGGCTAAGGTACCAGTCCTTAGCAATCCCAGTAAGTGGAGGGACTGTGGCTTTACTGGTTCCCAGAGTATCCAGAGCCATGTGGGGGACAGAACGAAGAGAAATGCTAAGCACCGAGCATCGAGCATCGTTCTACAGAGATGGACGGATGATCGGATGAATGAAATTCGCAGTCATGATTTTAGGCTTCTTGTGGCGTCACCACCTCCCCCTAGAGAATGACCATGGGGGCCTCTTGTAGGTTGAAGGCTACTCTCCTGATTTGCGTCCAGCCCCAGGACTTATTAAATGATAGCATGGCACTGAGAGACTAACAACATGCTCACTACAAATTGACATGTGCTGGAGTAACTAGGAGGAAGGAATTGTGTTGGTATGCACGCTGCCCTATAATCAGGAGAAGAAATTTTGTGGCCCTTTGGGGTGAAACTCTAGGGTTAAGGCTAGGGAAAGTACATACCTAAGGGTAGAGAACAGAAGTGAGTATGCTTTTTTCAGAGTCAGGAAGATGAAAGGATGGATTATTTTTCATGAGCAATTTGCATACGTCCAAAGTAATGCATAATGATTCCCTACCCAGACCAAATAAGGCATTGTGCCAGGATATTGAAGGAGGGATGCTGCACTGGTTATCAATTGCTCCATAACAAATTACCAAGCATTTAGGAAGCTAGGACAACAATATATACCTGTTTGTGTTGTGTTAGGAATCTGGGAATAGCTTAATTGGGTCTTCTCCTTCAGGCCCTCTTCCAGGCTCAAATGAGTTGACTGCTGAATTGAAGGCAGTCTCCAGGTTCATCTAGTCAGCCCTGTTCACTCACACGAGGTGTAGGGATGGGCAAGTTGGCCTGGAGGGCGTGAAAGCAGGAGAACTGGCCCTGCCCCTTGCTGATTACTGCATAGTGTGAGCTAGCCAGGGCTATGCTGGAGAGCTCACCCTGGTGATAAGAATGAGGGAGAGCTGGCAGGCTGACTAACCCAGCAACCACCCAGACCCAGAACCAGGCCTGAGTTGGCCCACCCCAACATTTATCTTATCTATGATCTACTGGAGCATAGGAAGGGGCCGGTTATTCAGACCCAAAGCTTCAGGATTTCCATGACACAGGACAACAATAGGACATCCAAGAGGAGGCCTAGTGAGGGTCCAGTATTGATAGTGTAGCAGAAACCAGAGGCCTTGAACCAGACCCGTGACTCATTGCAATAAACACTACAAGTAAAGATATATGGACTAAACGGAATACTCTGTGGCTCGCTGTGTCACACTATAGCTTCCACGGCGAGATTTTTCTTTTCTTTTAAATTTTATTTTATTTATTTATTTTATTTTGGGGGAGAGGTTGCAAGGCCAGAGGTCAGATATGAAGGGAAGGGGCCATGAATGAGATCGAGATGCATGATGTAAAACTCACAAAAAAAAAAAAATCAATAAAAAGTTGTATTAGAAAAAAAGGAAAAAGAAAGGTTGAACAAGCCGGAGAAGCAAGCCAGTAAACAGCATCCCACCATGGCCTCTGCATCAGCTCCTGCCTCCAGGTTCCTGGTCTGTTTGTGTTCCTGTCTTGACTTCTGTGGTGATATTTTATTTGTGCTGAAATGTGGTGATATTTTATTTGTATGTTAATAAATGAAGTTTGCCTGGAGATCAGAGGAAATAGCAAGCCATTGACACAAGCCAGGCAGTGGTAGCACACACTCTTAATCAGTTTGATCACTTGGCAGGCAGGGTCTCTGTGTGTTCAAGGACACAATTGGGAACAGCCAAGCATGGTGATATACTCCTTTAATCCTAGTACCAACCATAGAGACCTGGAGGTTTGTACAGACAGGCAGTGACAAGGAAGTGAGGTAGCTGGGCTAAGAGCCAATGAGAGGGCAGAACAGCAAGGCAATAAAGACACGGGTAGCCAGGAAGTAGCTCACCTTTTGGTAGCTGCAGAGCTGGAGAGGTAAGGTTGGTGGCTATCACTATTTCCCTGATCTCTAAGGCTTTCAACTCTATGTTTGGCTCCATGTTTTTTTATTTAATAAGACCATTTAGGAATTCGTCTACAGACTTCTTTGATGATGAACAGAAATGTGGAAGTGTAAACTGAATACCCCTACCCACCCCCCCCCCCAAAAAAAACTCACAAAAATAGTAAGCCCTATTACAGAGCTAGTAGCTAGCTCTAACTCTGGGGACAATAGGCAGAGGTGAAGCTGTGGAAAATGGGCAACATGAAAGGCTGGAAAGGCAATCCTTCCATTTAGGCACCAGGAAAATGTGGGTGAAAGAGAAGCCTGGAAGCAGACAACAAAGAAATACTGTTAGGATTTCTCTGGAAATTGTGCAACATCTGCTGGGTAAAGAATTATAAGATCTGATTCCATTTTGTTGCTAATTACTTATTAATCAGAATTCTTCTACATCTTGAAAGTCTCTGGGTGGAGTTGTCACAGCTCAACTCTGGGTGTCTGCTACAAAGCTAAAAATGTGGTTTCTGATAGTTCCAAAACCCTACCCTCCTATTTGGTAATCACCACATTTTTCTGCTTGAAGCACACATTAACTGCCAGAAGGGTTGATTGGCTTGATTATGTCACATGCTCACTACTGAGCCAATAATAGGTCCAGGAGGATGTAGTATAGCAATTAGCCTTCCCTGATGCTCATGCCTGTATGGCTAAGACTGGGAGCTAGTTGTAGTAATTAGTAACATTCACATTCATCAAATATTTCCACTTTACTTCCAGATACCTGGAATGAGTGTATTTCCCTGTTTCATTGGAATAACTTAGGATCCTGAGAATTTCTTGACCAAGTAAAACGAGAACAAATAAAGGGTGAAAACAGGGGGGCTGGAGAAATGGCTCAGTGGTTAAGAGCACTAGCTGCTCTTCCAGAGGACCTGGGTTCAATTCTTAGCACCCGTGTACCAGCTCACAACTGTTTGAAATACCTGTTTCAGGGAATCTGATTCTGGCCTTTGATGGGTGATGTTTCTCTGTATGCTGTAAATATGTTGTTCTGATTGGTTGATAAATAAAACACTGATTGGCCAGTAGCCAGGCAGGAAGTATAGGCAGGATAAGCAGACAAGGAGAATTCTGGGGAAGAGGAAGGTTGAGTGAGGAGACACCAGCCCACTGTCAAGGGAGTAGCATGTAATGACACACAGGTAAAGCCACCAAACACATGGCAACATGTAGATTAACAGAAATGGGTTGAGTTAAAGTGTAAGAGCTAGTTAGTAGTAAGCCTGAGCTAATGGCCAAGCAGTTTTAAAAATATAATCCTCTGTGTGTTTACTTGGGTCTGAGCAGCTGTGGACCAGGCAGGACACAGGTAAACACACAGAGGCTTATATTCACACATGAAAACTTTCAGCTACAGGCCTCCATGGGCACCAGGTACATATGCAGGGAAAACATCCATACACATCAAATATAAAATTTATTATTTTTTTTTTTGTTTTTTTTTTTTTTGTTTTTCGAGACAGGGTTTCTCTGCGTAGCTTTGTGCCTCTCCTGGAACTCACTTGGTAGCCCAGGCTGGCCTCGAACTCACAGAGATCCACCTGGCTCTGCCTCCCGAGTGCTGGGATTAAAGGCGTGCGCCACCACCGCCCGGCCAAATATAAAATTTTTAAAAGAAAATAGCTTGAAACAGAATACAAATCAGTGGTAGGGTACTTAACTCATATGCACGAAGCCCTGGACTTAATCCTAAATACTACACAAGCAAAATTCAAATAAAAGCAACTTTTGTGAGCTAGAATTCATGTAACATAAAATGACCCTCACAAATCATACAACTCAATTATTTGTACACTGAGGCTAATATTAATTCCCGAGCATTTTCATCAGCCCCCAAAAAAACACCATTCCTCTCTTCCTGCCTATTACTGAAGTATTTTCTGTTTCTACTAATTCACATATTCTGGACAATTTGTGATGGGTGGCCTTTTGTTATTGGCATTTGGCTAGCTCCTTCGCATAATGTTCTAAGGATTGTGCACATCTTAAAAAAATTTTTTTTAAAAACAAGTTTTCACTTTGTATGCCAGGCTGACCTTGAATGTACTGTGTAGCACAGGCTGGCCTGAAACCTTCAATCATTTTACCTCAGTCTCCAGAAGGCTGGGATTACAGCCATGTGCTCAGCTACTTCATGCTTTTCTGTGATGAAATACTATCCCACTATACGGATACGCAACACTGTGTTTATTCCTCAATTCATGGACTCTTGGGTTGTTTCTGACTTTGGGGCTAGAAGACTTTGTGGGGACATATGTTTTCAATTTACTTGGTTATACTCATAGGAGGGTGGCTGCTGGGACATGTAATAATGGTTTTCCCCAGGAAACTGCTGACTACGATTCTAAACTCTTTGGGGGAGAATTGCCAATGAAACAACTAAGTGCTTCCCAGAGTATTTACACCACTTATTATCCCATAAGCAGCATAGAAGGACTCTAATTTCTCCACGAACACTACTTTTCTCCTAGCCTTTCAATCTCTGTATCTTTTTGTATCTCATTGGGATTTCTCTTTATATTTTTTCAGTGGCTAATGATGCTCAGCATTTTTTTTTCATTTTTGTGTTATCTTTGGAGATACATCTATTTAAATTCTTTGCACTTTTTCCAGTTGGGTTGCCTTTTTATTGTCAATTTACTACATTGTAAGAGATTTTATATGTTTGGGAATCAAATACCTTCTTAGATATGTGATTTTAAAACATTTTCTGTTATTGTTTGGGTCACCTGACATTCATGTATTTTTACTTTTGATGAAGTCTGTCTTATTTGCTTTTTCTATTGCTTGTATCATGTACAAGAAATTACTTGTTGAAAAACAAATGCATTTTCCTACTTTCAAACATTAAAAATAACTTTAGGAAAGATAAATCACTTGTATTTATGACAAGCAAGAAACTAGAGGGCATGAGATTTATTCCTATGTTAAGAATTTCACAGCTGCTGGGCACAGTGGTGCATGTCTTTAATCCTAGCACTTGGGAGGCAGAGATAGGGCAGATCATTGTGAGTTCAAGGCTAGTCTGGTCTACGTAGTGAGTTCCGGGGGAGCCTGAGCTACATCGTGAGACACTGTCTTGAAAACAAGCAAACAAAGCAACAACAGAAAAGGAATTTCACAGCATTGGGTTTACATCTAACTTTGTATTTGTATTTTACGCTTGGCTTTTCTACTGGGGACCAGGATCCATTTTAGTTAATTCTCATGTATAAAGAGAAATGGTGGTCCCGTTTTGGCACTTTCCACGTGGAGATCTAGCTGCCCCGCCAAGTGTTGGAAAGACTCTCTTCCCCACCAGTTGTCTTTCTGAAGTCAACTAAGCAGAGATGTGAAGGTTTCCTTCTGGGCTCTTCTCTTTGTTTCCTCCATGCATCTGGCTCTCATCAATACCGTATGCCTCCTGTGAGAAAGTCTCGGGAGCCAGTGAAAGATTTGTAATACTCCATTCTCCTGCTTCACTGGCTGGAGCCAGTGTGGGACTCAAGACAGAGAGTAACTTGGAGAATAGCTCTTAGCCAAAGTACGTAAGGTATACAGTGTAAGTGAGGATCAAACTTTTTATTTGAACTTTTAATACCTGAACATTCTTTGTGTACTAGCCTGGCCTGTCAAATGCAGCATTGAAACAGACAAATTTCCAGAGGGTAGAGAAGAAATCCACAAAAAAGCCAGAAGAAGGGAGATGAGAGGCGTGCTGGACAAGCAAACCTATCATTATAATTTGGAGCCCTAAGGGCTTCCAGCTGGCTTCTCTCCTGTTTCATATTTCCTGAGGCAGCCTGAGAAAGTTTCCATTACCCGACACTGTCAATCAATATGACTGACTACTGCATCCTGGATAGTGAGGTATTAGTGATTCATTGGATGTGTGGTGACTCTGCCTTCAGAATCCTACATCTCAATTAAGGAAACAGAAAGTATACAAGAAAAACAAAGCACAATGTATATACTGCTATCTTACAGTTGGTGCTAGACAATTTTAAAGGGGGAAGCAGTAGGTACAAATTAGAACATTTAAGTTATGTCTCACAGGAAAAAAAAACCAAAAATTGAGATAATCAAAGAAGAAAGAGAGGTTTTGGGAAATGTGAACAGACAGGTAGGCAAAAGAGTCTAATTGTGCTTGGGGGACAATAAATGGGTAGACCAGTGTATAAGTAGACCTGTTAAGGAATAATCAAGAGTTTATGGGCTAGATCAAGGAAGTTCATAAATGATCAGCCTGTTGTATTTTCTATAGGCAGTGGAGAAATAGTGAGAGAAGTTTTGCTTTTGTGAAAGTAATCGGATATCATTCCAGGCACTCAGAGCAGCAAAGGTAATTAATTCTACTTTCTCACTTCTAAAATGACTACCAAGGTTAATGCATTTTATCTGCCTCAGGTGGTCAACACAGCCCTTAGACACTGGACGGAGGAGCCAATGACAGTGATCCCTGTGTATGCAGCTTCCGTATCTGTGTCTTTACCCAACCTCAGATCACAAACATTCAAATAAATAAATAAATAAATAAATAAATAAATAAATAAATAAATAAATAAATAATAAAATAAGATACGAGCTCCCATCTCAGCAGGTCTTCTTTGCTCCAGGCAAACAGCTCTATTTATTCATTATCTTTCAAGCACATTAATGTTTCTTTGCCTATCTCCCTGTTCACATATACACGCAGATAATTTTTTATTTATTTGTATGTATGTGTTTGTGTGTGTGTGTGTATGTGTGCCTGTGGAGACCAGAGGTCAGTATCTTCCTAAATTACTTCTCTGTCTCGTTCTTCGAGAACTTGCCAATTGGCAAGGCTGGCTGGCCAGCAAGTTCGGGGATTCTCCCTTTTCTGCTTCTCCACAGTTAGATTACAGGCCTGAGCCTCTGCACTTGGCACTTTCCAGAGGTTCTGGGGATGTGAACTAAGGTCATCATGCTTGCACAGCAAACATTTGAACATTTCTCCAGCCACAGACCTTTTAATCTTGCCATTTTCCCCTAAACAATCCAACATTGCAATGTTGCCGCCTACATCACCTGTGCATTGTATAAGGTCTGTGGTAATGTAACGTAATGTAAAAATGATAAAGTGCATGGAAAGATGTGACTAGTTTCTGTGTAAATACAGTATCATTTCATAGAAAGGATTTTAGCACCCCTAGACGAAGTGATTTTTTCAGGGAGACGTGGAATCAATCCCCATCTCTAGATACCAAAGGCATACCATATTTCACCGTCATTCCCTCAAGTAGACACTAACTGACTGAATCTGGAAGTTTGCTATATCTGATAGCATAGTGCCTACACACTCAAGGATAGAGTGTATCAAAATGGTCAAAAAACATATTGCACATGGGATTTAGCTTTTGGATTCAATGGAGCCTTACAGATTCCAGAGACAAATGGCAGAAATTAACAGTGGAGGAAATTGAAGACTCAACCATCTGAATGTGACAATCAGGAGCCGTTTTGAGTGAGAGTTAGCAAATATTTTCCCAACTGTCAGTTCTCGGAACCATGCAAACAGACTCTGCGTAAGTGAGTGCAGCAGTGAACCTGTGTCTCTGTTAAACCACAGAGAAATGAAATAAGCTGATTTAAAATTTCTAAAGAGAACTTAAACCACCTGCTAAGTTGTAGAATTTAATTTGCAAGATGAATACTTGGCAATGTGACACTTCTTTCATAGCTTCATTTGCTGTTTTAATAAAAATGTTCACAATGCTTTGGTTCCATCTGTTAGAGAGGGGAAAACAGCTAACTGCTATTCAAACAACAAAAAATACAGCTTTCTAGAAAACTATATCCAGCACCACCAAAATGTAAAGCAGTATTTATAAATTTTAAACTTCTGCCTTTGCTTCTAAAAAATGCTGTACTAATTGTGTTGCATCTTGGACTCAACCTATAAATAATTTATGCAAAAATTTTAAATTTAAATTATTCTCCCACACTCCAAATGCAAACAAATGCTTCAAAGTTATCGCGATCGTGAATCTCACTGCAGCAGGCTACAGATTTTCATTATAACAATTTGTAAGCAAATATTTGGTTATTTTTATAAGCCACAAATCTGGCTGAAGGAGAAAATGATGTATAATAAACAAAAACTGTGCAAGTTACAAAGAATGTTTGTTGCTACATTTCTAGATTGGAGATAACAGTAAGCTATGGTACAGCAGTCTCCCTATGTTAGTGATTAAATTTCTATAGGGTATTTTTACCCCTCAAAACAGATCAAGATTTTTTATAACTTTCAGCAATTCTTTCTCAAGCACTAACTCAAGTATTTAGTGTCATGTTGGTACATAGTAGGCGCAGTTTATGTGTTCACTGATTCAGAGAAACACAGTTGTATTCAATGCTGCATCAGAGACAATGAGAAGAGAGGCGTGGAAATGGGAACAGAATGTGAATTTAAGAAGAATGGTGAGACATCGTGGCACATGTGTAATCCCAGAATTTGGAAACCTGAGGCAGAGGGATGGTGAGTTCAAAGCCTGCCTGGGCTATACAAAGGAGGAAAAAAAAAAAAAAAAAAAAAAAAAGGAGGAGCTTTCCAACTTTCCATCCAATAGAATCATCTCAGACATTAGCACTAACCTGTCTTGCCTAGGGGCTCTGGTAGAATTTCACTGGAGAAGAGCAAAGGCTGAGAGTGACCCCTTAGAGCAGTGGTTCTCAACCTGTGGGTCACTGACCCCTGGGGGAGGGTCTGTTTCACAGGAGTCGAATATCACACATCTTGCATATCATATATTCACATTATAATTCATAACAGTACCAAAATTACAGTTATGAAGTAGCTACGAAATAACTTTATGGTTGGGAGTCAGCACACCATGATTAAAGGGTCACAGTATTAGGCAGGTTGAGGAGTACTGCATTAGAGGGTCTGTAGAAGGTGCTGGGTCTTTCCTATGTTTTCTCCTCCTCTCAGAATACTGTACTTCCCTTTCCTGAGAACAGGAGATACAGGAGCCTCCTTTTGTGACTGAATATTGCATTTGATGCAAGATGCTATGGCATAGTTTAATAGATCTGGAGAATTAGTCTCTGAAAATTTGTTTTAGATATTTGAGTTTAAGGTTAAACAATTTAAAGGTAAAGAAATTGAAGTTTAACAAGTATGATTAGCTAGCTAGTCAGCTGCTTACCCATGGAACAAAATATAGGTACAATATTTTCTTATGTTCACTCCAAATTCTAACTCATTTAAACATTATAAGAAGGAAATTTTAAAAAATGAATTATTTTGTTATAACTGTAATTAATGAGACAATTCCATGTAATTTACCTGGTAATCGAGAAAGGTTTATTTCTGGGGTAGGTTACAGGATCCAGGAGAGATGAGGTACCTACCATCCAGCGGAGAACTCTGGCTTGGTCTCCCATCCAGCTTCCAGGACCACAAGGTATCCAGAAGGGGCCAGCACACACACACACCTGAGTCTTAAGGGGCTCCCTCTTAGCCAAGCTGCAGGGACAGGTCATAGGCAGGTGTGGCTGTTACCTGCTGTTATTCTAGGGGCCATGTTTCAAGATCAAAGCTGGAACAGCTACCCACTACATTTTGTTTTTACATAGTAATTGTACAATGACAATTCCACCTATTGACTATTTTAAGATGGGGCCAAAATATCCAAAAAAAAAAAAAGATACTGTGTGAAGAACAACGAGAACAACGTGACCTAGAACATCCCATACACTTAGCAGGAAAGCCTAAACTAGCAGACTAGGTTCTAATCATGGACTAACGGAATAGTTATGAAATTTGCTTGATTTTATATCTCCACGTTTGAAAATGGGTATAATAAAACTTTCCTTGTTCACAGGTCTGATCCGATGTCCTCTCCCGGCCTCCTTGAACACCAGGCACGCTTATGGTACACATGCATACATGTAAGCAAAACACCGGAACACCCAAAAATAAAAAATAGGGTGAAGATCAGTTAAGTAGACATGACATAGACCTCAGGTCTTCACATACACACATGTGAGTACTACATACACAAATACAAAGGTGGCCTAAACAACACTAGGTAACAGTCATTCTCCTAGTATTTACACTGTATTGGGTATCAGAAATAATGGAGACCTGAGACTGGGCACAGTGGCTCAGGGCTGAAATCCCAACACTCAGAAGGCTAAAGTGGGGGGGGGGGGAATTCAAGGCCAACCCGGGCTAAATCTTGAGTCCCTGTCTCAAACAAAACAAAACAAAAAGTATGAAGGCAGCTTGATGGAGTAGGAGTGGTGTATGGTGATATTTTATTTGTACTAAAATGTGATTTGTATGCTAATAAATAAAGTTGTCTGGGGGTCAGAGCTAATAGCAAGCCTTAGCAGAAACTGGGCGGTGGTGGTGCATGCCTTTAATCCCAGTTCTTGGGAGGCAGAGCTAAGTAGATTTCTGTGTATTCAAGGATACAGCCAGCATTGGAGACACACGCCTTTAATCTCAATCCAACCATAGAAGACCTGGAGGTCTGTACAGACAGGCAGTGACGAGGCGGTCATGTGGTTGCGTTACAACCAATGAGAAGGCAGAACAGAAACACTATAAAAAGACAGACACAGGAAGTAGGTCTCTTTCAGAGAGGTACAGTGACAGTGAAGGGTAAGGTTTTTAGCTCTTAGCTATTGCTCTGACCTCTTGGCTTTCATCTCTGTATTGGCTCTGTGTTTCTTATTTAATAAGATGCTTGGTTACATCTACAGTGGTGTAGGGGGCTAGATGGTAGAACCTGAAAGATCAGAGAAGCAGAGGAACAGCCTCCACTGACTTCCTATCTCCTCCATCCCTTCCTCCAAAAGGGCCCAGATCCTCTCTCAGCCCCACCTTACTATTTCCTGTCTCCTATCTGTCTACAGTCCTCCAAATCTCCATGGTTAATTTTGGTTAGCTAGTGGCTAGCTCTGCCCTCTAACTCCAAGCAACAATAAAAATATCACACAACATTTAAGCATTGTAAGTAGAGTGCTTTCTCAAGTGCAGAATGATAAAACTAGAATGTCCCTGTCAATGTAGTCATGGTTGTTTTACTAGCAATGCTCTGAGCCTTTCTACCGAAAACAAGGGCAAATAGTAACCACAGGAAAATCTTACTCACTAAAAGCCATTTCTCAGAAAAGAAATTGTTATAGTACATACGTGTGCATGTACACACACACACACACACACCAGTATCACTCAAGAGCTAAACATTCAACTGGGTGTGGTAATCACAATTGCAAATCCAAGTACTTTGGAGGTGGAGGCAGGAGGATCAGGAATTCCAAGTTGTCCTTAGCTACAAAGCAAGTTTGAGGCCAGACTGGTTAAATGACACTCTGTCTTAAGAAAAGCAAAAAGAAGAGAAGGAAAGGGGGAGGAGAATAAAGGGGGAGAGATGAAGAAAATAAAAAGAAAACCTCAAAAAGAAGGAAGGAAGAAAGGAAGGAAGGAAGGAAGGAAGGAAGGAAGGAAGGAAGGAAGGAAGGAAGGAAATGCCATGAAATATTTGTAGTGAGGACTCCATAAAGAATACCTTAGTCAGCTAGGGCAGAGATAGAAGAACAATCCCATCCACCCCGTGGCTCAAACAATGAGCAGATCCTGGCATATTTGGAGGTTGGAAGCGCCAGATCAGGTTGGCCATAGGAGAGTTTTCTTGGGAGGGATTCCACCTTTAACCAGTTTCCAGGTCCTCATCTTCTGGCTGTGTCCTCACTTGGCAGAGAGATAGCTAGCTCACCTCTTATTATCAGGAATTTCATTCCTGAAGTCTTCATCTTCAGGTTATAATGCAAGAAGTCCCTACCTTCAAATACCGCCCCCCTGGGATTGCAGTTTCCGTGAATGGATTTGGTGGGATGGGGCACAAACATTCAGCCTATTACAGCAACCTTATTTTGTTTATTTCTTTTTGAGATGGGATTTCTCTGCGTAGCCCTGTTTGTCCTGGGACTCTCTTTGTAGTGCAGGCTACTCCTAGACTCACCTGCCTCTGCCTCCCTAGTGCTGGGGTTAAAGGTGTGGGATACCATGTCCAGTCTACAGCAACTGTATTTAAGATGAAATATAAAACAATTATTTGTGTAAAAAAGAGACCACAGAGGAGTACTACATGATAGTATTTCAAAATAATGGAAAGAAATAAACACGTGAGGTGGCAGAACCTGAATCAAACAGCAGAGAGATGTAGATGTAAGGCCCTTGTTTCATTCCCAGCATGTGGGGATTGGAAACTGGTTCACAAGTGAAAACGCATGGGGCCAATGAGGGTTAAAAGAAACAGAAATTAGAAAATGCCTATTCAAGATCAAGCCCCTATCCATAAGAACTGTTGGCATTTGACGGCTGCAGTGGGAGTGATAGTCAGCTTTCTTCAGGGATACTGCTGTTGGGAGGTTGCCCATACTCCAGTAGGTTGTTCCATAACCATGTGTGTACAGGTAGCACTTCGTGACTCAGGTTTTAAAGAGTCCATGAAGTTGGGAAGGAGAAATTAGAGAGGAAGGCAGGCATGTGTGTGTGAGATGCATTTGATCACAATGTTTTATATGCACTGCCTTAATTTGCTTTCTATTGCTGTGATAAAGACACTGTGGCCAAAGTAATTTGGGGAGGAAAGAGTTTATTTAGCTTATATATGCTGGGTCACAATCTACTGAGGGAAGTTGAGGCAGGAACTTAAGGCAGGAACCTGGAGGCAAGAACTAAGCAGAAGCCTTGAAAGGAAACAGATTACTTACTTGCTCCTCATGGCTTGCTCATCTGTTTTCTTATACCACTCAGGAATACCTGACCAGTGGTGGCACTGTGCCCAGTGGACAGGACCCTCTCATGTTAATTATCAATCAAGAAAATGCTCTACAAACTTGCCTACTGGTAACCTGATGGAGACATCTTCTCAAAAGCACTCACCAGAACATGCATGTGTGAATATCCCAAACAATAGAAGATAATTAAAATGATATAAGAGGGAAAAGCCTTATAGAACATTTTTGAAAACATTTCATGTTCATAAGAAATGAAGAAATAAGATACGCCTGGGCCTTTGTTGAAGAAATTGCTGAAGAATTATCTTTACTAATCCAGAACAAGGAAACAATGCAAAGAACCTGCAGCAAGAGTTAAATATTTTTACCAAACAGAACAAAGACTACAACAAAGAGCTCAGCATGGCAGAAAGCGACTTTCTGTATTCTCACAATCTAGGAATTGTCTAATAAATTAGGAGAATATGGGATAGGGATGGTGATTGTTTCATCTATAATATCAGAAATATAATTTCACAAGTCTTTATTTCAGGTTGATAGACAAACAATAGGAGTAAAAGAAAATTTAACCAACACTAAGAAATACAATTTTATTGATTCATAGTGCAGACAAAGAGCTGTCAAAAGTCATAGGGAAAATATGTTATT
This sequence comes from Peromyscus leucopus, assembly GCF_004664715.2. Lineage (NCBI taxonomy): Eukaryota > Metazoa > Chordata > Mammalia > Rodentia > Cricetidae > Peromyscus > Peromyscus leucopus. Next base: position 36,537,568 of record NC_051070.1, on the reverse strand, counting down.
ATCATCACTGGTTTTCATATAGAACTAATGGTATCTAAAGAAATAATGATAAATAGGAAAATAAAAATATAGACTTTCTTAAATATAAATATACTACCCATGTATGAAGCAAATTACTGTGGAAAGACTTGAAAAAATTACCTGTCCTCAGAAAGAACAATACGATAGACCAAAGGCCAGACACATCTTTCATGTCAATAAATGTAAATGAATTTGACCCACCTAATATAAAGAAAAACTTTTCACATTGGAGACCAAAGGAAACTTTCAACTTTGTTCTGCATTCAGGAGACACATCTAAAACTTTCAGAAGAGTTAAAATTAAAGTAGTTCTTGAGATGTCAATATCAGATACAGTGGAATTCAGGATGAAAAGCGCTTTACAATAAAGGTCTTTTATAATGCCAAAGGGGACAATTGATAGTGAAGATATAAAAGTCATGAAAATCTATGCTCCAATCAAAAGCAGTAACACTCATGAAGCTGAAAGGATAGAAATTACAAGGAGAAATGAACAAAAACACAGGAGTATAAGAGATTAAGGTCTTAAAAAGCCTGGAAAACTTTGTTTTTAAAAGTGAATCCTAATATTTTATTTTTTATTGTGTGCAACATCATGTTTTGAAGGACTCTAAATTTAGCCAAATAACAAATGCATTTAATTAATTAGCACTTTTGAAATGAAAACATATAATACCCACCATTTACATATTTCAAGAATGTATCTGTCTTAGTTTGCTCTCTTTTGTTGTGATAAAACACTAACCAAAGCCAGGTTGGGGAGGAAATGGATTATTTGGCTTGCAGACTGCAGTCTCTCATGAAGGAAAATCAGGGTAGGAATTCAAGGCAAGAGCCTGGAGCTGAGAACTGAAGCAGAGGCTACAGAGGACGCCATGATTGACTTGCACTTCAGACTCATGTCCAGCTGTCTGTCTCACACTTCCTGAGAGTAAATGTCCAGGAGTAGCACTGCCCCCAGTGGATTGGACCCTCCCACATAAATCAATAATCCAGAATATGCTCAAATAGACTCGCCTTCCGTCAATCTGATGTTCAGGCGAGACTCCCTCTTCCCAGATGACTCTAGTCTTGTCAGGTTGACAAATAAAACAATAATAAAAACATAACTAGGACAATATCAAAAGCTATAGCTACCTTGCATATAACAGAGCTCTTGAAACTGATTTCTTTTACCTGTTATAATTAGATATTATTTAACCAACATTTCCCCCTACCAATAAATACAATCTTTAGTATCTATCATTGAATTTGGGCTTTGGATCTAGCTCTGTCAATAAAGAACAATCTGTAAAAGCTCAGACATACATATTCATTCCTCATATAAACATATGCATACATATACAAATGTACATACATACAGAGAGAAATAAAATTTTGTGCTTGTTGAACATTGATCCTGAATAATCAAAAAACATTGCTTTTAAATATCTATGGTAGGGGTCATGAAAATTGATATATTTTAGATTGCAGAGTAATCCTCAATGGATGTATTTTATCACAAACTACTTTATGATCATAATGAACAAAAATCAGAAATAAACCAGAAAGCCAAAGGTCACTTCATGTGGTAATATAAAAGATTTTATTATGTATAATTAATGCACTCAAATAAGAAACATTTTATATGGTTCTTAGCTTGAGACATGTTCCCCCCAAAAGGGCTGTAATGAAATCACACAATTTATAAATAAATAAATAAATAAAATGAAGGGGGAAAATTGAAGTATTAGTTAATAAAAGCAGGATTAAAGAACAGAAAAATGGAAACAATAAATTTGAAACTTGAGTCTTTGCAAGAAAAAAAGTAGTTGGTTTAATAAGGGAAAAACAAAAGGAATATAATTATGTAAATTAGTAAATGACAATGTGAGAGTAACCCCAGAAGGAAGTCATTCAAAGGATTCTAAAACTACACTATTCTATGCAAATAAATAGAAAAATCTGGATAAAATGAATAAATTACCATAAAAAAAATAGGCAGTGCAAATGTACCAATTTCTAAGAGCTACCTTTTATCAGTCATCTTCTCAAAAAATTTACCAGCCACAGACAACTTTACAGGAATTTCTGTGAAACATTTCAGAAAAAAATGATTTGTGTGCCACTGGACTATTCCAAGGATGGGAGGAGTTTAAGTTGTAAGCCTGTGTCTTTTTCATACTGGCAAGGTCTACAGAGAGAATTAAACAGAGGAAGAACTCATCTAGAACACTTAATATAAAGGAAAGACATTTGTGATGATTAGCATTGTGGTGATGAAAGAAAATGGCTCCCAAAGGGAGTGGCACTATTAGGAGGTGTGGCTTTGTGGAGTAGGTGTGGTATTGTTGGAGGAAGTGTGTCACTGTGGAGGTAGGCTTTGAGGTCTCATATGCTCAAGATACTGCCCAGTGTCTCAGACCACTTCCTGTTGCCTGCAAGATGTAGGACTATCAGCTACTTCTCCAGCGCCATGTTTATCTACATTCCACTAGATTCCACCATGATGATAATGGACAGAAACTCTGAATTGGAAGAGAACCACCCCAATAAAATGTTTTCCTTTATAAGATTTGCCATGGTCATGGTATCTCTTCACAGCAATAGAATCCATAATTAAGACAATTTAAGACAGTTTTTTGTACATTAATTTCTTAATTTAATGTGTTCTCTCTCTCTCTCTCTCTCTCTCTCTCTCTCTCTCTCTCTCTCTCTCTCTCTCTTTTTCGAGACAGGGTTTCTCTGTGTAGCTTTGTGCCTTTCCTGGAACTCACTTGGTAGCCCAGGCTGGCCTCGAACTCACAGAGATCCGCCTCTCTCTGCCTCCCGAGTGCTGGGGTTAAAGGCATGCACCACCACCGCCCCGGCTAATTTAATGTGTTCTTGATTAAAACATTAGGGATTTATTTCACCTAGAAAACTTGTCCCTACATTTCACATAGAAAAGTATAAACATCAATAACAACAAAAACCTAAATAATTAAACATGATCTTTTTTATATAATTTAATTTTTATTCATACAATATATTTTGATCATGTTTCCCCTTCCCTAACTCCTTTCAGAACATCCTTGCCTCCCTGCCCACTAAGCTTCATGTTCTTTCTCTCACTCTCAAATAAAAACAAAAAAATCCAAAAAACACAAAACAAAAAATGAAAATCAAACACACCAAAAGCAGTAAGACAAAGAAATGTCAAAATGAAACAAGTCCTCCACACACACACACACACAAATGGGGCTCATGAGGAAGAGGAGGAAGAAAGATTATAAGAGTCATAAATGGTCAATGACTCCAAGGAAGCAGTGTCTTCCAGATACAAGAGGCCTGGCACACAAGTGAATTCACAGAGGCTGTGACAGCACCCATAAGACCTGCACAGGTTCAAGGCAGATGGAGTTCCAGCATTGAGAGGAGAAGGAGGGAACAGGGTACAACCCCAAACCAAGAATCTGTTTGCAATTAATACCTGCAAATAAATGTTGTCCACTGGAGTGTCAGTGGGTGTATCAACTACACTTCAGAGAAGGTTCCATGCCCAGGAAAAATTGAGCAACACAAAACATAAAGATTCTTTTTCTTTCTTTTTTTTCAATTTTTATTTATTTATTTATTTGGTTTTTCAAGAGAGGGTTTCTCGGTGCATTCCTTGGTGTCCTGGAACTCACTCTGAAGACCAGGCTGGCCTCTAACTCACAGAGATCCACCTGCCTCTGCCTCCTGAGTGCTGGGATGAAAGGTGTGTACCACCACCACCCAACAAAGATGCTTAATGCAAGAAACAAGAATGAGACAGCTATAACGGTACAAGATATTAAAATATTACTAACACATCTAGAAACAGCACCTCCAATTGATCTAATAGCTGACCTCCCATGAGCCACTGTCTCTTAGCATCTTCAAGCTCAAGACCAAGCTTCCAACACATGGATCCTAGGGAGACAAGCCATTTTCAAACCACAGCACCTCACGGAATGCAGCATTGTAAGACAACCTCTAGACCCCATGCCTTGCAATGCATGCCCCATGCTACCCTTACCATTTGATTATGAACAGGATGTATGAATATTTGTCACTGTTGTGGTTAGAGGAGGCTACATGCTGCTATAGGGGAAATGCTAAGACACTTTGCCAATGTGAATAAGGTCTTTCTTTTTTCCTTTCTTTTTTGACATAGGGTCCACTATGTAGTATTGACTGGCCTAGAATTCTCTATGTAGACCAGGCTGACCTTGCACTTAAAGAGATCTTCCTGTTTCTGCCTCTCAGGTCCTAGGGCTAAAGGCATGTGGTACCAGGCCCAGCATAAGGTTTCTGATAAGTATATTTATTAAAGAAAATATGTCTAGTCTAATTGAGTTGCACCTTTTGATGAGGATTTAGATGTCCTGGTTTATCCTGCTGCTACTGACAAAGTGAACATTGATACTGAAAAGAAATCACATGACAGGGAATTGTGGAGACCTCTCAGAAATAAGAATGATCCTTGGCAGATAGCATGAAAGAGTAAGTTTCTGATGGCCACAAAGACGTGAAGAAGCTAAAAACCATGTAAGTTTAAGAGGGGCAATACTCAGCTAGCACCAGAAGTTGGCCTGGGAGACTCTGAGCAAAGGACTGTCTCTTCCTTGTCTGGCCTTCCTGCCCACAACTGAAGAGTAATGGACCTGTGTTGTGTTAAGTCACCAAGTTGTTGTAGTGTGCTCGAGAGCAAGATATAACAAGTATACACTGAACCCAAATTCCAAAAGGATGAGCAAATTGAATGTAAAAACAAGAGTCATTAGCCAAGGTAGGATGCATGCAAACATATGTGGATGTCGGTCATTTAGCCAATCATATCGTGATTCAGTGGCTTTCAGTATGATCATTAAATTTGTAACCTAGAGTTACCAGAAATGAAAATCCATGATAATTTAGAAATGAAAAACAATGACACACTGGGGGACCAAAAGGTTCTATGGTATTCAGTCAATGTTAGATATAAAAAGGGGGGAGTTTTGGATTTATTTATTTTACTTTATGTATATGACTTTTTATCTGCATTTATGTATGTGCACAATATGTGCCTAGTAGATGAAAAGGTCAGTAAAGGGTGTTGGATCCCCTGGAACTGAAGTTAATTAGTGGGTGTAAGCCTTCAGATGGCTTCTGAGAATCAAATCTAGATACTCTGCAAGACCTACAAAAACTCTTAAGCACTGAGCCTTCTCTGCAGCCCTAGACTTTAAATAAGTGATATATACAACCACCAAGTTATAGGAAAAAAATAAACCAAAAGCACAAATACAAAGATGGCAAGAAAAAGTAACCAATAAATCTATAGTTGAAGAAACATTTAAACAGGAAAACAAAAATGAAAAAAAAATAATTAGAATTGAATCTAAAGATTTTAGACAGAAAGGAAGATAGACAAACATCAGACAATTCTAACCAATAAAAAAAGAGAAATCATAAGGAAACATTTACTGCGTGTTTTGATAAACATCTTTAAATTATGAAAGAACTTTGGGTTCAACTGAGTGTTTAGAAGAAAGACCCCACTGAGTAGAGGCTGGGAATATGGCTCAGTCAGTAAAAGGCTTGTTTACCAAGAGTGGACAATAGAAAACCAAGGTGTTTAATGGAGCCTTTTAGAAAGATTGGAAAATTGAAAGAGATGTTATGGTCCTGGATAGGAAGGTACTGTAACCTAGGTGTGGTGACTTTATAATGTAATCTAACTCTTCAGTACACTTCCAACCAAAAGTCAGTTTGATTTTGAATCTAGATTAAGGAGAGTCTCACCACCTAATCAAATAACAAATATGGGTCATAATAATGCTAAACAAGAATACCAAAACCACCTTGCAACAGATGGTATTTCAGAATTACCGTCTTCTAATTCTGACACAGCTCTCAGAGGTTGATAGTCTCATCATTTTTTACAGATGAAGAAATTGAGGCTGAGAAGCATTAGACAACATATAAATAAGAGGGCCAGCCAGTCAGTCTGGCTTTAACACACGCCATCTGAACTCAAAGCCAGCCTTCTACCATAAATATGGCTTCAAGTTCACATAGCTGGTCAAGCAATGCACATCTAATAACTGGTGTTGAGACAACTAAGGTATCATTTGGAGGAGAATATAATTAGATCCTTATTTCCCACCTGACAGTGAATCCAGTTCCAGAGTGATTAAATGCATATAACGTGTGCATTTCAGAGAACAGACCAACATTCACATAATCACACGAGAAGGGATTTATTTCTAAGCATAACATTGAAGAGTATAATATAATAAGTTAATTAAAACTGTTTAACATTTAAGTCTACTTCTACTTAGTAATTAAGCAAATAAATGAATATCAAGTAAGCACACACTAAAGCCCACCAAGTTTAAAATGTCAATTACAAGGTAGGAAAAAAATGCAACAGTTTGAAATGCAAAGGTAATATATTATAAAGCCCTGCGAGTAAATAAATAAAAGACCACCATTTTGTAGACTTCTGTGCTTTTTAAGACAAGCTCCATGAGATAATGTTAAGCTAAACGGTAATGTCCTCAGAAGATAGGGTGAAGAACTATTGTGAAATTCATGGAGGTCTGTAGATTGACAGGCTATTAAAATTATTCAGGGACTCTCCAGGGAATACGATTTCTTTTTCAAGTAGTCATCCAAGAATATTTATCTACTCCTTATCTGGACCGGTTTCTCGGGGCACAGTGGTAACGGAGCATCCATTTCAGGGGTAGAAAGCTATAAATTGAGGAGAGTGAGACAATGACGCACAGCAGCAAAGTAGAAATCTCAATTAAAAGTCAGACCTGAGCGGGCTGACTCATAAACAACAACTAGCCACGAAAGAGTCCTCCAGGGAGGGAAATGTTAAGAAGATGCTCAAAGACAAAAAGCCAGTCAATGTTGTGACAGGAAGTAAATTGTACAGAGATTAGAACGTAGATGGAATTGTGATAGTCAAGTAAGTGATGATATCGTCTTGGACTAAGCTGACAAGGGTAGAGATACAGGAAGGTGACTAGACTGTATATTTTGGAGGTAGGTTTACAATTTGCTAATTTGGATGCTGTGGGATGAGAGAATCAGTTATGTTAATGAGATAATGTTAATATACTTGATGATACTAACTGGCTCTTTGTTGATGGTGTTACTGTTAACTCAGGACAAAAGTTGAGAGGGAAGTAGATAATTTTGATGGAAGATACATTAGTAGAGCCCTGAGATTCATGGATTACCTGCCATGATAGGTTTGAGATTCCAAAGACGTCTAATAAGAGATGTCAAATAGCCAAATATGAGGGAGTGGATTTGTTTGTTTGTTTACTTTAGATTTGATTGACCTTTAATACAATCAGATTTATTCTCCAGTTTAGCAATCAGTCTGTCTGTGAATGTGAAGGTTAGTTTGTACAGGTTGTAAGATATCTGATCACTCCATGCCATACATGGTCACAGTGTTGCTTACATTATTCTAAAGAGGCGACAAGTAAAAACAAGGACCAAAGACATTATCCTCTCTTGTATAATATTAGGGGAACCAGCCTCAATATTATACATCCCTGGGGCTCAGGAGAGAGAACTACTAACGGCAAGGACTATTTTCAGGAAATAGAATCTCAGCACACCGAGCTCTATAGTCCACTTGCTTTAATTCCTCTGGCATAACAACATTTATACACAGCTTCAGTTCTGTTCTCATGTCTAGCTCCTTTCTTGCCTGATTTCTCTATATTTATCTACTGTCCCCTCTAGGTTCTATCTTAATTCCTTCATATAGTTCTGTCCCTTCTAGGTTCTCATCTATCTAGTCCTTTCCCCTATCAGCTCCTTTGCCGTCTCCTTCTCTCTCATCTGGCTCCTCCTCATCTTGTTCTTCCCCATCTGGCTCTTCATCATCTTCCATCTCGTTCCTCTAGTCCTCTCTTTTAGGCCTTCAATCTAGTTCTTCTCCATCTCAGTTCGTTCTCTCAAGTTCTTACCCATCTAATTCTTCCTTTCTCTTTTCTCTTCTCTCTCCGTGCCCTGGAAGTCTCGGTATATAAAGGGAGGGTCCGAGCTAAATTGTGTAAAGCTATTACTTAATGTCCACCTCTCCTAGGCGGTGTTTCCTTGTGGAATTTACCATAAGTCAGGAGACTTACATGTGGGCTGTTATCATTGTTAGTCCTTGGAAGTTGGGCGCCCCCCCTGGGTGGTGTTTCCTGTAGTCCTTGAAAGGCTAAGGGAGATAATCTGATTCCAGAGAAAGCCTTTCCTGAGGTTATTCTCCAAATACCTGGAATGTGTATGTCCAGAGAGTGCTCAGTCTACACTGTTAGTCCTTCTTAGGGGAAAGTCAATTGGGAAAACTATGAAGGCACACATGGTTTTCATAATAGAAGACAGCTGATAAATAACAAGCCAAGTAACACCAAAAACTCCTTGGGATTTGGCTTCCTCTGGAGGAATTCCCTGATCCCTCCAGGTGGTGACTTTGCCATAACCAGCTGAGTTCTTATGATATATTCCTGTGGCCCTCAGCAATCCTCATGGCAAGTCAATGTTTAACACGAATCAGTTACAACAATGTCCTAATGTATGTACCAGCAGAACACTGCACTGTGCAGCTAGGCTAGCAAGAAAAACACTTGCCCAAACAGAACATTCTATGTAACATTTATCATTTATAAAGGAAATGTCTATTCATCAAGCTAATTTGGACTCAAGTCTTTTTGACTCTGCTTCGGTTTGCCTACAGAACTTTACCAAAAGCACATGTATTTATTCCGCTTTCTTTTTTTCCTTTTATTGAAAATAAGTTCTTTTCTCATACAATGTATCCTGATTTTAGTTTCCCCTCCCTCTGCTCCTCCCAGTTGCTCCTCATCTCTCTTCCCCTCCAGATCTACCCCCTTTCTATATTTCATCAGAAAATTGCAGGCTTCTAAGAGATGACAATCAAACATGAAAAAAATAAATATAATAAGGCAAAAGCTATTATATCAAAGTTGGTTATGGCAGCCCAACAGGAAGGAAAGAGTTCCAAGAGCACAAGAATCAAAGAGCCGCTCATTCTCAAAGAGCTGCTCATTCTCACATTCAGGAGTCCCATAAAAGCACTAAGCTGATAGCTATAATATATACAGAGAAGACCTGGTGCAGACCCATGTAAGCCCTGTGCTTGCTACTTCAGTCTCTGTGAGTTCATATGAGCCTTGCTTGGATGACTGAAAGGGTCTTGTTCTCCTGGTGTCCTCCATCTCCTCTGTCTCTGACACTCTTAAGGCCTCTTCTTCTGAGAGGTCCCCTAAGCTCTGAGGGGAGGGATTTGATGGAGATATCCTGTTTAGACTCTTTCTTTGCATAATGTCTGACTGTGGCTGTCAGCATTTGTTCCCATCTGCTGCTGGAGGAAGCTTTTCTGATGATAACTGAATGAGGCACTGATCTATGACGATAGCAGAATATCAAAAGGAGTCATTTTAGCAGTACTTTTTTTCTTTTTGACGAGTAGAGTTGTTTTATCTTAGGTCTCTGGGCTATCTAGTCTCTGGGTCTTGGTTATCCAAGCAGTGTAGGGTATGGGTTGTTTCTTGGGGAAATTAAATTAAATCAGACATTAGTTGTCTATTCCCACAAGTTCTGTGCCACAATTGCCCTAGCATATTTTGCAGGCAGGACAGATTGTAGGTCCAAAGTTTTGTGGCTGGGTTGATGTTTGTATTTCCCTGTTGGTAGCCTACAGAGTACCTTCCCTCACCAAAAACACTAGTATATAAGGGAGACGGCTCCATATGGGCACCAGTTCAACTTCTCCACGTTCAAAAAGTTGTATGGGTCCTGTCCTTGGCAATGGGGCCCCACTGTCAGTTTGTGGAGATCATTCCTTTGTCTTAGCAATGGCCTGAGATATTTTGAAATTTCCATGGGACTCCCTTGGCCAACAACTCAACTGAATATAACCCAGTCCCACTACTGGAAGCCTTGCTTGGGAACAAGAGAGAGCCAGTTGAGACTACATATTCCCACTGACATTATTAGGAGACCTCATTAGGATCACCTTCATATATTTTAGTATGTTTCCACTGCACTATGTTTCCATATCATCCCTCAAATGCCCCTCTATTTCAGCTGTCTCTCGCCACATTCTCTTCCTCTACCCTACATCCCCTTCCACTCTTCACCTCATTCTCCCATCCCTGTCCCCACCTGACCCTAGTCCACCATAAAATCTATTTTATTCTTCCCTCCCAGGGAGATCCATATGTCCTCCCTAGAGCCTTCCTTGATCCCTAACCTCTCTTGATCTGTGGATTGTAGCTTGGTTATCATTTACTTAACAGCTAATGTCCACATGTAAGTGAATACATACCATATTTATCTCTCTGGGTCTGGGTTACCTCACTCAGGATGATTTTTTTCCAGTTCTGTTCATTTGCCTGAAATTTTCATGATGCCATTGTTTTTTTTTTTTTTAAAAAAAATTTATTTATTTATTATGTATACAGTGTTCTGTCTGCACATATCCCTGCAAGCCAGAAGAGGGCATCAGATCTCATTACAGATGATTGTGAGCCACCATGTAGTTGCTGGGAATTGAACTCAGGACCTTTGGAAGAACAAGCAGTGCTCTTAACCTCTGAGCCATCTCTCCAGCCCGATGCCATTGTTTTTAACAGCTAAGTAATACTACATTGTGTAGATGTACCACATTTTCTTTATTCATTCTTCTGTTGAGGCACAGATAGGTTGTTTACAGTTTCTGGCTATCATGAATAGAGTAGCAATGACATGGTTGAGCAGGTATCCTTGTGATAGGATGGAGTATCCTTTGGGTATGTGCCCAAAAGTGGTATAGTTGGATCTTGAGGTAGCTCCACTCTCAACTTTCTGAGGAACTGCCATATTGACTTCCATAATGGCTGGACAAGCTTGTACTTCCACCAGCAATTAAGGAATATTCCCCTTGCTCTATATCCTGTTCAGCACGAGCTGTTGTAGGAAGAAGTTTTTGTCTCACAAGCCATTCCCAAGTAGCCAGCACAGAGACTTAATATTAATTGTAAATACTCGTCCAATAGATCAGGCTTGTTACTAGCTAACTCTTATATTTAAATTAGCTCATACTTCTTATCTTCACAGCAATAGAAAATAGACTAAGACCAGACTCCGACATTTAGAGCAGTTGATATGTTAGCCAACCAAAAGCTTTAAGAAGTCAGATCCAGTAAAACAGGGGAAACCAAGGAATTTGTGGTTTCTTCAAAGTCAGAAAGTCACAAGAAGCATTTTAAAGATGACTAAGCTGTAAACTGGAAGATAAGTCCACTGAACGTTGCTGAGGGTTAAATTAGAGAAGAAACTTGACTATGAATTTTGGCAAACTGAAGTTACTGAAGATCTGAGAGTGGCAGTTTAGGGGATATCGAAGGAGCAGAAGGCAACTTCATTCACAAACTTGTCAAGATTACCCACTGAGAATGTTCCTGAGGGCTCATCTCTAATGCTCATCTCTTTGAATCACAATTGCAGGTGCCCACTACTGGATTCCATCACTATGTCCAGGGCAATTAATTCTCAGAGCTGAAGTATAAACCAGAACACGTTGTCCACACCTCAACATATAAAGGCAAAAGTTTGGGCAGCAACTATCTAGATTGAAGTTCAAGGCTCAATATTAGCTCTTCTCAAATGAAAAACAGAAAGTATTACATCTTAACATTTTTGATCTCTTAACACTCTCTTTGTAAAATATAGTTTTTGTTCAATTATCTTTAATCTAGAGTCAGTTTAATTTGATTTACTGATCATATCATGTGCTCATCTAATTATGTTCAGGTATCATCATTTAATATATAAAAGACTATGTGTTTAACTGAAGGGAATTTTACATTAAAGATAATGAGGTGATTATTTTGAGCACAGAAAGTACAAGCTAAGTTTAACAGTGTCATATTGTATTAGTTTTTCTATGAATTAACTCTGAGATTTAGTTAGATGATTCTCATCTAATCATAGCACATTTAACATATTTTAAATAAATTAAGACAACTAACTTTTTCAATTTGTACTAGAAGTTAGGTGAATTTTTGTTAGAAACCAAGAAAGTGAAACAGAAATGGTTCTTTCTATTAGTCCATATGAAATTTAACAACATATATTTTTGCCTTAAAATAGTAATTCTGTTTTTACAAATGGTCATTCTATTGAGTAATATTCTTTTTTTCAGTCTTAGTTTCTAGGAAAAATATATTTAACTAGCTACTCATAAATTGTTCTAAGCTCAACAAGTGTTTTGAATTTGTATCATGTTCACAAAGTTCACAAAGAAGATGAAAACTAAGCTGTGTTGAATGAATTCTCACAAATGCTTCATAATCCCTCTCTTGGGCCCAGAAACCTAATGACAACTGGTGAAAGAAAGGAAGGAAGGGCTGGGCGGTGGTGGCGCACACCTTTAATCCCAGCACTTGGGAGGCAGAGGCAGGCAGATCTCTGTGAGTTCAAAGCCAGCCTGGTCTACAGAGTGAGATCCAAGACAGGCACCAAAACTACAGAGAGACCCTGTCTCAAAAAAAAGGAAGGAAGGAAGATGTAAATCTGTAATATTACTATATTTTATGAAACCTTGTGATGGAAAAGGAGATCTGATTCCACATATAGATCTTGCACTGATGGGTGTATTGAAATTATGGAAACTGTGGAGAAGTCGAGTGGTCCTAAATAGGGAAGGTTCACCTGCCTTTTGCAGATGAGAGAGTTGCAGCTGAAGGATGAAACAATCAGGTAAATCACTACAACCATTGTCATTGTTGGAGAAAATCCCAATAGCTTCCCTCCTGGACAGCTACAGGTGTCCATGCAGGCAAAAGGGCAGGTGTGATGTCAGAAAAGGTATAGAGGCAGGTAGAGACGTAAGGACGGGCAGAGATACAGGTGTGGAAGTAGATGCAGGTGCCAGTAAACAGGTGGATGTGCAAATGAGGATGGACATACGTGCAGGTGCGGGTGCAGGAGCAGGTTTCCTTCTTCCTCTCTGGATCTCTCCTTTGTACATGCCATGGCAGCAACATCACTTTCCATGCTCTTTCTTCACAAGCACGTATCCTTCATGACCTTGTGGAAGGCCCGTTTGCTTGCACCTGGCTGTTGTTCCCAGCCTGCACTCGATCTCTGTTATGCCCTATAGCCCTGGACTAACTCCTTTGGACACTGGCTTTCATCAATTAGCACTTGTTTGATCAATCCTCTGCATTTTAGTAATGAGTTTCAACTTCTGAAATCGCTTCATATTATCTGTTTTCTCAATAATATAGCTAACTTTGTTAATAGAACAACCTTGTAGTTTAAAGATAAGACTCTCCTTTTTGACTCTGCCTGTCTGCCTGTCTGCCCGTCTGCCCCTCTCCCTACTCCTTCTCTCCCTTTCTCCCCCTCTCCGTCTCTCCCTCCCCACCCGCCTCTCTGTCCTTATCCCTTATATAACATGACCTGGCCTTGAAGCCACTGTGCAGCTCCTCAGGTTGGTCTCAAACTCTCCTTCCCCAGGACCTCCCAGTGCCCTGAGTCAAGGTGCCCACACATCCAGCATAAATCTCTTCTTATGCTAAAAGTTTTGCGTAGAGTGTTGGGTTGTCTTTCAATTTTCATAGCTACCTGTTTGCTCCCTTATGTACAGTATTTGAAGACCTAGAATCAAATCGGTTATATTAGTTTTTTTTATCGCTTCTGTAACAAATTACCACAAATGTACAAGTTTATATCACACAAATTTTAAAAGCTTTTTGAAAATTTCATACACAAGTACTAAATTTACAAGATTTCCACCTTCCATCTCCTTTCCAATTCCTATGTAACCCCCTCAAGTTCATGATCTCTTCTGTAATTATTATTATTATTACACATACATGACATAATTACTTATGTCATATGTGTGTGTATATAACCTGCTGAGTCCAGTGTTGCCTGTATGCACATGTGTTTAGGGCTGACCACTTCAGACTGGATAACTTTTGAAGGATCATGTCTTTGGAGGAGACCGATTCTCCCTCTCTCAGCAGCCATTGGTTGCCTGTTGCTCTTCAGCTAAGGGTTGACTCTTGTAAAAGTTGCCCCATCCATGCTGGCATGTCGACTGGTGTAATTATTATGCAAGCCTTGTTTAGGCAACCATATTGTTGAGATTGTGTGTGGGCAGCTTCCCTATCACTTATAAAGGATACTACTTTACAGAAGACATTCTGGTTATCTGGTTCTTACAATCTTTCTGTCCTCTCCCTGACTTTTTTTTAATTCCACCTCCTTTTTTGCAATGTTCCTTGAGCCTTATGTATAAGGGTTGCAAGACAACACGACATTTATTTATTTGTTTATCTATCTATCTATCTATTCATTTTGGTTTTTCCAAGACAGGGTTTCTCTGTGTACTTTTAGTGCCTATCCTGGATCTCACTCTGTAGACCAGGCTGGCCTCAAACTCACAGAGATCTGCCTGGCTCTGCCTCCCAAGTGCTGGGATTAAAGGCGAGCACCACCACCACCCGGCTTTTTTTTTTTTTTTTTTTTTTTCTCTTTTTAGTCTTGAGGCTCAGAATGGGTGTCACTGACCTAAGATGAAGTGTGGTGATACTTTGTTTGTGCTCTAACAAATAAAGCTTGCCTGGAGATCAGAGGGCAGAGCTAGCCACTAGTTAACCATAGAAGCCAGGCAGTGGTGGTACACACCTTTAATCCCAGCACTAGGGAGGTAGAGACAGAAAGTGATATGGCTGGGAGGAGAGAGGAATATAAGGTGGGAGGAGACAAGAGCTCATCTCCTTTTAGGCTGAGGAGTTGGCCAGCTAAGAAGTGGCTGTGGCTTGCTCCTTTGTCTCTCTAATCTTTCAGCATTTACCCCGATATCTGGCTCCAGGTTTTTATTATTAAGACCAATTAGGATTCATGCTACAATGAAGATACTTCCTACTGGAGACCCAGAGGAGAATCTGCTCTCTATTCTTCTAACTTCCACAGGCTGCTAATGTTTCTCGACTTGTAGGAGATTACTCTCACCTCTGCTGCAGAATTACAAATCTCTGTCTCTACCATCCTTTTATAAGACCCCTTGTGATGACATTGGGTCTGAGTGGAAAATCCAGGAGATATTTTCACCACAAATTCTTGGTTTAGATACATCTACAAAGTCCTTTTTTGCCAGGGAAGGCGATATAATTAGAGGCTGTAGGGATTAGCACAGGACATTTTGGAAGGGCCCCTTTTTAGCCCACCACAACATTCATTAATGTTACATCAGATAAGCAAGGCAAAATATGAAGTTGAAGCAAGCTTTTCTCCTTTTTTAATATTTTTATATAGTATATTTTGATCATGTTTTCTCATGATCCTCTCCTCATGATCAACTCCTCTCAGATCCTTCCCATCTCCCTACGCATTCAACTTTACCTCTCTTGAAACAAAAACAACCTCTCCAAATGAAAATCAAACCAAGTAAGACCAAAACAAACAAACAAACAAACAAACAAAACAAAATTAAACAAAAAGCTCATAAAACAAACAACAACAAACACGAAGTTCATTTTGTGTTGGGCAATTACTTCTGAGCATGGGGCTGTCCTGGAGTGTAGTTGGCATTCTCAGTGACACTCCATCAGAGAAAAGTGATTCTCTCTTCTCCAGCATGTAAACAGCTTCTCAATAAGGGTGATATTCCACACCCCACTTCCCTTCTCTGTGCTGGGATTCTATCTGGCTTCTTGAACCTGTGCATGTCTTGTGCATGTTGCCACAGTCTCTATGAGATCATATGTACATCTGTCCTGTTGTATCTGGAAAACACCATTTCCTTGGAGTCATCCACCACTTTCGACTCTTAAAATCTTTATTCTCTTCCACATAGATCTTTGAGCCTTGCAGGGAAAGGCATGTTTGATGAAGACCTCCCATGTAGGAATGAGTGCTCTAATATCGCTCCCTTCTGCACATTGTCTAGCTGTGGGTCTGAAGCCAGCTTTAAAATGTTAATTAAACATTAATAACAAGAGCTGGAGTTGCCCACAAAGAAAAGTTATTAAGTAGTTGGTAATGAGATTATATGCAAGAGAGTTAATAATTAATTCCACTCAATTTAAAAACTGCCATTTTGGTTTGAAGCCAAGGTCTATGCAATCCAGTAACTACCCAAGCATAATTTTTGGAGCCTTATCCTGTGATATCAAACTGGACAATCAAATGCACTGTTCAAGTCTTTAATTCTTTAAGCCATTTCTTTTCAGAGACACGCAGTTTTAAAAGAAGAGAATTAGAAAGGTCAGATGGTGATGAATATGTCTCCAACCTCCTTTGTTTTTGACCTACTCAGTGGCTCCTTTCAGAGGCAACAAGACACCAATTCCCTCCACCTGAGTCATTTGCTTTTCCTGAAATTACTTTGATTATTTAGGAGCCTCTCTCTTGAATCATTCAGGCAAGAGTTAATACATTTCTACTTTTAAAACACTCTCTATGCTGGTTGGCCAACCACGAGAAATATTTCTATTGAGCCAGGTTGATTGTGTGTCTGCAATTTACACTTAGAGGAGGCTGGACTAAAAAGCTTGCTGCAAGTTTGAGGACATCCTTGGGCATCATAGTGAGTTCCAAATCAGTCTAGTGTGATCAAGTACATATATATATACATATATATATATGTATATATATATATATAATTTTATTTCCATTTCTCCCCCAAAAGAATAGAGGAGCAGCTGTCATGTGAATATCAAAGCATGGGCCTTCAAGGAAATGTCTCAGTTCAGAATTCAACTTTTCTAAATTAAATTGTTTGACTTTGAGAAGTCAGTTGATGACTTCTTCTCCTTCTCCTCCTCCTCCTTCTTTTTTTTTTTTGCTTCCTTTGTATATAAAATAACCACAATAATAGTACCTATCTTCTAGAATTATGTGAATTAAGTTAAATAATCCATAAAATGTGGTTTGGGGTTGACCAGATGGCTTAGCAGATAAATGAGCTTGCTGCTAAGCCTGATGACTCTATAATCCTCCTAGTGAAGACTCCCCAAAACTCCTGCAAGTTGTCCTCTGACCTCTCTTCCTATCCCTTTCTCTCTCTCTCTCTCTCTCTCTCTCTCTCTCTCTCTCTCTCTCTCTCTGTGCCCCCCACACACAATGCAATTTTTTAAATGTGATATTTACTAGGCATTTAATAATTATGTTTATGAAGAACTCTCATTGTTGTATAAGAATAATCCTCTTGCAATTTGTTTTATTTAATTATGTTGGTCCTGGCTAGTGATTACTATTATTTACATGTAACAAATATTTCATGTGGGAGAAGAACTATTGGCTTTATACGTCTCAAAATTACCATTTGAAGTTTTTTTTAATATGTAGTAGTAGTCGATATTACTTGTTATGACTTGCAATGGAAATGTCCCCCAAAGGCCATGCACTAAAAAGGTTGGTTGCCAGCCTGTAGTGCTACTCAGAGGTGGGACCTAGTGGATGGAGGTAAGATGAGCAGAGGTGTTCCCTAGGAGGGGTTACTGGGACTCTAGTCTCTTCTGTCTCCCACTGTTTCTTGATGACCATGATGTGATCAGTCTTGCTTCACCTATGCTCCTGATCATGATGCGCTGCTCACCATACACCCAAAATGACAGAGGCAAGTTACTGTGGACTAAAACAAGTGTTTCTTCTGAGCTTTCTACTGCATATTACTCCAAAGAGCCTTTCTCTTTCTTTCATTGGATGGGATTTTTTTTTCCTTAACTTTTTCCTATAGCAGATCACACAGGGGTATCTTCAAGTCTTCTGTTTCATCTGGAAGTTTGTATGCCTACATTTTTTTTTTTTTTTTACATTTTGAAGGCACTTTATGTATTATTAAAGTGTGGGTACATAATGTGTGTGTGTGGTGGTTTGAATAAGCATGGCTCCCATAAATTCATATATTTGAATGCTTAATTATCAGGGAGCAGAACTCTGGAAAGGATTAGGAGGCGTGGCCTTGTTGGAGGAAGCACATCACTTAGGGTGGGCTTTGAGGTTTCAAAAGCCCATGACAAGCCCAGAATCCTTCTCTCTCTGTCTAAGGGCCCAGACTTTGATGTCGAATCCTCAACCACTGCTGCAGTCCCTGCCTGAATGCCACTGTACTCCTGCCCTGATGATAATGGACTAAACTCTGACGCCATAAGCAACCCCCAATTAAGTGGTCTTTTAAAAAGTACGAGCTGTCCTGATCATGGTGCCTGTTCACAGTAGTAGAACAGTGACTGTGACAGTGTGTACTGTTGTGTGCGCACCACAGCATGCTTGTGGAAGTCAGAGGACAACTTTGCAGAATTAGTTCTTTGTCCTATTTTTACACACATTCCACAAATTGCACTCAGGTTGTCATGCATGGCAAGGCTTTTTCCTACTGAACTGTGTACCGCGCCCCATAAAGGGATGGTCTGTGTGTGTCCTTGCCATTGCATTTTTTTTTTTTTTTTGTTTTTTTGTTTTTTCGAGACAGGGTTTCTCTGTGTAGCTTTGCGCCTTTCCTGGAGCTCACTTGGTAGCCCAGGCTGGCCTCGAACTCACAGAGATCCGCCTGGCTCTGCCTCCCAAGTGCTGGGATTAAAGGCGTGCGCCACCAACGCCATTGCATTTTTAAAACATTTCAACTCACTCTGAAAAATTTTTTTCTTCCAGAAACTTTATCTTTTTAATTCATGCCCTAATATTTTATTAAGACCTCCGTGAGTTGTTTTGCAATTATGTGCAGGGAGCCTGTGGCTTGTTTCCTTAAACTAATCCATGATTAGTTTTCTAATAAATGAACTTACGCTTTTGCATTTGTAAAATGAAGTAAATGTAGTCATTTTTAGCCTTTGAATTCAATAGCGTGATAACAAGTTCATGTGTTAGTAGGAAATTTCAGGCTTTCTAGAGGAAGGTCTTCCTCTTCTCACAGTCCATTTCAAATGTATTTGTTTTCTAGGAATGAACAGCCCATTCTGAAAAATTAGAGAAGCAAGTAATGTTACCTAATAATACGCCTTAGAATGTTACCTGTATTGTCAATGTAGGTCTTTCATTGCACTGTCTTCTCGCCCCATTTGTATGTGTGGTGTAGTTTGTAGCTTTTCCCCCATTGGCTCTTCCTTTCCTAGTTAGCTATTAAAATGAAAACGGAAGCAGCTCCGATACCATTCAACATAATGGCCATATTCCTTTGGTTTTTAATCGCCCCTTTTGGTTTTCAGAATCTTGTTATTACAGGGCCCAGAGAGGTGGCTTAGCAGGTAAAGGCACTTATCACCAGGCCTGGCTACCAGACTTCCATCCCTAAAACCCACCTGCTGAGAAGAAAGAAACAAATTCTGCAAGATGTCCTCTGACCTCCTTGTGCTTGACCCCCATTCAAATAAATAAAATGGGGCTCAGAGTTGGGTGAGGGGATTGGACTGGAGAGATGGCTCAGAGTTGGGTGAGAGGGTTGGACTAGAGAGATGGTCCATAGTCAAGAGCTCTTGCTGTTTTACAGGGGACCTGAGTTCTGTTCTGAACATCCATTTGTGGCTCACAAGAGCTTGTAACTCCAGCTCCATGATTTCCTAAGCTCTGACAGAACTCATGACACAGATGTGGTCTATACCCACATCTACACAGAAACATAAATAAAAATAAATCTTGATTAATAATAAATGTAAAAATATTGAATCTATTCTATAAAGTAGGTCATATTAGTTCCACTCTCTAATATACGGAAGAAGAATCAAAATGATCTGGAGACTTCAGTAGCCTTTGGCTGCAGTCACAAGCCAGGACACAAAGGATGGAAAAGATGATGAAAGTAGAAATTGCTGGTCCAAAAATCACATCCAGTTTGTGGACATTTTTTGCTGAAACCCTGAAAGTTATTGATCATAGTGTTTTTAAAAGTTTCATTTAACCAACACAACTTTTTTTTTTTTTTTTTTTTTTTTTGGTTTTTTGAGACAGGGTTTCTCTGTGTAGCTTTGCACCTTTCCTGGGACTCACTTGGTAGCCCAGGCTGGTCTCGAACTCACAGAGATCCGCCTGGCTCTGCCTCCCGAGTGCTGGGATTAAAGGCGTGCACCACCACCGCCCGGCCCAACACTACATTTAAAAATTGGTAGATTTCACATAAAACCAAAGTTTTCATTCTCTGAAAATTCATGATGTTTAGGTAGCAAGAAGCTTGAAGGGAAGCTGCAGTCTTGACCTAGTCAGGCTGTCCAGTCTGCTCCAACTCCAGCACTTGCTCTGTCTCTGACCCTGAGCAACACCAGTCACTTACCTTGGTGTTCACTGTTTTCCTTGGGTCTGGTGTGCCCAATTCACTTCCACTTCCTGTCTGATCCTCAGGCACTGTAATATGCAAACCTCTACTGTGGTCAACTCTATGGTGATATTGCTGCCATGAGATCCTGGAAAATTTCTTTAGAGTACACTAAAGGCAGGTTGAAGTTCTGTTCTATGGTCTTTACTAGTCCATTGATGATTTACCTAAGACCCAACGTGGTTATTTGAATGAGAATGGCCCCTATAGGCTTACATATTTAAATGTTAGGTCCCTAGTTGGTGGACTGCTTTAGGAAGGATTGGGGGCATGGCCTTGTTGGTGGAGGCATGTCACAAGAGGGTGAGCTTTGAGGTTTAACAAGCCCACTCCACCTGCCCCCCTTCCATACACACATTTTATGTCTGCTCATGTAAGCTTTCAGTTAC
Organism: Peromyscus leucopus; assembly: GCF_004664715.2. Lineage (NCBI taxonomy): Eukaryota > Metazoa > Chordata > Mammalia > Rodentia > Cricetidae > Peromyscus > Peromyscus leucopus. The sequence goes on along the minus strand of NC_051070.1, from coordinate 36,516,847 downwards.
TGCTCTAGTCCCATGCCTGCCTGCCTATTGCCACACTCCCCACCATGGTGGTCATGGACTCACCCTCTGAATCTGTAAGCAAGCACCCAATTAAATGCTTTCTTTTATAAGTTGCCTTGGTTATGGTGTCTCTCCAGAGCAATAGAACAGTCACTTAGCTACCCCGGTAGACAAAAACAGCTTTCTTTCTCATTACGGTCTGGAGAGGAACTTGTATGCCTTCTTGCCCTTCTTACCCAGGCACCTTCTAAACCTTCTGGTTAAAGCATGCTTAATGAGGATTTTGCTGGTTAATGACTCTCTGCCTATTCTTGAATGTCCAAACACTGGGAAATGTCTACACCATTTAAAGTGCAGTAAGGTCAGGTTCCCACATGGGAAACATGCTCAGGCTCTGCCTTGCCACACTAGTCACACTGAGGGGACAGAAGTTGCAATGACAAGGGTCAGCCCAGTGTGTCATGAAGGGAGGCCGATGGTCAGATTAGAATATTATTGACCTCAGGAGCTGGAGAGATGGCTCAGCAGTTCAGAGCACTAGCTGCTCTTCCAAAGGAACCAGGTTCAGCTCTCAGCACCCACAAAGTGGTTCATAGGAACTCTAGCCCCAGAGGACCCAACAGAATCTTCTGGTCTCCTTAGAGACCAAATATGTACATGGTACATGAATATTCATGCAGACAAAACAGTCATACACATATACAAATAGCAAATCTTTAAAAAAAAAATAATTTTATTACCTCTATTTTCACACTTTCCTCTAAATTGTTTCTATGAGAACAAAACTCTAACTTTGGTCTACCTGGGACTCCATTTTGCCCTTGACATTTCTGGTAGTTGTAATAAGCAGGATGAGATCTGGCTTCTCTTAGATGTTAGTGTGCGACTAGCATTTCTGTATGCTACAATTTCTGGATGTCAGTTCCTATCCCGTATCACATTGCTTATGTATGCATGGCTTTAAAACCTCAGGCTTTTGGACCATTAAATACTGTAAACTTTGATTTGAACTGTCCTCGGGGTTTTGGAAACCGTTTGTGAGTCTCGCTCTTCTGATACCCACTGAGGGAAATATCCAGCCTGCTATGGAGCAGGATCGTTAACTAAAGCAGCCACCATGAGACGAGAAGTGCATGATGTTACAAATGAAGTCACTGCCATGAAATAATACAGATGTATTCTTTTCAGCGAATTCTTTGCAAACACCCAGTCAAGCTGAGACTTCCCTGATTATGTACAGGGAATGTATTCAGAAAATCACCAGCTGTGTTTTTCAATGCTTTAAAAGCTGCTGTGCTGTAGCATTCCAGAATAAAATAAGCAAATACCACCTACCAGCCCATCAAGGTTTTTTTTTTTTTTTTGATGCAACATCCCTTTACTTCAAAGCTTATAATGAAATTGATTTTCAGTGCTTTTTCATTTCAACTTGCAAGCCCCATGAATAACTACTCTAAAATAATTTCAACTTAGAAATGTTCATAAACTGGTGAGAAATTGATAGTGACTGTTTTATGCTTAGCCGAAAGATATTGAATAAAAATGTAAAGGAAGAACTTGCTGTGTTTAGATGAGAAGAGCCATATGATAAGGAAGCAAGGAGCCAGGAATGATTTTCCATGATAAACAGAGTAATTTAGAGCTTTCTTTAATTTTTAGTGGAATGGAACCTACAAACAGATGAGATTTCATTACATGAGGAATTGGCAGAGACTTTAAATCAAATTCTCACATGTTTATACTTAGAATGCCAGTCAGTGACTATGGCTATCTGATGGTAAAGATTCTGATGAGTTTTTTTTTTTTTTAATATTCAGCAATCATCTAGCTATTTGGAAAAGCTCTTGTATTATTTTACAACACACACACACACACACACACACACACACACACTTTTCTGTTGCTGTATACCTTGAAAAAACAACTTACAGGAGATATGGTTTGTTTTGGCTTACAGTTCCAGTTCAACTCAAAAGAGACCTGGTGGGGAAGGTGTGGTGGCATGGGTATGAGACCAGACTGTCCCTTTATACCAGCAGTTCAGAGTGAACAGGAAGTAGGGCTGGACTATACAACCTCAAAGCCAGCCCCCAGTGACTACTTCCTCCAGCAAGGTTTCACCTCCTTAAGGTTCCATTACCTTACCCAAAGTACCAACAACTGGGGACCAAGTGCCGAAACATGTGAGCCTGTGTGTGTGTGGGGGGGGTTTACTTCATATTCAAATCACAATACATATATTTACTTTGCATTTACATACATGTGTACTGATGCTTATTTTCAAGTAAGTATAGATCCAAGTTTTATGTGCACTGAAGTTTTCATAATCTAAGAATTGCAGGGTGTATGCATGTGTGTGTGTGTGTGTGTGTATGTATGTAGGTGTGTGCATATGTGTATGTGTGTATGTAGGTGTGCATATGTATGTTCTTTTAAATAGAGGATACAAAATTATGCATGTGATATTTGCTAAGAAAATATGAACTGAAGTTCCCAGGGGATGGGGGTCATACATATTTTAAAGATTCTACAAGAGTGATAGGCTAATAAGAAATTCATGAGTGTGCAGCTGAAATGTCACCTGCTTAGGACCGAATTGTCTTGTGTTATCTTCAGTGTCTTTAATAGACATTCATTGACTACCTCTGTGTCTCACCCAACATCCTTTCAACTATCAGCTAAAACCTTCAAAATTAATAGAGCACTAGCTCCCACCAGCCCCAAGAAAGGATGTCATCAGATAACATCTAGAACCTATAGGAGTAATGTCTTCGCTTTTGTGGCCTTTCCCCCTGATGGTCTCACCGCTAGAAATGCATTTGACTTATGGTTTTCTTTTTGTTCTGTGACCATCAAAGTTCATGTAACTGCTTGCTCATTGGAACTTACTGTGTTGGACAAGCTAGTCTGTGTTCCTGGGCCATTATCATTTTATTTGGCTCAGAATTAATAGTCTCTTATTCCCTTTGAGATGATAAAGGTGTATTCAATCCACATTAGTAGTTATTTATAAAGATAACGGAAATCCCTCAAAAACTGCAAATATTGATAAGTTGAAAGTCACCACAGATCACAAGAACTAAAAAGTTAACACTTTTGACTAATGAACTTACTAATAAATCTCTGATATATCCTTTTCCTTATATTTTTTAATCACACATTCATGGATCATCTCTTCCTATGACACTGATTTCAGAATACACCCTCTAAAATCCATGGGAAAGAAAGATAATTTAGTCTTCCCTCCTGCACTTATTATTGAAAATTTAGAAAAGTTTCAGCTTCACAGTTCCTTGTTGATAAATTCCATGTGCAATTTTAATATTTCTGTGAAGTGAGGAATCATCTACCAAAAGAGGATATTTTTAAGACCTCTAGTTCCGATAATACTCAATAAGAAATTTGCATCTGGGCTGGAGAGATAGCTCAGCGGTTAAGAGCACTGGCTGTTCTTCCAGAGGTCCTGAGTTCAATTCCCAGCAACCACATGGTGGCTCACAACCATCTGTAATGAGATCTAGTGCCCTCTTCTGGCCTGAAGGGACACATGCAGGCAGAACACTGTATACGTAATAAATAAATAAATCTTTAAAAAAAAAAAAAAAGAAATTTGCATCTAAGTGTTAACATGATGGGTGGGCCTGCTCAGCAGAGTACAGCAAGAGTCTTAGGATCCACTCTTATATTGGAACAGATAGCAATAACAGGTAACTAGTTAACAGGAAAGTGTTCCCACCTCAAACTAAAGGTCCCCTAAGGCGGTTCCCTGGAGCAAATTACCAAAATTCCTTCAACTACTTTAATGCACAGTAGAAAGATATAGTAGTTTAAACTGATCGTGACCAAAATGACTTTCTTCTGCTATATATAAAAACAAGCAGAAGCATAGTGGGGCACCCTGCACGGCTTTAATCCCAGCATGAAGGAGGCAGAGGCAGACAGATGACCGAGTTTGAGACCAGTGTGGTCTATAAAGCAAGTTCCAGAGTAGCCAGGGCTCCCCAGAGAAACCTTGTCTCAAGAAAACAAAACGAAACAAAGAAACCAAAAAATAACAACAACAGCAAAACAAGCCGACTAAACAAACATTTATTTCAAGGAGATGGAGTTACTCTTAATATGGAGGTGTGATGGCTTGGCCAAGGACAGCAGATTAAGAACAAATGCCTCCTGGATTTCTGTGGTCCAGTATGTGTGTAAATATTCCTTATAAATCTAAGAATGCTAAAACAAAAAAAAAATATTGCTTTAAAAAAACTTAAAATATAGCATCTTTGCCTTATGAAAAAACAAATATGTATTTTTATGTTGTAGATCATTAAATGTAAAGAACCGGCATATGATTTCTGAATTGCAATTAGCTACATCAAATAATATTTAATCATAATCATCGTAACAAAAGTTTTGTCGCAATCAAACTCCCATTCTTTTTCATAAAGATTTAAACTTATTATTTTAAAAGGCATAACTAATGCTGTTGGAACAAGTTGACAAGATGTTAGTTTACAGTACAGTTTGGATTTGAAGGACATAATAAGTGAAGGTTTCTGTATCATGGCAACAAGGGATATTTTAATACAGTATGTCCTGTTTAATAATGTAAATTAATTATATGAAGTATCTGTCATCTTGATTTCTGTAGTAACGAAAAATCTGACAGGTCTGAGGTCGATAGAATTGAATGGAACTCAGCAGAGACGAACCTTTGATGTCAGTAGCATTTTTATCCTAGGATGACGGGACCAAGGCAAGGTCACAGAAACCAAATACTGTGAAAAACCTCAGTTTATCAGTTTAATTTAGCAAACATGAAATGTGCCCTGTTTACTTCATGAATTAATTCTCTGTGGTTTTTGAAAAGGTATCATATAGGAGTAAAGTAATCTGTGCTCTATCTTTCCTAAATCTGATTTGCTCTTAATGAAAAATGGTTGTATCCCATGTAATTCAAGAAGCAGATTGTGGCTAGGGTGGCTAGTGCAGCAGATAATATTGAACATAAAACAATATATAATCTTGTGAACTTTTTTTTCTTCACTTTGAAACATGAGGCACTTATCAGCTTACACAACTCATTTCTTCAGGTTTGGCTTGATGGGGTGGGGTGGGTACTAAGTCATTTTTATCTCTTTTAACTATGCTTCCCATTATGGGGCATCATTTTAAGTCCACACTTGCTGCCTTCTGGTATCTCTAGGAGCACATCTTCGGAAATTCATATCTAGGAATTGAAGAAAAAAATGTTCCTTCCCACTCCAGTCATCCTAACTTTCCTTCTCACTACACCGAATGAAGGTCCATCTGGGAATGACTTTTTTCCTGTGTACCCTTACCTTCCCTCACATAGGCAACTCAGAAGTTCGTCCAGTTACTTCTTTCAACTCTCAGCTGAAGATACGGGGTTTATGCATGGTTTCGAACACATGTGGACATACTGCTCATGTTTGAGAATCTATGGAGAAATAACAAATCCCTTCAATATAATCCAAGTACAGCTGGTTTTGAAGGATTTATTTGCTTACCATGGATTAAGATAGGTTAGTATCAATTTAGAACTCATAAAGAAGAGGGAAAAAAAGGAGAAATAACTCCGAGTGGCTGCCGATTCAACAACACATGATGTCAGGGACAAGGACAGAATCTCTAGTTAGTGGAAAAATACAGACCCCCCCCCCAACCCCACAAGACAGGGAACTAGATCAGCTTACAGTCAGGTTGCCTAGCAACAGGACATTGAGTCACAGCCCTTGACCCTCTCACCCTGTAAACATCCTATACAAACATCCTGTTAACTTGCCCCACCTTATGCAGATGACAGCTTCTTGCTCCCCCCACCCTGCCGGAACTATATAAACCTTTGTGGAAGGAAATAAAGTGGCACGTTGATCAAAATCTAGACTTGGTGTGTTTTCCTTTGTATCTCCTGTCCCTACATTGCCTCCTTAGGGTGGTCGAGAACCCGTTGTAGCCCTGCAGGTGGGGCAACATGTGATACACTGCAGATAAAGTATCTCTTGTCTGGGCAGTGAAGGAGCATTGTGGACAGCCAATCTGGCTGCCTCTGGTCTTCTCTCTCTGTAAAGACCTCCGATCTCTAGCATCTTCAAAGATAAGTGAGCATGACGCCAGAAGTGGCTATGTGAATGTACTTCTTTATCGACTTCCTTCTGGTTGGCATAGAGACAGGAGTGTGAGGGCCAATGGTATATATCTCTTCGCAACAGTATTCAGTGGTACAAACTGCAGCCTGAAATAGACAAAGTATAAATCACACAGGAATCGGCAGAAGCTGAGTCAAGAAAGGAGTCAGCGCTTGTAAGCCGCTTCCACCATTTACCCGCACATCAGTGGAAGGAGGATGAGGGATGAATAATTCTCAACATTGGCTTACAAAGCTCAAGATTTCCTTGCCTCTGTACTTTCCTTCCCAAAGTCCCTGGTTCTGGGTCCATGAGTTAATCACAAAGTCAGTTAATCTGACTAAGTTACAGTATTTTAATTTAGAATTGGGGTGAGGAATCTCTACCTTTTCACAGCTGCCTCTGGTTTCTTTGCTCTTTGTCAGTCGCTCTACTTGGCCTTTGTCTCTCTGCACAGTGAACATATGGTCTGCAGGTGAAGAGGCAATAGATAATCACCTTTGGCCCGCAAGCTGCTTGCGAAGTGAAGATTTGCAATTAAGATAATTACCCCCTTTGCAAGAAGAGAATTAATTCATAGGAGATGCTAGGTCGGGGGCTGGCCATCAGACTTCTCCTAAGTGTCAACTCTACCTTACACCAGGTTTCCCACTCCTTGCTTTGTTTTCATTTCTCTGACACAAAGAATTTTATAATCTTCCAAACCTTCAGATCAGTTGACTCACAGGCGTCTTGGATTATACAGTGTCAGCAAAGAATGCCTTTGTGACAGCATAGACAAATTTTTAAATCTTTCCAATAGGTCCACCCCTATGAAGTTGTGTTCTTTCTTCTAGGAGAAATGTCACAAGGATATGGTGTCCTCTGAGCCAGTGGGTATCAGGGAGGAAAAGGGCACATCTGTTCTCAGTGTTGAGACTGATGTGTCCAAATGCTGAGGAAAGGGTGGGCAAGAGATTTGCAATGTGCAGACCTCTGGGGAGGATTGTAAGAACAGCTCGGGTGAAGCAACTGAGGCAGAATGGAGTGGCTTACGGTGAGAGTTACAGAAAAACTGGAAAATGTGTTTGACAGAATTCTGCTATAGAACAAAGAGCTTATAGCAGTGTTTCTACCTCTGGTCACCAGAGGACTTCACGTCCCGAATATTCTCCCTCCAGTAAGAAAGGTGTTCCTCTCCCATATCTGTTTTACTTCTACCCCCACTCCACGTGAGCTCTAGCTTAATACAGGCATCTGTAGATATTACAGGAATGAGTTAAAGCAACGGCACAGATAGGACTATCTGATTGATCACTCACGGTGGCCAATATATTAAGTCATGTGAATTGTTCAGGATCTCAGAGTTCTCCTTTCAGTTCATTCAAAGAAAAGTGAGCACATGTCTGTAATCCAACACTCAGGAGACTGAGGCAGGGATATCACCAGAGTGAGAGTCCAACCAGAGCCCCTTAAGAAGACCCTGCCTCAAAACAATAACAACAACAACTTATCAATAGACAGCTGCTTATCTCCTCATATAGATTTTTTTTTTCATTAATGAGATTAAGATTCAGGCCCCAGGTGGAGCTCTAGGAGTCCAATCAGCAAAAGAGAGGAGGGATTATATGAGCAAGAGAGATTGAGACCATGATTGGAAAAAGCACAGGGACAAATAGCCAAACTAGTGGAAACACATAAACTATGAACCAATAGCTGAGGAGCCCCCATGGAACTGGATCAGGCCCTCTGGATAAGTGAGACAGTTGATTAGCTTGAACTGTTTGGGAGGCCCCCAGGCAGTAGGATTGGGACTTGTCCTTAGTGCATGAGCTGGCTGTTTGGAACCTAAGGGCCTATGTTGGGACACTTTGCTCAGCCTAGGTGAAGGGAGGAGGGGACTGGACCTGCCTCAACTGAATCTACCAGGCTGAGCTGAATCCCCAGGGGAGTCCTTGTCTAGGAGGAGGTGGGAATGGGGGATAGATTGAGGGGAAGGGGGGGCAGGAGGAGGGAGGACAGGGGAATCCGTGGCTGATAGGTAAAATTAAATTAATTATAAAATTAAAAAAAAATAAGATTAAGATTAAGGAAACATCTATATATGCTGTAACAATGTTTTAGTCACTTTTCTATTGCTGTGATAAGACACCATGACCAGCCAACTTGCAGAAAAGTTCATTGAGGCTTACAGTTTCAGAGGGTCAGGGTCTATGACAACCATAGCATACAGTAGAATCAAAAACCCCTCACTATTTGTGGATAGAATAGGTAATACCATATTGGCTATTTGTTTGACATTTCTGTACAAGAAGGAATGAGGAGCAATGATCCTGAGATAATGCAAGCAGAACCATGACCGTCTCAGGCTCTGCCTCCACCTCCTGCCTGCTGCTTTAAGCCACAGGGGATATTCTTAGAGTTTCTCTGCCTTTTCCCGCCTAGGAAGGTTACTTCGCCAGTCCTTATAAGACAAAGAGGTTGGTTTGGCTGAAAGAGACAAGGTTCATTTTCTCATCTTTTCTGAAACAGTCTCTTTGCCCCAGGAAGGACATCTGTTTCGTTTCGCCTTCATTCACCCAATGTTCTGTATTTAGGAAGATGGCCTCAGGCAGTCAGCAGCTCATTAGTATTACTGTCCAGGGCAATGGATGAGGTTAACTTATTATTAGTCAATTATCCAGACTAAATCCTCCCTCAGTGCAAGTTACACTGAAAAATCCAAAACGTTTCAAGCTCCTAGACCCATGTGGCAGGAGCCCACAAGAAGTTCACTTTACTCTCCTGTTCCAGCAACATAATTCACAACCTTGACTTGTGTTTTGTATGTCATGTGAGCATGTAGATGCACATTTTGGAAGGCTGACTTTTAGTTTTAGGACCAATTTTAATGCTAAATTTTAAGAAAATGTAACCCCCTCAAAAAAAACCCAAACTTTTATTTTACCATAGTTCCTATTTCTTTACCATTAATTAACATCTCTAAAGATATTAAAAATTAATATATCTTGAACTTTTTATATATAATAATATTTCTGTAATGGCAATAATATATTCATTTTCACATTTCAATTTTAATGTATTAATTTAAATACACCCAATTAAATGTATTTTCATATTAACATAGAAAGATTATGGAGGAATGAATTTGGTATCATTAATAATCATTATGGTGATCATCATTTTATCATTTTCAGAAGATACTGAAACAGATGCAAGCCCAGACTTAATATTTTTATGGAGGCTTTTATTCCTTTCTGTGATGCATTAGAGATGTGTTGGATAACATACATGAAATTCTTTTAATCAGGAATTAACTAGAGTTTGAGTTTATTGCTGTATACCAGGCAATGTACATTTAGCTTCATTTGACCCTCAAAGGAATCCAGATCTTTGAGGGGATCCATTAGAAAATAAAGGTTATGCCTCATATGGTGGTAGATGCTTATAACCCCAGCACTATAGAGACTGAATTAGGAATATAGTGAGTTCAAGTTAGCCTGAGCTACATAGCAAAATCCTGTCTCAGGGGTCAGCAAGATAGACAGTCCGGAGGTGTTGCATAGCAATTTCTTCTGAGGCAAAAATATTCCTGGATGGAAGCTCCTTAAAATCCAGAATGTTTAAAGGGAAGTGAAACATTTCTTCCTTCAGGAAAGTGCCTTAAAACTCAGAAAGTAAACAACTCAGAAGTCTCAGGAAGTCTCTGAAACTGACCTGATGCACTAGACACATGTCTCCCACAAGGTTATATAAGCAGTAAGGATTGCTGGGAGACACTCTCAGACAAGCCACACTGCCAGAAAGAGGCAGAGACCAACCAAGACATCTCAAAGAAGCCCACATCAATAAGGCTTCCACGCCAACCTGTCAAGCTACTTGAAAGTTGTGCAGTGAACTCCATGTTTCCAGATTTTATGAGCTGTCAATCACGATGGGGGTAGGATTTTAGTAATGCAGCTACCTTTGAGTGATCTCTGCTCCTGTAATAATTCCCCACCCATTCTCCTGTAAGTAACCCTAACAAACTCAAGGGTTCACCAGGTTGGACATTGGTGATATTTTTACTTTGGTTTGTCTTCAGTTCCCTATCCAGAGTTAGCAGACATTTGTACATGTCACCCCAGGAATAATGTCACACAAGAAGGTAAAGGCATTCTTGGCCAAGCCTGATGACCTAGTTAGATATCCAGGCCTCACATGATAGGAGAGAAAAGGCCCCCACAAGTTATTTTCTGACTTCCAGTGTGCATTTGCACACACAAACACACACACACACACACACACACACACACACACACACACAAAGAAAAGAAACCCAAAAACAAAAACCAGCAACAAATGAGTGAAAGAAGATAATGAAGATTGGGAAAGTTAAGTAGTTCTTCACAGCAGTGAAAGGTGGAACCAGTATTGCCAGGCTGGACCAAGTTGGGTAGTTAAAAGGATGGAATAATGTCTCTGACATTCACACCTGACAACCTCAGAAATAAATGCACAAACATGAACAATATCAGTGTGGTTTGGTGAGAACTATAAAAGAAAAAAAAAGCCTATAAAATGGCACATGAATGGAGAGGAAGGAAGCAGTAGATACTTTTGGGCAAATGAAATGTGGGTTCACAGAAATGTCTGAGACAGAAAGGAAATGAACAGCAAGTGAGTAAGGAACAGTCTAGTAAGTAAAGAGTCATGGAACACTGGAAGATGTTTGCACATTCTGGAAATGGCGCAGTTTGGTCCTGGGATAGAGGTGCTTGCAGCAGGAGCAGGAATTTAATTTGGCAAGCCTCTGAATTTACTCTACTGAATAACTGAATATTAAAATAGTGTGTAAGGGTCAGGGAGTGTAAGTTAGGGGTTAAGTGACTAAGACAGGACTTAAGACTTGCTCAGTTTTAAGTGAGGTCTATTTCTCCAGATATTTTAATTACTTTGTCAGCATCCTTCAGAACATGTCCTTGCTGTGGATTTTTTGTTTCAGGTCAACAATTCTGTGTGCATTTCAGCTAATGCCTCATGATTATGCTAACTGTATTTTCTTTGTTGAAACTCTATATTATGGTCTGTTTCTATATTTGGCAGGGTATGATTTGGCCTTGCTGAACTTTGGGCCATTACGGCGCCTTCAGATTGAACAGGGTGATTTTGAGGTCATAAACTGATGCAAGAAAGGATTGAATTATTTATGACTTTAATATTCACCAGTGTTTCTAGCTCAACATCCAATATACCACTGAAAATTATCTGTCAACAAAATACTGCATTTGTTCTATTGGTTGATAACCGATAAAACAAAGCAGTTTGAATTGCTGTCTTGAACTCAGTATGTTTCAGTAATAATGACAATATTTGCAGTGATATTTATGGTTAATTAGCATGAATCCTAATGCATAAACATTTTGATCAGCATGTATGTGCATATGTAGTTTTGTTGTATTTATTTGCTATTTTTACCTTTGCATAAAAGAGTTTGATTAGGCGACCTAGATGTCTGACTCAAATATTAGCTACAAAATCTGGCTGCATTTATGCAACATGCTAAAGTCTGGCATAACTTAATAAATTACTTAAATAACTAAATAAACAAAGAACTTAAAAGAGAAGCTACCTTTATCTCATTTGATCAGTTTTTTTCCTTGTTACCTCCACTAATGTTAAAGAAAAATGAGAATAGTGATAAGAGAAGAGGGGAAAGCAATATTTTAAAGTAACGCCCAGGGTTTTCTTATTAAAAGAAATCTGAAAAAGAACTATAGTGTTAAATGTTATAGAATTAAGCCCTTAGAATAGTCTTAAGTCTCGAGTTTAACTGTAATTATATTACAGTGACTGCAGGGCTTTGCAGAGTAGCTCGTGGGTAAAGTGCTTGCCTCGCCAGCCTGACTGCTGGAGTTCTGTCCTCACAACCCACAGAAAGGTGACAGGAGAAAAGGGGCTTCAGGAGTTTGTCTTCTGACCTCCGCACACATGGGGTGGCACATGCACACCTACACACATCATACGCGTACACACAGACACAATAATAATGAGTCACAATTCTTAAAAGACATAAAAATGTTATTATCAATACATTTCTCTCTAAGCATTGGCCCTGAAATGGCTCTTCATTGCTCTTTGAAGGCTTCCCTTTGTACTAATCAGACGGTACAAGGCATTTCTGGGAACAGCATTAGAAAGCAGAATTCTCTGGAGAAATAATTATCTTTCACAAGGGACAATGATTATATATATATATATATCCTTACTGACCCAAAAACCTGGGATGGAGATGTATATATATATATATCCCATAAAACTATAGCATAAAAGAAAAGATTGAGGTTTAGTGTGTAGACTAAGGGAAATGACACCATAAGGCTGAACAATAGTGTCTGGCACAGAAAAGGAAAGGATACATGTGAGTTTCAGGTTACTTTGGCTGTGTAACAAATTGCCCCCAAATTTAGCTTAAAACAATAACGATCACTTATTCTGCCTATGCTTCTTATGGGTCAGGAAATCAACAGAACAAAGGTGGCCGCACTTTTCTCTGCTCCATAAATATCTGAAGCCTCAGGTGGAATCTTCTGAATGTTGATGTAGTCACACCTCTGGTAGTAGATGGTAATATCCATTGGGGACTGCGACATAGGATTGTTGGTTTTAACATCTCCATCTGGTCTTTCTGGGTTGACCACGTATCCACAGCACAGAGTAGTTGAGCTGTAAAGGCAAGTGGTGAAAAGCTAGGGAGATGGTACATGGACAGACAGATAGATGATATGTGTATTCCCAGAGAGATGAAAGGAGGGAGGGAGGAAGAAGAGTGAGAGAGGGAGACAGAGGTGGGGAAGGAGGGAGGAAGGGAGAGGGAGAGAGGGAGAAAGAAGGAAATGATGCTTTACCTTTTGTGATCTAGCCTCAGAAACCGAGCAACCTTACTTCTGTCACATTGTAGTGTTCAAAAATAAAAATTACAGACTCAAAAGAGGAAAATATGAACTTAATCTTTCATAGGACATGAGGAGTGGGCAAAGCCCTGAGTGAATGAATACTATGAACATGGCCATGTCAAGGACCCTAGTACCCCAGTTCCATAGGGATGACAAAGTCTTCCCAAAGTCAGGCTCAGAGGAATCGTAAAGCCTCCTCTAATCCAAGTTCAAGGAGCATTGTTTATGAACAATTGACCATTAGCTAAAATCAGCATATGAAGAAACTACTAACCATTATACCAAGATTAGCTAATGCCCCTCCGTGAACAGCTGTATACAGTAAACCCACCTCATTTCTCACTAGTATATAATAAATATGGTGAATTTCCTAAATTGCTGATTCGTTTCCACCACTGCATGGCCCTCTGATCTCAGCTTTTTTTTTGTATGTGTGTCTGTGTATCTTGTCTTTCTTCATCCCCTCATTGTCCTACTCAGGTCAAGGTCAAAGCTGTGAGGGTAAGACAATGGGAGGCATGTATGTCACACACAGTGTTCTGTAGAGCATGACTGAGCTATATATTCATTCTGCTGTCTTGGGAAAATGAAATTTTCCAACCTATCCATGACCTGAAGCAATAAATTTACACTATAAATTATAGAAAGTGGGAGGGTCTGGAGAACTTCATTTTATTTAATTAAAATATAATTACATTATTTGATCCTTTCCTCTCTCCTCTCTGTCCTCCTCCCTCCCATGTCTTCCCCGGCCAACTCACAGCCTTCTCTTCTTTAGCCATTGTTACATCTACAGTAAAACAAATCAACATATAAATGTGTCCTGCTGACTCCATTCATTGTTGCCTACATGTATATCTTTCTAGGGTAGACCATTATGTATTAGACAACCAGTCAAGGGGTTCATGGCTGGGGAAGACTAACTCTCCTTCTTTTGGCAGTTGTTAATTGCATGTAGATCTTCATCTATTGGTGGGGGCACAGTGAAATTCCCCTATCTACATGGCATGTCAACTGTTGTCGGAACTGTTCAGGTCTGGTTTAGGCATCCATGTTGTGAATTTCATTGGTATAGTTTAAGGATCCAGAGAAGTCCTGAGTGAATATGTATTGTTGACATGGGCAAGGCCATGTTAAAGACCAAAGCTTTAGACCCACGAAAAATGGCAAAGCCTTCCTTCCTGGTCTGTGTGTGGATTTTGATAATGTGTGCAGAAAATGTCCACCATAGCTTTCTCTCTACCTCCATGTTTACAGCCTGAAGAGTACTCCCCTATAGAAGCTGCTCCTACCAAGATGAGCTAAACCTGCCCCCTTGTTTAGCCTATAAACACCATAAACCCTGCCTCTTTGTTCCACTGTATGTGATAATCCTACCTCCCTGTTCAGCTGTATGTAAAAAACATCCTGAGCTTCCAGGCCACTGGGGCTTCCCCACCTGAGATTCCAGCTCACACAATCCCAGTTCCTCTCTCCCCACACCTCCCCATCTCTTTGAGTGCTTGTGTATGTGTCCTGTCTTCATTCTCTTACTCAGTTAGCTATATAACTTCCCTGTCTTAGCTAGAAGACATAGATCTCACAGGAGATGTAGCAGTAACGCCAGCATTACTACCCATTCACCATGTCCAAGCGAGGGGCTGAGGATCAAAAACGGAGACAAGAACAGCCAGTCATTAGTCTCAGTAGAATGCTGAATGCCATTTATTGAAGGAGGGAGGAAACCTTAAATATAGGCTTACAGCACAATGGGAGAACCCTGGAGGGCAGAAGTTTACTACAGATGTTTTACATTCTTGCATCCTAGGTGTTTACACCAAATGCAGGATACACAAACAAAGATCCTCTGGCAAGCAGTCAGGAGGAAGGAAAGCAGCCAGGAATTAGCATAGGGAGGATGGACATCTAGTCAAGGTCAGTAATCAGGGCAATAGCTACTCAAGAAACAGCGGGGTGGGGAGGCAGGGCCCAACAAGGAGATTTCTTGGTCATCTGGCTCTTATAATCTTTCCACCCACTCTTCCTCAATATTATGGAGCTTTGGATGCAGGAGTTGTGTTACAGATGCATCAATTGAGACTGGACACAATATAATCAGTTGTCTTCTACATTTTGACCAGTAGTAGCTTTCTGTAATGGTCTCCTTCTACTTAAAAAAAAAAAAAAAAAAAAAAAAGCTTCTTTAATGGGGTTGGGGGATGAGAACTAACACTTATCTCTTGGTATAAAGATAATTATTTAGAATGTAGTTACTAATTATCCTGGTTTAGTAAAGTTGCAGTAGTAGGTTCTCCTCTAAGATCCATGGCCTTGCTAGGATCCAGCTGGAGACTGGCTAGGTTTACAGTACTAGACATGATTTCTCTTCTATTAGTGAACCTTGAGTCCTGTTTAGACACTGTTGGTTACCACTGAGATATAAGTGCCACTATTGCACTCTTAGGGATTTCTTGCCATGCTGGTCATTGCTGTGGTTCATGGGTAGGACTATTGTTTGCTCTCCTCCCTTAGCAACTTGCATATTACCCTCTAGTACTATGAAACCTTGTCCTCATGGAGAAGACTTTCAGGTCAGTTCTAGCTCAAATTCTCTGAGACACCAGGCGGCGGCGGTGGTGGCGGTGGTGGTGGTGGTGGTGGTGGTGGTACATGCCTTTAATTCCAGCTCTCAGGAGGCAGAGGCAGGCGGATCTTTGTGAGTTCGAGGCCAGCCTGGTCTACAGGGCGAGATCCAGGAAAGGCACAAAGCGGCACTGAGAAACCCTGTCTCAAAAAAAAAAAAAAAATCCTCTGAGGCCTATGTCCAAAGTGTGTGGTGCCTTCAGCAGTAGGGACTTACCTTTAACTTCTAGGAGGCAAACAAGGGTAATAGCAAAAGTCTGTGTTGTTTCTGAAGTCTCTTGATCAACAACTCAAAAAGAAGTTTCTCATGTCTGTTATTGTTCCAGTCCCAGCAAGCATCAGAACTTAGCAGATTTTTTTTTCCCCCATGGTTCTAGATTTTAAGTTAAGGATAGAAAAAAAAGGTTATGGAAAAGCTGTTGAGGCCAAGCATGTGTCAAGGTATCCCTGAATGGAGGCCTAGAGACACAATGTGTGAGGCTCTGAAGGTGAAGCTTGGATTGCCTTGGAGACCCTAATATGTTAGAGATGCCAGAGTCATGGGATACCTGCTGAGGAGAGCTGCTAATGGGAGTGGAACAAGCCCAAGAGAAAGAAGTGTGTTGCAGTCAACAACGCTGAACAGAATTGGAGATCTGAAGAGCATTTTGACATCAGACATGGAGATGCAGAGTTTGGAGTTTGCCCAACTGGTTTTCAGTCTTGTTTTGGTCCAGTATTTCCTCACCATGCTCCCTTGCCTGGGTTTTGGAATGGTAATGTATATTCTGTGCCATTATATATTGGAAGTATGTGAGCTGCTTTTTTGCTTTTGATTTTTACAAATGATTACATTTAAGGGATTGTATTAATCTCAGAAGAGACTTTGAACTTTGAACTCTAAAATATTGCTAAGACTGTGATAGACTAGGGGGACTTTTGAAGTTGGACTAAATGCATTTTGCATTATGATATTGTTTCAATCTTATGGAGAGGGGCAAGGAGTGGAATGTGGTTATTTGAATGTAACTGGCCTCCATAATCTCATAGGGAGTGGCACTATTAGGAAGTGACGTTTTGTTGGAGTGGGTATGGCTTTGTTTGAGGAAGTGTGTCACAGTGGGGGTAGGCTTTGAGGTTTCCTATGCTCAGGATACTGCCCAGTGTCTCAGTTGACTTCCTGTTGGTTGCAAGATGTAGGGTTCTCAGCTACTCCTTCAGTACCATGTCTGCCTGTATGCTGCCATGTTCCTTATCATAATAATAATGGACTGAACCTCTAAAACTGTAAGTGAACCACCCCAATTAACTGTTTTCTTAATGAGTTGCTGTGGTCATGGTGTCTCTTCACAGCAATAGTAACCCTAACTAAGAAAGTTATCATGAGTGTTTTTGATCATAGCCATTCTGACAGGTGTAAGGTGGTATCTCAGAGTCCTTTTGATTTGCATTTCTCTGATGATTAAGGATGTTGAGCATTTCTTTAAATGTCTTTCAGCCATTTGTGATTCTTGTTTTGTGAATTCTCTGTTTAGCTCTTTAGCCCATTTTTTAATTGGATTGTTTAGTGTTTTGATATCTCGTTTCTTGAGTTCTTTATATACTGTGGAGATCAATCCTCTGTCAGATGTGGGGCTGGTGAAGATCTTTTCTAATTCTGTAGGCTGTCTTTTTTGTCTTATTGACCATGTCTTTTGCCCTGCAAAAGCTTCTCAGTTTCAAAAGGTCCCATTTATTAATTGTTGTGCTCAGGGTCTGTGCTGTTGGTGCTATATTTAGGAAGTGATCTCCAGTGCCAATGCATTCAAGAGTACTTCCTACTTTATTTTCTATTAAATTTAGTGTAACTGGATTTATGTTGAGGTCTTTGATCCACTTGGACTTGAGTTTTGTGTATAGTGACAGATATGGATCTATTTGTAATCTTTTACATATTGACATCCAGAGTTAGTTAATCTTTCATTCTATTGGGCATGATAAATTTAATTCAATAGTTATATACATTTCAATTGGCTTTGAAAGTTATAAATTTATAAACTCAAGTTCCATTTGCTTTTGGGATACTATCTTACAAGGACTCCAATTTGCCATAAGGCTTGTTAAGGGAGGGAATGGCTCAGTTGCCTTTAGCCTACTGGCTATGGGTAGGTTAAGACTTCTGTTGGTTTTTTCTGTGTCGAACACACAGTTGGCAAGCCCAGCGACACTTTGAGATCTTTGGCAGCAGTTAACTCTGCAGCTCACACACGATTGAGCCTGTATGATAATGAGTATTCAGAGACAGGTAATGCCTGGGGGGTGCTCACCAACCTAAGACAGAGCGCCTGTGTGGCCTGAGCAGGTGTCTCCATGATGGGTAAGGTGACCTGCTGACGTCTCATGCAACGTAAATCAGAAGCTCATTTTTTAATAAAAGGGGGAACCTGGAGGGCCCTGGCCCCTATTTTGGGTAGCTGTTGCCTTGCTTGCTAACCTTGACCTTGATGTGCCCCCTATGCTAATTACTTGCCAGGTTCCACCCTCCTGAATGTTTAAGGAAAGTTCCTTGTCTGTGTATCCTACATATGGGGCATTAACAGCTTAGATGCAAGATTGTAACACATCAGTAGCGAACTTCTGCCCTCAGGGTTCTTCCACTGTGCTGTAAGCCTGTATTTAAGACCTCCTCCCCCCTTAAATAAACAGCATTCGGCATTCAAAAGATAGCTCAAGATAATTTGGTTTAAGATCTGTACCATGGGCTGGAGAGGTGGCTCAGAGGTTAAGAGCGCTGATTGCTTTTCCAGAGGTCCTGAGTTCAATTCCCAGCACCCACATGGTGGCTCACAACCATCTGTAATGAGATCTGGCACCCTCTTCTGTATACATAATAAATAAATAAATCTTAAAAAAAAAGACAGTTATCAATTGTAGACTTTTGCAGCTGATAGTTCTCTTGCAATGTCAAAAAAGCTAGACATGCCTGAGTGAACAGTAGATAGAAAGGAAACCAGATCAGAAGAAAGTAGAAATAAATTGCTCTTTGTGTGTTACACAGCTCCAGGGGAATCTTTGAAAACCCAAGATGAATTACTACCTGGGCAGGAGGGGGTAGGAATGTGTTGTGTGACTCCTGTGGTTGTGTTATGAAGACTGAAAATAAAATCTGAGTCTAGATGTTAATGAGGCTTCTTTGTCTCAGTCTGTCCATGGATGAAGCTTTGGAATATTTTGATCACACTAATAAATTATCTATGGTTGACACTTAATTAGCAACCATTTTATTTGAATTTTTAAAATTCTGAAGGTTACTTGGAGTTGTGATAACTTTTGTTTAAAAATCTAAATTGTTACCTTCTCTCCTTCTCATTCAGAGTCAAGGAGAAACTTTAAAATGATCCCATCCATCACCCATTACAAAAACACTAATGAGGCATTGATTTGAAACATCCTTGTGTGGCTACTGTTGTTCTTATTGAAACTCAGAGATCCCTTAGTGTCGTCAGTCAGGATGTCTTGCTTACTCTCTTATTTTTTGCTGTCACCAGAATCTCAATCCTTAACTTCCAAATCTCTTCATGCTACCTAAAGTTGAGGCTGTCTTTACAAGTTTATAAAAACAGAAAAGGTGCATAGGGGATGTGGATGCAAGAGGAATGAGGCTGAGGAGGTGATAGGCAGTGAGTAATATTTCATTAGCTTGATTCTTGACTATCTACACAAATGTGGGGCCGTTGTGTTCTTATTTCCAAAATGAGGAACACACACACACACACACTCATATATATGTATGTATATGCACACGTTTGTTTTAATTAGGTTTGCCTATAGGATTTCGAGAAAGCACATGTTATTTATTTTAGCAAATCAACTTTCCTTCCTTCCTTCCTTCCTTCCTTCCTTCTTTCCCTCCCTCCCTCCTTCCCTCCCTCCCTCCCTCCCTCCCTCCTTCCTTCCTTTCTTTTTCTTTTGCAACTCAGCTTTGCTTATGACCATAACCAAATAGCTGACAGAACCATGGCAGCAGAGCCAATGTGAGAGGTGTCTGGTTAAAATATCTGTAGTCAAGAAGCAGAGAATTCTGGAAGCAGGAGTGGCCAATGATTCTCAATGCCTACCTCTGTGACGCACTTCCTCTACCTAGGCCCTGTCTCCAAAAGTTTCCAAAAATCCCAAAACTACTACCAGCTGGGGACAATCATATGAGCCTATGGGGGATATTTCATATTCAGAACTTACCAATGATCCCATCATTCTTTGTTTCTTATGAAGTTTAGGAGTTATGTTGCCAGTCAGAATATTCTGGCATCCTGGATCTAATGTTACTAAATTAAAGAATAATTACTCATCAATAAGACCATATATATCTTGTGTTTCTAGACTTTAGATATATACACACTATAATACATATATCCCAAATTTCCCACCTTTTCAAGAGCATTGGAGATTAGAACAAACCATAGAGGAATGCAGCTATCATATGTTTATCTTTGAACTTCATTGCTTAATTGTCCATGCTAAGTAGTTAACACTAGTTGAAAGACACATGGTGAAGAATGAAGGACATTCATATTTTCTTTCACATGATTTCTTATGAGATACTGAAACATTAATTCAAGTTAGATAAATAAGAAAGTTACCAGTTTCCTTGCAAAATAGCTAAGTACCAACCAGCAAGGACTCATGACAGAAACTGAGTTCCTGGGGAGGTCGGAAGAGGAGACTGCACATGATGTCAGCTATTAAGGGCAAACTTTGAAGAGAAGAGCTGAGCTGTAAAATATGTAGATATGATAATTTTGAGGAAGTTCAGAGACTAGTGGAACTAATCTTGCAAATTTTATTAACTGTGGAAGTTCCAGCAATAATCTACAAGTTTTCTTTGGGCCATTTTCCATTTCCTTTTGAGAACAGATTCCCCTGTGCGGTGTATCAGATCATGACATGAACACAAAAATACATATGGTCTCTGCCCTCAATAGCTGAAAGAATAAATCCGGTGACTGTAAGGACTTTGGCAACATGGCCAAGTTTGGCACTTGAAATGCACAGTGTAAACACAGCTTTGCCTTACAATAGGGAAGAAAAAGAGGCCAGTTCCTCTACTGCCCACTTCCCCCCACTTTGATTGAAAACAGATTCATGGCTTATAAACCAGAAGGCAGGACCTTAGTTCTCTTTCCCATCTTGCAAGATGGTAGGTGAAAAAGCCAAGGAGCCTGGTACAAAGGAGAAGAACCCTGCAGTCAAGAAGTCTGGGGGTGCTGCTCCTGCCACTGGTGCAGCAGAAACAAGGGCGACTGCAAGGCTAAAAAGCCCAAGGAGGGGAAGCTCATGGCAGGCAAAACCCCATCCTAGTTAGAGGGGTTGGCGGGCACTTCCCATCTGCTATGGATTTTGGAAAGGCTTTGTACAAAAGGAAATCCTCAGCTGCAAAAGCCAAGGTTGAAAAGAAGGAAAAGGAGGAAGTCCTTGCTGCTGTCGCATGTTTGATCATGTTGATTTAGAGGCTTTGTTGTTTTGGAGTCTTCCATCCTCTCTGGCTCTTACACTCTTTCTGCCTGCTCTTCTACAGGGTTCCCTGAGCCCAGCAGGGAAGAACCGGATGGAAACATTCTATGTAGGGCTGAGTGTTCCAAGTATCTGAATCTCTGTGTCACGTCTAGCTGTGGTGGGTCTCTGTATTTGTTCACATCTGCTGCAAGTGGAAGCTTCTCTGATCATGGCTGAACCAGGCAGATCAATGAGGATAGCAGAATATCACTAGGACTCATTACTATATTATTCTCCCTGCCCCCTTTCTTCCTTTGGACAAATAATAGTATTTGCTTTTACCCTGGACTACCTAGTCTCAGGTTCTTGGTCACCCAAGCAGTGCCAGGTATGGCTTCCGTCTCACGGAATAGGCCTTAAGTCAAATCAGGTATTGGTTGGTGACTCCCACAAATTTTGTGCCCCCATTGCACTAGCAGTTTGCAGGCAGGGCACCATTGTCAATCAGAGGGCTCATGGCTGGGTCGTTGCTTCCATGCAGAGTGCCTTCCTGTACCAAAGACACTGGAACATAAGGGTGAAGGTTATGTAGACACCAGCTAGATTTCTCCCTGTTTGAGGAGTTATGTAGATGATGTCTTCAGCAATAGAGCCTTGCTGTCAGTTTGTGGAGAGCAACCTATGGTTTTGGCAGAAGCCTGGGTTATTTGGGGATTCCCATGGGACACCCCCCCCCAATCCTGGTACTGGAAGCTTCATTTGGTGACAAGAGATGGCCAACCTGGACTCTCTCTCCCCTATTATATAGTGATTTCATTTGGATCGCCTTCATCTGTGTGTAGATTTTAAGAAGCTTTGACTGTATTAGATTTCCATACTACCCCCTAAACAGTCCTTAATTTTTGTAGCTGTTTCTCCCATAGTCCTTCTAGTTCCCCCCCCTTCCTCCCTCTCCCCACTGGATCCTCCCATTCCAGCCATCCTGCATTCATTCATAACTATTATATTTCCCTTCTTAGGGAGATCTGTCTGTCCCCTTTAGTTCCAGAGATTGTAGCTTGGTTATCATTGATTTAATAGCTAATATCCAAGTATAAGCTCCATAGTGTAAATGTACCACATTTTTTTTATCCATTCTTTTGTTGAGGGGCATCTAGATTGTTGTTTTTTACTAAAGCTCTATTATAATATTTTACCAATAAAGACTCAGGAGCCAGATATTGGGGTGAAAGACTGCTAGCTCAGAAAGGCAGAGAAAGCACCCAATTGACCTTTCTCCTCCACTGACATCCCAGGAAGATCTTTCTCCTATGCCATCTCAAACAAGACTCCTCCAACTCCGTGTCCCTCCCTTCTACTTCCTGTACGTCATTCTCTCCATCTTCCTAACTGCCCCTTACACTCTGTTTTTTCTTGATAATCCTAAATTTACTTCCTGCCAACTGGTTGCTTGCTCCACCTCTTGACCTGTGGTTCACCTTATTTAATGTGTTTACAATTAACAGAAAGCTCTTGAATTAAAGGTATGTCCTAGGGCTAAGCCACACCACAGCTAGAAAGTTTTTTTCCAGTGAATAATGCAATCTTGAGGTTCACAGTGTGATCAGATATCCTGTAACATTTCCTCCTTTTCATCTAAATAAAAAGGTAAGGTTTCAGAGAATCAAAGGAAAACCAAAAGATGATCAGATTATTGGCAACAGAATAGTTCCTTATTTTTTGTTTTCCTCTGTCCCATACCAAGTGGATCTTCTGATACGAGACAGAGATTTTTTATTTTTCTTTAACAAGCATCTGTGGGTTTAGAGAAGGAGCCAGCTTTAATTTTTAATTGAATTGGAACCACATAAAGACCATTTGCCACTTACGTCTATAGAGGGCAGCAAAGACAAGCATTTGGGAATCTGCCATGGATAGGCCGGCCACAAGGGGGGAAGAAAGAAGAGAGCTGACTGGCCCCTGGCCCACAGGGGATAGTTGTCCGGCAGGAAGGAGTAGGTGCTAAAGGCAAGATGGTGGCCAGTGCTAGTCTGTGGCTCCAGGCTGGGATTTCAGGCCAATCAGCTGGAAGTGGATGATACAACATGGCCAATTTACTCTCTTGGGACATTTTCTCTTGATGATCCATCCTTTTTCCTCAGATTTCCTTTGTTCAGTAGTTCCCAGATTCTTTAGTTAGATGCTTTTATTCTCCTAGAAAGATAAGAGCAAAAACCCTGCCCCAACCATGACTCGTGGGGTGGAGGAGTAGGGGGTTGGAGGGCGGTTCCTTTTTGGTAGGTTATATCTTTCCGAGGGCAACATGGTTTGGGGCAACAGAAAAGGTATTATCTTTCTATTGGAAATTTTCTTTTGAAATTTTAAACTAAATATACCTTAGTATGTTTGGATAAATATACCTACATTCCCCCTTCTCTTTGTATATAAATTCAAGGTTTAAGTGTGTTTATTTTTAGATTACAAAGGACATTCACTTTGAATTTCAGCCTGCCTTTTGCAATCAGCTTTTAAATTTAAATCACTGTAATTCTGCCATCCAAGTGTTGGGATTAAAGCACTGGGATTGAAGGTGTGAACCACCACCTGGCTATGATTCCTTATAATAGCTATTCTTATAGGGTTGTCCTGGTTTAATTTGGTTCTCCATTTCCCTTTATTTTTTAGTGTTATGGGTAAACTTTCAAGTTTTTCAAATGCATACTCTATCTTTCTTGCTGAATTATTCTGAATTTGTTTTCTGAGAAATTTTAATATTCTAGTCTTAATTAAACACAATGCCAATTTGTCCTTTATTTCATTATTTTCAGATGTTTTGTCTGTCTCGCTACCTAAAATTTGATATCTTTGCTAAGTTTTGCCATTTCCATTCATGCCTCCCATGACCAGATACCTTTGCCATTTACCTGCCAGTTAGTGGTTTTCCATTTTGATGACTACATAGCAGTACCAGTGCACACATACCATGAATTGGAGAAGATAGAGATTCTCTTTTCGCTTTCCTTGTGTTTATCTTATAGCTAATAGTGCTGCTATTATTTCATCCCGTCTATAGGCTGCTGCTTTCCATTAAGTTTTGGTTCCATCAGTGGTTGATGAGCCATTAGTAAACAAACTACACATGAGCCAAATGCTGTGACCCTTCCATTGGTCCCCACTGTCAATAGGTACCTCTTTTCGGGGAGGTGTGGGCAGTTTAGGGATGGGGATTATAGGCAAGTGAGCTATTTCTACAGTGGGGGAAGGAAGCACAGACCCCTTTGCTACCATATCCTGGTCATGAAGGAATTTAGGTACCACTTCCATTATAATACCTTTCCTTCCATGGCTAAGCCTGCGAAAGACTGCCTTTGAGTGGATCCAATCTGTCATGGTAAGGGGGATGCTTATGACCATGGGTGGTTGGCAATAAAGTTCCCCATGCCTCATAAAATGTCCAGATTTGTTTCCCCAAAGAGAAAATATTTATTCTCCATATATGGAAAGCATTTGTGATAGAAGCCAACAGGCAAATGTTGGTGGACTCCCTTTTACTTTATGAAGTGTCTCCAGTTGCCAATTCACCAATAAATATAATATCCATAATTAGGCTATCATCTGGATCAATATTGGTCAGGATTGCATGCATGGAAAAGAGTTTACCAGCAGTCACTAAAGCTGCTCTGTGTTCTTGTCCCCAAGGGAAATTAGCTGCCTGTAGAGGGTTTTTATAATAATCTTTAAATATGGTTATGTGACTTTCTCTAGTGTGTAACCATGTCAATTAGGAGCTGTATCTGAGTTTTGTCCCTGAGTGGTAAGATCAAAGGCATGTGCCACCACCTTGTTCATTGTAACTCTAGAATTTAGAAAACAACTGACTTATAGAGGTTCACCTGTCTCTGCCGGGATTAAAGGCATGGGCTACCACCACCCTGCTCAAATATTTTATCTTAGCTCCAAATCACTCCAAACTCTTAGAAATTTACAAAACAAATTTAAACTGTAGTAAACCTCTGAATTTACTTAAAACATTTTAAATCTCTTTATTATGTTCCTAATACCTAACAACAAAAATATCCTTTTAATTTAAGAAGAAGATTCAAAAGTTTTTCTGTGTGCTGCCCAGTCCTGTAGCTGCTCAGACTCAAATAAACACACAGAGGCTTATATTATTTTCAAACTATATGGCCTAATGGCTCAGGCTTTTCACTAGGTAGATCTTACATCTTAAATTAACCCATTTCTATAAATCTATACTTTGCCACATGGCTTGTGGGTTACCAGTACTTTATATCTTGCTTCTGGTGGTGGCTAGCAGTGTCTTTTCAGCTCTGCCTTTCTTCTTCCTCTCTCTATAGTTGAAATGTCTGGCCTAATCTTATTCTGCCTCACCATTGGCCAAACAGCTTTATTTATCAACCAATCAGAGCAACACATATTCACAGCATACAGAAAGACCTCCACAGCAGGACTGGGGGATTGCTTTTCAAGGAGCCAGGGTAAAGGTGAAGCTGTTTGCTTACCTCTCTTGCTGGTTTCCTAGGGATTACCTGTTGGAGTTAGGGGCTAGGATAAAGCACTGAGTAGGGGAAAGGGAAGTTAGGAGGGAAAGAACTATGTGATCCCCTTGAGATTGGGGTAAGGGACAGGGAGGGAGGCCTCAGCTCCTGGGTCTGCAGAGCAAGGTTGAGACTGAGAGATTGGATTTGGAGAAGCTGAGGGAGAAATGAAGATCTGAAGTTAGTCTACCTGCATCCCTGGCTGGAGTGCTTTTACACATTTTGAAAAGGTATATTGCCCCCGAGTTCAATTCCCAGCAACCACATGATGGCTCACAACCATCTGTAATGAGATCTGGTACCCTCTTCTGGCCTGCAGGCATACATGCTGTATACATAATAAATAAATAAATCTTAAAAAAAAAGATTTCTTAAAAAAATAAAAAAAGAAAGAAAAGGTATATTGCAATGTTGGTGAGGAGTGGCTCTTTTGTGTTTAAGGAGAAGTGACTATGGATAAATTGAAATGCATCCAAAAGATACATTAAATTGAGATGATTCATTTTATCAGTGAGTACAGCTAGATTCTATGATCTAAAATAAGAACATTTTGACTTTATGCACTTTTACAAGGAATCCATTTATTGTACATATCATTTAGAGTCCTGGCTTAGGTAAATGACTCCCTTTGTTGTCTCTTTATCTCTCTAGGTGGACCTCTAGCATGTTTGTATAAATGCTGATTGGACATGGGGTGGGCTCCTTATATACATCACAACATGTATGTCACAGAATGCCTACCCTGGGATTTCTGTTTGGAGTCAAGTGTTGCTAGAGTTTTCCGGCCTTGCCCACAGAACAAACCTCTGTCACCCGCCAGTCCCACAGCCGCTCAGACCCAACCAAGTAAACACAGAGACTTATATTGCTTTCAAACTGTATGGCCGTGGCAGGCTTCTTGCTAACTGTCCTTATAGCTTAAATTAATTCATTTCCATAAATCTATGCCTTGCCACGTGGCTGGTGGCTTACCGGCATCTTCACATGCTGCTGGTCATGGCGGCGGCTGCAGTGTCTCTCCGCCTGGCGGCGGCTGCAGTGTCTCTCTCCTCAGCCTTCTTTTATTTCTCCTCTCTGTTAGTCCCGCCTATCCTTCCTGCCTAGCCACAGCCGATCAGGTTTTATTTATTGATCAATCAGAACAACTTGACATACAGACCATCCCCCAGCACAGCCAAGTGCAGACCATCTCAAACACCTGCACTCAGGCCCATGGTCCTAATCATCCTCTATACGGACCTGCTGGGTAACGCCACAAAGAACCCAAGAAGGGCTCCCACAGGACATACAGAACATCCCACAGCACTTCCCCTTTTCTTTCTTTTTTTTTTTTTTTTTTTGGTTTTTCGAGACAGGGTTTCTCTGTGTAGCTTTTGCGCCTTTCCTGGAGCTCACTTGGTAGCCCAGGCTGGCCTCGAACTCACAGAGATCCGCCTGCCTCTGCCTCCCGAGTGCTGGGATTAAAGGCGTGCGCCACCACCGCCCGGCCCCTTTTCTTTTTTTTTAAAAAGGAAGGTTTTAACTTTTACACATCTTTAAAGCCAGCTTAGTATATTTGGGAATTTGGGCGTAGCTTCTCTTACTACTTCCTGCTGGAGGGGGGCGCTGTATCTTATGGGGACATTTTAAGATCATGGAGTAGTCCGTGAGGCTGTATCGTCTGAGCCAGTTGCCTTGAAACAATTCTGGATGTTGGATCATCTGGGCCATGGTGTCATCGGAGACCTTTCAGGTGGTCTTGGCTGGTCAAACCTGATGTATCTTAATCTGGAACAAATCCATAGCCTCTGGCTTTCTGTAGAGACAAAAACAGAGCCTCTTTTCCAAAGCAACATATCCTTACATCTAAATTTTGAAGTCAAGGTACCTTTAAAATATACATTTTGGCATAACTCAACAGCTTTTGCAATCAAATGTTTTTCTTCAGCTACAAATATCAAAAAGAACATAATCCAGATTCTCTGTGTGATAGCCATCTTTATGTGGCTTATTTTTTATATTACTTTTACTTTCTCTTTAAAGGCTTTATTTTTTTTTAAACTTTCTATTTCTTTATATAACTGTCTATGTTCCTTTTCCTCTCTCTTCCAAGCCTATGTACATTTTTACACACATTATAAACTGTTTCATCTGAATCAGTCTTATTGCAAACTTATTGCTTTAAACTGTAGCCTTCTAAGCCTGAAACAGCTCTGTGGCTGCTGGCTCCGCCCCCTTCAGCTTCCCAACATGGCGGTGGTCCGCTTACCACCAGCTCTGGGAGCCATCGTGGGTCTGTGCTTTTATCCAAGCACCGTGTAGCCCAGAAACCCTTTTTGCCTTGTACTAGCAAAGGCCAAATCCACCATGCAACTTAATGTGCCATTTGCAGAGGCCTCATTCCCGCCATACTGCAGGTCAAGCACACATGCCAGGAACCCGCCAGTAACTCAAACCGGCGGCTGCCGCTCATTTGAGAGAGAGAATTAGGAACTGTGGGGCGTTTACCGACGTCACCGTTCCTGGAGAACTTACCGACGTCACCGCTCTGTGTGTTGAGTTCTGAATCCTCTTTACCACCACGCGAGGATTCTTCTCAGATCACACTTTATTGGAGCGCCTCTTGGTTAAGGGACTTTGTCTTTAGTATTTTTTTTTTCATAACACCGGCCTTTATCCCTGTTCATTTGTCCTTTTTCTTTAGTCCCTCTTTTTTTTTTTTTTTTTTTTTCCTTTTTTTCTTTAGCCCCACGTTGGGCGCCATTCAAGAGTTAATCCCTTTGGGAGTCAGGTGTGAACCATATAAAACCAAGGAACCAATGATATTTATTTCTCTGCAAATAAGAAGGAAAAATAAGAGATGATATTTGAGGGAGCAATAGAGATGTGCAGACATCTCCACTTTTTGCCTTGATATTCATTTGATGACCTTCAGCTATTCATTCTAAAATTCCTTTTCCTTTGATCCTTTTAAAATATAATCCTTATTAGTTTTTTTCTCTCTAACTTGGTCTTATTACATAGCTGAAGCTGGTCTCATACTCACTATCCTCTTATTCAGCATCCTGAGTGCAGATATTACAGGTGTGCACCACCACACTTGGCCAGTTCCAGCCCTTTTTAAATGTCAATTACTTTACTATTTTGGAATTTTATGAAGCTACCTCTTTTCTTACATTTTTTTTATTAAGTTAGACATTATAAGAAACAAAAGAATCTAGACAATTTTCACTTTATTGTATTTTTAATTTGATATGTCATTTTTATCTTAAGCTGAAATAATCTTTATTTTATTCCCAGTACCACACTCTGGGACTGATGAATGCAAGTGTCCATTTTTTGTATGTGAGGGCCTCACATTTTTGAAGGTCACTATTGTAGCACTTTTATTCTCTTTTATCTAAGCTTCTTACTTCCTTATTTCTATATTTATTATGTTATCAATACAACAGATTATACTATGGGAAATAAAAGCACAGCATTATAAAACATCGTGAAATACAACACTGTCAGACATTTTTTGAGATACATAAAATACAATAGGAAATAATAGCATAAAATATCTATATTTGTACTATTCAAGTGATAGTAACTCAATGTATTGTCATAATACTTGAGTCTTTTTGCTTAAAAAAATAAAATTTAAGGATAAAGTATCCAAACTATCTTGGACAGTTGCCCTCAGATTTCTTTTAGTTTCTACTCTCACAGAATCAGACAGTATTCTGTGCTATGTATTCCTCTGTATATATATTTACACATCTAATCACATATATATGCATCTATGCCCCAGCCATATTTGTGCTTCATGTCCAGTATGTAGGGACAAGCCAGTACATTATGGCTAGTGACTCTTATTAGTGTAGACAAAGAACATTTCCCTCATCACAGAGAGTTCTGCTGGAATATGTATTTATGCTATTCATGGGTTATTGTAACATTTGCAGATACAAGCTGATTAAGGTATAAAGGTTTAGTTTAGCTGGGTGTGGTGGCAAATGCTTCTAGTTCCAGTACTTGGGAGGGAGGCTGAGGCAGGAAGAACATGAGTTCACTGGAGGCCAGGCTGGGCTACAGAATGAGATTCTATCAGCTACTTCTGTATCCCCATGAGCACAATACTTGACTGGAACAACTTAAGTGATGTATTTAAGAAGAGGTATTTTGGCTCACTGTTTCAGAGGGCTTCAGTTTATCATAATAGGGAAGGTACAGTGAAGCAGCTCAGATCATGAAGTGTGAGACTACTCACAGTAGGGCAGACCAGGAATAACATAATCCCCAAGGACTTGTCTCCAGGGACCTACATTAGCTAGCTAGGCCATGCCCACAAACTTTTCCATAACCTCTCCAAATTGTACCAGTGGCGTGGGACTTCAATTAAGCATTCAAAACAAGAGTATGTTGGAGACATTAGATTCAAACTGTAACAGAGAGCCTGTCACCTCTCCTCTGCAAAAAGCGACTTTCCCTTAGATAGCTGTATACTCTTAATTGTTGCTTCTATTCCTGCTCAGCTATATCCTTCTATCCTTTTCTGTCTGAGAACTTTATCCTTCATTGAAATGATTGGTGCTGCAAGCCACAGGAAAATGTAATAGAATCTAGCTACTATCACAAAAGCTACTACTTGGAAAGGTCAAAGACTTTTCCAAAGGTCAAGCTATGGCTTAAAGAGTCTTGGTGATATTTTAGCTTTTGTATATATATTAGCTGGTTCCTGCAATGATTTTCTTGTATGCTATGTATGCTTCCAAGAATTCCTAACAGTGTATTTATCTGATATTCTTCTCAAGCATCTTAGGCTATAACAGCAGTCTCCTGACTTAAGGTAAACACCCTTCCAGAGACACTGCCTAGGAGACTGGCACATAGCTTTGTTTCTTGTGCAAATGAAGCTCAGACCCTCCTTTCTCTCACAGCCCAAATGGCATTCCAGAGCAACTGACTCAGAACAAAGGGTTTTTTTTTTTTGCATACCAGGTGTAATGAAGTATTTAGGCAGAATTCCTAGCTCCAAGCAGAGTTGCCCCACCCAACCAGGAGTGGCAAGGCAGAATTTTTGCAGATGGTAGTTGAATTGGGTCAGCTGAGGAGGGTAAGAGAGGAAGGAACATAATGGAGGGAGGATTGAAGGATAAAGATGAGGTTGAGAGCAAAAGAGCTTAGTTAGAACCAGGACAATGAGAGGACAGGAAGAAAAGGGACAGAGAGGAGCTGAACATGAGAACATAACTGAAGGTGAGTAGATAGAATTTTGTCTTAGAGGAATAAAGTGGATGGATGTAAGAGCAAGGTGTACTTAGATTCTTTTTCCTGAAAATTATTTGCGCTGTTCATAGCTTCTCTTCTTGGCCCTTGGGAAGAAGATTATTAAGGCTGGACCATAATAGTTTTTGATAGATAGATTGCGGAATCCAAGTGATTCTGTTCATTTCTCTTTTTGGGTGTTAATTTATATCGTTGATTCCAAATGGATTTAATTTCTTCTTCCTTTTTTAATCTACCAAAACCTTTTTGCTACTATGAAGGCAATACAGACCCCATCTTAGGGTAGGGCCACCATCTTAGACCACTTGCTGTACTCAGTTCTAGAAAGGACCTCAGGAATGTGCCATGACAACTTGAACAGATACAGAACTGTATGCTCCTGTAGACATTCTGTCTGCAGTTATGGCCCTTGAAGATATCTAGATAATCCTGCTGAGCAATCCTGATAATCAACCACTGTTCAGTGGGTTGTGGTTCCCCGCCAAAAGTCTAACCCAATGGTTTCAAATGTGGTTTTGTGCCCAAAGTCTAGACCAATAGTTTCAAAAAATCACCTTGCCCCATGTCCCTTCTACCCAATCCCAAGTTTCCAATTCCCAGCTTGTGGTTTTTCCCTATAAAAACTCTCTACACTTGGGCTCATGGCTGCTGCCACATTTCCTTTCATCTGCTGTGTGGTGGCCCAGGTTGAACCTGACAATAAAAGGACCCTTATGTGCTTGCATCAGAAACCAGCTCCTTGGTGGTTTCTGGGGGATTCTTTAAACGAGTACAACACTATTCTTAGGATTTTTTTTTTTTTTTTAAATTCAGCTCATTGAAGACTTTATATTGGTTGTGAATCAATAATTTGTTTAATTTAAGATAAAACTTATCTAGTCAGCTGTTAACATTTTTCCTGACATTAAATTACATTTGAAGAACAATATTTTAATGAAAATTTTGTGATGCTGTTAGCTTTTTCTAATTTGGAAATATTTAAAATCTAGGGAAAAGTTTTGAGCAACAAGCACTGGGACTCTCTAATTGATGGCACATTGACAAGGATATTTCCTAAATGACGTTTATGTCTAATTGAAGTGAGCACACACTAGACTCAGCCACTCTGATCCCAGCACTTGTTCAAGGAACTCTTCAAGTTTTGGTAAGAATAAAGGCACACATTTCCCCTTCTGTTATATATTACATGAAGAATGAAGATTTTGTATTCCTACATTTATCCAGTGGTGTAGATGGAAGTTTCTGTCCTGCCTGGTCCCTCACCTGTTCAGTCCCAAATAAACACGAAGAGGCTTCTATTAATTATTATAAACTGTTTGGCCTATTGCTCAGGCTTATAACTAACTAGCTCTTATGCTTAAATTAATCCATAACTCTTGTCTGTGTTTAGCCACGTGCCTTGGTACCTTTTCTCAGTCCAGCATCCTCATCTCATTTCCTCTGCATCTGGCTGGTGACTCTGTCTCTGCCTTCCCTTTCCCCAGCCTTCGCCTAGTCTGGTCACCCTGCCTACACTTCCTGCCTGGTTACTGGCCATCAGTGTTTTATTAACCAATAGGAGTGACAAATCTTTACAGTGTACAAGAGCATTATCCCACAGTACAGTGGCTTTTTATATCATTTGATGAATTTTGCATTAATCAATTGTGATTAGGGAAATTGAGTATTTCTTTCCCTCTTTCTTTCTTTTTCTTTCTTTCTCTCTTCCTTTTTTTTTTTTTTTTTTTTTTTTTTGATTTTTGAGACAGGGTTTCTCTTTCTCTGGGTAACAGCTCTGGCTGCCCTGGAATTTGCTTTGTAGACCAGGATGGCCTTGAAATTACAGAGATCTGCCTGCCTCTGCCTCCCTAGTGCTGGGATTAAAGGCATGGGCCACCATTGCTCTGCTAGGAAAACTGATTTTTTTTTTTTATTCTCTGTTCTGTATTTATAATGTGGCCTGCCTCATTAAGAATCCTTAACCCTGTCACAATTTGAGACAGTTTTTTTTTTTTTTTTTTTTTTTTTTTTTTTTTTTAAGCTCAGGCCTGCCCCAAACTCAGTATGTAGCCAAGAAAGACCTTGAACCATCCATCTCCTGCTTCCACCCCTAGAGTGCTGGGCTATTGGGAGATATTTGATCACACTGTGAAGCCTGAGCTTGCATTTGCATTAATTAAATAAAATTAACCTTGGCTCAGAGGCTGTGTTAGAAACCAGATGACAGAAAGTACTCAAGGAGTACCAGAGGGCATCCAGGAGAGACACGGGAATTAGGAGGGTGGGGTTTGGAGTGGCACAGCCTTTTGTGGTTTGGAGAAGGAAGCATGGGTCTTCTGTGGATGCCAGAAAGGAGAGAAGGTTAGCTAGTTGCTACTCAGCCTCTCTGAGCTTGCAGGTTTTCACCCTAGCCTTTGAATTTTGAGTCTTATTCATAATTAGAACAATAGCCCTGGGGGAGCAGAATTTTTGCCAGGCCCTGGCCTGAGCAGCCAAACTGCTGGCAGATAAGCAGGCTGGTAACTGAGGAGTTGCAATTACTGGCTGAGATTAAGGTACAGTCACCGTGCCTAAGTTAAAATAATACTGGGCAATCATATCCAGTTTTTCTTTGTTTATTTTTAGTGGTACTCAATCAAAATGCACATATTCTGAAAAATTCAATGTGTCAATCAATTAATTGATTTAAGTTTATGTCATCATTTTTTTTTTTTGATGCTCAGTGTCACAAATTTCAACAGGAATCACATTCTTGAAGCGGATTTAGTATTTTGTTGAACATTTAACTTAATTCATAAGCATCTGCAATGGTGAAGTCTTACTGTATGAAGCTGAAATGTATGGGGCTTATTTATTCAATGAGTCTGGTGAGTGGGACATCCTAATTTCCACAGTTAACAATTTACACCAATTAAAAGATATGTTTGGTAAAAGGATACTTTATTTAATAACCAATAAAACTGGCAATTTATGTGTTTATCTTGAAAATATTTTTCCTGTCTCTGCACAGTTCGGCTGGCGCATATAAACACACTTAGTACTCATGCATAACTTAAAACATTTTATACCATTGGGGAATAAGGTAAAGTTACTCCTGATTCTGAACATGCTTGTACACTTCTTAAAAACCTACCTAAGAGCAATGAGTGTTTGGAAACACCCATCACAGCACTTTCCCCTAAAGGCGGCACAGTGACTTTAGAACTGTAGGTCCGGGGAAGACCAGCAAAATTGAGAAAATGTCCTTTGGGGAGATTTTTAGCTATCCTCAGGATTCTTATCGCCCTTTTTTCTGTAACTATCAAGTTGCTACCAGGCTTCAGGAGCAGCTGCCAATTCCGTAGTCTCTGTCCCAAGTGGCTGTAGCTGAAGTAACCACCGCCACCACCGGTTGTCGACCGAGTTTGAGTTCTCAGACACTCCTTAACTCCTCAGAACCCCGGGGGAAGCGCCTTTCTTTAACTTTTCCCTTTCCTCCGCGCTGGCGGCGGGGGGACGAAAGACCCCCAAAGCACGGAGCAAACTTTTCGGGAGCCTTTAGAGGCCGCGCGCAGCTTCCCGACTCCTCTTCTCTGATTGGCCTGCGTGACTCCCGACTGACCAATCAGGTTTGGAGCGTCTCGGCGCAGCTCGGCAACGTCACCGCGCATGCCCACTGCGGAACCCGCTGGTGCTTCCCCGGTCCTCCCGAGTGCCGTAAAGGGCACGGGGTAGGGCGGGTACCAGCTCGGTCGGGTGCCGGTGCCAAGGTCGCTGGGCCACGCCGGGGGGCAAGGCCACGCCCAGCCGGAGGGGGACAAGCAAAGCAGCCCTCTCCCCACTCACTGCCTGGCTTCCGAGCTAACTCCCCCGAAGTGCGGGGTTGGGGTGCCCCGCTCAGCCATCCGTCTGCGGGGACTCAGGAGAGGCGCCGGCTTGCAGCCTCTTCTGAGTCCCGGGTCGACCGCAAGGCCAGGCGACATGGAGCACAACCCTCAGCTCTGGTGCAGAATGGGCTGGGCTGCACCGCCCCAAACGTGGCCGTGTGAGCATCATCCCCCGAGGCGCCGCCCGGGGCCGCGGGCTCCGTGTCCCGCCCAGGGAGGCGGCTCCCCGTAGCGTGCAACTCTCAAAAGTGACCAAAGCAAGCACGACCAGGAGGGGCGCACGGGACTAGCGCGGTTCCCCCAGCGTCCGATCCCCCCCCCACCTCCACCCCCCATCCCCGGGCCCAGGCCGCGTTTGGCCGCTCGCCGCCGCTCCCAACCCGGGCCGGCCCCTGCGGCCGCTCGTAAAACGCGGCGAGCGGAACCCGCACGCGGAAGCGCCCCGTCGCACTGAGCATGCCCAGTAGCACAGTCGACCAGAGGAGTTTTTTTTTTTTTTTTCTTTTTTTCTTTTTCTTTTCTTTCTTCTTCCCCCCCCCCGCTCTCTCTTTCGTCTTCTTTTCCTTTTTCTGGCTCCCCAGTAGGAGGCCTGCCCCCCACCCTCACTTCAGACCCCCGTCACCCCCGGGCCTGAGCAGCTAACACCATGGCCGAGGTGCCCGGCGCCGCGTTGTCCCAGGCGGGTTGGTAAGTGCCGAGTCGCGCCGGCCGCTCGGCCGTGGGCTCGGGTCCGGGGCTCCGGGGCAGGGTCGGGAGAGGAGCGCTCCCCCGGTGTGGGGTGGGGGGCGCGACGGGGAAGGCGGACGCCACCGCTCGCTCGCCCCCTCCGTCCGTCCCCCCCGCCCCGTCCTCTCGGGGGGCCCTCGGGGGCCGGCTCCGCCCCCGGCCGGCGCCACGCGGAGCTCGGCGAGTCCCCTCCGCTCCCCTTGGGGCGGCGGCGGCGGCCTGCGACCCCGGAGCCGAGTGGCGGCCCCGCGGGGAGGGAGGGAGCGAGGCCTCGGGCCGGGGAGCGGGCGGCGGCCAGGCCCGAGCCGCGCCGCTGCTGGGGAGGACCCGCGGGGCCGAGCACGGCGCGCTGCCGCCGCCGCCGCTGGCCCGGGAGGGTTGTCGCTGCGGCGGACGCGGGAGGCGGCGGCGGCGGCGGCCTGCGGGAAGTTGGCGGGAGCACGGAGCCCAGCCCCGCGCGGCGGGCGGGCGGCCGGAGCCGGCCCGCTGCCCCTCGTTTCAAACTACCGCGCCGCCGGCCGGAGCGCCGCTGCCCGCTGCCCCGTGCTTGCACGCTCAACTTGCGAAGCCGAGAAGGACTGCGGGGTGACTCGGCGCCGGGGGGTGCCCCGTGGAACTTTTCTTGAAGGGATGGCGTTGGTCTGGTTTTTAAAGGACGTTCTCGTGTCGTGGGTTTTTGGGGGATCCGAAAGCAGAGGAACATTATCCGAAATGAAGCAGTTTCTGAAATTGGAGCCGTTCCAGTGGTTAACATCCACTTGAATGCTGCGTCGCCTTTCCCAGCCTTGGCACCCTCTAGGTGGGAGGGTAGGGATGGGGATGAAACCCGAATGTTTGCCCCAGCCCTCTGAAACTACACTTTAGTAAGAAAGGAGCATTAAGGAAACTCTTGCAGCGCTGGTAAACTATAAAGAGCAGGCAGAGTGCTTTAGGATCGAAGGAGGGGTTCATTTCCTAGCGAAGTGGGCTCTGACAGATGGTGAAGGGAGGCTTTGTAGATGCACTGTTAGGAAAGTGCTTATTGTTTTGAAGAAAGGACATTAGATCTCACTGGTTCCTGAAGTAGAAGGTGTTTGAGGGTTAAAACCGAGAAGGAGGGGACCAGTGCCTGAAAGGTGGGAATTTAACTCTCAGCTAAAGTTTTGATCATCAGGGCGATGTAGTCACACCAGTGCTGTGATGATTTCGCTACTGACCGGACAGGCTTTGTTACTTTTTGTCTACCCTACTTCACAGGTGCCAAGGTGAGGGCAAAGAATGATTAAGTAACTTTCTCTCATGACATGGCTAGAAAGTGGTTGAAATAAATGTTCACCTAAGGAGTCTGGTCTGGTTCTGTGTATTTTTTATTTGTAATAAAATACAGACCTCTTCACACTCATTCCCATCACTGGTACAACAAATTGTAAGTTAAAAATTTCACCTTAGGTTTTTTTTTTTTTTTAACTGGAATATTTCCTTTCATTTTCTTGATTTTTACAAGACTAATAATAATCTGAGCTCAGTCTTCATTTTAGTTCATGGAGCCCAAGCTGGCCTTGAACTCATTATGGAATGTCGGGGTTCAGCCCCGACCAATGAAGGGTCCCTTGAAGAGGGGAGTGAGGAATTGAGAAATGCTAGATAGAAAATACAGAAGTAAATGAAGAAAAAAGATAGAGACACAGAATAGCTTCAGAAGGGTCCTGGGTCAATATCCAGTTGCCTCTAGTTGATTTCTAATGGGCTTTTTATATACTAGCAGGGGAGAGGCATAAGACCTCCCCCCTTTCAAGATCAAGCACAGTATACAACCAAGTGTAGACCCTTCAAAACACCTGGTAACTATGCCCCATGGCAAAGCATCTTGTGATTAGGCCTCGAAGTATAAGACACCTGGTAACCATGCCTTTGCACCCTATTATGCAGCCTTGGAGAGCATCAACTCTGACTCTGACCTTGAGTCAAGCCACAAGTTGGAGTCTTTGTGGGCTCCCACAGTGGAATTACAGGTTTGGATCACACTAGACTTTGCATCTGTTTGAGTTTACCCCATTGAGCCCTCCTCTTACAAATTAGTGATAACCCCTTTATTTACAAATTTGGCCTTTTTAATTCATTACGAAATAACCTACACCCAGGAAGGTTTGTTACTTCTTTGGGAGCCCAGATAATTAAAAAATTTGTCTTCTTTGGACTCTTAAAGCTTTTTAAGGGCAGAGAACTATATCTTACTTTTCTGTAGTATCTAACCCAGGTGTATACTCCATTGTAGGGTCTTAAGTTGGAAAGAGTTGACCTTGGAATGGCCCTGGCAGTCAGAAGTGCTCAGTCAGGCCCTTCCTGCTTTCTTTGATTGTTAACAAATCTCCAGCAGTGTTAGAGTTTAGCATTTGCCATTGTGTGTTACAAGTTAACTTGGCGTGTTTCATTTTCCACCAGTCAGTTGAGCTTCTGTAAGGCAGTTTCTCCTAAAGAGCCCAGGTAGACAAGGCAGTGATTAGTAAAATTCTTAGATCTCGAAGGCTGCTAGGAGTTTCCTGGAGTTCCCGACCCGTGTTCACCAGTCCAAAGCTGGTGCCAGGGAAGGCTTGGGTGTTCCTCAGTGAAGTGCCTTGAACTAGGCCTTTAATTAGACTTACTATGTTACAATCAGAATCTCAGAGGTTTGAAGGGCCAAGAGTGCCGAGAGGAAAAGTTTAGACAAAGAATAGCTCTGAATACCTCCTTAGGTTTCTGACATGCAGATTTCCCGATGCTCTGGAGTTGTTGACAGTGACAAGACATTTTTAGACTGGTGTACTTAAGTAGTTGTAGCTCCTGCAGTGAAATGCTGAGACCTCTGCAGTGTTATTAATCTGTTCTGTGAGTTGTGTGGAAAGTAGCAGGTTAGGGAAACAGCAGTGGATGACTTATGCTGATAGTGTGATCTGAGGGGGATCAGAAGACCGAGGTATTGAAATTTATAGGGTTGTTTTTGAGTTTTCATTTAAGCCTCCGATGGTCACAATTATCCCAATCAAACTCAGGGCTTTTCTTTCTTTCTTTTTTTTTTTTTTTTGGTTTTCCGAGACAGGGTTTCTCTGTGTAGTTTTGGTGCCTGTCCTGGATCTTGCTCTGTAGACCAGGCTGGCCTCGAAGTCACAGAGATTCGCCTGGCCCTGTCTCCCGAGTCCTGGGATTAAAGGCGTGTGCCACCACCGCCCGTCAATGTTCTTTCTTTATTGTGGACATTTAGAGTTTTGATTATTATGTGCTGAGGGTACTGGTTCTGCCTCCTGAGTGCTGGGATTAAAGGTGTGCGCCACCACTGCCCGGCTCCAAGCTCAGGGCTTTAAAATATAAACTAAGCAGTATTATACCCCCGCCCCACTCCACATCCCCTGCTTATAGCACCAAGAATTAGGTTTCAGGGACTTCAATGTTAAATGTTGTACAGATTTCTGCAGTAAAGTGGTTTGCTTAAATATCTTAAAAGGCACCTTGGTCCTTTGTAATGCTTATTTCTGTGTATAAAATAACTCCATAAAAGGAATTTGGCTTTATATTTGTATAGGGAACAATATTAACTGTGTCTAGGTTTATTTCTACTTACAGTACTCATCCACATTATGTCTTTGAATCTTTTTATTATTTTAATATTTTTCCATGTGAGATGAATGTGCCTGTGGTGTATGCATACATGTGTATGTGGGTGCACATTTTGAAGCCAGAAGAGGAGGCTAGGTGTCTTGCTCCATCATTCTCTGCTGCATTTCTTCAAGATAGAGTTTTTCACAGAATCTGGAGCTTGCTCCTCGGCTTTGGATAGACTGCCAGGCAGTAAGCTCCTGTGGTCAACTTGTTTCACTGTGGGTCAACAGGTTTCTGTGGCCACACCTAGGTTTTTATGTGAGTGGTAGGATCCAAACCAAGACCTCTTATCTGAGCCATTTTGTGCCTTTCCCCTCCCTCCCCCCTTCCCCCTTTCTCCTCCTTTGTCAGGAGAATGTAATCATCGAATATATGTTTCTGAGACCATATTGCCTATAGAATATATGTTGTATAATTTATCTCCAATGTGAGGGTGAGGACAAAGCAAATTGTAGAGAGTCATAGTTGGCTCAGTTCTAAGTAGCAGAACCAAGAATAGAACTCAGATATTCAGAATAAAATTCAACACTTTCTTGCAGTGAGTTGTGGCGACCACTTCTTATTTAAATGATTAAAAATAACACGTTGGAAGCTAGCCTTTGTGGTGTGTGCTTGTAATCCTAGCCAGGGCTTCATATTGAGAGTATCTCAGAAAAACCCAAGCTAACAAACAAGACTTAACCCCTACCTTTAAAAATGGAATGGTTTGCTGTTTTTTGTCTGGGAAAGAAGGTTAATCTGTGGAGTGGTTAACATCATAATCAAAGAAGTCATCACTTTAATTGGATCACTCATAAGTCTTAGGATTTCTGAAAAAACAAAGCACTATATTGTGTGTTTTGTTTTCTTTAGCAGTTTAGAGTTGAAGATCTATAAAGTAGTATTCGGAATGACATTTTCAGGCTGGGCATGGTGACTCACAGCTGTAGTCCCTGGATGAAGCTGGGGATTACTGTAAATTCCAGGCTAGCCTGGACTGTAGGGAGACACCTTGTCTGAAACAAAACACAAGAAGAAAACATATTTTGGAATCCCAGAACATGGGTGGTTTAAGCCCAGAGTACTCCAGGTGTCTGTTTATTATTTATTGTTTTATCGCTGTTGTTTTTGTTTTGATAGAGTGAAGGAGTGAGGCTGATGCGAGGGTCCTTTCCTTGCCCCCCTTGGATCTCCCCTTTCCTTTGGGTTGTTTCACTTGGGCAGCTGCCACCAGCTGCCACCTCCTGTCCCAAGAACACTCGGAACTGCGTGTGTGTCACCTTTCAGCAACTAAGAAACTGCCGCCTGTGGACTGTAACCGGCTGTCGTGCTGGAGAGCAACCCTGGGCTAATAGTAAAATGGCTTACAGTGGGAGTCCTACTCTTCCCATATATCTTGCCTGGAGGTAAAGAAGTGGAGCAACTTTCAGACATATTGCTGGGGTTTAAAATTCCTCACTCTTCCTCTCCTATCCCACCAAGTAGAAGCTTCTTCATAGCTTCACTAGTTATCACAATAAAGCGTGTGTGATTGGTGTTCCTCAGCCCACCCTCGTGCCTTTCTCGTTGGGTTGATTCAGTTTCCTCGGAGGCACGCTATTCCCCAGGAGACTGCTGGGGAGTGCGTGCTCTCAGTCTTCAATGGGAAACACGTTTTCAACAGCGCAGAGAGAGAGAACCTTTGGTAGTAGCATCCGTAGAACTCTACGCTAGTGCTAGTAGTTGCATAGGAGTTTATGAAGAGGATGTCAGGTATTTTATTCATCCGTATTAACCCATAACTACTGCTACAGGTAGCTAGCTCTACCTACAGTATTGTACCTCCTCCTCTCCTCTGCTTTCTTCGACACATGGCCTCACTGTAGTCCAAACTGACCTTGAACTGGACATTTTGCTTCAGCCTTCCTAGTGTTGGTATTATAGCCAGTTACAGATGTGCATCACTGTATGAAGCTTATTATAGTTCTTTATGAGGTTATATATGAAGTGCATTCTGTTTTTGTCTTTCTGAAATTGTGAAATGCATTTCCTTTTTCTTTCTTTCCTTTCTTTTGGAGACAGTCTCACTCTGTAGCTATGGCTCTCCTGTAACTCACTGTGTAGACGAACAGGCTGGCCTTGAACTCCCAGAGCTTCATCTGCCTCCGCCTCCTGAGTGCTGGGATTAATGGTGTGTGACACCACACCTGGATTATGAAATCATTTTCATTTTTACTTTGATAAAATATTCTTTTTTAAAAAGATTTATTTATGTATTTTATGTGTATGAGTGCTCTGTTTGCATGTATGCCTGCATGACAGGGGAGGGCATCAGATCCCATTATTGATGGTTGTGAGCCTCCATGTGGTTGCTGGGAATTGAACTCAGGACCTCTGGAAGAGCAGCCAGTATTTTTAACCGATAAGGCATCTCTCCAGCCCCAATAAAAATATTCTTATTGTACTCTTTTGGGAAGAATCAGAATCAACATCTTTAGATGCTGAAGAATACCATATGAAACAAAACACTTTAATCTTTTTTTTTTTTTTTTTTCAGGAAGGCTTATTGGAAACTCCCTTCTCTATTTATTACTATTATTGTTCTTAGACAGGGTTTCACTATGTAGCTCTGTCTGCTAGCCTAGTACTTGCTATGGAGATGAGGCTGGCTTTGTACTCGTAGACATCTTGCCTGCCTCTGCCTCCATCTCCCAAATACTGGAATTAAAGACATGTGCCATTATACTTAGTTTGGAAACACCTCTTTTTAGATAGTTCCTACTTTAGTGAACATTGGTGAACTTTCCGTAGTTTATATTATTTGCAGAGTTAAAATGGTGAAAGTTAGTATGCCTTTGTTAACTTTCTGTCTTAAAATATGTTACATTATTGTGGGGCGTTTACCCACCACCCCCACAGCTTCCCAGAGTTTTCTTGAGTGCGAGCAGCAGGAAATATTAGATAGAAGGATTTATAGCGGAGAATGTTGCGGAGATAAACAGATAGAAAATAAAGGATAGCCTCGAGAGGGCCTGGAACCTATTCCAACGGGCCCCGACTGTCTCTGGTCCAGGGTTTTTATAGAGACGCCAAGGGGGTGGAGCAAAAGACCTCCTCCCCCAGCACAGCCAAGTGCAGGCCATCTCAGACACCTGCACTCAGGCCCGTGGTCCTGATCATCCTCTATTCGGACCTGCTGGTAAAGCCACGAGGAACCCCAGAACGGGCTCCCACAGGTCCCCCCTTCTTAATATATAAAA
The DNA here is from genome assembly GCF_004664715.2 of Peromyscus leucopus. Taxonomy (NCBI): domain Eukaryota; kingdom Metazoa; phylum Chordata; class Mammalia; order Rodentia; family Cricetidae; genus Peromyscus; species Peromyscus leucopus. Next base: position 36,474,531 of record NC_051070.1, on the reverse strand, counting down.
AAAATAACTATTAATGGCTTACAGCAATCTCCATAGCTGTTACACCTCCCAGTATGGGAGTAGAGGATGATATAAATGGCATTTCTCTTTTGAATTAGGTCCAAGGTGACCACAGCAGTCTTAGCTGTCTCAAGCCCTTTCTAAACCAAAACTCTTAAGGCGACTACAAACTTAAAGAATCCCTTAGCTTCATCATTACCATTAACAGGTTAACATAAATATTGCTATACATAGTCACAATTCTCTCAATCTTACAACTCAAAACAAACTCTTAACAGAACCATTAGAATTAGCATATATGGTGCTATATATAGTTAACAATTTTCTCCGTCTTACAACTTTAACTCAGTCATTTGAATTTTCTTGTTAACAGAACATAGGAAAAACTTCGATGTATTCACATCAAACTTAAACATGTCCTCAACTCCACAAAGCCAGGGTGCATTAACATCAATAGGTTTCTGCGAACATAATTCAATCTCATAGCTCCTCCTTTTCTTTATAATTTTTAAACAAAAACTCAAACCTAGTTAGAGGAACCCAAACTTATACAATTCCTACAAACCCATATTGAAAAGCAATATTTTCGATCTAACCATTAATACTTTGAAAACTTAGTAAAACATCCAAAAACAGTTTCTTAATAAAGCTCTTTACACACTTTAGAAATAGTCTCTTAGTATACCCCATTTGCATTTCTTACTAACAAAACATGACATTAATCCATTCAAACAACAATTTAAATTAAATAAACTAAGGAATATTAACTCTCCCTTTTCTTTATAATTTTAAGCAAAATCTCAAGCCTAGTTAGAAAACCCAAACTTTTCTGTTTAAACAGTTCCATTTGTAACACAAAACCAGTTCCATAAGTAATTCCATTCTTACATAAACAGTTCCACAAAACAATTCATGAATCACCAGTAAATAAAGCATATACACATACACAAAATTGCATCTTGATTCTAAGTAGAAATACATTTCTTCGTTTAAACAGTTCCATTTTTAACCCAATTCCAGAAAACCGTTCCTAGGTCATTACTCAAAACTGTCCCATTGCAATGAAATCTCTATGGTTTGTTTCATTTAAGTCTTAAAATTCAAATGATAAATTCTGGTACTAGCCTTCCAAATATGAGAAATCCATAACCAAAATCTTTTTGTAATTTTATCTCATTTTAAGTTCAAAAAGTTCAAACAAGAAATAAATTCTGGTATCAGGCTTTCACTTCCAAATATGAAGAGACGTTTTACAACCAAAACTTTTTGCCGTTAACAATCTTTGTTCAAACAAGCGTCTCTGCAACTTTTGTTCTCACAGACAGACCTTTTTAGTTATAGTAATATTTTAAACCGCACCGTTTTTGCTGTTAGCTCAGGTTTTTCTGTGCTGCGTTGATATTCCACGGATCTCAGCTGTGGATGCCTTGTACTGTTCTGGCGTCCGCCATTCTTACTTCTTAGCGGCTTCTGGAGCTTTTGAAACCATTCAGACTGCCTACTTTGCAGTCTACTAGGACACTATTCTCCTGTGTCTCAGATGTTTTCACCATATACATTAGTAGACTCACATTTAACTTTTACATTTTTTCACAAACTCACATAACATGTGCTTAAGCATAAACTCACTCAACATTACACATTTTTACAAACTCACATATAACATTAACATCTACTTATTTATACTTTAAGGAAACTATAGAACTACTTTAGCAAATATATTTATTAATTCTCATATACTTATATTCATTCCATCTTATTTCTTATTTAAACTTACATTTACAACTAGCATCTTACAAGCTTATTACTACATGTCTTAAGACTACCTTAGATACTTCTTACAAGCTTATTTCTTAAAGGAACTCTATAGATCTATTTTACAAACTTATATAGGCTACCATTAGCATATATCTAACTTAGCAAACACCTAAAGATTTCTTAACACAGATATAACAAGACAGAATTTCTACAAGCTCACATATCTTATTTTCATTTTTCTACTTCTTACTCTTAATTATTATCACTATCTCTATTATAAAGATTCTCTTAACTAGACAGGAAGTGCGTACATTATTTCTAAAGTTTAGAGTTTATAGTCAGTTTTGTTATAAAGCACTGGGATTTAGTGAGTGTTGTCATTATAGAGTTGTGATACTTGCTAGGGAATTGTAACATTCTCGGGAGGAAGCCACACCCCAAAGTTGCGGAGTTCTCTAGGCCTTTCCGAACTGGCAGAGATGCACTGTCAGCGGTAAATGGTTTTTAACTAGAGGCTGTCCCTTCACCCAAATTCATAATAGTCCCCTAAGTACTTCAGTTCAGACAAACGTTTCTATTACAGCAGCACTTTTGGTTTGCTCTACCAAAAACTCCACTTCATGCTGAGGGTGAAATTACCATATTTAGCTGCTGTAAACCTCTTTGCCAATACTGCACAACTATTAGGTGATATTTTTCTAAAGGAGCTAATAAAGCCAAAAGCGGCACAGCTCTGAACTCTGTTTCCTCACTGTTTGCATTAAACCAGTGACAAAACCTCAGAAGCACTAATCGAACACTTTCATTCTGGTTCCTTTATAGGAACGTCATTGGAGCTGACTTTTCTTAGTTCCACACTCCTTACACCAAACGCTCCGGTAACCGAGCTTTTCTCCTCTTGCGGAAAAAACACAAACATGTCCTCGACCCCATATTAACACAAGATCAGGACCCTTCCATAATCCCGAGCAGGGATCTTTCCATTTCATTTGAGTATCAGGATTTAGTATTTTCACTTCATTAGCTTTAACTCCTGATGTTATTAGCAGCGGTGATATTTAGCATTGGTTTCTTATAAGGAACTTTCAGGTAAAGCAACTATTTTATAAGACAGCTAGATTTTCTGAAGTTTGTTTCCCATCTATAAAGCAGTCATTTCTTTTTTGAATGCTTGTTTCTTTGTCTCCTTATTAGATTTGCAAAGGAATTACTCATTGTAGGCAGTTTGTTCAAAAGGCAAAGAACTTTAAATTTCAACAAGTTTTTTCATATCTAAGACAAAGTTCAGTGTATAAACTGCTTTCCCTTGTTTTAAGGATTTAAAGTGGCTTGTTTGCTCTTAAAGGTAGCTTTTTGTCATCCAACTACCGTAAAAACTTTTCACAGCTATTAGGGTAAATAAGGCATTTTACCAACGGAGCCCCAAACCGCGAAGCGCCTAGTTCCACATCCTTTCAATTTTTCATTGGAACTGACACTTAAACTCTTAGATGATTTTTCTCCTTATTCTTTTTAAAGGCTGTATTTTAAGTTTACCATGAACGTATTTTTGAGCTGACAAAAGTGTTTCAGGGCAATGTCGCCATCTTTAGCGGAAAAACTACCTTTCCCAGAATGCATTTCCCTTATATCAGTCCATAATAATATCAGTCCCATATCAGTCCCTTATATCATTTCCCATAGTTCTTATCGGGTTTGAGAGTCAACTGGTTCTCTTTTACCAGACTTGCTTACAAATTCTTGCCCTGGAGGTTTGAGCAAAGTGTTTTGCTTTTGCAACGGGAGATTTGAACAAGCATTTTACATTTTCAGCTATGGCACATTGGGAGGTTTCTATTCTCTCCTCAGCTGGCTTTAACAGGTGTTTCAACTTCATCAGACACTGGCCCCCGAATCAGAACCACACCTGCCTCGTTAGCCGGCATTGAGGCTGGCATTTCTGATAGCAACTTTTCCTCGGGGCTTGTGTTTTAGCCAGTCAGTGAAAAACAAGATCATTTACAACAGCTTTTCCATAGCTCTTTCAGAGAGATTTTCTCCCACTGATCTTTTTTATTTTGCTTGTTCCTTCCCCCCCCCAAATGCAGAGCTTCAGGTATCTGTCTGCGGCTCTGTACCTCTGCTACCTGCTTTTGGAGGTAGGGGCTTTTTTTCTCCCCCCGAATCTGCCTCAAATTCTAGCAGCTTTTTCAGGTCACATATTTTCTGGGGAGGATTATGTCCCTTCTCTGTTTCTTCAGAGTCTTCCTCCCAGACAGTTCCCAGTTTGGTCTCAATTTATCCCCTCTACCCCAGAAATGGTTTCCGACACTAGAGCGGCGGCTTTCCCTGCTACTGAAGGTAGGGGCTTTTGTCTGTTTCTATTTTTCAGGGTCTGAGGTTTGTGTTCATAAATCAAGCTTAGCAAGGGAGGTTTTCGCCATTTCTAAACTCCCATTGGACAGGTGTTTTGCCTCATCAGGCCTTCACCTGGCCCAGTCCCCCAGTGGGTTGTGTTTGCTTGTCTGGGTGCTCAAGGACAGAGCTTATGCCAGAGGCAATCACCCCTCAAGGCTACACTCCCTCATCTCAGGGAGTCAGTTGAAACAAAGCTTTTCTCAAAGAGATGCTTTCTCTGACAGAAAAGAAAGCTTTACTCCTGGATAGTTCTGTTCTGCCCTGGCCGGGCTCTTTCTCCAGACAGCGTTCTGACTCAGCAGCACAACTGCTTCAGACACAGTTCAGCTTTACTGTTTTCCCAGAATGGTCTTTTCTCTGATAGGAAGCTTTTTCTCAGATTTCTTTTTGCAGCTGTGGACCTATCAACTGGGACTTGTAGGAAAGTGGCAACTGTGCCCTTCCCACTGGCTTTAGCTTTGTTTGTTCATTAGCAATCTTCCCCTGGGTCCTGCACTTTCCTGCCTCAGCTCTGTGCTCCAGGAAGTTTACAACTGCAGGAACCCTAGTATCCCCTAAATGTACTCCAACTCAGAGACACTGGCCAGTCGCCTCTGGGTTTTTGGTCAGAAGGAGGATACAATGCTAACAGTTTGCATTGCTTCAGGGATCTTTGCATTAGGGGATTAGGAGCACCTTTTCATTCTGAAACGCTCACTCAAAACTTTTGCTGCCTCAGCTCGGCTGTAACTGAAAAGCTTGGCTTTTTGCTTTTCTCTGGTAAAGTTTCCAGTCCTTTTGGGCTCTCTGTAGCTCTTCACCCACACTCTCCCCAAGCGTTTCCCTCAGGGTACTCTGAGCCACTGTCTTTTACTAGCTTGAAGAGACAGAGCTTAGAAGACGTTTTTAGAAACTTGTTCCAGCCTCCTGCATTGCAGGGAGGATTGTTAAAGCTTGAAAGAGAACTTAGAGGTTTTGCTGTCTTAAGAGGTTTGTTGTTTTCTCTTAGAGCTAATCACAGGTGGTCCCCATACTAATATCTTCAGGTGATTCTCTCTTCTTTCTGAGAGAGGTTAGAGGCTTTAGTTTTTAAGTTTTAGAGCGCTTTTGAGAAAGATTAAGGCTTTTTAGAGATTTTTCCTCCAAAATTTTCCAAGAAAAGCTTTAGAGTTTAAGAGAAAGATTTTTTTTTCCCCCAGGAGAAAGACCAACTTTTCCCAAAACTTCCCAACTTTAAACTTTGACTTCTTACATCCCCATTTTTGCCTCAGGGAGAAATTACTTTCTCCTGCCGCTTGGATTTGACATTCCAGCTGTCCCCAGGTCAAAAGCTTCCATAGGAAACTTTTTCTTCCCCATAAGCTCAAAGAAGAGCTTTTTTACTACCCGTAAAGCCCAAAGAAAGATTTTTTTCCCCAGTTTGTTTTCAAAGCTCCCAAAGTGAGAAAATTGAAGAGTTTTTCTGTCTAGTTGCCTTACTTATTTTTTCCTACACAATCTTACACTTCTAAGTTTTTCCTAAACTATATTACTACCCTATACCTTATACTTATCACAGATAGAAATTGAGAAAGGGATAGAAGATAGAAAATTTTGACAGAAGAGAATTTCGCTGCAGCATCGGACATCCTTCCAGTCCGCTTTCCTTTTCTCTCGAGGATAAAACCCCTGCCTCACCAAAAAATATATATATATAAATATATATATTCCATAACACCGGCATGCCTTTCCACTGGCAGGGCTGACTCAGCACTTTCACCAAAAACTCTGTAATAAAACTATTATTTTCCTTTATCTTTAGTCCCTATTACTTTGTCTTAAGTCCCTGTTCATTTGTCTTTAGTCCCCCCTTTTTTGTTCCCCCCTTTTTTTCTTCAGTCCCTTTTTCCCCTTTCTTTAGTCCCTTTTTTTCTTTAGTCCCTTTTTTCTTTAGTCCCTGTTCACAGCGCCATTCTGTGGGGCGTTTACCCACCACCCCCACAGCTTCCCAGAGTTTTCTTGAGTGCGAGCAGCAGGAAATATTAGATAGAAGGATTTATAGCGGAGAATGTTGCGGAGATAAACAGATAGAAAATAAAGGATAGCCTCGAGAGGGCCTGGAACCTATTCCAACGGGCCCCGACTGTCTCTGGTCCAGGGTTTTTATAGAGACGCCAAGGGGGTGGAGCAAAAGACCTCCTCCCCCAGCACAGCCAAGTGCAGGCCATCTCAGACACCTGCACTCAGGCCCGTGGTCCTGATCATCCTCTATTCGGACCTGCTGGTAAAGCCACGAGGAACCCCAGAACGGGCTCCCACACATTATCTCTTGCTGTTTCTGTTGATGGTGTAACCTGGTATTTTGTCAGACTGTTGCAGTTCTAAGGTGCTGTTTTCAGCCCTTTTCTGGTGACTAACCTATAAATCTAGTTTCAGCTGCCTGTAGGCTTGACTGCCTCAAGCATGAAGAAGGTCTGTAAAGAAATTTGCTGGCTCAGCAGGTTGAAAATAAGTTTCTTCTTTCACACGGCAGCATTTGCTAAATCAACTAAAAACTGCGTAGTAACAGTTCAAAAATCATAAAAACAGCACATCAGCTTGCTCCAGCTTATGTTTTCTCATTCTGACAAAAGAATATTGGCAGTTTGATGATTTAAGCCCTGTCAATCAAAAAAATTCTTAAGGTCTATATGTGTAGGCAGGTGAAGAACACTTCTGGGTGACTTATACAATTATTTTACTAACTTACTAACATTAGAGACAGCAGTTTTAAGACATAAACGGATACTTAAAGGTTCTTTAAAAATTTGCCCCAACCCCTCACATATGATTTAGATATAAAATTCAAATTAAAAAATTTCAACTGCAGATTTTCAGAAGACTCTGCCATGAAAGAACTATACTAACTGAAGATACTAAGAAAAGCAGCTAGGAGATAAGTCAGGTGAAGGCATTTGCAGCCAAGCCCAGTTACCTGAGTTCGATCCCTGGCACCCTCATGTTTGAAGGAGGGAGCTGACTCCTGAAAGTTGTTCTTTGACCTATGTGCCCTACCTCCATAAGTAAATGGAATAAAAATAGATAAAAAGCATTTCCAATTTTACTAAATTCTTGGGGCTTTTTAGAACTTGGAAGTTAAGGTACATTTTGTGAAATACCCTAATACATGAAACATTAAATATTGAATATCTGTAGAGAAATTTTCTAAATAAAGTCAAACTTAGTGACTTATAATTTTATAAACTTCTGAGAAGAAAGGATTAAGTGTAGCTTTCTTTTTTGTTAACTTTCAGTCATGACCAATAGAAAGCACCCTTTATTTGTTGCTGTGTAGGACGTGAAGCATGTGTAGCGGGCTTCTCAGTGTCTGCTTAGTTGCCAAGACTCATGATAGTAGGACGGTGACTGCCTCAGATGATGGCTTTCTTGCTGATGGCCGTCCTGAGGTGATGGAGGCTTACCGTAGCAATAGCAGGGAGCACTGTGTATGTGTGTTCATGTCGCTCCTCTTCTTAGAAAGCTGCTGGTATCGTGGAGCTTTCCTCTCTGAAAGCCTTATCTACTCCAGTCTCCTCCCACCGACCTTTTTCTTCACCACCACATAAATTTCCACCCTCTAATACTCCAGAATGGAGAGTAAGCTCCAGCATGAGTTTTGAAGGGGAAAAGCTTGTTTAAAGCCTAGCAAATGAGATTTCTGCAGGATTGTATTGAGTTGACTACTTTTTCTGAGTTTTACTTGGGTCAGGATAGGGTAGGGTTAGTAACCAGGACGTCTGAAGCATCTTTAGTTGCAACATTTTGAAGTTGAGCCGGATGAGGATATAGTTTTTCCCTTGTTTTGGTTGTTGTTGGTAATTTTTCTGTTGACCTTTTCTGTTTTTTTTTTTTTAATTTTAACCATTTTTATCTTTGTTCAGATAATTAATTACACATTCATCAGAAGTCTTTAGAAGTACATAGTATTTCTTTGGTAATTCAAAATTGATTCACATTAAAGGTTTGCAAATACAAATGTTAAGCACATCATGGCTGTATGGGTACAGTAAAATTTTAGTAGTCATTATTCTGTCCATGTCTACACATGTTGTTGCAGAGTAGCCACCTAAAACAACATTTGACGTTTTTTATTGTTTTTTTCTGTTTTTCAAGACAGGGTTTCTCTGTGTAGTCTTGGCTGTTCTGGAACTCTCCCTGTAGACCAGGCTGGCCCCAAACCCAGAGATCCAGTTTACTACCTCCTCCCAAGTGCTGGGGTTAAAGGTGTGGGCCACCATTGCCCAGAGAACTTTTGACTTTGTTGATAAATACATTTTTAGCTATTTTTTACTGCTCCAATTACCAGAATTGTACTCACTAGATTTTCTAAAAGTTGTGAAAATTTTTGCAGGGATGATTTAAAGAAAGACATCTTTTTGTAATCACATGTGTCTTCAGAAGTTGAGAGTTAAGTTGGGGTTTATTTGCCATGATGGAAGAGAGTACAATGTCAAATACATGTTAACAAGTGTGGGGTGATGAGATATTCTTAATATGTAAATGATCATGACACAAATCACAGTCCACACACTGAAGTATGGTGTAGCAGGAATCTTAAAAGTTCTTATTAATAAAATCAAACCCGAGGTCAGTTATTGGGGTCCATGCTGGTAGATCAGAGAGACAGAACAAGCCACAGCTATCTTACCTCACCGGATCCTCAGCTGATCTTGTTTCCTCAGACTGGAGGCTTCTGTGTTCTCATCCCAATGACTCTTAGCTGAACTGCTGCTGGAAAGCCTGAAGCTTAACCAACTACATGCTTAACCAGCCAAATTCTTCTAGTTTCTGGTTCTCATGCCTTATATATCTTTCTGCTTTCTACCACCACTCCCTGGGATTAAAGGCTGGCTTTCTGGGATTAAAGGCGTGTCACCATGCTTGGCTATTTCCAATGTGGCCTTGAACTCACAGAGATCCAGAGGGATTTCTATCTCTGGAATGCTAGGATTAAAGGTGTGAGTGCCACCATTTTCTAGCCTTTGTAGCTAGTGGCTGTCTGTTCTCTGACCCCAGATAAATTTATTAAGGAACACAATATTTTGGGGAACACAATACCACCACAGTATGGCTATCTTAAAAGGTCAGTAGAGCTTCGAGTTTTGTTTATCCTTACATGAATAAATTTATACTTACATGAATAAATTTGTGAAATAAATATTTGCAGTGATATTAGTGAATGTGCAGAACTGACTGAACATACACTTCTAATATTTAAAAAACATGGCCTGCTTTAGTTATGTTTAGGGTTAGGGCTCAGTAGAGGCCCCAAGTATAGAAGTCTGAATTCCAGCCATTTTCCTCTCTGTCTTCAAACTGCCCAGTGTTCTGGGACAGTTCTGATTTGCATTTTGGTCACCTCGTCGGTTCCGCATGTGAGCCACACTGTAGTACGGTCTGATACATGTGGCAGCCTGTCAGTGCTGTAGACTATCTCCAGAGACCTGCTCGGTTGTCTTCTGCAGCTTAAAGCGTCCCTTGGTGACTCCTTTGTACACTGAAGTCAAGGAATACCACTCCAGAATATTGTAATTGTCTGCATGGGCAAAGCCGAGTAGCTATCACACCTCAGTTTCAAGGGAAGTGTTCTCAGGAAAGGGAAGGACTGATGAGAGCCACGGAGTCTGTTCTTTGATGTGAAGATGATGTGTCACATCCTTTGTTTAGAAGAAAGTTAATCTCATGTCCACCTGGAGGATTCTTAGAACTGTGGCATAGCTCAGCGATTCTCAAGCTATCTGTCAGCGTAAAATATTTTCAGTGTGTCATAGATGAGTATCTTGGAAATTGTAAAACTGTGAAGCAGTGTTAGGTTGTCTTAAGGTTCTGTGCTCACCAGTTTCTGTACGTGTGCCATCACCCAGAAGTAAGAGAGTTTGTTGGTTGACACTGACCTGATCTGTGCGGCAAATTTGAGTCGGTTCTGTTCTACCGGGAAAGACTGAGATTTTGATTCAGTGATACTGTTTGAATTATAGTAAATTTGAGTAAATTGGTAGGAATAGTCAAAGTTCTACTGTAGTTAGAAGTTTTTCTGTGTCCTGGCCAGCTGTCCGGCAGTCGGGAGATTCAAGTCCCCCAAGTAAACACACGGAGGCTTATATTAATTATAACTGCTCGGCCATTCACTCAGACTTACTACTGACTAGCTCTTACACTTACACTTAAACTAACCCATAATTCTTATGTATGTCTAGCCATGTGTCTTGGTACCTTTTCTCAATTCTGCCTTGTCATCTTGCTTTCTCTGTGTCTGGCTGGTGACTCCTGACTCAGCCTTCTTTTTCCCAGAATTCTCGTCTGCTTACCCTGCCTATACTTTCTGCTGCCTGGCTACTGGCCAATCAACGTTTTATTTATCAACCAATCAGAGCAACACTTATTCACAGCATACAGAACAATATCCCACAGCACTCTACTTTGGGGGGGGGCTGTCTTTTATACTTTTTGATTAATTTATTTGATATTTTAAATATTGAAGTGATAATCTTATGCTTATAAATGGCTCTACAGCTTGCAAAGCCTTCCTACTTCATATTACATTTCACAGTAATAGATAGGAGATAGTTAATTTGCTTATAAAAGAGGATTTTGAATGTTAGTGGTGGTGTATGTATATAATCTCAGCACTTGGAGGTGGAGTCAGGAGAATTAGGAGTTGAAGGCTAGCCTCAGCTACATAGCAAGTTTGAAGCTAGCCCTGTTATATAAGAATATTTCAAAACTGACAAATAAATGAATAATTATGTATAAGAATTTCAAGCCTCATTGTAGATACCTAGTATGATACAACAAATAGGCTTATGAGATGTCTTTAGTATTTTATACCTTTTTATACTTTTAGTTATGAATTAATATTAACTCAAATTTAGTATTATGAAGCTTACTGCCTTTGTATTGGCTACCTTTTACCTTTGAATTAGTCCTGCTTCAGCATATTTTCATGGAAGGTAAGATTGGACTGAATGATTGATGGTTCTTTTACATATTTACCTTACTGAAACAGTTTTCATGTATAAATTGAATCATTTTTAGTTATTGGTGAGCTTTAACTAAAGTCTATGGGAAATTCATGTAGCTACATGTTCCTATATATCTAAGACATACTTTCTTTTTTCCCTTTTGTTTAAAATAGATTATTTTCTCATATAATAGATCCTGATTATGGTTTTTCTTTATTTCCTCCGAGTTCATCCCCACATCCCCTCCCATCTGGATCCCCTGTTCATATCCACTCCTTTTCTATCTCTCATTAGAAAAGAACAGACTTCGTAGAGGGAAGTTTCTCTGTATCCTGCACAGCCCTCAGTTGGGACATATCTCTCTCACCCTCAGTCCAGCAGCCCCATATAAAATAATGACAGAGAGGCTTACATTAACTACAAACTGTATGGCCTATGGTATCAGCTTCTTGCTAGTCAGCTTTTTCATCTTAAATTAACCCATTTCTATAAATCTGTATGTTGCCACGTAGCCATGGCATTACTGGCCTGCTGACATCTTGTTGCTCCTTCGGCTAGCTCGAGTCTCTCCCAACTCTGCCCTTTTCTCTCTGTCTCTGCTTGGATTTCCCACCTGATTGTAAACTTTCTTGCCATAGGCCAAAACAGCTTTATTATCCAGTGGGGGCCACACATATTCACAGCATACAGAAAGACATCCCATAGCACTTAACCTTTTCTGTCTAATGAAAAAGGAAGGTTTTAACTTTAACATAGTAAAATTATATATAACAGAAGTTATCAAGCAAGAATTACAGTTACAATATCTAGTCTATTTGTAGTTGACAAAATCAAAAAAATACTCTATTTTTGTGAGTCTAAAGTTTTATAACTAATTTATCTTTTATCATGACTAAAGAAAACTATAATTATAGCTATCAACGCCATCAAAGACCCCATAAGGATATAATATTACCTAAATAAAGAGGAAGTGCATTGCAAGCAACTTTCATAATTCTAGAGATGACAGAGACATCTGGATGTCTAGAGAGTCATCCAAAGTTCCTCTGTAATGGGGCATCTACCTTCAGCCTACAAGCCTGTAGGCTGTCTCTGTCTGGTATAGCTTTCAGTGAAGCAGGAAATTTTAAGGACTGTTCTACCCATTCTGGCAAAGTTTGTCAGTCGCTTTTCCCCGTGTCCTGTTGAATGTCTGGCAGTTTCTTCTGCGAAGCAGGAACCTGAGGGACCATCTCGCCTTGCAAAGTTCAGTGGTCACCTTCCTATGGGTCCTGCATGCCCAGTTTATACAGCATCCTGTCAAGCAGTTGAGGCAAGGACACTTTTTTGCCCAGTGCTAACTTGCCACAAAGAAAGCACACTCCATAATGAGTTTCTTCAGTGCCTATCTGTAGTGGGTAGCCATTCCAGCTTTGGCCTGGAAGTTCCAACTCCCATTGAGGTTTTGGTAACTATCACGCCCACAAGGCGGGGCTAAGGGAGGGCCTGAAGACCCAAGATTGGGACATGCTGCGCTCTCTTGCTGCTGGGAGCCCTGACGCTAGAGGTGGACTGAGGAGAGTTCTCCAGAGAACATCGGCGAACTACTGCTGTGTCTTTCCCAGAACCCTCAACCTACCTATTCCTTCATTTGTAAGTTACGCCATTAAATAAATCTCCTTTTAACTATGTGGAGTGGCCTTAATAATTTCACCAATACCCATCATCTTTTCTGAGTAAATTGGTGCTGCCAGGAGCAGACATGTCTCAATGTCCAGAAAAGTCTGTAAGTTTTTAAAACATTTTAAATGCCATATTCTGTAGGTCTTTGAAATGTTTGAAGATTACCTCCTAATTGAAATATCTTTGTATAATGAAAAAAAACCTTACTAACATGATTATAAGTTTGAATATCATAGGTGACTATTATCTGTATAACTTAATTAGATTTTATAATTTTAAATGAATTGCATAAACATAATACCTTAAACAAGAGTAGAAAGACCCATAGAGTATAACAAAATTAACTTTAAGTTGTATCAAACTAAAATCTATAGCAATATAAAATATTTCAAATGAGTTGTTGCTTTTTAAAAGTAGATTCAATAATCTACCTTTTATCCTATCATATGTATGTCCTACACTTCTATATCATATCCCCCTTTCTTTTAGAAAGAGATGGACTGTGACCAGTAACAGTTTGTAACCAACCTCCCAAACAAAGACAAACATCCATAATCCATTTTTTTTTGGAATGTGGGTGTAGTGTTCTAGACTACTTCCTGCTGATTGGGGGCACTTTTAATACTGTGGGGATCCTGAGAGAAATTCAAGAAATAGTCAAGTCCTGCGAAGACCCTCTATAACCTTTGCTGATAGATATCATCTGTCAAGATTCAGGAGATCGGGGTTGGGGATTTAGCTCAGTGGTAGAGTGCTTGCCTAGAAAGCACAAGGCCCTGGGTTCAGTCCTCAGCTTCAGAAAAAGAAAAAAAAAAGATTCAGGAGATCTTGCTTGATTGAATCTGATCCATCTTAACCTGGAACAAACCCACAGCCTCTTGCTTCCTGTGGAAACAATAGCAGAGCCTCCTTTCCAAATCAACATATCCTTAGACCCAAATTTTGAAGTCAAGATACCTTTAAAATATATATAGTGGTTTAACTCAGCAGCTTTTTCAATCAAATGTCTCTCTCCAGTTAAAAATCCCAAAGAGAACATAATTTAGACTCTGTGTAATTTCCATCTTTATGTGGCTTATTATATTTTTTATATATTATTTTATTTTTTAAGACTTATTTTTATGACTATATTCTTTCTCTTCTCTCTCTCACAACTTCATACCCTTTTAGACACAATGTAAACATTTTAGAGTTTTAGTCCATCTGAATCTGTCTTACTGTGAATCTATAATCTTTCTTTGATCAGGAGAGATTTTAAACTGCTAAGCTGTGTGGCTAGGACAAACTTGTCAGCCTTGGCTGCTGACTCTGCCCCCCTCAGCTTCCCAACATGGTGGAGGTCTGTTTTCTGCTAACTCTGGGAGCCATGCTCATCCCCGACTATGGGAAGCAGTGGATCTATGCCTCCATCAAGCAGCATGTAGCCCAGAAACCCCCCCCCCCCATATTAGCAAAAGCTAAATCCACCATGCAGCATACTCTGCAGTTTGGAGATGCCTCTGTGTATCATGATGGGAATCTGCCATGTCGCTTAGCTCATGGCGACTGACGGCCAGCTCCATCTCATAGGCAGCTGTCGAGAGCTGAGTCTATGCGCTGCTGCTGGCATGAGACTGTGAGACTAGGAAGCCTAGTGTGGCTGTTTCTGTGCATTCAGAATCTTTAAGCTTTCTTAGGTCTATGTGGATCAGTGCCCAACATAATTGCCAATTGTAGATGGAAATTTCTCTAGTTCCACTTGGCCCTGCGGTCCCTCAGCCGCTTATAAAAATAATCACTCCAAGGCTTATATTAATTACAAACTGTATGGACAATGGCATCAGCTTGCTAGCTAGCTTTTTCATCTTAAATCAAACCATTTCTATAAATCTATATGTTGCCACATGGCCATGGTATTACCAGTCTGCTGGCATCTTGTTGCTCCTTTTTTTTTTTTTAAAGATTTATTTATTTATTATGTATACAGTATTCTGCCTACACACCAGAAGAGGGCACCAGATCAAATTACAGATGGTTGTGAGCCACCATGTGGTTGCTGGGAATTGAACTCAGGACCTCTGGAAGAACAGCCAGTGCTTTTAACCTCTGAGCCATCTCTCCAGCCCCTCTCTCACAGTAGTGTGCAGAATACCTTCCCTAAGACATGCTTTCAAAGTGCAAGATAGGCTAGTGTTTGACAGGATGCTTTTGCTATATTCACTTTGCTTGTTGTTTGCTATCATGCCTTGTATTCTCTCTGGACACTCTTCCTTACTCCTCCCCTGTTGTTGTTGTTGTTGTGCCTAAATTCCCAATACAAATAAATAACAGGTCAGCAAGATTCAGTAATCTAAAAGTGCTCCCTAGAAATGTCCTTGGGAGATTAAATCAATTTTTGTTTGAAACAGATTAATAATAAAATTACTTTGAATAAACATTTATATTAGAATCAGTTGGTTATAATAATTACAGGTTTATAACAAAACTGGATTATCATGAGAGATTTTTGAGAAAAAGAAAATAGTCACAAAAATGTCACTATATAGTGTTGATCTTCAGTTAGATTTCATCTACTTATTTCTCCTATTTTATTAGTTCTTTGAGAATTTTTCAGTGCATTCTGATCATATTTACTCCAATCCTGACTCTTCCCACATCCATCCCCTCTCCCCTACCCATCCAACTTTGTACCTTTTTTTCCCCCATTTAAACCCATAAAGTACAGTTCATGATGTCCGTATATTCTTGGATGTGTGGCCTTCAGTGGTGGGTGATCTACTCACTAGAGCCTGTGCCTTTTAAGAAAACTGACTCTTTTCCCTAGCTGCAATCAACTGCCGGTAGCTCCTTTGCTGAGGGTGGGACTTCATGCCTACCTCTTCTCTCCATGCCACAGTTCCGTCTGGTCTGATTCTGTCAGGTCTTGTGCATACTGTCTCATCTTCTGTGGATTCCTGTGTACAGCTGCCCCTGCTGTACCCAGGCAACACTAGTCCTTGTAGTTTTCACCACCTCTGACTTTCACAGTCTTTCTGCCCGCTTCACTATCACAACCCCTGAGCCTTGGGAGGAGTTGTGATAGAGATGTCCTCTTTAGGGCTCAACCGTCTACAATCTCTTACTCTCTGCACCTTGATTGTTATGTGTGGTGATATATTGTGTACCCTAATAACATTTACCTGAAGATCAGAGAACAGAACAAGCCACTGGATTAAACATAGAGGCCAGGCAGTAGTGGCCCATGCCTTTAATCCCAGCACTAGAAAGGAAGTGATGGCTGGGTGGAGAAAGGTCTATAAGGCGTGAGGAGACAGGCACTAGAGCCCTTTCAGCTAGAAGCTTTTGGGCTGAAGCCCTTTTCAGCTGGTGGCTCTTTTGGCTGAGGACTCAGAGACATTCAGTGAGAAGATTTATGGGGTTGGTGAGGTGAGACGTGGCTTGTTCCTTTGTCTCTCTGATCTTTCAGTATTTACCCCAGTATCTGGCTCTGGGTTTTTATTAGAAGACCAATTTAGATTTCGTGTTAACAGTTGTGGGTTTCTGTGTTAATTGCAATCTACTGGAAATAGAAGCTTCTTTAATGGGGATTGAGAAGAGCATTAATCTATGTGCATGATAAGTCATTAAGAGTTGGTTTAATACTATATGTCCGTTTAGCAGAATAATAGTACTGGCTTCCACCCTAGAGTCTCTGGTGGCCCGTCTAACCACAGGTTCTTGACCCCAATGACAGTGCCAGGTCTGGATTTTAACTTTCGGATTGGGCCTTAGACCTAAGCAGAAAATGTTTGGTTATTACTATGACATTTGTGCCACTATTTTATCAGTGGGCATGTCTTCCCAGACCCCTCGTTGTAGCTGGCAGGTTCACAGCTGGGTAAGATTGGTGTGTTAGTTAGGGTTTCTGTTGCTGTGAAGAGAAACCATGACCATGGCAACTCTTATAAAGGAAAACATTTAATTGGAGTGGCTTGCTTACACTTCAGAGGTTCAGTCCATTATCAGTCATGGTGAGACATGGAGGCGTGTAGGCAGACATAGTGGTGGAGAAGTAGCGGAGTGTCTTATATCTTTCAGGCAACAGGAAGTGGTCTGTGGTACTGGATGTGGCTTGGGCATATATGAGATCTCAAAACCCACTCCCACAGTGACACACTTCCTCCAACAAGGCCATATCTACTCTAGCAAAGCCATACCTCCTAATAGTACCACTCTCTGTAAGATTATGGGGAGGGACCAGTTACATTCAAACTACCACAATTGGTGATTGCTGTTATCCCCTGATAGCATGTATGACACCTTTCAGCATTATGAAAGATAGCCACGAGGGATGAAGCTTCCAGGCCAGTGCCAGTTTGAATTGTGCATGTTCTGTGACTTGAGTACCTTCAGTAATAGGGTCTTACTGTCAAGTTCTGGAGGGTAACCGAGAGGATTGGCAATAACCTGTAATGTTTGGGGGTATATGGCCAACAACTCCAAAGATGGTAAGCCATTACTCACACTGGGCTTTTTATTTGTTATCCCATGGTATCTAATAGGGATATTGTTGCTCTGTTATAAGGGAACTCCATTTAAACTCTCTATATAAGTATATGTCTGTATTTTAGGAAGGTTGTACAATAGAAAGTTTCTTTACGATTTTTTCAAAATGTCTTTAATGTTATCCTTCTCCATAGTCACTCATGTACTCTACCCTTCTATGCTCTCCCCATTAAACCTTGCCTGTACCATTTTAACCCTTTGTACCATTACATTCTGTCCCTTCACCTTTGAAATCCATGTTTGTTGGCTACAAAGTCCCTGATTTCAAGTGGGGCAGGGATCCTGTGAGTCCAAAAGGGCCCGGGATGGGCTGGGGGAGGGGGGATTTGGACAAGCTGAATGTGGGGGACTTGCTGGGGTTGGGGAGTGCAAGTAGCCTATCTGGGTCTGCACTGCATGTGTTTCCTATAGGGTCCTCGGTGGCAAGCAGCTACATTTACTTCTTGAGCAGTGTGGTTTGTGATTAAGATCATGGGCTTATCTCCTGAGCTCGGATAGGTAAATCCTGGTTGTATAGCTACTTGTAATTAGCTATAACCTTGGGCATGTTTCTTTACTTCCACTTTCTGTGTTTGCTGCTCTATACAGTGGTGTCAACAGTGGTAACCCTCACAAGGTATACTTAGGAAGATTAGGAGAGAATCCAGAGCTTGTTTAGAACACTGCTTGGCATTTGCTGAGCATGCAGTAGGTATTTAATTTTCTCTGTATCAGGCTTGTCTCTAGTTAAATAATTTCAGGTGACTTGCACATAAATGGATTTCTATGCATGTGTTATTTTTGGAAAAGGTTGATACTCTTTGTTTTGGAATATTCTCTGTTGAGGGGATTGGCTTAGGGATTTTGAATCTCCTATCGTACAGTAGTGTTTGGTAATCTCTCAAAGATGAAATGGCCCAGGAAGACAGAATATTTAATATATTATTTTACTTGTATATTGCAAATAGAAGTTTGATAGGAATTTGTGAGTATTTAGTCCCTTACTGTATAAATTTAGTAAAACTCAGAAGTTGAAGGAAGGTAATTTCATAATCTCATTGAAATGTGACATTATTTAAGTAGGCTTGTTTAAAAAAAATGTAAACACAGGTTTCTCCTGAGTAGTGGGATTCTGTCCTCAAATGAAATATGTGGAACCATTTATGTAGCATGAAAGTTTATGGAACAATTTTAAATTTTTTAAAGAAAACTTTTTGAATGCGAAAAACTGTCTTTTGAGGAAAAGGATATGATATAATTTTACCTGAAATGAGGAACTGGGAAACATAGCTCATGGGCCAAATCTGGCTTGTTGCCTGTTTTTGTCAGTAACGTTTTATTTAGACACATCCATAAGTGTTGATTTACCCATGGTCTGTGTCTCCTTTTATGCTACAGAGGAAGAGTTAAGTAGGTGTGACAAAAATCAGATGGCTTATGAAGTCTATAGTTTGTACTCTGTGGCCCTTTACAGAAAAAGTTTGTCAGTAATTAGTGACATAGCTGTATTGCTCCATTGTGAGAAAAATATAGAAGTTGGAGCAAGTTGTGCACGCTAATTATTCCATTATTTGTCCGAAATAGTATGGCAGAAATGGTCCTGACCATTGTTCTTCTCCTTCCTTACAATGACTGAGATGAGAGATGTGTTGCAGATCAGAAAACCCCAGCTGTTTGATTGGAAAGTGTAAGGACTTTCGTCAGATGCAGATTGCCAGTGGCTTTGGACATGGTCTGCTGACTTTAATAGAACTTTCCCATTATGCCCGGGCAGGTATGAATCTTGTATTGCTTTACTTTAGATTTCTATCAAAGGGACAACTTCAGATGCTTTAGAAAGTCTGAAACAGGTAATTTTGTTTTGCTGAAATAAATGCAATTTCTTATATGTATATAATACATTCTGATTATTCTTTCCCCACATCTCGTTCCTATTTCTTTCAGTGCCTCCCTCCCTGTCCATTTCTTTTCTAGATTGATGACTTTTGGTTTGTTTTGTGTTCAATTTAGTTTAAGTAGGGCCATTGGTGTAATCATTGTTTGAATTAGAACTTTTAAATACAAGAAAAAGTATGTGTGTGAGCTTGGAAAAAAAGTTAAAACATACCTAGTCAGGCACTGTAGCCCAGACCTTTAATACTCGTGTGCAGGACATGGAGGCAGATGTAAGCAGATCATTGTCAGTTCTAGACCACCCTGGTCTACATAGCAAGTTCAGGCCATCCAGGAACAAACAAAACAACACTAAAGAGAACTCCCACCATCAATCCTACAGAAAATATAGGTGTTTTGCTCTTAAATAGTGAAACATTTGGTAGTCCATCATATTTAAGTTTACCTTACTTGATATCATCAGAATGCTTATTAGAAATTGACTGGTTGTGGTGGCGCATGCCGGTAGGATTTTCTGAAGGAGGCGGAGGCAGGAGGATCATGAGTTCGAGGACAGCCTGGGCTACACATTTTAAAGCCAGGCGATGGTGGCGCATGCCTTTAATCCCAGCACTCAGGAGGCAGAGCCAGGCAGATCTCTGAGTTCGAGGCCAGCCTGGGCTACAGAGTGAGTGAGTTCCAGGAAAGGCACAAAGCTACACAGAGAAACCCTGTCTCGAAAAACAAACAAACAAACAAACAATTGACTCTAAGGAAAATTAATGTTTTTGACTTGACATAAGTTGGTGAAGTTTTGTAGTAGGGTTCATGGACCAGCTTTTGTTGCTGAAATTTTCTCCAGTCCTGCCTGGCCCACGGTCAGGACAAATCTCTTCCACAGCTGCTCAGACCCAACTGAGTAAACACACAGAGACTTGTATTGCTTATAAACTGTATGGCAATGGTAGGCTTCTTGTTATCTAGTTCTTCTATGTTAAATTAACCCATTTCTATTAATCTATGCTTTGCCACGTGGCTTGTGGCTTACGGGTACTTTACATCCTGCTCCTCATCATGGTGGCTGGCAGCATCTCCTCCACTCTGACTTTCTGTTCCCCCAATTCTCCTCTCTGCTAGTCCCGACTATACTTCCTGCCTGGCTACTGGCCAATCAGTGTTTTATTTATCAGTCAATCATCCACAGCAAGCTTTCTTGTCACATCTTTTTCTTTTTGAAGCTATGTCTCTCAAACTCCAGGATTACCAGTTTTAGCTTGTAGAGATTTATTCATTGTGATCCAATAAACAGTTGTATTTTTAATATCTTCTGATTATAGAAGTTACAGTACTGTTTCTTTAGAATATTTATATTAAAGGCACTTAATATATTGAGACTATAATTAACACAGTGATAACAAGTAACTTATTCCTTTAATAAATGGAATCAGTAGTAGATGGATACTATTATTAGAAAAGCTAGGTCTGGAATTTACTAACTTAAGCAGACTATGGTGGTTTGCATAGCCTCCATAGGCTTATATACTTGAATGCTTGTTCATTAGAGAGTGGCCCTACTTGACAGGGATTAGGAGGTGTGGCCTTGTTGAAGTAGGTATGGTCTTGTTGGAGGAAGTGTGTCACTGGGGGTGGGCTTTGGGGTTTCAAATGCTCAAGCCAGGCCTAGTGTTTCTCTCTGCCTACAGCTTTCTGATCTTGATATAGAACTCTTGGCTACTTTCCAGCACCATTTCTGCCTACTTGACACCACACTTCCCACCATGATGACAATAGACTAAACTTCTGAACTGTAAGGAAGCCCCATTTAATTGGCTTTTTTTAAATTTTAATTTTTATTTATTTTTTTATATAAGAGTTGGCGTGGTCATGGTGTCTCTTCACAACAATAGACCATTGACTAAGACAGAGGTAGGGTACTGGTGTGACAAGCCTGACTCTGCTTGTTGGTGGAATTTGGACTTTGGGACTTTGGATTTGGAAAGCAGGTGAAGGATTTAAGTGGGGATTAAAAGGACCATACTAGTAGGAGTAGGGACACAGTGGTGCTGAGAGTAATGTAGATTATGATGGCCTGGCTCAGAGGAGAAGAATATTAGCAAGTGGCCTAGAGATCATTTCTGTGATTATTTTGGTGAAGAATGTGGCTGCTTTTTGCTTTTGTTTGAAAAGTCTGCTGGAGGCTGAAGTGAAGAGTGTTGGTTTAATGGTGTTGGCAGAGGACATTTCAGAACAGCTTAGTATTGACTGTGCCATGTGGTTATGCTGATATGTAATGAAAAGGAGCAAATTAAACAAGGAAAAATGTAAAATGTACAGTTTGAGGAGAAAGTGGGTACCAGGAAGTGTAATGGAGCTAAGTCCTATGTTCAAGGAGATAAACAGATGAAAGAAAAGCCTGATGCTAAATGGAATAAAGGGAGTAGTGACCACAGAGTAAGACCCTACCCAGCTAAGTCACCAACTTGTGAAAAGGAATTAAAGAAAATTTAGGGCCAGTGGTGGTAGCACACACCTTTCATCCCAGCACTTGGGAGGTGGAGGCAGGTGAGTTTCTGAGTTCAAGGCCGTTCTGGTCTACAGAGGGCATTCCAAGACCACCACCCTTAGGCAGTAAAGCAAACAATTGAAAACAGAAAGCTGGTGAAACTGTATTTGAATGAGGGGATCATGTTCTAGCCCCAGCAAGTAACAGAACTTGGCAGCTTCAGCCACATGGTTCTGGCTTTAGAGTCAAGGATAGAAGTTAGGGGTTATGGAATCTGCCTTCACGACTAAGGAACTCCCCTGAGGCCAGGTGTGTGTGTGAGTGGTGCCCCTGCATGGGGGTCCAGAGAGGCTATTGAATGAAGCTGTGAAGGTGAAGCCTGGATTCCCGTGTTGACCCCACGATGTCGGAGATGCTAGAGTCGTGGGAAACTTGCCAAGGAAAGCTACTAACAGAGTGGAACTAGCCCAAGAGAGAGAACAAAGTTGAAAGGAGTTGGAGATGTGAAGAGCATTTTGACATCAGACATGGAGATGCAGAATTTGGAGTTCGTTCTGTTGGTTTTTGATCTTGCTTTGGTCCAGTATTTCCCCATTGCTCCCTTTCCTCCCTTTTGGAATGGTAATGTATATTTTGTGCCATTAGTGTTAGGAGAGCGACTTGAGTCCTAGAAGAGACTTTGAATTTTGGACTTTTAAACATTGTTGAGACTGTGGTAAGACTGGGGACTTTTGAAATTGGACTGAATGCATTTCTGCATTATGATATAGCTACAAGCCTGTGGTGGGCAGGGAGTAGAATGAGGTTTGAATAGGAATGGCCCCCATAGACTTACATATTTGAATGCTTGGCCATTAGAGAGTGGCCCTACTTGACAGGGATTAGGAGGTGTGACCTTGTTGGAGGAAGTGTGTCACTGGGGGTGGGCTTTGGGGTTTCAAATGCTCAAGCCAGGCCCAGTGTCTCTCTCTCTCTCTGCCTGCTGCCTTCCGATCTGGATGTAGAAGTTTCTGCTATCTCTCTAGCACCATCTTTGCCTAAATGCCACCATGCTTCCTGCTATGGCTATAATGGACCAAAACTCTGAAACAATAAGCCAGCCTCAGTTAAATGCTTTCCTTTGTAAGAGTTGCTGTGTTCATGATGTCTCTTCACAGCAATACAACAGTGACTAAGACACGGACCAGTGCAATGAATATGAGAAAGGTGTAGAATAAGTCTTCTATAAAAATTATAATTAGCTTTACATATACAATTGTGAGATATCAGAAAATAAGATTATTTTCTTTTCTCAAGTGGCCAAACCTTGCATGAATACTTGATGGATTCAGTAGCAACATCATGGTTTAGTGATCCTCTGAAGTGTTAATTTCCATAAAAAAAGGTCAGATTCACTGTGCTTACAAATAGCACTCTGGCTTTTACTTCATGGTTTGTTAAGAGATACAGTCTCAGTTAAGGATAATTTAAAGAAAACCTTTTTGAGATAAATTTAATGAAGTTTTCTTAAGGGAAATGAATTCTGTGAGTTTTTTTCATATTTTTGCTTCCTGCAACCCATATTTAAAAATAAAATGAATGGATACTGCATATTCTTTTAGTATTATTGCTCCTATTTTCTTCCTGCCTTTTGCTTAACAATTAACTTTATTAGATGCCTGGAAAAATGGCACATTAAAATTTAGTGTGGCTTCATTTTAAGTCAGTAAAAAATTCAACCCACTGTAGGATTTCACTGAGACTCCACAATAGATATCTTAAATGTGTAAAGGTTTTAAATAAGATGAGGTGGATAGAGACTTGGCCCAGGAAGTGAGGTGCTTGCTCACTGCTTATGCATGAGCACTGGAATTCACATTCCTGTCGCCCATATCAAAAGGCCAGCTGAGCTAGTGTGCACATACCATAGCTGCACTGGGGAGGTAGGAGCAGGAGGAGCCCCGGGACTCACTGGCAAGCCCGTCCAGTCAGTCCAGCCCAATCAGTGAACGAACTCTAGGTTCAGTGAGAAACCTGTCTCTCAAAATAAGGTGGAGAAACAACTGACTTCAGCGTCTGACTTCTGACTTTGGCCTCCATAAGCATGTATGCTCACATGTACCTGTATACGTGCACATGTATGGCATACATAGGAATACACCACAGACATACACAAATAAAAAGAAAATGAAAATGATGACTGTGTTCCTAATAAAATTCTTAAGTCAAGATTTTTATAAAGTAGCAGTGGGTTTTGTTGTTTTTTACTAAGGAAATTTTAAGAACATATTTGCAAAAAAACAAAAAAACAAACAAAAAAAACCCAAGCTGTTACTGACCAATGAGAATACTTGTTCCTACCTTTCTTTCCCAGTCTAGACTCTTTCTTCTAACACAGAATACTTTCCTCCGTTTAAGGTACTGATCCATGCCTGTCATCTTAAAGACTAGACATGAACTGAAGTGAGATGCCTCTGTGTCAGGACATAGTGTTCTTCCTTCACGCTCTCCACGTTCTGTCTCCAGCTCAGTGTGCAGCAGTTATTTGTCTTGTCTGTCTCAAGAAATAAACTTGTCTTCGTGTGGAGCTAGTTTATTTGAAGTCAACTCCCATATGATTTTTATGTTTGAATTCCCAGACCTATAGTATTTGTGACAGAGTAAGGACTCAACAAATATTTATTGAATTAGCCAGCCAAACATTTAAAAATTTAACACAATTTACATATATATATATATATATATATTAAAGTAAATGGCTCTTATGTGCTTAATGCAGTTAGTTCTAATTTAAGATACTGAATTTTGATTTTTTTTTTTTAATTCCCCAAGAGTTTGAGGTATCTTGTGATTTCCAGGTTGAGATTGTACTTTCAGGGTTCCGTATGTTGTTGTTCCTCCGTAATGATGAGTTTGCCATCCTTGGATGCAACTAACTGGGCTTTCCTTTTTCTTTTTTTCTTTCCATTGCCTAAGGATGTAGTAAAGTTACTCTGTGGCACTTAGGTTGTATTAAGTATTATAGGTGGCGCACAGCAGGGGGATGTGTTCAAGTCATATGCAAACACTATATCATTTTAAAGAGGAGGTGAGAGCATGATCAGGTTTAGGCTCTGAGGAGAGTACTTCAACTTATCTTTCATGCACACTGAGAGATAACTGCACAAGCTAAGGTAGATTTAAGAATCACCAGCATCCCAAAAATTAGAATAAAAAAAGCAATTGAATTAGTTAAAGAAACATGGAAAAGTAGAGCAAAGATAATACAATGCTCGTAGTATTTTTAGTATCAATATGGGAGATAATGAAATGCAGAGAAGGGTAGGAGAAGAATGATATAAAATGATAGCAAATGAATTGTCAGGAAAAGTACAGAGAGCAAGATGTTGCAATGGGGGTGGAGAGATTGCTCAGCAGTTAAGAGCACACAATACTCTGCAGAGGACCTGAGTTTGGTTCCCATCATCTACCTTGACTGTCTCATAACTGTATGTAACTTAGCTCCAGAGATTCAACACCCTCTTCTGGCCTCAGCAGGCACCTGTGCTCTCACGCACATACTGTCTCCTCCCACATAGTACATAATAAATAATAATAAGTGTGTACAGTGTTTCAAGGAAGCAATAGGGAATTTCAAGACAGTGCATTTTGAGGATGAAAGTACTATATCACAGCAACAAAGAGAGAAAAGGAAAAGGTCTGGATGTCATGTCAGCTAGGAAGCATGTCTTCAGCGGAAGTTCTTTTTCAGTAGCATGGAAGAAATGCAAGCCATGGTGTAGGGAAGCAGTGGGGTACGTGAGGTGAGAAGTGAGGCAAGATGACTGATGACAGGGTATGTCTGAACATAATGTTGTAGGTGTTCAGCATTCAAACAGCAGCCTTCACACCAAACACCAGGAAAGGCATCACAAAATCTCTTCTAGAGAGGTAAATCATACTTTACAGAAAAATATTTAATAAATCATTGTTAAAGCATGTTTTAATTCACATGCTACTTTGGAAGTATCACTAAAGTTAGAGCACAACTAGCAATTGATTCTGTTATATGTGAGTCTTAACAGATGATACATGTGCTGGGATTTTTTTTTAAGTCTATGATTTTTCTCTTTCTTATTTCTAATACATAAAGAATCTTTAAAAATGAAGGGACAGATGAACAAAAGTTTGAAAAAGAAATCAGAAAAATAGGTAAGGACAATTTACACACAAAGAAATAAAAATGGTTGTAAACAATTTAGAATGAGAAGTAGGAAATCAAGGGAGTAATGGAATGCATGTAATAAATCAGAGCAGGGCGGTGGTGGCACACGCCTTAAATCCCAGCACTCGGGAGGCAGAGGCAGGTGGATCTCTGAGTTCGAGGCCAACCTGGTCTGCAGAGCCAGATCCAGGACAGGCACCAAAACTACACAGAGAAACCCTGTCTCGGAAAACCAAAAAAAAAAAAAAAAAAAAAAAAAAAGAGAGAGAGAGAGAAAAGAAAAGAAAAAAGAAATCAGAAAAGGGAACTAGTTGGGTGAGAAGGGGGATCATTGAGAAGTGGGGTGGGGAAGGGAGAACAGAATACAGTAAGATGCCGTGATGATACCTGCTACCTTGAATTCTAGGCGAAAAAGTTGAAGGTTTTATATGACAGATGTTCTTTCTCAGAGATGTGGCAAAGGATTGTTGTTAAATACATACATATGCTGCTGATGTTCAGAGTTTATAACAGGAAATCACATGGAATAGGTAGCTTGAACAATAGAAATTTATTTCTCACATTTCCAGAGGCTGGGATATACAGAACTGTGTGGTAGAGTTAGTGACTGGAAAGAACCTGCTTCCTGGATTGCAAATGGAGTCCTTAGTGTATCCTTACATGTCAGAGGGCAGGGAGAATAGAACAAGCCCAGTGTCTAATGGCACAAATCCCGTCCGGAGGGCTCCACCCTCATGAGCTAAGTACCTTCCAGAAGCCCTGTTTACAGATCCCAGCACACTGGGGACTAGTGTTTGAACACAGGAATTTGGGGCAGATCTAGTGTCCATTTCATAGTGTTATTGCAGAGGAAGACTTGGACCTGCTGCTTTCCCTGGCCAGCTTCAAAGCCTGGAATCTCTCTGAATACTTTTCTCTCAGTTCATCTGAGAACCTTAAACCTTGGTAGCTGAACAACCTGAGTATCAGGGATGTTTCTCAATTCTTTCACCCTGCTTCCTGTGTTTAGTCTTTGAAAACCTGGAATGTTTAATTCATTATTTAGAATAGTTATGCATGTGGCTGATTTTTTTTAATCTCATTTAATATAATTACTAATTTGGTTAGCTTTAATCTCTTATTATTCTTTGGGGGAAGGTCTTATTCTGTATAGATCCTTTTTTATATTTGTGGCATAGTGTATTCTCTTTAGCATCCCATGCTTTCTACCTTGCTTTCACCTGTGTTGTCTGGGCTATCTTTTTAAGTGGCTGCTCTTAGCTGTTTTACCATATCTTTAAGTTGTCACAGTCTGTTTGAAATAATGACACTTTATGACAATGCAAGGACTTTGCAGTATTGTATTACCTACCTATTTCTGTCCATTGTCCTGCTGTGGTTTAAAAATATTTCTCCTATCTCATAGATATATAAATTCTTTTTGGTATTTTTATTTTTCTTTAAATAGTCTAGAGTCTTAATTTGTGCATAATGTGTAATGTAATGGTGGTTTAAAGTTTTTCCCTTATATATTTCCAAGTGGAAAGTTTTCTGTCTCTGTATTTTCTCTCTTAAATGCTTTTATTTCTTTGCTTCATTTCCAGCTTCGTCGTGTATTGTTTACTGAATTGAATAATTTCCTTCATTATTTTTGCACTTAGACTGCTAATAATAAATTCTTTTATTTAGCTTTTACCGAGGGATCTCTCCTCAACTTCATTTTCATACTGAAGAATGTGTTCTCTAGTTACAGATTGTAGGATGACTCTGCTCAGTATTTTGTTGATGGGATTTTACTTTCTTCTGGGATGAATTCTTTTTAATGGGAAGTTAGGAATTGGTTGTTTTTCCCTTCTTTGTTGTTGTTTTATGTCTGGCAGAGCTGCTACCTCAGCTGCTGACTGTGCCTCCATAGCCACTGCTGTGAGGGAGGCAAATATTTTAACTAAGTCTCTATCTTTGCATTTTACCAATAAGGACCTGGGAGTCAGATGCTGGGGTGAAACCCTGCTAGCTTAGAGAGGCACAGAAAGCAACTGGCCGACATTCTCCTCTGCCATCATCTCAGGCAGAGCCCTCTCCTACACCGTCTGAAACAAAATCGTTGCAACTGATGTCCCTCCCTTCTACCTCCTGTGCCTCTCTCTCTCCCACCTCCTGACTGCCCCTCACTCTCTGTGGTTAGTTCCAGTCAAGTGGTTGTTTGCTCTGCCTCTTGACCTATGCTTGATTTTATTTAAACAATACAATCTCGGGGTTCACAGTGTGATCAAATATCCCGCAACAGCTTGTAATGCTCACTTGTGTTCTCAGTGCTGTAAGATTTGTTCTTTTATTGTTTCCTGCACAGGTTTGACAACGTTGTGCCGTGCTATAGAGTTCTTTGTATTAGTTACTATTTGTTTGTTGAGCTGTTTTTGTCTCAGCTAGAGTAAAATCATGGTGAGTTTCTTTTGGTGTTAGAGTGAAATCACTACTGGTTTCAGATGCTTTGAGTTTGCAGCCTCAGCTTTCCCATCATAGGGTCTGAGATATAAGCATGGGTAGATTGCAGAGAGACTGACTTTTTCTTGAAGCCAGTGTTGAAAATGGGGGTGATAAGTATCTTGGAGCTTTCCTATCTAGCTGCTTGAGAGTTATGCTTTCTTGTGCCTGGATGTCTCTTTCAACCCTGTTGTCTGTTTCTTAGGTAAAGCTTGCAGGATCTAGGTGTGGTTTCTTGTGCATCTCCTAAGGGCCATTCCACTATTGGCTGCTCAAGTTCTCAAGTCCCTAGATGGATTTCTCTTAGTTTTCCTAACTTTTAGTATTTGAAAGTTTGGAGTACCTAGAAATGCAGTGGTATGAAGAATGGAGACAGTTCTTTTACACTCATTTACAGCTGAAGTCTGGGCTTTCTGTTGGGCAGGTGTCTCTTTCTCCCTATATGATACTAGCTTTTGGTATACATCATCCATGAGAGTTGGCAGGCAGTTGCTAATTTGGTTATTGATCGATAGTCTTGGGATTGTGAACTATTATGCCAACCTACACATACCTTAAAAGGGTCTTAAATCTGTCTACATTTTCCTTACATTGTGGTGGACATCT
The DNA here is from genome assembly GCF_004664715.2 of Peromyscus leucopus. Taxonomy (NCBI): domain Eukaryota; kingdom Metazoa; phylum Chordata; class Mammalia; order Rodentia; family Cricetidae; genus Peromyscus; species Peromyscus leucopus. The sequence goes on along the minus strand of NC_051070.1, from coordinate 36,445,625 downwards.
CATCCTTTGACAAGAATAGAAGAGATAGGAGTCTCTTCTCTCCTTTAAAAGACGCAGCACCTTTCAGAGTTTAGTTCATAGTTACTTCCTTGTAGTCTTAGCTCCCTTTCTCTCTTATAGTGGCAAACAATCCTCTTGAAAAATTAGTAACTGGAAGTCATCTTCTATTGATATTTAATTGTCCTTGAAGTTTCCTTACATTCGGCATGTTTTTACACTTATGGTAGAATATTGATTGTGGCTGCTCTTACATGAATAGTAAACCTAGCTTATTGCCGTAGAGCAAAGGTTTTTTTGGATGCACCTCTTGATCATCGTGTCATGGAGCTGTTAGAGGGCATCCATGCGGTCTTGTAACCAGCCCTTTTAGTTTACTGATGGAAGATTACTGTGCTTTAGTGAGCAAGGCATATGGGGAGCAGTATGGTTCTTAGTTCTCTGAACTACTTACATTTCTATCATTTAGCATAGTATTTTTATGGTTAAGGTTTTTTCTTTATAATTTTTAGTCTGTGATAGTCATCTGACTGTTCTGACTCTAGTTTGAACTTTAAAAATAATTAGGAAAGACTAATTCTTTCTCTGGGTATTAATTACCTTATTTATTTTTCATGAGATATAAATTACATTGTAGATATAAAGAATTTAATGTGTTATATTGACATTAACTCAAACTGTTCTCAATGTGAATATAGTAATTTATTTAAAATATAGATTAGTAATTATGAATGTTTCTGTTTATATTGTTTTAAGTGGCAGAATATAGTTTTTTTTTTATAAACTTTGTGCCTTGATCATAAAATAAGATGCTAACTTTCATTTTGGATCTGTAGCAAGTAATTAGAAATTAATAGCTATATATTCAGTTAAAGGAACATAAAAATGTTAGGTGTAGTCTCCCAGGGACAGCTGCCAGCATATGTAGAGTTTAATATTCTTATAAATGGTTAAAAAGACAAAGGGCATAGAAAAAATTTAGGTAAACCTTCTAACTGGTAAAGTGCTAAATTGTGTTCAGAAATATGTGTGTCACATGTTTTTCAGTTAAAAGTTGTTTATTGAATACTTGTTTATTTATGAAAAATGCATTGAAGTAAGTACTCTGTCTTTCTAAGAAGTGGTGATCTAGCTATAAATGACCTCAGGCAACTCCGGTGCCTTGTGTTTTTTCTAAGGAATTGTGCATTACCGCATGACTTGTTCGTTTTTGTTAACATTTCCTTGCAGTTTCCTTCTGGCCCATTCCTTTCTGATATGACAGGAGGGGTGTGATGGTGAGTGTGTACGTGGGGCCCTGTGCTGTACCCAAGGCAACTTGAGATAACTGTCCTCGGGCCACTCTTTTGCCATTTCTCTTAATTGCTGTTTCACTGTTTCATACTGTGTAGCTTTGGGCAGGTTGATTATCCTGAATGTTGTTATATATAATATGAAGGTAAATTTTTCTTCATGGGATTATTGTGACGGTTAAGTGAATAATACTTACCAAATGCTTAGGATTATAATCTGGAACCTAAAGGGACAGTCAACATTAGCAGTTATTGTGGTTGTCAAGAATAATCTTCATCATCATTCCACCCTTATAGTATCCTCTTCTGTTTATCTTGACAATCCACCATTGTCCTTATTGGTTGTATTTTGTCAACTGTGACTTGAATTTCTAAAATGGTCTTTTAATAAAAAATTCTGTATCTGATATTGGGGTGAAAGCTGAAAGATCAGAGAAGCAGAGCAAACCACAGCCACCACAAATTACCTCACCAACTCCTTAGCCTGAAAGAGCCTCAGCCGATAGGCTTCTAGCTGAAAGGGACACTTCTGTCGAAAGGCCTTTAGTTCCTGTCTCCTCGCACATATACCTTTCTTGCCCAGCCATCACTTCCTGGGATTAAAGGTGTGTGTGCTTTTCAAGCAAAGGCATGAGATTTCAAGTGCTGAGATTAAAGGTGTGTGCCACCACTGCCTGGCTCTGTTTTCTCTCCTAGACTGAGTCAATCTCATGTAGTCCAGGGTAACTTTGAACTCACAGAGATCCAGACAGATCTCTGCCTCCTGAGTGCTAGGATTAAAGGTGTGTACCATCACTGCCTGGCCTCAATGTTTAATCTAGTGGCTTGTTCTGTTTTCTGATATTCAGGCAAAGTTTATTAGGGTACATAATATCTCACCACATTTCCCCTTTTTTGTCTGAAATAATAATAGGTTATAACTAATATAAGAAAAACTATATACAATAAGTATATACAATATCCTACAGTCAAGAATTACATCAACAATGTCCAATCCATAGACATTTGATAGATTCAGAGAAAACAATCCCATTGTCTATCCTATTTTGGTGAGTCCAAAATGTTGTACCTAATTTACTTTCTATCCTAACTTGTATTATCAACCAAATACTATCAAACTTATATACTTTACACCTCTTTAGTGAGGTATATTTCTTTTCTGAATTTGTTAACAAGTAAAACTATGACTATAACTGTAGCTACAGTTTTCCTGCCTTGCCCACAGTCAGGACAAATCCCTGTCACCCGCCAGTCCCACAGCCGCTCAGACCCAACCAAGTAAACACAGAGACTTATATTGCTTACAAACTATATGGCCGTGGCAGGCTTCTTGCTAACTATTCTTATATCTTAAAGTAACCCATTTCTAGAAATCTATACCTTGCCACATGGCTCATGGCTTACCAGCATCTTCACATGCTTCTTGTGCTGGCGGCATCTGGCAGTCAGTCCTTCTGCCTTCCTGTCCTTTTATTTCTCCTCTCTGTTAGTCCCGCCTATCCTTCCTGCCTAGCCACAGCCGATCAGGTTTTATTTATTGACCAATCAGAACAACTTGACATACAGACCATCCCCCAGCACAGCCAAGTGCAGACCATCTCAAACACCTGCACTCAGGCCCATGGTCCTAATCATCCTCTATGCGGACCTGCTGGGTAACGCCACAAAGAACCCAAGAAGGGCTCCCACAGGACATACAGAACATCCCACAGCATATAACTATCTAATCTTCAACTCCCTCAGAGCCTGAGAAGGAAATAATATTTACTGAGAAAATAGGAAGTGCAAACAAGTGACTTCCAAAAAGTGTGAGAAATGACAGAAACAGCTGGCTTCCTGGACAGTCACCCAAGGTTCCTCTGCAATATTGGGGCATCCATCTTTAGCCTACAGGCCTAGCATATCTGACAGATTCATCTGTGAAGCAGGATTTTCTAAAGGTTCTTCCCTACCTTGTCTTGGCAAAGTTTGGCAGTACTTTCTTTTGTGTCCTGCTTGTTCCTTTGGATAGATAGCAGAGTCAGCAGTTGAGGCAAGGGTATTTTCTTGCCTAGTTGCTAACTTTTGCCACAAAGAAAGTAAACTCCATATGGAGTTTCTTTGATGCCCATCATCTTCTCTGAAGTAGATTGGTGCTGCCAGGAGCCAAAATGTCTCATAGTCATAAAAAAGAGAATCTGTGTTATTAAAATACCTTAAATGCCATATTCTGTAGATTTCTGAAGTGTCTGAAGATGACCTTTCTATCTAAAAATATATCTGACCTTGAAAACATACCTAATATGACTATAAGTTCAATTGTAATAACTACTAACTTTCATTTCTTTATATCCTAACTAGTTGGTAATAATAACTTTCAAGTACTAGCAATTTGCATTACATTGTTAAATGAACTGTATAGGTGCAATACCTTGAACAAGATTAGAAATATATGTAGTTTTTTCTAACAAAATCAATCTAAAATTTGTATCAATATATACAATTTGTGTACAGTGTACAAAAATCTAATCCAATGTAAAAAAAATAAAGCTAGTAGTTGATTTTTAAAAGTAGATTCAATAATCTACCTTTTTAAAAATCTTATATTCATATTTTCCCTTTCATATTTTCTTTTCAGAGTAGATTCAATAATCTACCCTTTTATCCTATTATTTCTATCTCTCTCTTTTTTTTCAGAGTAGATTCAATAATCTAACCTTTTATCCTATCATTTCTACATAATACATTTCTGTATCAGTCAACTTATGTCAAGCTAGAGCTACCTGGGAAGAGGCACCTCATTTGAAAAATGCCTCCATTGGATTTCCTGTAAGCAAGTCTATAAGGCATTTTCTTGATTAATGACTTACATGAGAAGGCCCAGCTCACTGTAAGCAGTGCCACCCCTGGGTAGGTGGTTTTGGGTTCTATAAGAAAGCAGACTATGCAAGCCATGGGAGCAAGCCAGTAAGCAGCACTCTTCCATGGTCTCTGCATCAGCTCCTGTGTCTCTAGGGTCCTGCTGTGTTCCCCATTCAGTGATGATTGTGCCCTGAGAGTTACAAGCTGAGGCAAGCCCTTTCCTCCCCAGGCTGCTCTTGTTCATGGTGTTTTAACATAGCTGTGCAAATCCTAACTAAGAACTGTCACAGCCGGTCCACAAGGTGCTGCTTCCTGCTTTTCTCACATTTATAGTGAAAGTGGTGCGGTAACCTCCCTACTGATACTGGGCCTCCAGTTCCTGGTTTATTTACACTTTCCACAGTAATTTACATAAAATAGAACTTGTAAAGAGGACATTGATTAGCTTAAGAATGTGTCTGTATTGTTCATAAAATCAAATTTTGGTTTGATATTAAAATAACTCATTTTTCTTGTCCCAACATTTCTGGCATTTTCCCTTGTTGAGAAAGTTGGATGAATACTTTTTAAAATACCACTTTATTAATAAAACTAGATTATAGTGAAATTTCATTGTATTTGTAGTTGGTTTTTAATTACTGTTCTTTTTAATTTGTATATTAAATTATTTCTTCTGGTTAGAAATAGCTTTTGAAAGATAGTTAAAATTTATCAAAGTAGTATATGCTTATTGTTAAAAGAATAAACTGATACAGAAGGATTTACTTAGCACTGTAGTCAGTTAAGTCCTTTTTCTTACAAGAGCCACAGAAAATCTTTAGGAAATCAGGTAAATAAACTCTGGTGTCTTTCTTTCTTGGAATAGGAGTTTTCTTTTCTTTTCTTTTTTATGGTTTTGTTTCTCATTGCCCAAGTTATTTATTTTCCTTCCAGTCCTTGTTTAATACAGCCCTCAGTTCTTTTAAGATGGCCATTCTAGCCATTCTTGGTTGGTAGCACGTGCCCTCTGGGGATATTTGTAATATCTGGAGACACTTTGGTTGTTATATCGAGTGGTATTGGTATCTCTTGAGTGGGTACAGTCTTCCACAAATACTGTCCTACAATGCGTACGATGACCTTCTACAACAAAGAATGTTCTAATACAGAATGTTATTGAAGAAAAGTTATCTAACATGTGGAGCCCTCCTCTGGTTTTTTTCCTGCCTTCTGGTTGCTCCCTGTGGTGGTGCAGCTCTGCTGTGCATCTCTTGGAAGGACTGTCCGCTGATTAACCTTCTGGGTTGAATCCATTGCCTGATTCTCTCCGTAGTCGATTTCACTTCTTTGTTAGAGCATATCCTCATGCAATTTAATTCCCTATGGATGAGTCGATAACAATGTAAATGTCTTAGCCACTCCACATGAAACTATGGTTATTTTGTTCTCACTTCTTTGTGATATTTTAGAGGCTGTAGAATTGTAAGAGAAAGCCCTTTCTTTCACGATAAAATCAGATGCCATCCTCAGCCTTTTTTCCTATTTAGTATTTTTTGCTGCTTGTAGAATTTTCTGTGTGTCATTGTTATTCTGAAAATCCAGATAGGAGCGTAGATTTCCTACCTCTCTTTCCCCTTATTGTACTGGGAACTTGCCTTCCACTGGGTTCTTGAAATGCCACTAATAATTCCTTTAAAGCTTTGGGAGATACTGTTATTCTTTCATTTGCTGTTTTTTTCTCTGTAACTGTCTTCCCCTTTTGAAACTGGATTATTTCTTTAAGTTCTCTTATGTATTTTTTGGTAGAGTGATATCCCAGTCACAATTTGGTCAACAACAGACTGTATAAATGATGGTTGTCTTGTGAAAATTTAACAGAGCTGAAAAATCCCTGTTGATTATGATATCATGACCATTGTAAAATGATGGGTGATGTTGCTCTGTATGCTGTGAATGTGTTGCTCTGATTGGTTGATTGATAAAACACTGATTGGCCAGTAGACAGGCAGGAAGTATAGGCAGGGTGAGCAGACAAGGAGAATTCTGGGAAGAGGAAGGCTGAGTGAGGAGATGTCAGCCCACGACGGTCTAGGGAGCAGCATGTAATGACACACAGGTAAAGCTATGGAACACGTGGCAATATATAAATTAACAGAAATGGGCTGAATTTAAGTGTGAGAGCTAGTTAGTAGTAAGCCTGAGCTAATGGCCAAGCAGTTTTAATTAATATAAGCCTCTGTGTGTTTACTTGGGTCTGAGTGGCTGCAGACCAGGTGGTACACAGGAAAACTTTTAGCTACAGTAAAAGTCATAGTGCCTTGCATTACATGTGTCTGTAATCATCAAACCTCCTGTGTTGCTAGGTTACAAGAGTGTGGCACGTATAATTATATGTAGTGCATAAATAGTTGATAATGATAAATGGTTATGTTACTGGTTTATGTATTTACTATTTCTTTGTTATTTTATGTTATCCTATTTATTGTATAGCACAGTATATTGTGCTAAAGAGGCAGCATCCTCCTATGTCTCATATTTATTGTGCCCATCAGTTGCACTGTTTTTTTCATGTGCTTTAATCTTTTGTTCCTAATGTGCCCTAGGACTTTTAATATTGAGATATGTCACATGAATTATACTACAGCAGAACTTAACATTTTGAAAAGAAGCCTATTGCAATAGGCTTCTTTTTGCCCCTTCCACCTTGCACATACACACGCGTGCACACACACCCACATGTATGATTTTATACACTCACATGCACATATATAAACATAACTACATACCATATAGCCTAGTTGTGTAGTGGTGTACACCATCCAGGCCTCTACAAATGCCTTTTATGATGTTTGTACAGTAACAACATTGTCTAACAATGTGTTTTCTTAGGACATGTCTTTGTCCTAGTAGTCTGCAGCCCCAAGAACTGTTTATAATTAACTCTGAAGGAAGGAGTTAGCCTTTAATTTTGGAGTTATATTAGCTCACTCTTCCCACTTAAAAGGTAATTTATTGAGGTAAAATTTACTAACATAAAATGAAGCGTTGTAAAATGAAGATGTTAATGGTTCTGTATTTTCCTCTCTCTCCCCTGTTTAACTTTCGGAATGACATCTTTTTGTCACCCCCCACCACACCTCCCCTTTTAAGAAATTTCTAGCTACTCATTTTCTTTTTAAAAATTCTAATTTTATTTGCCCATTCAATTCATTTTTTACAGGTATACTTTGGTAAGCATATCCCTCCTCCCTACCCCCACTGTCCTGTTCCTTTCCCTCCCCTCCCCCTTTAACTCTCCCCTCCCCCATTTGCCTCCTTTATTCCTTTTTATTCACTTCTAATGTCATTTTATAGCCACATTCATGATTTTATGTGACTAAAGGAAATTTAGGAACAACAAATTACATATATTTGTCTTTCTGAGACTGGCCCAACTCACTTACCATGGTTCTCACCAGTTGCATCTATTTCCTTGCAGGTGACATAACTTCATTCTTCTTTATGTTTGAAAACAATTCCCTTGTTTACAGATACACTTTTTCTTATTCATTCCTCTGTTATTGGAGGCCTAGGTTGGTTCTGTCATTTAGTTCCCATGAACAGTGCTGTGATAAACATTGTGTTGACTTGCAGTCTTCTAGACAAATACCCATATGGTCGATCTATTTTTTTTTAATCCATGATAGCCTGTAGACAAATTTCTAAAATGGTCTTATTAAATAAAAAACACGGAGCCAGAAATTTGGATTAAAGCCTTAGAGAGATCAGAGAAAGCCACCAGCCAACCTTACCTCACCAACTGTGCAGCTTCCAAATGCCAGTTACTTCCTGTCTACCCATGCCTTTTATTGCCTTGCTGTTCTGCCATCTGATTGGCTATCTTAGCCCAGCTACTTCACTTCCTCTTCCTATGCAGCTCTGTCACTTTCTGTCTGTACAGACCTCCAGGTCTCTATGGTTGGTACTGGGATTAAAGGCGTGTGTCACCACACTTGGCTCTGTTCCCTAGTTTGGCCTTGAACACACAGAGATCCTGCCTGCTAAGGGATTAAGGGCATGTGCTGCCTGACTTCTTGTGTACTTAAAATGGCTGGCCTATTCCCCCTGATCTCCAGGCAAGCTTTATTTATTAACATACAAATAAAATATCACCGCATTTCAGCACAAATAAAATACCACCAAAATAGCAGGACTACTTACATCTACCTGATTCATCAGCAGATTGTGCTGCTCTGCTTTTCAAATGATCCAGAATCTGACTACTTCTAGTTCCCATTGTTTTTGTTTAAAAAAATATTTTTGATGCACTTTTGCTTTTCATCTACTTGGGTACCTGAGGCAAGCTATCAGGGATTTTGTTTTTTAGCGCTCGTGCTTCCTAATGATGTGTTCTGTGATGCTTGATCTCTGTTCCACCTATAGGCTTTCCTCAGTTACAAAAGCATTTGACTATTAGATCACATTTTAGACTGTTGCAGATGAGCTATGAGTCTGTGGGAGGGCTTTTAGATCTGAAGTGTAATTCTGCTCTGGGACCAAATGGTCTGCTAAATAACTCAGTTTGGACCAGAAAATGATAGAATGATGTGAGTTTATTAATTTTGGGGTTATTAGTATTTATATTTGCTATTTTGATTTTTCCCAGAGAGACCATTCAGTTTCTTTAAAAACAAAAAAGATCCATTATGTGTGTGTTTCCCTTTCTTTCTTCCCCCTCTTTTCCCTTCCCTTCACATTCCCTTCTTTCCATGAGAACTCATCTGCCATTGAGCACTGGAGGGAAGACAGTGTTGACCATTTTCTCTTCTGTCATTTTTGCTGTCTTTTGTTTTTGTTTTCCTTCTTTTTTTCTTGTTATATATACTTCCACCCTCTATCCTCTACCTCACTGAAAATAGGAATTTAAAAATTTGATAAAATTTCATTACAGCGCTTGCTGAACTCCTGAACTGAAACATCCTAAGACAACAGATTGAAAAGTGAATGAAATGCAACAGAGTGTTAGAAACATTTAATGTTGGGATGCCTCTCAGGAGTCTGTACCAAAGCAGACCTTAGTGTTTGGAATTTAACTGGGGAAAGAGACAACCAGAATAAAGAATAAGTCATTTGTAGTTTGTTCCTTATTATTTTTTTTTTTTGGTGACTTAATTTTGCTTATTTACATTTGAAAGAATGGAATAAATACTTGCCATATTTTAGATTAGTTCCTCAACCATAATTCATCAAAGTAGATAAGTTTATTTTCATTTTGAGATAAAAACTGCAGATTTAAAGAAACTAACCAGTTCATGATTTATGATTTCATTGAAAATATTTTATATTTTATGAGAATATGTTCATCTCCGGAAGTATTTATTGAGTATCTCAGGGAAGCAGTGAGGATGCTCAGGTTGCATGTCTTTGAGGAAGTGTGATGAAAAGAGTGGTCTTACACACACCACGCAGTCGTGTTGTGTGCTGTGGAAAAGCAGCCATGCAGACAGAACTATTGAAAGCTGATTTGATTGAAGTTGAAAAACAAAAGAGGAGCTTATACATTTATTTATTTTTGGGTTCTTGAGACAAGCTCTGATGTCCTTGAACCTGCTCTGTAGACCTGGCTGGCCTTGAACTCAGAGGTCTGTCTGCCTCTCCCTCCCAAGTGCTGTGACTAAAGGAGTTTGTGGTGATATTGTGTTCCCCAATATATCGTGCATCCTAATAAATTTATCTGGGGTCAGAGAACAGAACAGCTGCTAGACAGACATAGAGGCCAGAAAATGGTGGCACTCACACCTTTAATCCTAGCCTTCTGGAGGCAGAGATCCATCTGGATCTCTGTGAGTTCAAAGCCACACTGGAAACAGCAAGGCATGGTGACACACACCTTTAATCCCAGGAAGTAATTGCAGAAAGCAGAAAGGTATATAAGGCATGAAAACCAGGAACTAGCCTGGTTAAGCTTTTAGGCTTTTGAGCAGCAGTTCAGCCGAGATTCATTCTGGATGAGGACTCAGAGGCTTCCAGTCTGAGGAAACAGGATCAGCTGAGGAACTGGCGAGGTGAGGCTCTGGCTTGTTCTGCTTCTCTGATCTTCCACCATTCACCCCAATACCTGGCTCCAGGTTTGTTTTTATTAATAAGACCTTTTAAGATTTGTGTAACAGGAGTTTGCCATCACTCCCCACGCTCAATTTATTTTTGAGATTATAATACTATTACATGATTGCTCTCTTCCCTTTCTTCCCTCAATCCTCCTATATACCTCTCCTTTTTTTATTATTATTACGTGTGTGTGTGTGTGTGTGTGTGTGTGTGTGTGTGTATGCATGTGTTTATGCAATACATTCCTAAATTTGGCTGCTCAGTCCTTATAGTGTTACTTGTATGTGTGTTTTCAGGGCTGACCATTTGGTATTCAGTAAGCAGTTGGTGTGCTCTTCCTGGGGAAGACTGTTTCTCCCACACTCAGCATTCCTTAGTTGCCTGTAGATCTTGGTGTAGGGTTGAGGCCTTGTACACTTTCCCCAGTCCCTTTTGCATGTCTGTTGTGGGTGGCCTTGTTCAGCTTATGTGTAGGCAGTCATGCCGGCAAGACTTTAAAGGTGTAGTTTCTGACATTACTGGGAGACACAGTCTCACAGCAGAATCACGGATGCTCTGGTTCTTAAAGTCTTCTGCCCCTTTCTGCAGTGTTCCCTGGTCTTTAGGTACTGGAGTTGTTTGCAGCTGTACCCACTGGGGCGTGGCTTCGTAACTGCATTTCGATTGACTATAGTTTTCTGTAATGGTCTCTGTCTGTTTCAAAGAGAAGTTTCCTTGATGAGGGATGAGGACTATACTTATCTGTGGGTATAAAGACAAATATTTAGAGTGTAGTTAGGGATTATGTTAGTTTAGTAAAGTGGTGGTTGCAGATTCCTCTCCAAGATCCATGATTTCACTAGCCCTGGGAAGTTGTCTTCGTTTCCCTCTTATTGAGACGGTCTTAAGTCCAATTACAGAGCTGCTGGTTACTGCCAGTGTATGGGTGCCACTATTACACACCTAGAGTCTTCATGCCAAACTGGTCATATTTTTGGTTCATAGGTGAGATAGGTGGGGAGGACTGTTGGTTGTTTCCCTCCTTTGAAAGCTTGCATGGCGGCTCCTGGCATCATGAAAGGTAGTCCTCAGGGAGGGAACATTCAGGTCAGTTCTGGCTCAGGGCCCTCTGAGCCCTCTTTCTGAAGTGTGTGGTGTCTTCAGCTATATGGTCTTAACCTTCCACCTTAGTGCAACTAAGGGCGGCAGTAACAGTCTGTAATTGCATTGTAGTCTTTTGGACAACTTTGACCAACAACTCAAAAGAGGGAGGAAGAGCTTTTCATGCCTCATTATTCAGTTCTTTGTTAGGCTGGTCTTTGCCTCTTGGAAGTAGCATTGTCAAGATGAGAAATTGTAAACTATGTTTGTATTTTTACTATTACTATTGTAGACAATAGTATTCTTAGTGACGTTTTCAGGCCTCCTGTCATTTCGCCTCCTCCCTCATTCTGTGTCTCCCTCCCTCCCCGGTTAGAGGTCACCTCCTTCCCCACTTTCCAGTCAGATCACTGCACTCTGCTAGTCCTGTCTTCATTGCCCCCATCTCCCATCATGGCAATGGTCCCTTTTTGCTTTCTTGGTTTCTGCAGTTACTCTAGGCTATGTATTCACATCTGAAGATTTGAGCTAGGTGCCTCCAGTGAGAGAGAACCTATGGGTCTGGGTTACTTCATTCAGGATTATCTTTCTAGTTTTATCCATTTACCTGCATGTTTCTTGATTTCATTTTTCTTTACAGCTGAACATTATTCCATGGTATATATGTACCACATTTTCATTTTCATTCATCAGTTTGAGAGTGTTTAGGTTTATTTTCTATCTGTTATGAATAGAGTGGTAATGAGCATGGCCGGGAAATAGCTGTGGGTAGAATGTCGAGTCCTCTGGGCCTATACCCAGGAGTGGTGTAGCTGGAACATATGGTAGATTTATTTTTATCCATTTGAGAATCCTCAGTACTGGTTTCATAGCAGGTGCACCAGTTTACAATCCCACCAACGGGGAATCCCAGGGTTCTGTTTCTCCATATCTCTTCTAGCATTTGTCGTCAGTTGTTCTTTTGGTCTTTGCCATTCTGGTTACGGTAAGATGAAGTTTCAAAGTTGTTTTGGTTTATGCTAATTGATAGGGATGCTGAACATTTTTGAGATATTTCTTAGCTTCCCCCCCCCTCTTTCTTTTGAGAGCACTCTGTTTAGGTTCTCCAATTTCTGAATGGTTCTTTTTTGTTGTTGTTTGTTGTGGGATATTTGATTGCACCGTAAAACTCCTAGGCTGTGTTAATAAAATCAACCTTGGATCAGCATGTGGAGCCGGCCACTATTTGACAGGAATTAGCCATCGAGAGGACAGAGGAGCCAGGAATATGGATAGAGAGATGTACAGGAAAGAGTAGGGAAGGATTTAGAGATTTGTGGTCTGTTTGATTTGGGGTGGGTGGAGAGACACTCTCTTGCTGCGTCTCTGGCTGAAAAGGAAGGTCAGCTGGTTGCTTCTTGGCTTCTCTGATCTAGCAGGTCTTCACCCCAGCATATGACTCAACTCCTGAGTCTTTATTGGTAAATAGAACAATTTAGTTAAAAACAATAGTTGTTGTTTTGTTTCAAGACAAGGCTTCTCTATGGCCATCCTAGAACTGGATGCTCTGGTTGACCTTGAACTCTGAGATTCGTCTGCTTGTGATCTCCTGAATGCATGCACCATCATTACCCAGTGGGTCATTTGTTTGTTTAATTCATTTTTTTGAATTCTTTATGTATTCTGGATATTATTCTTAGCAGAGGAGACTTTTTATTTATTTATTTTTTTGGTTTTTTTTCGAGACAGGGTTTCTCTGTGTAGCTTTGAGCCTTTCCTGGATCTCACTTTGTAGACCAGGCTGGCCTTGAACTCACAGAGATCCACCTGGCTCTGCCTCCTGAGTGCTGGGATTAAAGGCGTGCGCCACTACCGCCTGGCCAGAGGAGACTTTTGAGCTATGTTTTAAATAGTCTTTGTGGCCAAGGCCTGGGGACTTCCAGCATTTCTTCTGCTCTGTCTTCCCCAGTGGATTATAGACATGAGCTGTCAACTTGGTTTTTTGGGTTGTTTTTGAATCAGTCATATTTTCTTTAATTTTTAAATTATATTTATTTAGTGCTTGAGTGTGTGTGTGTGTGTGTGTGTGTGTGTGTGTGTGTGTGTGTGTGTACTTAGGTCTTCAGCTTCAGTTCAAGTATCTTTACCTGCTGAACCATCTTGCCTCCCCTTCAGTTATATTTTCTATTTATTGTTAATAATGTAAAATATGAAAGTGATGATATAACTTTTCTTGGATTTAAAAAAAATTTTGATGTAATTTTTCATTGTATTTTTTATTATTTAAAACAACCTGGGTACTAAACTTGCTGGGGAACTGAGACCGGATTAGCTCTTTTTCAGGAAGGAAACCGTGTAGGTTTTTCCTGGTTTTACAGAACTCTGCAGGCGGTAACCTGCAGCTTCAAGTGCCTGCCAGCCGGAGAGGAAGCTGAGGGCGGGAGCCACCCAGGCCCTTGGAATTTGCCCCACGTGAGCACCAGATATTGGTGAAATTATTAAGGCCACTCCACGTAGTTAAAAGGGAGGTTTATTTTGTGGGGTAACTTACAAGTGAATGGATAGTTTACAGAGTCTGGGAAAGGTGTAGCTCAGTCCGGCGGTGTTCTCTGGAGAACTCTGCTCGGTCTACTTCCAGTGTCGAGGGTCCAGGAACCAAGAGGGCCAGCGCATCTGGATCTCGGGTCTTCAGGGTCCTCTCTTGGTCAGCTACTCCTGGAAATGAGGTCTACCCTGAAGTGGTTGATCTACCCAGTGTCATATGCCCAGTGATATACCCAAGGAAAAATGATTTTTTTCCTCTTCCAGCAGGTATAAATGACAGTTCAGTTGTTAACCTTTACCCCACTGGCTAGGTTTTCTTTCTTTCTTTCTTTCTTTCTTTCTTTCTTTCTTTCTTTCTTTCTTTCTTTCTTTCTTTCTTTCTTTCTTTCTTTCTTTCATTCATTTTAAAAATGTATAACAATAAAATATAAGATAAAACAAAAACTATTACATTGAAGTTGGACAAGACAAACCAACAGAAGGGAAAGCGCCTAAGAGAAAGCACAAGAATCAGAGACCCACTCATTTGCACACTCAGGAATCCCATAAAAACACTAAAGTGGAAGCTATACTATGTATTCAGAGGATCTGGTACATACGTGTGCAAGTCCTGTGCATTCCGCTTCAGTCTGTGAGTTCATATGAACTTTGCTCATGTTGACCCCTCTGGATCTTTTCTCAGTGTTCCCTGAGCTCCCAGGGAGAGGATTTGATGGAGACATCCCATTTAGGGCTGAGTGTTCCAAGGTGTCTCGTTGTCTGTGTAATATCTGGCTGTGAGTTTCTGTACTTGTTTCCATTTACTGCAGGAGGAAGCTTCTCTGCTGATGGCTGAACAAGGTACTGATCTATGAGTCTAGCAGACTATCACTAGAATGAGTCATTTTTTCAATGCTCTTTTTTCCTTTTTCTTTTGTGGACCAATAGTAGTTTCCTCCTGGTTTTACTCTAGGTCTCTGGGCTGTCTAGTCTCAGGTTTTTGGTCACCTAGGCAGTGCTGGGGATGGGGCCATCTCATGGAGTGGGTCTTCAGTAAGATCAGGTATTGGTTGCTGACTTCCCCAACGGTGTGCCACCCATTGCATTAGTATAGACTGCCAGTAGTGCACCATTGTAGGTGAGGGTTCGGGGCTGGCTTGGTGTTTATGTTCTTCTTTTGACGGTGTGGAGAGTGCTTTCCTGTACCAACGATGCTGGAACGCAGGGTAAAGGCTCTGTGTGGGTGCCAGCCTGACATTTCCACGTTCAGTAGTTGTGTGTGTATTATCTCCAGCAATGGGCCTGTCAGTTTGTGGAGAGCAACTTAGAGTCTTGGCAACAGCCTGGGTTGTTTGGGAGTTCCTGTGGGGCCCCGTGGCCAACAACTCAATCTGATGTAACCGGATCTGGGACTGGAAGCTTTGTTTGGTGACAAGAGATGGCCAGTTGGCACTCTGTCTCCCTCATTATTTGATGATTTCATTTAGATTACCTTCATATAAATATATTTTAGGAAGCTTCTACTGTATTAGATTTCCATACTACCCCTCAAATGTCCCTTAATTCTAGCTGTCTCACCATATTTTCTCTCTTGTCCCTTCTTTCCTCCTCCTTCCTACTTGATTGCCCATCCCAGCCCCCTCCTTCCATAGCTGTCTATTCTATTTTTTTTCCTAATGAGATCTGTCTATTCCTCCTAGTCCCTTATTGAATTTTTATTAATTAAATTTGTTCATTAATAATTTTATGCTGTATATATAATACATCCTGATTATTCTCACCCCCTCTCTTATTATCCTGTCAACCTCCGTTATTCCTTGTAATTCCTGTTCTCATACTCATGTCTTTTGTTTTGTGATGTACTTTGTGTAGCACAAATCTTAATTGATATCAATAATAAAAACCCAATGTCAGATATCAGGGTGAAAGCTGAAAGATAAGAGAAGCAGAGCAGCCAGCCCCTAGGAAGACTCCTTACCTCTAGGAATCCTCAGACTGAAAGGGGGCTGAGCTCCTGTCTCCTCTCACCTTATATTCCTCTTTCCACCTAGCCATATCACTTCCTGTCTTCACCTCTCTAGTGCTGGGATTAAAGGTGTGAGAATCCGAGGGCTAGCTAGGATCAAAGGTGTGTGCCATCACTGCCTGACTTTGTTTCTCTTTTAGACTGGATCAATCTTGTGTAACCCAGGGTAGCCTTGAACTCATAGAGATCCGTCTGCCTTTGCCTCCCAAATGCTGGGATTAAAGGTGTGTGCCACCACTGCCTGGCCTCTATGGCTAACTGGTGGCTTAGCTCTGCACTCTGATCTTCAGTCAGGCTTTATGTGTTAGATCACAAACAAAATACCACCACAGCTTTTGTTTAGCTCGGATCTTCTGTGTGCCCATATGTTTGGAAAGTGTCTGTTGGAGCCTAGTGGCTTACCAGTGAGCATGCAGATGAAGACATTGACTCCCATTGTCCCCAGATCTGTCAGTAGCCACACATACAGCATAAGGGAGTGATAGGGCCCAGTGAGCCCCTCCCCCATTCAAAAGTGACTGTTGATAGTCAGTTTCGTGTAGGCCCAGTGCAGGTAATCACAGTTGCTGTGAGTTTATGTTTGCAAAATCCAGATAGTGATATTTTGCATCTCTTCTCTCTCTCTCCTGGCATTTACATTCTTTAGACCCCCCTCTTGTATGATGTTACTTTGAGCCTCTGTGTGTGAGGTGTAAATGTCTTATAAGGGCTGAAAAGTCAACTTTTACTTATACTTAGCACTTTAAGCAGCTGTGAGCTTCTGCATTCATTACCATCCACTTGAAAGAGAGGCTTTGCTGATTAAAGCAAAAAGTAGCATTTGTTTATGGATCTAAACATAGATATTTATTCTTAGTTACTATTTTAGTGCTCTGAAGAGACACCATGACCAAGGCAACTCTTACAAGCGAAAGCATTTGATTGGGGCTGGCTTAAGTTCCAGAGGTTTAATCCATTATCAGGGCAGGGAACATGGTACTGCACAGGCAGACATGGTGCTGGAGAAGGAGCTCAGAGTTCTTGATCTGCTGGCAGCAGGGAGAGAGAGAACTGGGCCTGACGTGGGCTTTTCAACCCTCAGAGCCCACCCCCCAGTGACATACTTCCTCCAACAAGGCCACACCTGCTAGTCCTTTTCCCTGGTCCTTCCTTATTCAAACCCTCGTGGACACCATGCCAGCTTAGCTAACAATTAAGTAGTTAGTCTCCAGAAGGGCCTGTGACTTCACCAGCTAAATGGTCTTAACTGGGTTTAGAGTGCCAGGCATTGATTCCTTGCCGTGGAACTAGCCTCACATCTAGCCTTTGGTTACCGCCAGTCAAGTGTGACTTTGCATGTCGCACAGAAGGTTGTCCTTGTGCTTAGGGTTTACAGAAGAGTGAGACTGTTGGTGCCTTTTCTTCCCCGTGTCCTGCATAGCACCTCCAGGCACTGAGAACATTAGCCAGCAGGCAGCGCATTTCCAGCTCATTTCCAGCTTGATTGTGTGGTGTCTTCAGCAGGAGGATCTCTTCATCTAGTCCTGATGGGCAACTGGGAGGAGTAGCTTGGGGGACCTCGGAGGTCTCTCTGACCAACAGTTCACACGAAAGTACCCCACACCTGATTTTAGTGTTTTTGTTTAGTAGCCCATTGACTTCCAGGAATAGCATTTTAAAGCAGTACCTTTTTTGACTTTGGTTGGATATGAATTGAACTGAAAACTCACATCTTGCATAGTTGCTTCAATTGTGTGTGTGTGTGTGTGTGTGTGTGTGTGTGTGCGCGCGCATAGCTGAGTTGCTTATGTCTGTCTTGCACTTTTGTGTCAGTCCGAAGTATGAGTGGATGGTAGGATGTCCTTTACAGATCTTTCTTATGTGTGTTTCCTCCAGGTTCTTTGGTGTTACTGGCTTACCAACTCCCATTTCTGCATTGTAAAAAGGGCCACTGTCACGTTTATTGTACTTCAGCATATTTAATGTGTGTCTTATTTATAGGCTTACACCAATCAGTCAAGTTCATTGAACACTTAGAGCAATAAGGCATTTTCCACTCAGTAGAAATAGCCCTAATAGATCCTAAGGGCTGACCTCGATTCTTAAAATTTAATTGAATCAGTACTTTTCCCACAGTTAAATTTATAATGGACATATTAAATCGGATTTGTGATCATCTATTGCAGCAGTAGTTTCCTAATAGTTCTGGAGGCCAGATGTCTGAAATGAAGGGTCTTCGGAGCTGCACATCTGTCAGAGACTCCAGGGAAGGGGGAGTGGTGAGCGGCATCCCTGGGGTGCTGACTGTCATGCTGTGTATTTGTCTTTTTTGCTGTTCTTTGTGTCTCTTTCCTCTGCCTTACAACCCTCTGCACCTCTGCCTCTCTCTTAGTTAGATTTAGGGAACACCTGGACAGTCCAGGCCGATTGGATGATTTCCTTCCTCAGTTTAAGATTTTCTCTCTCCTCCTCCTTTCTTTCTGAGATAGGGTTTCATTACGTGAGCCAGGCTGGCCTCCAGTGCACAGATCCACCTGCTTCTCTGCTGGTGAAATTAAAGGTGTGTGCCATCATGCCCTACTATTTCATCGTTCTTACGACCGTCAGTGAAGCTTGTTTTCCTTTCAACTAATTAATATTCTTGTGTTCCAGAGACTAGAACATGGACACATATTTTTGTGGGCCACTTGTCAGGCTTCTACAAAAAGATACAGAGAGATTGTCAAATTTTTCTAAATGGAACATTGATTTATTTGCAGCTTTAGACTTTAGAAATTTAGTCAACACTGAGCATTTTGTATTTAAAGGTACATTTTAAAGAAATTAAATTTAAAAATATTTATACATGTGGGGAGAGTGTTTCACTCTTGACACAGATTATTTTTTTTTAACTTAGTAGCATATGTAAGTGACTTCCCTTTTGGAATTTAATATTGTGTTTTTTTACTTGAGTTTATTATACAGAGAATTGCTATGTTATTAGGTAGTGCCTTTGATAAACTTATGTAGGCATTTATAATTGCCTATAATAATTGAAGTAGTAGATTTTCAGTTCTAAAATGTTCAGTGAATACTATGAATCTAAGTAAATTATAAATGTAAAATGATGTCTAATATTTTCCTTGTTATAGAATTTTAAACATTGCTTACTACCTATATCTTGTCATAATTGTTGCCATTAATGGCAGACTGACAGAATTATCATGTGTTTTATATAGGAAATTAGGGCAGAAACAGTTGTTTTTAATGGAATAACCTGGAGGATATAGTGAGCTGGAGGTCAGATGACGAGAGTAACGCCCTGTCTAAGCAAAGGAAAACTCAGCCAAAGGAAAAGGCCCCCGCCCCCCCCCTCCATATATGAACATTGAAAGACAGCATGCAGAGTGCCTGGGTTAAGAGCATTGGCTGCTCTTCCAGAAAACAGGGATTGGGTTTCCAGCACCCCCGTGGCAGCTCAGTGGGTACCCAGTTCTGGGGACCTGACACCTTCTTCTGGCATTGCAGACACGGTACACATGTGATGCACAGACGTGTGGAGGCGAAACAGCCGTGCACATAATACAACATAATAATAAAAGTGTTGAAAAAGTTACACAAATGTGTGATGTAATAATTTCTGTCTAGCTGACATTTCTTCAGTTCTCAGTGGACTGCATGTGAGTAGCATCAAGCAATATGTAGCTCCGACTTAACAAGGAGGCACGTACACTTTATTTTTTAGTAGTATCCTTTGAAGACATTCCCTGCACTGTTTGGCAAATTCTTTTTGCATTAGAAATTAGTAATCCTTAGGTGTCAAATTTTGAAGATATTTTCCAAAATAAGCGATGATGTTAGGCTTGGAAGGGACCTCGTGTTTGCTTAGCTTTTGCTCTCTCCCAGTTCTGTGCAGAGCATTTGTGTTTTGTTTATACTAGAACAGCCTATGGATCAGTATTTCTTGTATTTCTGCTTTCTGTAGGAGAGAAATCAAGCCACAAAAAGACGGAGTGACTGAGATTCTGCCTATGTTAAAGGGTGGGGTGCCTCTGCTTTACTAACAGTACAGGGAGTTGAATCCTCAGCTACTTATAAAACGCCCTCCACATTGTGTTACACTGTAGCTTGCATTCTTTGTAAACTGAACTGAGTGTGTGATCTTCCTGTGCTTAATCCTGGGAGGTCTGTCTTTCCTTAAGTCTGTGGCAGTGACTCTGCAGTCAGGATGCTGTAAGCGGAAGTTACTTTGCTGTACAGAGTAACTCCAGCTGAGCCTTTGACTTGATGTGCGTTTTATAGCTACCTCACACTTGTGTCAAGAAAGGAGGACAGAAATGCCCAATCATTTCATATATTAAAACATGGCTTATTAAAAATAAAAAAAATTAAAAATTCTAAAAGTATGAAAATATTGAATTAGATCATAAATTATAACCCTGATGAAAGAAAAATACCCAGGCCTTCATTTTTACACCTTGAATTTTATGGAAGTTTACTAAGTGAAGAACGTTGTTAGGTTGCTTCGGCAACTGTACTTTTTGTAATCAACTATGAAATTTTAAAGGAATTATTTTCAAATTATTATTTGCTCAGCTGTTATAATCATATCAAATAAACATTCCAGGGTTAGTCTTTTCATGGGTTTGTTTGGGTATGGAAAGTACTTTCATATTTTGAATAAGAAAATAATTTTATGGTGTATTGTTACACCTTTTTATAGTTACTGTCTTCAAATTTTCATTTTTGGTTTGGTATCAGAGAGGAACAGTTATTGAAACAATATTGAAAGTATTCTTTGTAGCTATTACTAATCAAAAAACAATTAGACTTAGGGGATGTCTCCACTAGTAAAACACTCACTCTACAAGTGTGAGGACCAGAGTTGGGGTCCCTAAGCACAGAGAAAGTAGTGCAGGTGTGTGTGTGCCTGTGCCTGTCATTTTAGTGCCTGCAGCATTCAGTAGGCAGAGACATGCTAGTTCCCATAGGACGGACTAGGCAGGCCAGCTGAGAAGGTGAGCTCTGGGTTCAGTGAAACACCCCACAGAGAGCGGGGTGATCCACCCTTGTCAACCTTGGACCTCCACATACATTTGCACACATGCAGTACACACACACACACACACACACACACACACACACATTTTTTTTTTATAAATTTCTGTATTTCCAAAGAATAAATGTAGAAACAAAGTAAACAAACATATCTTTTGATATACTAGTTTTTGTTAGCAGATGTATCTTTGAATGTCTACTAAATGAATTTCTTCTAAACTTGAATGACTTTTGCAACAGAAAGCCCCAGTTCTAGTAGTCTGTTTTATTTTCCCTACTTTCCTATCAGCAACAACAGTGACATCAACAATGGGATGTCATGGCCTGCTCTAGGAAATTTGAAGCCTTGGTTTCCAACAGCAATGCACTGTTTCACTTGTGAAACAAGGTTGCCATCTAGTGGTGTTTTCAGGTAGTATGGCCTTCAGAATTAGGCCTTAATGTCAGCTTTTCAAAGAAAGTCCTTAACAAAACCAACTTCTGATTTCTAGTTCCAACTTTTAAATGCTAAATTAGGTACAGCTTTATAAAAGATTTCCCCAAGAACTTTTAGATTGCCTTTTACTCTGGCCATGGAAATACTTAAAGTTGACCAGCAGGGTGTTAATTATTATGTGTAACAATGCAATTCATGTTGTTTTCCATTTCCTGAAATTGTGTTTTAGGATAATAGTTACTCTGTAGTATTAAGTTATTCTAAGTAAGTTTTTGCACATTTTATCCTTTTATTTCTGTACAGGTTAACTTTGTGAAACATTTGCTTTTGGTGTGTTGTGGCTTTCATAATTATTTCTTTGACATTCCTTTGGTTTATAGTGTCTAATTTTTTTAACAAACTGAAAAGTTGGTATAAAAGAAATCAATGTTTAATGTATTGTGTATGTACGTATATGCAGAGAAAAGTGTCACCAATTAATAAAAGATTCCATTTGTACATAAATCATAAAAATGAACACTGAGAAAATAATTCTAAATAATGTTTATTAGTGAATGAAATAAATTTTATATTGAATTTTACTAGATTAAAGTCAACACCAAGGGCTTACACTCAGAGGGACTATAAAAACATATAACTTTGATACATTTACAGATAAACCTTAGAGAAAGTTAAATTTCCAACTTGATTTCTCTGTCCTGCAACCAAGGTGTATCCTGTCTTCAGCAATGGATCTTATCTAGCTGTGATGGCAACTCAAAGCAGCAACTGTGTTGTTTTGGAGGTCTCTGGGACCCCTTCGCCTGAGATTTTCATTTTGTAACCAGTGTCTTCTGTGCGAAGTATTGTCCATCCATGCAGGGTACCTCTGTTCAAACTCCTTTTTTCGTTGTTAAACTTTTTTCCCATTTACTTGTGTGTGTGTGTGTGTGTGTGTGTGTGTGTGTGTGTGTGTGTGTGTATGTATGTATGTGTGTATGCTCATGCACGCCCACATGCTCTCTCATGCGTGTGCATGTGAGGGTCAGAGGGCAACTTTGGAATTGATTCTTTCCTGCCTTTAGTTCTGAGGGCTGAACTCAGGTCATCAGGCTTGGTGGCAAATTCATGCTCCTACTGAGCTATCTGACTACCAATAGCTCCTCCCCTTTTTAAATTACACACAATTTTATGAGCTCACCAACAGTTCCCTTAAAGCTTTTTTATATACACTTTGTTTTGGTCCGTCCTATCTACCATCCTGCCTTTCCCTCCTCTCCCGCCTGCACTTAAACCTTTAACCCACGGAATTCCTTCCCCTCCGCTTTCATACCATGTATTCTACTTTTCCCAGCCACCTGAAGTCGTTGTTTTCTGGGCCTGGATTACCCATTTAGTATAATAATTTCCAGTTCCATCCATTTTCCTATAATTTCATTTTTCTTCACAGGCAAATGAAATTCCATGTGTATAAGGTACAACAATTTCAATTGGTGGACATCTACACTGCATAATTATTGTAGTGTGGTTTGTTCTTTCCTGTGGCCTTATGGGTAGATGTGCCATAGATTCCTTCCTCTGTGCCTTGTCTTGGTCACTGTTCTATTGCTGTAAGTAGATATCATCACCACGGCAACTCTTAAAAGAGAAAGAAAGCTTCAGCTTCTTGCAATGCGTTCTTGAAGACTCTTCCGATCGCTCTGACCCCCTGGTAGCGGCTGCCCCGGTCCCCCTCCATGTATGGGAATACTCGTGCCTGATGCGTCCAGTAATAATCTTTAGACCCAAAGAAAAACACAGGGAATTCTCCAATCTCGTGCTTCATTTTCTGAATATTTGGGGGAACATTTTTGGGATGGCAAACTTCTGCCGGCCACCATCTGTAGTTTCCAAGTTTGACCCAAATGATGTCTTGAAAGTGTAGCTTCTTCCCAGCCCGGCAGTCATTGCAGAACCAGCTGCCATCGGGCATATCAATATTCAGGCAATCAGAGTGAAAGGCTGCTGGGCAGGCCTCACAGCATAGGAGACTTCCCCCTTTGGAGCACACGAAGCACCAACTCACATTGAGGTGGGTGTGGGGCAGCTGGTGCTGTGTGACCGGAAGTTCTGCACCAAGGCCTACCACCTGTCCTGCCTGGGCTTGGGCAAGCGGCCCTTTGGGAAGTGGGAATGTCCTTGGCATCACTGTGATGTATGTGGCAAACCTTCTACCTCATTTTGCCACCTGTGCCCCAACTCATTCTGTAAAGAACACCAAGATGGGACTGCCTTCCGCTCCACCCAGGATGGGCAATCCTACTGCTGTGAGCATGACTTGAGGGCAGAATCGGCGAGAAGTACCAAGACTGAGAAACCCTTTCCAGAATCACTGAAGTCAAAGGGGAAGAGGAAGAGAAGGCGGTGTTGGAGAAGGGTCACAGAAGGCAAATAGCGCTTGGTCAGATCCAGGGGTGGCATGGGGCAGCCAGCCCTGCCTATAACGGGAAGGCAAGCATGGCACTTGCCCCAAGGACCCAGCTCGTTATGCTCTGACATGTATAGGCCTCCCTGGGTGGGAGGGAGCACTCCCACCGCTGAGCCATCCTCGGCAGCTGGGCTGCGGCGTCCGCACTGATGCTTGTCAGCTGCATACTCAGTGGTCCAGGACAAACAAGCCTTACTACGTACACAGCGTCAACTGCTACACTTGAATCTGAGACCCGACATCAAGGTGCCCTCCCGTTTTTATTTTAGATTAAAGTTATGATTAAAGATTTAAAAAAAAAAAAAAAAAAAAAGAGAAAGAAAGCGTTTAATTGGGGCTCGCTTACAGTTTAGTCTGAGGTTTAGTCTGTTAGCAGTATGGCAGGGAGCATGGCGGTGTGTATGTAGACGTGGTGCTGGAGAAGTAGCTGAGAGTTCTACATCTGGATCGGCATTCAGTAGGAAGAAACAGTGACATCTGGGTGGTGTGGGCCAGCCTTGGGCTTTTGAAACTTCAAAGGCTACCCCAGTGACACACTTCCTCCACTAAGGCCACACCCGCTCCAACAAGGCCACCCCTCCTAATCCTTCTCATGTAGTGCCACTCCCTGATGACTAAGCATTCAATATGCCTATGGGGCCATTCTTATTCAAATTACCACAGACTGTTCTGTAGAGCTCTCTAAGTGGTCATAAATTCCTTTAGTCTATTTTTTATCATGGAAAGTATTATTTATGATGACGAAGATAATTTTGCTGGGCACAGTAGTATGGTTGGGCAGTATACATTCTTCCAAGCCCTCTGACTTTGAAAGTTCCAGTTGAATAATCCGCTATTCTTATTGGCCGCCTTTATATGTGACTTAGTGTTTTTCTGGCTGTTTTCTTTATTTTGTTTTGTTTTTGTTCTGTGTATTATTTTAATTTTTAATATGTTTTTAAGCAAGGGCACAGTGAAACCTCCAACCTAGACTGCTCCATGGATAAGAAGAAAGGTTTATTGGCGGTCACACTGCCAAGGCTATCTTTGGAGTGGAGGGGTGACAGGGAGAACAACAAAATGATGGAAAAGCGAACAGATTTTATATGACAGCAGACTGGGGTCCATGAGCAAATACAGACTGTCCAGATGGACCAGGATCTAAGTGCCCTTGACATAGTTAACCTTTGAGGGGAGGTAAGAGGACTTGCTGTGAACAGAAACCATCTGAGGAGACTGCTTCTCAGGTAAACAGAGACCTGCCTTTAGGCCTATGTTCACCAAGCCAAAGACCTTCTGCTTAGGACACTGTCTCCATCACTGCCATTCTTGGGGGAGGGCCACTGCTTTGGACCCCACAAAGATAGCAGGAGGTTCTTTTCTGATTCCTTTCTGTTTGGTGTCCTAAATGTCTCTGTAACCACATTGGCATTTCTTTTCCTAACACTAGGAAGTTTTCTGTTAAGATTCTTGTGACAATGTTTTCTATGCCATTAGGATGAGATTTTTCTCCTTCGTTGCTGACATAGCCATAGATTTGTCTTTTTTCAGAGTGCCCTGGATGTCCTGGAGTCCCACTGTGTCTTCTCACTGATTTACCCTGGTTCTTCATCGCTCCAATTCCCGTTGTCTTCAGGCTCAGAAGTTCTCTTCTCTCGTTGCTCCATTCTGTTGGGAGGTTTTCCACAGAGCTGTTCATTTGACTTACTGTGCTTTCGTTCCCAGCATTTCTTACTGGGCTTCCTTCAGTATTTCTCTTTCTTGGATTCTTTCATAACATTTTCCTCAGTTCTTCCCACTATTTGTTTTGTTCTCAATCAGGAGCTTATTTTCTTCTTTGATGTCTTTGAACATACTTATAATCACTCTTTTGAATTCTCTGTCTGGGATTCTCTAATTAGATGCCATTATTGATTTATAGGATTGATAAATTTTGGAGGAGCTATGTTGCCTTGGGTTTCTTATGTCTTGTGTTGAGACTTATGTGTCTGATTGATTGGGATGATTTTTAAAAAATCATCTCTCTTCCTTCAGTTTAAGTATTTGCAATGTTCATGTGGGACTCAGTTGAGCTTGAGGTGTATAGTTCAGAAAATAGTTCTTCAATCTAGGAACTCAGGCAATCTGATATGAACTCTGTATTAATCCAGGAGATTACTACTGTGCAAATGTTACACTAGCCAATTAACAACAGTGGCCCCTTGATTTAATGACTGTTGGATATATAACTTTAACAACCAAGGATGGTATGGAGTATACTGGGGTTTTAGTTAGATTAGGATTGTGGGGAAGGTGAGGTTAGGGATAAGTATTAGATTAGTTGAGATACTGTTAGGCCCACCACTGTTAGAGATTGTTAAAGCTGTGAAGGTTATAGCTAAGAAGTAAAAAAAAGTAGGAGGCAAGAAAGAGATTTAGGAAGAAGAGGGGAAATATGAGAGATGTGGGTGAAAGATAGAATAAATGCCTTGCCGTCGACTGGGTGTTATGATTTTTACACAGGGGAGGGGGCCCTAGGGGTATCTCGCATGTGTAGCAAAACATGCTGGCATGCTGGGCAGATGCAGTAGCAGACTGGCTGGCTTGCAATCCACTCCATGCGGGCATGGCCGTGGCAGCGGTGGCCAGTAATATACAACCCAGACACTGTATTCACATGGTGAGTTTATTATAATATAGAGATAAAGAGGCAGAGAGACAGAAAGAGGGAGAGAGAGAGGAGGGGTGGTGGGAGGAAAAGCGTAAGGAGAGAGACAGGAAAGGGCAGAGTTTTTTCTTAAGACGCAGGGCAGCCCCAAGGGGCGGGTCAGAATATTAACACTGGGTGAAGAAACATACACAGCAATCCTAAAACCTAACAGCAATATTCAGACAAAAGCAGACCATCACAGGACATATATGCATGAATGGAAATTAATAATAGAAAATTAGATGTTGCACGGATCTAAATGGTCTTATAGTAAAAACCTGGAGCCAGATATGGGGTAAATGCTGAAAGATCAGAGAAACAAAGGAACAAGCCACAGCCATTTCTCACATTGCCAACTCCATGAATCATCTGACTGAATGCCTCCCGAGTCCTCACCGAAAGGCTCTAGTTCCTGCTCCTCATGCCTTATATGCCTTTCTCCACCCAGCCATTTTACTTCCTGACTCAACTTTCCTAGTGCTGGGATTAATGGTGTGTGTGTTTCCCAAATACTGGGGTTAAAGATGTGTGCCACCACTGCCTGGCTCTGTTTCTCTCCTCTCTGGATCAATCTCATGTAATCTAGGATGGCCTTGAGCTCACAGAGATCCAGATGGATCTCTGCCTCCCGAGTGCTAGGATTAAAGCTATGTGCCACCACTGCCTATGTTTAACTCTGTGGCTGGCTCTGTCCTCTGATCTTCAGGCAAGCTTTATTTCTTACATTACAAATATCAATTAGAAATAAAAGGAATGCTTATGGAGTCGATTGCTGGTACAGCTGCTCTGTCTGAGTTGAAAGGTCATGTTCTTAGATCTCTCTGGCTTTCCCAGGCTTCTCTTGGTACTGTGTCAGGGCAAATGGGACCCGCCGCTTGTAGTTGGTTGGTTTTTCTTTTTTAATCTTTTTACTCTTTGCTCTTTGGGGGCCCACCACCCAGTTTCCAAATAAATCACACACAGAGTCTTATTCTTACTTATGGATGCCCAGCCTTAGCTTGGCTTATTTCTAGCCAGCTTTTCTTAACTTATCCCATCTTCTTTTTGCCTCTGGGCTTTTACCTTTCTCTATGTCTGTATACCTTACCTTTCCTTATTCTGTGTCTGGCCATGTTTCTGGGTGGCTGAACCCTGATGTCCTCCTCTTCTTCTCCTTTTTTGCTCCTTGATATTTTCTTCCCAGATTTCTCCTTCTATTTATTCTCTCTGCCTGTCAGCCCTGCCTGTCCTTTCTCTTGCTTTGCTATTGGCTGTTGTAGCTAGAGATTTGTCCTGACTGTGGGCCACACAGGACTGGAGAAAACTCGAGCTACACTGTTCAGTTCTTTATTAGATGATCAGGTGTTTTAGGCAGGCACAGTAACACAGCTTCACAGAGCTAAACAAATACAACATAAAAGAATGCAACACATCTTTGCATCATTAAACAAATATTCTATCCACATTGCAAAACAATGTAACACATCTTAAAATAATATTCTATAACAGCTGCTTTCTTCATCTTCAATGTTTTATGTGGTTCCAGTGTGAGCATAAATGACTTTTGCATTTTTGTATCTCTACTGCACCCACAGTATTTTGGATAATTGGAATTTAGTTACTTCTTTGTGTTCCAGCCAGAATTTACATATTAAATTTGCAATTTGATCTGCATATCATATAGTAACTAGTAACTCATTGTGGCAGCAATAATGGATATAGATTAGAAACCGCCCCCAACACACACACACACACACACACACACACACACACACACACACACCCCAGAACAACAAAAACCACATGAAGCATTTAATTCAGAGACGAGGCTATTGTCTCCTTTTGCATATAGCTCTGGTGTCTTGCTTGATGGAGCCCCTGTTACTTGGAGGATTGTTTCATTCTTTTCTTCTCATTGACATTTTAAAAGAGTTTTCATATGCCATAGCCTACTTGCTGTCAGTGTGTAATACTAGACTCTGTCCTGTTATTTTAGAAGTTCACCTTTCAGTTTCTACCTAAGTAGACATCCATTATCCCAATGACTGGAGGTGATTGGAGGGGAAGAAAAACTAGTTTTTCTTTTTAGGTTCAGTTTCTGGACCATTAGAGGTAACCTGGCTGTTTAAAGTCTCCCCCCCCCATCTGTCTGTCTGTGTGTTTGCCTATCTGTTGAATTGTGGACTATTTTGACCAAACATGAGCATAAATGATATGACACCTTCAGCCTGACAGCCACTCTGGTAAGAACATTAGTTGCAGGTCTGATTGTGTTTTTGTGCTCCCATACTATACAAACCAGCATAAAGATACCTTAGTCTACCTTTACCTGAAAAGGCTGCCTGTGACTGTTAAGTGTTTGTGAAGTCCCCACAGTGTCACACTGCATCTCAAAACAGCTTGAAGGTGAACAGGAGCAGAGAGGTGGCTAATTTAAATAAGCCCAGAGTGGATATTCCTCATGCCAGCTGAAGTCTGTTTTCTTTGGCTTGTATATTGCTTTACAAAAACATGAAGGTTAAAAATCAGATCTGACAACAGCTGCCTCGCCTGTCCTCATGCAAACAGGCAGCTGAAGCTGAGTTATGGCTGCTTTTTGTGGCAGGGCAGCCTTCCACAGTGTGCCTTGGCCTTTCATGCACGTGTCTGCCAGCCGGCAGACGTGGATTTTCCTGGCTATCAGAGAATAAATCAGGGCAAGCTGGCTCTGTTTTGACCATACTGGTGAGAAAGTATGGTATTTGAATGGAGACCCACTATCTGGATCTAACAAATGAGATCAAAATGATAGCCTGTCTTTTATCCCTGTTCTTGGCCAATTCAGAGTTTTGAAAGTTTTGAACTCATTTGCACATGTCTGTTTCTGAACATGAGCTGAAGGCTGTTGTGGCAATGGCCCTTAAGCTCTGTGACTGTATAACTTTCCATCTAATTTTAAGTGCTTATTTTTGAAGGATTGTCAGCTAAGTAATGCTAAGAATTCTATCCTTTTTTATATGAAAAAGGAAATTTTATCGGCTGTCATCTGCCTGCCATATATATCTGTCTATCTATCTATCTATCATCTCTCTCTCTCTCTCTCTCTCTCTCTCTCTCTCTCTCTCTCTATCTATCTATCTACCTACTATGTATGTATGTATCATCTACATATCCTGTCTGTCTAATCCATCCATCCATCCATCCATCCATCCATCCATCCATCCACCCACCCACCCACCCACCCACCCACCCATCCATGTGTGTTTGTGTGGGCATTCATGTACCATGGTCAGAGTGCTGCATGGAGGTCAGAGTACAACTTCTGGGAGTCGGTTTTCTCTTACCATGGCTTGCAGGGGTCAAACTGGATTCATCAGACCTGGTGGCAAGTGCATTTTCTTATGAGCCTTTTTGCTAAGGGAAACATTTAAAAAACAATTTTTATTATTTTTTGAGATTGAAATATAATTACATCATTTCCCCTTCTCTTTTTTTCCTCTAAAGCACAGGTTCTCAGCCTTCCCAGTGTTACGATCCTTTAATACCGTTCCTCATATTGTGGTGACCCCCAACCATAAAATTATGTTTGTTGCCCCCTTTGTGTGACCCCTTTGGGGGTTGAATGACCCACAGGTTGAGAACCACTGCTCTAAACCCTCCCATATACCCCTCCTTGCTCTCCTGCAAATTGAAGGCCTCTATTTTCTTTTTTTTTTTTTTTTTTTTTTTTTTTGGTTTTTCGAGACAGGGTTTCTCTGTGTAGCTTTGTGCCTTTCCTGGAGCTCACTTGGTAGCCCAGGCTGGCCTCGAACTCACAGAGATCCGCCTGGCTCTGCCTCCCCAGTGCTGGGATTAAAGGCGTGTGCCACCAACGCCCGGCCAGGCCTCTATTTTCATTGATTGTCATTACATACATTTATGTATATGCATATATGTTCCTAAATACGTAAGTACAAGCTTTGTCTGTATGATGTTACTTGTATGTGTGTTTTCATGACTGACTATTTGCTATTGGATCAACAATTGGTGTGCTTTTCCCTGGGGAAGACTATTCCAAGGAGGATTTTTCTTTCTTTCTTTTTTTTTAAATTACCTTCTTGAAAATTTTGTGAGCTTATTAAGCTTGTGTTTTAAAGTGGCACTATTTGAAGATACAACTAGCAAGGAAATGTTATTAATCTGTTTTTATGCAGAAATGTAGCCCTTCAATATTTGCCTGTCAATGAAATATATTCAGATGTCTTTTTGTAGTTTAGCGGAGAGGGCTTTGTAATATTTTACTGTTCCAACATCTCTGATGGAGAAGGCACAGGCGAGTGCATTGTTGGCTGTTTTAATAGCACCAGCTCTCTGGGGTCTGGAAACAAAGATGGCACAAGGAACTGACTGTAATTCCTCTCCCTGGTGGCCCATTGGGCAGGTGTGCAGGAGCTTATCCAGTGAACCTGCCCAGTTTTCAGTTCCTTTTCCTGGTGACAGCCTGGCCTGGTGGATACTGTTGTTCCTGGTTACTGAGTTCTGTGATGTAGCTTACAGTAGATTTTATGACTTGTTACTTTTATCACTTGCTTTGTTCATTGTTAATAGTGACCTTTTCAATGTAATATATAAATGCCACACAGTGATTAAGTTAGGTCAGTCCTTTTGTGAAATGGTCAAGTATTTATAGAAGGGTTCCTAAAAAGAGCTGTGAGTGGATGCTGTTGATCGACAGTTTTTTAGGAAAGCTGGGGTAAGCTTTAGAAAGTGAGCAGGGAGACCTGCTAAGCTTGGAAATTGAGACTCAGACACATCTCTGTGAAGGCAGCCCGTCTCCCTTCATTAGTGATGGTGTTGGAGTGTGAAATTTGCCCTGTTGTGTTTGGACACTTGATCCCTAGCTGGTGGAGCTGTTAGGGAGGCTGTAAAACCTCTGGGAGGTGGATCCTAGGAAGTGAGTCAGTTGGGATGGGCCTGACTTCCTGACCTCTGCTTCCTGAGTGTGGGTACGTGTGACGATCTGCCTTATGCTGCTGTCTTCTAATGTCTTCCCTGCCATGGTAGCCTGCATCCCTACTAAAGCTGGATGCTCAAGTTCCTTCTGGTCAAGATGTTTGGACACAGCAATGGGAACTGTAACTAAGGAACTTACAATCTTTTTCTTTTTACATTTTTCTAAGAATGGGTATTTTAAATTGTTTTTAATAGCCTTTCCTCTCATCAGCAGTTTATATTTGTTCCCTGATCTTTTACTTTGAAACTATACTGTTTGTTGTTTAGTACACTTTGGAGCTTACTGATTGAATTTTCTTGAGGGGGGGCTGGAAGGAGTTAGGAGAGAGAGAGAGAGAGAGAGAGAGAGAGAGAGAGAGAGAGAGAGAGAGAGAGATTGTGTGTGTGTGAATCTGTGTTAAGTATCAAATTAATTAAGAAATTGAATTACACAAATATTGATGTATTAGGGTTCTTTGGAGTGACAAGACTCATAGAGTGAATCTCTCTATATAGAAAGGGAATTTATTAGAATGATTTACAGGCTGCAGTCCAGCTAATCCAACAATGGCAGCCTACGAATAGAAAGTCCAAGAATCCAGTAGTTGCAGTCTACAAGGCTGGATGTCTTAGCTGGTCTTTAGTATACACTGGAATCCTGCAGAAGTAGGCTCTGATGCCAGTGAAAGTGTGGACTTGCTAGCAAGAGCAAGGGCAAGCAGGCAGAGCAAAAGCTTCCTCCTTCCATATCTTTATACAGGCTTCCAGCGGAAGATGTGTTCCAGATTAGAGGTGGCTTTTCCCATCTCCAATGATCTGGATTAAAGGTGTGTCTTCCTACCTCAAAGATCAGGATTAGAAGAGGATCTTCCTACTTCAAATTAAGTGAAGTCCCTCAACAGCTGAGCCCTCCATTTTTGGGTTTTAGTTAATTCCAGATATAGACAAGTTGACAACCAAGAATAGCCATCACAGTTGGCTTGTATAGATCATATTCTTATAAATAATTAGTTGCTTGATAAATTAGAATCTGCTACAGTGATAAGACTATTGAGGTGGGAATTGGGGCATTTTTGATTGCAGTTTTCTATCATCTGAGCTTGTATTTTCGGCAAGTTTAATGTCTCTGGGACTTCTTTCTTCATATGTAAAATTGATGGTGTGAACTTTGGTTACTTTGAAAGATTATGTCAGTCTGTTTGATAAGCTGTTGTCCTGTAGGTCTAAAGGGTTACTCTTTAGGAAACAAGTCCGTATTCTGTTAGTCATTGCATACTGTGTCCCCATGTGCAAGAGGCTGGAGAGTTGTGGTTTGTAATCACTCAATTAGTATTGAACATAGCATCCATTTCCCTTGGAGTTACTTTTCCTTCCTCAAATTAGGCTCACACTAGACTTGTATGTCTGTTCTTATTTTTTAGCCAGGATGCTCAAGGATAGTTTCACACTTTCATATTTTGGCTTTTAATATTTCCTTTCCATATATGTTTCCTTTCTCCAAACTGCCTTAACCTTCCATAACGTTTCATGTGTAGCTATTTTGGCCTTGTAAATACCTGTCTGTATGTTATGTTAAACTGTGTGGATGACAGTCAACTCCTTGAAGAACAATGTAAAGTTTTCATCATTTTACTAATAATTTCTGATTCACATAATACTTTCTATATCATAGGGCTTAATTAATACTTGTAGAAATAAATTTAGATGATGGTTAATTAGAATTTCATGTACACCTAATATTAATGAGCAGATGAAAAAATAAGAGAATAAAGGAAATTATCATAACCGTTTTGACTTATAAGTAATGTTTAGATATCTGAGTTTACTTTACACATGGTCCCTCATGCACTCTTGCTCCTATCTATTTAATTTTCGTTGCTGACTTATATACTGAAGAACTGCTTCTCTCTGCCACACATTAAAGTGCTTGTTTTCATTAATCATTTTACTTTAGGATTACCATGGTTGGAAGCGTTAGTGGTACCTAATAGTTACACACACACACACACACACACACACACACTTACTTTCCTTTTATATACTTGGTTTTGTCATAGACTTATCATCTTTGATCTACTCTCTTATATAGTCCTAACTACATTTATTTTCACTGGCTATATTCATTTGGAGATCTCTTTAATTCTCTGCTGTGAAGTTGCTACTTCCTCCTACCTCTTCCCCTCTCTGTCCACCTATTTGTCGCTCCTTCTCCCCCCCCATGTGTGTGTGTGTCTGTCTGTGTGTCTGTCTGTCTCTGTGTGTGTGTGTCTGTGTGTGAGACAGTGTCTAGCTTTGTAATTCTGGCTAACCTGTAACCTGTAGACCAGTCTGACTTCAGACTTGTGACGGTCTTCCTGCCTCTGCCTTCCCAATGTTGAGAGTATAAGCATGTGTCACTGTGCCGGCCTTGTTCACTGTTTCTTTTCTGTGTCCAGATAAGATTCACATTTTGGGCCTGCAGGATGGCTCAGTGGGTGAAGGCACCTGCTGGGAACCTAAGTTTGATCCTTGGAGCCTATGTACAAGGGGAAGGGGAGAAATAACTCTGCAGAGCTGCCTTCTGACTTCCACATTTACACTGTAGTACATGTTCACACACCTCAAATAAATGTGCAAATCATGTAAAAAATTTACACTGATAAATGTCTTAAAATTAGTGCAGTAGTGGAGGCTAACGGTAGAGTTGCTGACTCATCAAGAATGGGCTTAAGGTAATTGTTGGATTAGCTGTCAGGCCAATTCTCTTAGTGCTAGGAGCAGGTGGGCAGTGATGGTGGAGGGTGGCCGTAGCCTCTTGGTTAAACACATTGATGCTGACCATAAAAACATTTGAGATGTTGATGGATGTTTTTATAAGCTAGTTTATACTTGAGTCATAGAATTTATCAAAACAAAACAAAACAAAAACCAAAACAAAACAAAAAACAGGCCCTGTATTGCATATGGGTTTGTTGAATGGGTAGAAATAGTTTTTCCCCCTTTGGATATAACAGTTCCTTCACTCTTGAATTAATTACTGTTTTGTCCAGATGTAAGATTGGGTTGGACTGAGAAAACGAACATTAGGATAATAAGATAATGATTTAAAAAATAGACATAAAAGGCAAAGGCTACACTATAAAGAAACACTTACTGAAGAATTCTTGGAAACATGATATTAGGAAGGGATGTGAGAAGATAATGCAAACAAGTATCCAGGAGGGATTTTCTTGTTCTTAGTTTGTTCAACTCAGTTTAAAAGTGTGGTTATTTTAGTCCTTACAGTGTAGTTCGCCCTCTTTTAAAAGCTTACCACATTGACAGATATTAGATCAGAAATTATATTATTCCAAAGAGTAGTTCATAGACAGGCTGATATATAAGTAGCTTTTCTTAGAAAGCATATGGATAATTTTATTTACACAGTATCTCATTAAGGGTGTATATATATATATATACATATATATATGTATATATGTGTGTGTGTGTGTGTGTGTGTGTGTGTGACATACACACACACACATATTCTGAACTAGTATCAGAATAGTATACAGACTGGAATGTTTAGTCTTTCCTAGTATTTAGTAGAAAACAAAAGTCCATATTGTAAAATTTTGTTTATTATTATTAAGCTGTTTATTTTATTTCAACAGGTATCTTTCAGATGAAGGCATTGAAGCTTGTACAAGCTCTCCTGGCCAAGTCAATATAAATGACATCATCCTGATTGCTCTCAATGTAGGTGAAGTTTATTAACTTTTATTTGGCTCTTTTTAAAATTTAAAGCTATTCCAATGAAAAATACACCATAAACTGTATTTATGATAAATAATGTAGAGGAAATCTTTAATTTTCTGCCTTTTCAAGTTATAGAGATGTTTGTTGAATTTAATGACCTAGTATTAGATAGTTGTAAACATCACACAGAATAGAATACAAAGGGAAGTGAAAAAGTTTATTAATTGTAGGATCCATCATATTTTTTATCAGCTTTGTAATAGTAAGAGCTGACAATACTTTAAAACAGTTTTCCATTTAATTTGTCTGAAAAAAAAGCATGATTTATTTATTTTTCTCTCATGTGTATGAGTGTTCTCCCTGCCTGTGTACACCATGTTTGTGCCTGGTGCTCTGGGGAGTCAGATGAGGTTGCCAGATCTTCAGACAGTTGTAAGCTCCCACATGGGAGCTGGGAATGAAACCCAGGTCTTTTGGAAGAACAAGTGGTGTTCATAACCGCTGAGCCATCTCCCCACCTTCTAGTTCTCCTTAGATGTTTCCTTTATGCTCTGATTTCTGTGTTGACAAAAACATCTTTACTTTACTTTTTCATCTATAAAGTAAGGAATGTTAAGGAATGGCATTAAAATCCTGCATGTAGTTTGAGGTTCAAATACTTGAATTATTCAGCAAATATTAAGTGCAGTGTTAATTTATTGAGCACTGTTAGTGTTTAGTAAGTTTGAAAACACAGTATATTGTTTCTCTTGAGATCTGTACTCCATAGAAAGGCTTTCCAAATTATCTTAGGTTTTTACTCCTGAAGAGGATACTGTTTTTTTTTTTTTCTTTCCGAGACAGGGTTTCTCTGCGTAGCTTTGCGCCTTTCCTGGAGCTCACTCGGTAGCCCAGGCTGGCCTCGAACTCACAGAGATCCGCCTGGCTCTGCCTCCCGAGTGCTGGGATTAGAGGCGTGCACCACCACCACCCGGCTGAGGATACTGTTCTTAAAGCCTTACTTTCTATATGGACTGTGTAGTCTTTTCTTTAGCAGAGATCCTGCAACCTTAGTAACCAGTCTCTGTTTTAGTTTTTGTGTGTGATGGTTTGCTGAGTTACACGTTTTTCTGCATTTTCAGTTAGCCGTTAATTCACCATTTTCTCCTTCTGTGATTTACGCAAGCCGGCAAAATGTTGTTACTGCAGAGGTGCGGCGGCCGCTGGGCCGTCCCTGTGACACCGGTCCCTGTTCTTTCCTGTGCTTTGCTCTATTATGAGTGTCAGAGCTGGTGGAGCAGTTGGTTTTCATGTCTTTGGAGATTAAGATAATAAGGGATTTAGTTGTTAAAACATATCTGTGTACACACACACACACACACACACACACACACACACTGTGTTTATTGTAGTCTAAAGCTGTCATTTGAATTTTGGATTACGGCATTCATTTCCAGTAAGATCATAATGGATGTAATTTGTTGGAGACTTTAGTAGAGAAGAGTGACTAAGAGAAAAGACACAGGATGCCTCTGTCCTCACTGTCCGCTTCACTGGTACGCTTTACACAATATCCAGATGAGTGACTGTCGGCAGACATTGTATAACTAAAGATGTTTACTTAATTGTTGTTCATAAGACTGAATTTAGAGATACTTTTTCTATAATTGTATTTTAATAATAAAATATTTATTTTAGACAGATTTGAGAACAATTGGCAAGAAGTTCCTTCCCAGTGACATCAACGGTGGAAGGGTAGAAAAGGTAAAGAAGAAGAAGAAGGATGATTGATGCTGACTGCCATAAAAAGTTGGAGTGTGCACTAAGTTACTAGAAGAGAGGCTGGGAGGTCACAGAACTATAATGCTGTCCCGTTTCACATATAGACTGTTATTAAAAGTAACTTCATTCACAAATTATAAATATGGTGTGTTAATTTGGCATGTAACACTCATTGCATTGTTATGTTTATGTTGTAGTTTCCTTCATAAACTGTTACTAAGTTTACTCAGTATGTTTATGAATATAAAAGTATAAGGTTATGAGGTCATTAGCAGTTTGGCAAAGATGCATGTTTATTGTTTTTGTGTGTTTCACATAGAAGTATTATTATGGATTTACTCAGAGGTCTCATTTTTTAAATGTGGGAATACCTTTTATAAGATAACCAGGTATGGATGATAGTTCCTGCACATTTTAAATGTCTAGTTTAGTAAAGAATTGAAAATTGCTATTGATAATGTTTTGAACTGTTAGTCTAGTTTCTTAGCTGTGTTATAGTCCATGATGTCTTCTTTCTGCCCCTTCTGAGGGAGTGGAGAGCATGTGGCTACTTTCCTCTGGATAGTTCTTTATAGAGTTGACATTGCCACCCCTCTTCTTCCATTTGTCTTCGAACTTCGGCTTATTGTCTTATTGTTTGTGTCAAGTGTTGACTTCTGCTTTCTAGTCTGTTTTACAGCATCCTCTCCAGTTTGTTTACATTGCACTTTTGGTTACAAAAGTAGTTGTTCTTAGGTATAGTTTCCTGCTGGGTTTGCCTTGGTCCCCAAACTGTCCTTGTCCCTGCATGAATTTCCAGCTCCATAGCACAAAGATGGAGCCTGGTCCTTTTAAGGGGATGTTGGCCTTGCTGTCCCAGGAACATCCGTAGAAAACCCCCGCGTTATAACTGCAGATTGGGTGACAATTGTGGCCAGCTCTGATGGGAACAGTACACAAGAGTGCATGCACATCTGTATACTCATTTTGTTAAGAAAAAGAGAGCCAGCCGGGCGGTGGTGGTGCATGCCTTTAATCCCAGCACTCAGGAGGCAGAGGCAGGCTGATCTCTGAGTTTGAGGCCAGCCTGGTCTACAGAGCAAATCCAGGACAGCCAGGGTTACACAGAGAAAGCCTTTCTCGACACCCTCCCCCCTCAAAAAAAAAAAAAAAAAAGGAAGAAAGAAATAAAATGAGCTTCCTGTACCAGTGCTTTCCCATCCTCTCTGACCTTAAGATGCAGAAATGCCCGCACTGCCTTGAGCTCACCAGTAGATGGAGACATTCTTTGTCTCAGCCACTTCTCAGCACAGTTTTGCTTCTAAAACTGTGTGCAGTACTTTGTAAAAGTTTCCTTTGAAGGCAGTTGATAACAATTAACTAAACTTTGTAAGCTGGAATCTTCTGTGGCACATATTATCTCTTAAAACATGTTTAAATGTGATGCTAATTTATACATAGAATAAATAGATAAAAGACTCCCATTTCATATGAAATAGAAATTGCTAGATCTTTTTTTTTTCTGTTCTTTCTCATTGACTATATTTTCCCCTTTAGTAGCTGCTGCTGACCAGATATAATTCCTCTCACAGCAGGAATGAAAATGTTTTCAAAACAATTTTAAAAGAAATTTTAAAAGCTGATATACAGATTGTACTGATTTTGTTGGCCATTAGCTAGAACTCCACACAGTATATTTGAATACAGCTATATTTAGACTAAATATTCAAGGATATATATTTGATATGAATTAAAGATTAATGCAGCTCACTACACCTTATTTGTGCTTTTATTAGAAAGATTTACTGCCTAGCATTTCATCCTGTTAATAATGCCTGATTGTTATAAAGACATGACTCTAGAATCATCTACCATTAATTTGCATATGTTGTAGTTCTAGTTTAAAATAAGCTTTATCTTATTCTGTAAATATGCTATAGGGAAGTATTAGTAAGTATGCTATTTTAATTATTAATCTGCCTTTTACTTTGCTTTGCCAATTATCATGTAAATTATGCTTAAATATGATGCTAATTTATATATAGAATGAATAGATTAAGTAATCCCTTTCAAATGAAATAGATATTGCTAGATCATTCTACATGTTTTTAAATTCTTCTCTCACATATTACATCAAGCTGCAGTTTCCCCTCCCTTCCTCTTCTCCTCCCAGTCTCTCCCCTGTACACCCCCTCCCCCCCAGATCCACTTCTCCTGTTTCCTTTGAGAAAAGGGCAGCCCTCCCCGGAATACCAAACAAGGCATATACAGGTATAATAAGATGAGGCACATCCCCTTATATTACGGCTGGATGAGGTGACACAGTAGGAGGAAAAGGGTCCCCAAAGCAAGCAAAAGAGTTAGAGACACCCCTATACCCTCTGTTAGGTGTCCCACAAGAACACCAAGCTACTCAACCATAACTTATATGCACAGTGCCTAGGTCAGTCCCTGCAGGCTTCATGATTGTTGGCTCAATCTCTGTGAGCCCTTATGGACCCTAGTTAGTTGATTCTATGGGTTTTTTTGTGGTGTCCTTGACTCCTCTGGTTCCTATAATCCTTCCTCCCCCTCTTCTGCAGGATTCCCCAAGCTCTGCCTAATGTTTGACTGTGGGTCTCTGCATCTGCTCCCATCAGCTGCTGTTGGAGGAAGTGTTGCTCGAGGGCTTCTCTCCAGGTTCCCCAAGCCCCGCAGTCCCACAATCCACTTATAAAATAATCACTCAGACGCTTATATCACTTATAAACTGTATGGCCGTGGCAGGCTTCCTGCTAACTGTTCTTTTATCTTAAACTAACCCATTTTTATAAATCTATACCTTGCCACGTGGCTGGTGGCTTACCGGCATCTTTACAGGTTGCCTCTCCTGGCGGTGGCTGCAGTGTCTCTCTCCTCAGCCTTCTGCTTCCCAGAATTCTCCTCTCTCCTTGTCCCACCTACTTCCTACCTGGCCACTGGCCAACCAGTGTTTTATTTATTGACCAATCAGAGCAATTTGACATATAGACCATCCCACAGCACTTCCCCTTTCTTTTTTTTTAAAAGGAAGGTTTTAACTTGTACACATCTCCAAAGTCAGCTTGGTATATTTGGGAATTTGGGCGTAGCTTCTCTTACTACTTCCTGCTGGAGGGGGGCGCTGTATCTTATGGGGACACAAAGAAAATTTTAGGATCATGGAGTAGTCCGTGACTTGAAACGATTCTGGATGTTGGATCATCTGGGCCATGGAGTCACTGGAGACCTTTCAGGTGGTCTTGGCTGGTCAAACCTGATGTATCTTAATCTGGAACAAATCCATAGCCTCTGGCTTTCTGTGGAAACAAAAGCAGAGCCTCCTTTCCAAAGCAACATATCCTTACATCCAAATTTTGAAGTTAAGGTGCCTTTAAAATACACATTTTGGCATAACTCAACAGCTTTTGCAATCAAATGTTTCTCTTCAGTTACGAATATCAAAGAGAACATAATCCAGATTCTCTGTGTGGTAGCCATCTTTATGTGGCTTATGTTTTATATTACCTTGAGCCTATTGCTTTAAACTGCAGCCTTCTAAGCCTGAAACGGCGCTGTGGCTGCTGGCTCCACCCACTTCAGCTTCCCAACATGGCGGTGGTACGTTTTCCGCCAGCTCTGGGAGCCATCGTGTGTCTGTGCTTTTATCCAAGCAGCGTGTAGCCCAGAAACCTCTTTTTGTTTTGTACTAGCAAAGGCTAAATCCACCACGCAGCTTAATGTGCCACTTGCAGAGGCCTCATTCCCGCCATACTGCAGACCGAGCTCACACGCTAGGAACCCGCCAGTAGCTCAAACCGGCAGCTGCTGCTCATTTGAGAGAGACAATTAGGAAGCTGTTTTTAGCTCCATTTTAGAATCTTTTCTCAGGTTTTAGGTAGAAACTTTTGCCAACACGTTGGGCGCCATTTGTTGCTGGAGGGCTTCTCTCCAGGTTCCCCAAGCCCCGCAGTCCCATAATCCACTTATAAAATAATCACTCAGACGCTTATATCACTTATAAACTGTATGGCCATGGCAGGCTTCCTGCTAACTGTTCTTTTATCTTAAACTAACCCATTTTTATAAATCTATACCTTGCCACGTGGCTGGTGGCTTACCGGCGTCTTTACAGGTTGCCTCTCCTGGCGGTGGCTGCAGTCTCTCTCTCCTCAGCCTTCTGCTTCCCAGAATTCTCCTCTCTCCTTGTCCCACCTACTTCCTGCCTGGCCACTGGCCAACCAGTGTTTTATTTATTGACCAATCAGAGCAATTTGACATATAGACCGTCCCACAGCAAGGAAGCCTCTCTGATGATGATTATGCTAGGCTCTGCGCTAAATAATAGCAGAGTAGCTAGATGATTCTTTTTCTGTTATTTTTATTGCTTATATTTTCCTTTTCACTAGGAAACTGCTTCTGACATGAAATGTAATTGATGGATTTTGGCATAAAATAATATTCTCCAGTTTTCCTTTCATAATGGGAAAGGAATAAAGGTTGGTCAGGGAGGTGAGCAGAAGAAGAAAGGAGAATGAGAGGGAAACAGAAAGTAACCTCGATTTCATGGTTAGCTCCCAAACAGCAGACTGGAGAGCAACTTTCTAGTCTTCTGTCCAACATTGAAAAGAAAGTGTATGGTGTATGTCTTAGGAGGCAGGGGAGCCATGGTTCATATTAGGTACGGAGGGGGATGATGTAA
Organism: Peromyscus leucopus; assembly: GCF_004664715.2. Classification (NCBI taxonomy): domain Eukaryota; kingdom Metazoa; phylum Chordata; class Mammalia; order Rodentia; family Cricetidae; genus Peromyscus; species Peromyscus leucopus. The sequence continues at coordinate 36,404,170 of NC_051070.1, read as the reverse complement.
CAGGGACCAGTACAGATAGGAAGACAGGAGTACAGCCGTTGGTCTCATGCAAACCCTCTGGAGTAGTCTAATACTCTCTAGATTATTAAATTTTGTGATTTTTTTTTTTTTTTCGAGACAGGGTTTCTCTGTGTAGCTTTGCGCCTTTCCTGGGACTCACTTGGTAGTCCAGGCTGGCCTCGAACTCACAGAGATCCACCTGGTTCTGCCTCCCGAGTGCTGGGATTAAAGGCGTGCGCCACCACCGCCCGGCTAAATTTTGTGATTTTTGGCAAGTTATTTCATCTCTCTAGAGATTAATATTCATATCATTAAAATATTATTCCTTTATGCCAAAAAAGTTATAGTACATGAAATGTTCAATATAGTGCAGTGCACATGACATATAATGAGCCAGCCATTCAGGAGGGTGTTTGTCTCAGAAATCTAAAAGAGCATAAGTGCTCATTACCTCTGCTCGGTTACTGAGAGCTCCAGAGAACGCAGTGACAGACGCAGGCAAGTGGACTGCTTTGTATTGTCGGATTGAGCCTGACTCTCCTTGAGCCAGACTGATCTTTGTGATAGGATCAAGGGAGGCCCGAAGCTGCTCCGACTGATTGTACTGAACTTCAAGGCTGCCTGTGATACTCCCATTTCTAAGAGAGAAAGCCGTCTGAAGATGGGGAGCATTTTCCCAAGTGTTTAGAAGCAAGGGTGGAGTGGCAGCCATCACCTCTGTGGGGACGCCCTCCGTTTGCCTTGTGCAAGTCTTCATGTGCCTTGTGCGATTCTTTTAAAAGCCTCGGCTCAGTGTCCTCCTGCCCCTTTGGAAGTTATTCCCTAGGCAGAGGCTCATCATGGTGTTCTGGAGCTCTTCAAGCAGACCAGTAATCCTCTTGGGAGGTAGATGAGAGGAGTCTGAATTTCACCTCCTGAAAGGCCAAACAAAACCTGTCGTTGCTGTTCTGATCAGTGAGACTAAGATAGCACCATTTCATGATTTGGTGATTTCCGATTAGAAGGAGAATGGAGCCGGTAGATTGTGATGAGGTAAGGAAGATGGTGATAGGTGTGTAGTTAGATGTCACCTAACTTGTCTACTCTGCATTTACAGTCTCATTCCTAAGATGTTTTGGGCATCCAGAAAGACACTGTCATCTGGATTTTGCAACTGACGTCTTAGTCATTGCTATTATCACTGATTTATTTGGGAGAAAATAGAATTGCAAAAAGTGAATAACGTTATTAGTAATTAATATAGTATTTCCCAAGGGTCTTCTCTCTCTCATTCTCTCTGTGACATTGTCTTGACATTTCTGTGTACTCCGGCTAGTGTTTGAACATGACAATAGATTTCGAGCAGAGGATTGAAAAGTGGTGAGAAGGTGGACAGAGGTTTTCCTCGAGGCTCTTCCCCGCCAGGCTACACGTTCCAATAGTTTTTCTTTTTTCTCCTTAGGTCCTAGGTGTTGGAGGCTGAGTGTGTGTGTGTGTGTGTGTGTGTGTGTGTGTGTGTGTGTGTGTGTGTATGTGATGGGGAGTGCAGGGGGGCGCGCAGAGAGGGAGAGGGCAGAGAGAAAGAAAGGGGGTATGTTGTAATGTTGTATCTCCTCCCACAGCTTCTCTGCTGAGCTGTTTTAGGGCAGGCTTTGTAAAGTTTCTTAGGGACTCTGAAGTCTTGGGACAGCTAGTAGTGTAGAAACTGGAGACCGTGGGAAATAGTCATAATGTAAATTCAGTATAATTTTAAATATTTTTCTGTTTAATTTAAAAAATTTGTTATTTTCATGGCAGTTTAAAGCAGGGTCTGAATGGTAATTGTAAGACATAGCTCAGTTTCACGTTGTCCAGTACAGTTACTTGAGGACTTTTGCACATTGCTGAAGAAGCCTAACAGGGAATGTGTTCGGTGACACTCTTCTGGAGAGAGGGGAACACATGTGTGTTCACTGCAGCTAGGGAACCAACAGCTGAAGCAATGATTACATCAAATGTCCAATTTGGTGAACCAAGGAGTTTACTGGAGTTACTTACAGAGTATCAAAAAGGGATCGGCTGCAGGAGCAGCTGTGGACGCAAAGTCAGCAGCATCACAAGAATCTCCACCCCAGCAGGGGTAAGGATGCTCTCTGCCTGGCCTGCAGGTGGCTCAGCAGGTTGGAGAATCTTTCCAAGCATCTGGACTCATCCATCATTCAGGAAGACTCACGAAGGCCCCTCCCCCGCCCTCCAGCAGCGTTTACTGCCTCCATAGCCGCATCAGTCTTAGGTGTCAGCTCTGAAGGGCTTGTAACAGGGTTTACTCTGAGTCTCCTGAGTCTTCCTCCAGGATGGAACGTTTCAACTTGGAGGAAATTGCCACACAGCAGTTAGGTTCTGGAGTTATTTTTTTTTTTTTTTTTTTTTTTATTTTTTTTATTTTTAAGTCCTCTTACTCACGATTGCATATGACTTTTTAAAATGTGAAACTGATGTAAGGCTTCAGTTTTGCAAACTGAAGTGACTGGCTCAGAGCCCAAGCAATACCAACCTGAGCCACAAGATGGCAGCCTTGCCTTAAAATTCAGAGGGAACCAACATCATTCTCAGTTTAGAGGGTTTTTAAGAAAAAAAAAATTGGGAAAAAGTTCAAGTTTCAATCTAAAGTTGTTATCTATCATCTATCTTAATTTAGTCTGCAGTAAAGGGTAGTTTATTAGTGTCCCATTTAGTGGTTGAGTTATTAAAATTAAGCATGTACTTGTATTTTTCAGAAAAATGAATAAAATTAGGAATTTGTGTTTTATTTACTGGGGCTTAATAATAAAACTTCTCAGTATTTAAATCTCTATCCTTCTAAGTGTCTTAAACAGATAAATTCTGAAAACTAAAGCAACAAGAGAACTTTGAAAAGTATGTCCTGTCAGGAGCACACTGGAGGCAGCGAAGGCTAGCCCCGAGACTGGATGTCTCATGGGGACATGGGACCCGGAGTGCGTTCCATGTGCCCCCTCCCATGTAACTTTGCTAACTACTCAAGGCAGTCAGGGGCAGTTCGTTTGCTGTGCTGTTGTCTTTATTTATAACTGTTGCTTTTGTTGTTTGGGAACCTCAAATTTTGGGAAACTACTCAAGGCATTTTTTTTACGGCTCTAAAATTCCTGAAGGATAGGCTCTTCACAATCCTACAGTAAATACACCGCCGCACTGCTAACCTCGACATTTTCCTCGTGTTACTATCGTTGACACCATCATGATTTTCACTTCGGTGGTCTTGCTGTATGTGCACGTCAGGTGGAGATGTGAAGGGACCCCAGGCAGCTCTACACTGTTTCTTTCCATCCCCGATGCTCCTGGTCCAACCTCCTCCATCAAGTCTTGTTTAGAGCGTGTGTTTAGTAAAACCTCCTTCTGGTCTCTTTTTGGTCATTTGTTTGAGAAATGGCCTCGGACTAATGTTAAATGATTGGATTTTATTATCTGTACAGTCTTTGGGAAAACGCTAAGGCAGAAATGCCCACCCTGAATTCGGCTTCTGTTGCTGGGCACCCAGATGTCCTGCAGCTGGAGACACTGCTGTTCAGTCTGCAGTTTCCAGCTCCAGTGTACCCTCTCTTCCAGTCTTCTGACACCTTCTGAGTGCCATTCGTTTTTAAAGAAGAGGAGTCTCGGTGCTCTGTGTACCCAGGTCTGCTTTTAATGGCAGTTGTGGAGTGCACAATAGAAGACCCCCCCCCCCTCGTGTGCGTTCTGTTTCTGCATCGCGGTCACTGACGACCTCTGCAAAGTATCTTCCCTCTGCTGTCGGGTTTGTTTACACGCGGATCCGTGACTCATCCTCATTTACCATGTAGGTCCACAGGTGAATCAACAATGCCTGTCAAGCTCCAGCCTTGTCTTCTGGTGTATTGGTTGCATGTTAAATAAATTACAGCACAGCACTGGAAAATCATTTTTGCTTCTTTTATTCTTTCTTATTTTTTTGAGATAGAGTTGCCATGTAAACCAGAGTAGTTTGGAACTTGCTGTGTAGCCCAGGGTGCACCAAAATTTGTGATCCCCGGGCCTTGGGCTCCCAGGCGCTAGGATTACAAGTGTGCACTGCTGCTTTCTCTTCAGGAGTATGTATCTTTGTTGTTGCTGTTGTTTTGTTTTGTTTTATTTTTCCAGACAGGGTTGCTCTGTAGTTTTGGTGCCTTTCCTGGATCTCACTCTGTAGACCAGGCTGGCCTTGAACTCACAGAGATCCGCCTGGCTCTGCCTCCCGAGTGCTGGGATTAAAGGCGTGTGCCCCGACTGCCTGGCCAGGAGTATTTATCTTCTTTTATGTTGCTGGGGTGTTAAACTGCAGGTATGTCTGTTCACCGCCCGTGTGCCTGGTGCCTGTAGAGGCCAGAAGAGGGCAGTAGATCTCTTGGAATGGAAGTTACAGATGGCTGTTGGTTGGTAGCTACTATGTGGCTGCTAGGAATGAAATCTAGGCTGTCTGAGCAGCCAAGTGCGCTTAACTTCGGAGCCAGCTCCTCAGCGCCCAGAAATGTTTTATTTTATTCAAACGGGTAAATAAATATTAAATTTATTCCTTTCCTGAGAGGGAGAGAGAGAGGGAGGGAAGGAGGGAGGGAATGAATATAAGTACATGTGTATGTCTTGGTGAGTGTATGAAGGTCAGAGGACAACTTTTGGGAGTTGTGTCTCCTTCCACCATGTGGGCCCTGAGACTTGAACTCAGGTCATCGTGCTTTGTGGCAAGCACCTTTTCTTACCAAGCCATCTCACTGACCCTATAGCAGTTTGGAGTGCACATTTGTGCCAAGTGAAAGAGACAAAGAACTCCATAAAACAGGTTTTATGTTAGAAGTACGCACCGGAGGAAGAACTCAGGGACAGGAGACTTGCTTTCCTCCCTAGACTGTTTAGAGATAGGAGTTTGAGTTACGGAGTAGTGAGCGCGTCTCCACAGTGGAGGCCTGTTTGAAACTTAAGACTACACTGTGTATGTGCTGGAGCATTGGCTTGCCTCTTAGAACTTGGCTGCATTTGCAGAGGACTGGCGTTTGCTTCCCAGCACCCATGAGGCAGGTGATTTACAACCACCTGTAAGTACAGGTCGCCAGAGCTGCTGCCCTCTGGCCTCTATGAGCACCTGCATATGTATGCACATGCATGTAGACAAACGTGTACACATAAGGAAGAATAAATCTTTGGAAAAAACCCTCAGTGTGCATACTCTGTACACACATCTTCCTGATGTGAGATTTTTAAATATACACGTATATTGTGAATGTATATGTAGTATATGTGTGTACATTTAGTAGATATACATAAAAACACACCATATTCAATATTATTTCTATTTGAAAACAATATGCCATTTTTATAATATGAATTAGATGAAATGGGGCCTAATCAAACTTTTTGGCTGGTAATTATGTATGGAAGATGTATGTGTTTGGTATTTGTGATTACTAGAACCTGAATTCTCTCACTGAGTTTGAGGAGTGTTTTTATTCTAAGATAACTTGTTCAGTGAGGAGGAAGAAACACGGCATATCTTTTCCTTGGTGTACAGAGTCGTGCACTTGTCTCAGCTCTGCTTAGTGTAGAAGTAGAAGAGTCATGTGGTGCAGGAGAACAGCAAGGAGACCGGGTTTCTGAGGCACCAGCTGCAGTAGCGCCAGGCTGTGTCCAGAGTGAGTGACGTCATTTGACCAAAGCACAGAAGGAGGTGCTTGCCGCGTGCGGGGACCAGTGTGTTCTAGCTCGTGCATGCCAGCCGATAGCAATCTCTTCTTGGCACAGAGTGTAGCTGGATTTTGTTGGTTGTTGAGATTGGCGAGGGAAATTGTCAAATGGTGTAAACTGTGGTTTTTCCATTATTCTCCCTCTTAGAAATGGTTTTACTAACACTTCTGGTTTCAAACTGACTCTGGTTTGACTTTGGGTGTGCTCAGGCTATGTAGGTTGTACATCTAGCTTTTCAATTCTGGAATTTCACTGACCAAACCAATATGTTAATTTTAAAGCATAAATTATTTAAAATATTGGTATATGAACATTCATATATATGTGATGTATGTACATATAGGTATGCTTTGAAGCTTAGTATTAAAGTAGGTGCCTCTGAAGCCTCTTCTGACGCAGACACTAGAGTGTCTGAACGATTCTACTCAGGTGTTGTGGCCCCCACCCTTTCCTACACTAAGAAACAATTGCTGTAAATTTTTAGTTTGTTCATTGATTTTTAAGTACATTTTGATTACATATGCAATTACAATAAATATGCATCATTTCCTTTGATGGCTATTTAATTATTTTTTTAATCTGTTTTGAAAATGGATACTACTTCTAAGAACAAACATATAAGAAGAGAAGAACTGAGGAACTGAATTAGTGCATGATAGAGTTAAGCCAGTGTTCATGTTTCTAAGATGATGCCAAATTCTTTTACAGAGAGTTGCATCATTTATATACCTTTCACTAGAGTATACAAGATCTATTTGAAAGATGCCTTTATGACACTTGAAATTACCATTTTTTTTTCCCTAATCTTGTGGTTGTAAAATACAATATTCTTTCTTAGGTTACTATTTTTTCTTCTAATAAATTTTAGAATCAAATTATTAAATCTCTTAAAGTGTGCTGGAATTTTTACTGAAACTGCAGATCAGCTCAAAGACAGTTGACATCTTTATAGACTATGATGTGATGCCACCAATAAAATGCTGGTAAACTGCCTGTCTGAAGAGAGTGAAGAGCCTCATTGTATAGCATTCCCACTCTGTAGTTTAATAACTTCATGCTAAACTACAGTGTGAAACTACCGAACCTGGAATGAGGAAGAAATGCACAGAATAAACTCCTGTGGATTAGCCTGAGATGGCTGGTTCATGACCTTCAGGTGCAAATGTAAACACACACACACACACACACACACACACACACACACACACACACACACACACACGTAATTTTAAATTTAGGTTTTATATCTGAGAGAAAATGTGGTATATTTCTTTATGCATCTGGCTTGCCTTGCTTAACATAATGATTTCCGGTTGCATTTGTTTTCTGTAAATACCATGATTTCACTTTCTTTGTAGCTGCATGAAATTCCATTGTTTTGTATACTACATTTTCTTTATCTGTTCGTTTATTGATGGATGTTGTAGAATATTATTTTAAGGTGTGTTACTTTTGTTTATGGTGCATTTGTTTAACTCTGTGAAGCTGTGTTACTGTGCCTGTCTAAAACATTGATGCTCTAATAAAGAACTGAACAGCCAATAATGAGGCAGGAGAAAGCATAGACAGGGCTGGCAGGCAGAGAGAATAAATAGAAGGAGAAATCTGGGAGAAGAGAAGTAGCCAGAGGTGGAGGACATCAGGGGCCAGCCACCCAGCTATGTAGTCAGCCATGGAGTAGGAGTGAAAGTAAGATTACAGAAATAAGAAAAGGAAAAAGTCCAGAGGCAAAAGGTAGATAGGATAAGTTAAGAAAAGCTGGTTAGAAATAAGCCAAGCTAAGGCTGGGCATTCATCATTAAGAATAAGCCTCCCTGAGTGATTTAGTTGGGAGCTGGGTGGCGGTCCCCAAAAGACCAAAGACCAAAGGAAAACAGATGGGTAAACAGGCCACCTGTTTCCTACATATTGTCAATACTACAACTGTACACATGTTTGAGCAAGCATCCCTGTGCTGTGCTCACTTAGGACATACACCCCAGAGCAGAGTAGCAGTCACGTGGTGGTTCTGTTTTGAGTTGAGGAACCTCCACGCTGCTTTCTGTGGTGGTTGCTCGAGTTTACATGCCCACCGGCACCGAGTAATTAAGTGCTCTTCCCCCTGCCTGCACCGGCATTTGTTCTGTTTGATTTCCTGATCATAACCAGTATAGCTAGGGTGAGATGGACTCTCAAAGTTGCTTTAATCTGCTTTCCTCTGACGACTTAGTCCTTCGGGACACTTACAAAATATTTATTGGTCATTTGTGTTTTTTCTTTCCCTCATAGCTAATGATGTTAAACATTTTTATCAAGTATTGATTGGCCATTTGTATTTTTTCCTTGAGAGCTATCTGTTTAGTTCCTTATCCCATTTGTTTATGATGATTTTGGGGGGTGGTGGTTGCTCTTGACAGTTCTATAAATGTGTCTGTGGATGTAATGACATGTCTGGTGTTTAGTTGACAGTTTTGATTAGCTCTTCACTCTGATGATTGTTTTTTGTTTTGAAGAAGCTCCTTAATTTCATGCTGTCCACTTGTCAACTCTTGGGATTGTTTCCTGGTGCTGTTGGAGTCCTCTTCAGAAAGTCCTTGCCTATTCCTGGACTTTGAGTTCTTCCACCCACGTTTTTTTCTAGCAGTTTCGGTGTTTAAGTTTTATGTTAAGGTTTTTGATCCATTTTCATTGGTTTTTATGCAGAGTGGTGGATCTTTTACCTGTGGAAAACCAGTTTTCCCACCAACTTTTGTTTTCGAGCTTGTCATTTCCCTAGTCTATGTCTTGACAATTTGTAGAAATAACTAGGTATTTGTAGCCCGTGGGCTTGTTTCTGGGTCCTTTATTCTGTTCCACTGGTTTTTGTGTCTTTGTGCCCTTAGTATACTTTGTTGCTGTTTTGTTTTTCCTGTGGCTGTATAATATAATTTAGGATTGAACACTGGAACACCTCCAGTGTGTTGTAGAGAGTTTATCTGTTTATGTAGATTTGGGGTCCTATATGACTCTAATTTTATTGAATAGATTCTTTATACCTTTAATGTTTGCTTATCTTAGCTTTATCTGTTGTGTTCTTAGGTTTGATTTCTTGATCATATCCTAGGTTTTTGTGTTTTGTTTTTTTTTAAACATCCTGCCCATGTCCATCTCTCTATCTTGTCTGTATCTGTCTGTCTATCTATGTATCCGTGTATGTATCTATCTATCTATCATCTATTTTTCTGACTGATACTATGATATTCATGTCGTCCCCCCCCCCCCCCCCCCCCCCCCCCCCCCCCCCGTGTACCCCGGCGTACATGTAGAGGCCTTCAGGAACTGGTTATCTCCTGTCAGAACATGGGTCCCCTAGGGTCAAACTCTCAGGCTTGGCAGCAAGCCCCTCTCCAGTCCTCCATCTCGTCCTTTCCATTTTTGTATTTTTAATTTGATTCATTTTTTTCATGCCCTATATTTCTATTTTTTTTTAAGGTCTCAATTTGCTTGGTAAATTTTTTATTTTTGTTGCTGACTTTTCTCCCACCTTACTGATTTTTCTCATCCATTTTGCTGGCTTTTTCTACCTGTTACTGAGTCTATTTCCTGTCTTCTGGTGTAAATTCATTTACTTGACCGTGTCTTCTTTCAGATCTTTAATCATTTTCCCCAGAAAACTTGATCTAGCATTTTAGCTCTGTTCTCGTCTTTGAGTTCAGTGGTTAAAGAATTGCCATCATTTGAGGGACTCATGTTGCCCCGCTTGTGTGTGTGTGTGTGTGTGTGTGCGCGTGTGTGTGCGTGTACTCACACATTGTGTGTGTGGAGACCAAAGGTGGACATCGGATGTCCTCCTGTTCTCTCCGTCTTAGTGTCTGAGACAGGACATGATGGGTAGTGTTAATTGTCACCTCAGCAGAATCTAGAATTAATTACCCCAAGACAGTCTCTCGGGCATCCTGTGGGGGTTTATCTTGACTGTGTTCATTGAGGTGGGACCTCCACTGTAGATGGCATCTTTCCCTAACTGGGATCCTGAGCTGAATAATAAGAGAAAGCATACTGAGCACATTCATTCATTCCCTTTTGCTTCTAGGCTGGGCTGTCCTGTTCAGTCTCCTGCTGAGTCCCACACTATGGTCTCAAGTCAGAGTAGATTGTCTCCTTTAAGTTGCTTTTGTGTTTTTATATATATATATATACATATATATATATATATATGTATATATATATATATATTCATGACAAAACAAAACAAAACAACCTAGGAAACAAGGTCTCCCACTTAATTTGGAGCCCAGTTTTGGTCAGACTAGTTAGGTAGCTAGAGTGGCCTGCCAGTGAGCCCTCCAAATTTGCCTGTTTCTGTCTCCCAACATGGACTTACAGACACAGCTTGGCTTTTATGTGGGTATTTGGCTTATTAAGTTGTCTCCTTAGCTTGTTGTTTGTTCATATTTTGGAGGTGTTTCTGTATATTTGCATGTTAGCTGTTGTGATTTGTAGAGAGTCGTCTTCATATTGAGTAGCCTGCCCCGATGGTACAGTCTCTAGTACCACTCAACGAGAAGCGAACTGCTTTAAGTTTTTATTTTATATAACTTGTATATAAAGTAAAATATATATATTTTATATGGTGTGTGTCTGTGTGTGTGTGTCTATGTCCATCTGTCTGTGTGTCTGTGTCTTCCTGACCCCCAGCTGCTTTTGTAAGCGCCCTCTGTTCCCCTCTCCAGCCAGGGCAGCGCACTACCGCTGCGCTCCGCTCCGCCTCTCTTCTCTGGGGGCACTGCCCTTTTTACTTCCGCTCTTTCCTGGGATTCTGTCATGTCCTTGTGGATTTCTGAGGTTTTCCCTGCTCCTTGTAATAACACCCATTTATTTTAACTCTTTCTTTACTGCCTCTCTCAGAAGCCCCCTCTAGTCCACCATCTAGCCCAGAAATAGTATTCACCGTTCATAGCTGAAGCTTGATGGAAGCTTAGACTACATAAAACTGAATGTATAACATCATTGCTCCTGGTCGGTGTTGACAGTACATTTTTCAGTTTGGAGACTTGTTTGCTTGGGAAATAAAGTATAAATGTTTTTCATTTCTTTTCTGAAAATATGTATTAATTTTTTTGTGCATAGAAAGATTTACTTGAAAAACTTGAATTTTAAAATAAACTTTTTTTCCTAAACTATGATGCTAACTTAAAGATCTATTTTACTATGTAGGAATTATCATTTCTATTGAATTTATTTTTCTACATGTAAGCAAATTTAACTGTCTTCCTGTGGTTTGGCTACCAGCATTCTTCTGTAAACTTTTAGTTTTATAGCTAGTTAGACTATTGATTTACTTTGATTGAAAGTTGGCAGGAGAGAACACTTCTCTCCCTGTCAACACATGTCCATAGCATCAGATTTAATATTACTTAGGAAGTATGGAAATGAGTGTAACACACTCCTTGAACTTTCTGTATCTTACACTTTGGAGCATTGTGTGCTTCGCACCAGAAGAGGGGGCTGGAACGTGATGAGTTTGACAGGAAGCCTGCCTTTAGCTGCTGCTCTGAGTTGATGATGGCCCTTAAAGGAATGTCAAGTTGTTTGTCTCCTGAGTGCCTGTTCTCCTGAAAGGGGAGGGAGCAGGATTTATGTGAGCTATTTAGAGCACATAAGACTAAAAGCATGACCTAATGCACCTTTTATTAAAACACTGAGCTGTTCACTTAGTGCCTTCATGCCTTGGAACTATCTGAAAGAGGATTTAAAAAGTTGTTCTTCTGCAGTCCTCCCTCTTGAGATTTCACCTCTATGAATTAAAAAAGAATTTCAGTTTTGACTTTAATTGACATTATCTTTATAAGTCATAATCAGTAACCATTAAAGAAGAGAATAATTGTATAATTGACAGTGTAACAATGACTAACAAGTGACCTTGGTTCCCTCGTGTTCGACAGCTTGAAGGTCCGTGTGTTTTACAAATCCAGAAAGTCCGCAATGTCGCTGCACCAAAGGATAACGAGGAGTCGCAGGCTGCGCCAAGGATGCTTCGTTTGCAGATGACTGATGGGCATACAAGTTGTACGGCAGTAGAGTTCAGCTATATTTCAAAGATCAGGTGATTCGTAGAACTTGTTACAGAGAATTTGCAGGTGCTTTTCAAAAAATCTGATTTCTTTGTATGCACGTGAATGGGGAGGAAAGGAGTCTTAAGTGAATGCTGTACTTTTCACAAGAAATTCCCGGGGTTTTCACGTCTGTTTTGTCTATCTAGAAGGCAGGGATAAAGTTCGTCACTCTTTTCTGTGTTAAGTATAAAACAAGTTGAAGATACACATGCGTGCATTTTTTTTTCCTGACAGGTTAACAGCTGACTATACATATTAGTGTGTTATTATACTATTTATGATTCTAGCCAAGTTTGTAGGCTAATGTATTTTCTAAGGAGATAATTAAAGCTAACGGGGTTTGTGGCTCCTTACTACTTCATAAAAAAAGAATTCATTAAGGAACAACTTCCAAATTTTTATTTTTGTTTAAAAATAATTTTATTAAATATTTGAGCATTTAATACAATGTATTTTGATAATTTTCACCCCTCCCTCAACTCCTCCCAAATCCACCACCACTCCCTACCCAGCTTTTTTGGTGTTTTTTTTTTTTTTTTAATACTCATGGAGTTCAGTATTTGCTGCCCATATACGTTGGGTTTGGAACCATCCACTCCAGCTTGGTTGACCCACCAGGGGCCACACACTTAAAGGAGCCGTCAGCCATCTCCGCTCTCCATGCTCAGATTTCATTAATTCACTGGTGGTCTCCCTTGAGCATGTGTGAGTCCTGGGCATGTTGTCACAGCCTCTGGGACTTCGGATGTGCCACTGGCCCCCTGTGTTCAGGGAGCACTGTTTTGTGTGGTCATCCACCTGGCCCTTAGAACTCTTCCGCCTCCCTTCTTATAGATGATTCCTGAGACTCGGAAGGAGGAGGAGGTGTGATAGAAATGTCACATGTCGGGATGAGGAACCCACAGTCCTTTATTCTTTACACCCGTCCAGTTATGGGTCTCTGTTAATTGCCATCTCCTGCAAGAAGAGGCTTCTCTGATGAGGGTTGAGAGATGCACTAATTTATGATGAGTCATTTTAAATAGTAGTGGTTTTTCCATAGGCTCTATGAGCTGTCTAGCCACAGGGCTTGGCCTCCATAATAGAGTCAGGTTGGGTTCCATCCCGTGGTGTGCGGCTTTAAATCTACTTATAAAGTGGTTAGTTCATCCATGGCATCAATGCCACTATTGGACCAGTGGGCATGTTTTACCAGGTTGGTCATTATTGCACGTTATGACTGTGTACCAGTGGCTACATGGCAGGATAAGACTAGTGAGTATTTCCCCCCCCTCTGGTTCTATGCCTAGCACCTCACAGCACTAGGAAAGCTAGCCAGTGGGAATTACAGGCATTAAAGGAACAACTACTCAGATGTAGAAAGATGAGGATGTGTTTCTGTCAAGGCAGTTTGAACTCTGATTTGTGAAGGAAGAACTTTGATTGGACATGTGCAAACATTCGTATTTTTCTTGAGTCATTGTATATGGGCACGTTTGCTGCTTTGGGTCCTCTGAGCTCTTTTACTTAATGTAAATTCCTAAAGAATACTTTTTTCCTTAAGCATGCATATAGTCTTTACCATACACTGTATTCTGTTCTCTCATTGGTGGGGAGTCCAAAGATAAAGTCAAATTCTACTTCCTAGTAGCTGATATAATAACAATATAGGCATGTAGACATGTAATTAATTTCCTGGAGCCCAGAGAATTAGTGCAACTTGGAGCCAGGAGTTTAATTTGAAATATGAATGGTTTTGAGAGAGGTGAATTGTTGCTGCTCTGGTTGGTGGCATGAACTTGGGAGAGTGGGGGGCCCCAAAATGAAGTGGACTAAAGTCTCCTGCAACTTTATTCAGAGCATCAGATAGTTTCTATTTTGAGGGTTAGGCAAGGTCACATGAGTTTGGGCTGTGTACAGTCATTAGGACAACTGGTGCTTGGAAACATTTTTGAATAACAAAAGTAAGATGATCACTGGGCATGGTGCTGTAGGACTTGAATCCCTGCACTTGGGAGGCAGAGACAGGTGGATTTCTGTGAGTTCGAGGCCAGCCTGGTCCTCAGAGTGAGTTCCAGGACAACCAGGCTGCTTCACAGTAACCCTGTCTTGAAAAACAAAACAACAACAACAATAACAACAACAAAAATTACAACTGAAGATAACAGGTAATCTAAAGTAACCCGACTTCTATGGTTACACCTGGGAGAGGCACGAAAGTACATTCCAAGAACATCCCATGTTGTGGGGGAACAGAAGTTACAAGACTCTTGTCTTACTCACTTGAGTTTTCTCACAAGCTCTCCCGGTCTCCTCACACGGCTTCATTCATGGGCCATGTTCCAACAGTGACTGGCACATGTTGATATACAAGGGAGCAATTCTCTGCTGTAGAGCTTAGGTGATTTGGAGAAGGTTGAGTGAGGTTCAGCATGTAGTCTTCAACAATATTGTTTTCCTTTGTTTCTGCCTTCGGTAAAGGAGGGACCCTCCTGAGATGATAAATGGATAAATGTTTATCAAAAGTGTTCATTTCTTATACGAGGGGAGGCTTAGCTATCCTGTGATTGCATTGCCTTCTTTTTGAAGAGGAGAGGGATCCCTGTTTCTGTGGAAAAACAGCCTTTCTTCCCTTGACAGATGCAGTCCAGGCTCTTCCAAGGTGCCACAGAAGGCTGACTGCTCCGGAATGTACATTTTCGGCTTTCGCTACTGTAACATTTCTCTACCCAACACCACCTGCTGTTTTTTCTATTGAATTTATTATGGTTTAACACCTAAAATTTTTATATGCTTATTCACTCATTGTTGAAGCAGCCTGTGTTCCTTTGCTATCACAAAAATGACAACATGCAAAACTCTTCTTCTTCCATGGGGATAGTTTAGAAGAGTTTTAATGTTTGTCTAGTGGTTACCACAGAAGGAAGGTGAAATAACTCTAGATAGCATAAACCAAATGCAGGGCTGAGCTGTGTGTTGTTTCTCCAGGCTTTTCTAGTCGTCCCCCTCCTGTACAGCCCTCCATGGTCTCAGGTTTTGTTTGTAATTACAATGGAGAAAGGGTGAAGATGTGCTGGGTGCCAAAGAAGTAGCCATTAACCCAACTGTGCTGTCTACATAGGAGTTAATTATGACACTGAAGTCAACGAAGTAGACAGTGTAATGTAATTTAGTTCTAATTTTAGTTTTGTGGCAATAAAATTATGATTTAATTTAATGGGATTTTATCTCTTTTTTTGTGAAATTTTGAGTCCATTCTCAAATTATTTGACAATTAAGGAAAGTTTGGGGAGGGCATAGGCACTTAACACAAAGTTAATCATCTGCTTCTATAGTTTCTGTTATTTTTGATATTTATTTGATATTTGTTTTTATGTTTCATTTCTGCTATTCGTTCCCTGCATTCATAATTTCATGTGTTGGTATATTCTCATCAATTTCTGATTTTACTAATTTGTAATAAATTGTTGGCTAAAAGTTCTTTTCAAGAAAATACATAGATCAGGGATATAATTAGTGTGTTCTTTGGCCATAAAAGGGCATGGTCCATGGTGCCTGTCACTTTGATTCATTCAGAAATGCAGAAATGAGGAACTGCAGAGTTATTCAATCTGGATTTGCTGATTGCCTGGAATTGGTTAACACTTAGTAGTATAATTGTGTTGCTCATATTTGCTGCTGATCTTGAAGATGGGCCATTGTTCTCAGTGACTGCATTTTTGACCACAAAGCTCCGTAAGGTTGAGGTTAGGCGAGGCTGTCTGTGACTGGTTGTTCTGTCGGCTTTGAATTATGACTAGGAATGTTAAACTTGTGAGCATCAGAACAATTTTAATGGCTTTATTGAGATAGAATTGATCATATGCAGTGATACACATCTTAGACATATCTGATACACCGAACAGTGTGTAATCTGCCTTTTTCTGTGTGGGTTGTTTGAAGCTTGAGAAATAGGCATATTACTTCTGTTCACTAATAATTTTTATTAGCTATCCTTTAAAAGGCTGTGGTATTAACACTCACTGATTTGATGTTGCATATTATCAGCGTGTGATGAATTTCACAAGCCTTTAAAATGTGAATAATGAAGCCACTGCAGAATAATTTTCTAATTCATCCCAAGTGTTTCAGGGCAGACTATTTTAGGAGTCCTATTTGGAGAGCTTTCTCCCTTGCTGTAGAAAGAGATGGAGTGTGATTTATATCTGTGCTTTTACTTTAGAACATACCTGTGTGATAAAGTGGATTTCATCCTGTGTTTTCTTTAACAAAGTTGCTGGGAAGATAAACATCTTGTTTCAAGTATTTGTGGTGTAATGTTTACCCAAAATAGAATTAACACTGGCCTTTTGTAGAAAAGTCTTGTTGTAATTATTGCTTATATACTTCCAAGTTGGTATGTAAAGTTCTTTTTAAAGTTACTGCATAAATAATTCTGATGTTTCATCTTTTAGATAACTAACAAAAGGGTTTTTATAGATTACTATAACCCATGTAGGTATTAAATTTCTGTGTTTATTTCTGGTTAGATATCTTTTATATTAAAATTTAATAATGATATATATTTTGCCATGTATAGCAAAAGTTATAAAAAAGAAAGGGAATTATTGTATTCATATGTGGTAGAGTTGAGAAGCACTTTCCTGGCTGGAGAGATGTCTCAGTGCTTAAAAGCACTGGATGTTTCTCCAGTTCAGTTTCTGGTTCAATTCCCAGCACTCACATGGTGGCTCACAACCATCTGTAACTCCAGTTCCAGGGGACCTAACTCTGTATATGCAGGCAAAACACCCAGACACAAAATAAAAATAAATCTTGAAAAAAAAAAGAGAAGAAAAATACTTTCCTTTTTCTTTACTCCAGCTTTGTGGGCTGTGATTGTTCTTGTCCACATTTGTTTTAACTTGTGGAAACTTGTTTTATACTTGGTCTTCATTTATCATGATTCATTTATACTTTATAGCTAGTCCGCTGAAAAGTTAGTTAGGTGTTAGTGCATTTTGATGAAGTCTTAAGACCCCCTTTCAGGTGTGGAGGAGCTTCTGTGCATCTCTAACTCCTGCCTCCCTTTGGTTTTCTCTTGCATCAGTCTGAACACACCCCCTGGCACGAAAGTGAGGCTCTCAGGCGTTGTGGACATAAAGAATGGATTCCTGCTCTTGAGTGACTCCAACACCACAGTCCTTGGGGGTGAAGTGGAACATCTGATTGACAAATGGGAGTTACAGAGGGTAAGTTTGCAGTAAGAACGGCTTAGACCGTGGAACGCCAGGGTTCCTGACTGTTCTCTGGAGGAAGTTGTCCCATAATGAGTGGTAGCATTAGTCTTTTGTGTCAGAATAGAAAGAACATGATGATCTTAGAGAAACTATCTGCTATTATTTAACCACATTCTTCCTCAAAAGCAGGTGAAAATTTTCAGTGCCCCTTTTCTTTCATGCTTTAAATATTCTTATTGCAGTATCTTGGCAGGTTTGAAACTTGTCAGTTAAGAGAAGATATTTAAAGTCAGATCAATGCTTATGTAATTTTCCAACATCATTTGGAATCATTTCACTTAAAACCATTCAATCAGGTGGGAACTTACGCATTTCTAACACATAGACACACAGACATGCACTCATCCACTCTTCCCCATGTCAGACACTATTCTACTTTCTGTCTCTATGAACTTGACTATTTTAATATCTCTTTAGACATGTAATATTATAGTATTTGTTCTTTTTTGTCTGCCTTATTCTGTATAAGTAATGGATGTCAGAATTTCTCTCCTTTTATAGGCTCAACAGTATTCTACTGTTTCTACCACATTATGTTTATTCACCTGTCAGTGGGCATTAATGTTGTTCCTAGCTTTTGCTCACTATAAATAATGATGCTATGAATATGGGCACACAAATAAAAGCTACTCCCACTTCTTTTGTATGCATACTTGTTGAATTGCTGGATTATATGGTAATTTTTTTATTCTTTTAATAAGCTTCTGACTTCTACACTGGTTATTTCTCATAGTAGCTATTCTGTGTATGTGAAATGGAGCCTCTTGGTTTCCATGTGCATTTCTCCAAGGCTTAGAGGTGCTGAGTCTCTTCTTATGAGATGGTTGTTCACGACTGAGCTCTCCACGCTGTGCTTTCTTTATTGTCTATCCAAGCAGAAGCCATGGCTTCTTAGGAATAGCAGTCTGATGCCGCATGCTGTGCTGGGTTTAGTCTGGTTGTCTTTATATATTGGCCAGGTCGCTCACTGTGTGTACAGGGAGATTAGGTCTGGCTCTTTGTACCATCACCAGTGCAAGAAATAAAAGTCCTCTAAGATGTTTTTAATTTTTCATGTTAACAAGAGCTGTTAATTTGTTAGCTTTTAAAGGAAGTTTTAGTATAAATTGAATTGATTTATAGCTGTTTGTATAATCCTTTCCTTGTAACTAAATTAAAACTGAGAAAAGGGCCCCTAGATAATCATATGTATGTGCCATGCTCATTTTCTTTTTAAATTAAAGAGATTAATAACTTCCGTGTAGATGGTGAAGAAATATGGCATCCCTGTCCCATTTTTATTATGCTGTGCTCATTAAGCTGATGTTATGGTTGCCATTAGCCTTATTTTTCAATCTGTAATTTACATGAACTGTATAAGAGTGTTTATATAATTCAGGAACTCTAGAATATGTTAAAAATGAACAAAATGGGTTAGAAAATACTTTGTGACTCTTTTACATTGTATTTTCATCACAATATATGTATTGGTGAGTTTTAAAAATGCACAACAAATTTAAAGTTTAAAAGATATATTTAATGAGTGCTTAATGGATGCATGTTAATACCTTTAATGGGAAGGATGACTGAAAGGAATCCTGTTTGTTTTCCTCTGGCCCTGTGGAAGGACTTCACAATATGAGAAAGTACTTTTGGTAGGGGACAGTTTTCTGTCCATTTTCACAATACAGGGGTTTGCCTTCAAGCCTTGTGACTTGAGTGTGATTCCTGGGATCCACAAGGGGAAAGGGAGAATTGACTCATGAGGTCGTCCTCTGACCTTCATGTGCTTGTGTGTGTCTGCACAAACACACACATACACACATACAAAGTATACCAAAACTTTTTACGAAGCCAGTTGGTTGACTGTTTCTTCAAAGTATGAGTTGATGTAAGATAATTTGACAAAATATAATGGAGTGACTTTCCCTGTTAAAGCTATAGTAATATGATGTTTAAAGTACTAATGATTTGTTATTTAGTAAGTATTATCTAAAAATTTCATTTTTGTAGAAAAATTTAAGGCATTATTAATCTATTAGTTATGTGCTTCAAAGTAAAGTTGTTCTTGCCAGAGTTTACTTTCTATGAATTGACTATATTTCTGAGGAGCTCTCTTTTCTCCAAAGGACACAACTTGAAAAATATTTCTAAAAATTAAACTTGAATGTAGTTTGGTCAGGAGAGATGAGGAACAAATCTTGGCCAGGTTACTGAAATACAGACTATAGAATTTCATATTTTATTGTTTGAAATACTTTAAAGAAGGCTGTTATGTCTTAAGATTCTACACTAAGCAGTGCATCTTGGGTGCATTTGCATGTAGCTAGTGTGTTTATGTGTGTGACTTATGTTTTATGACTGATTATGTATTTAAACAGAGCTTATCAAAACATAATAGAAGCAATATTGGAACTGAAGGTGGCCCACCTCCTTTTTTGCCTTTTGGACAGGTAAGGACTTTCTTCCTGGTAGGTGGACTCAGTCAGCACAGACTGTTCTTCATTATACTTAGGCTGTGTGTGGTTTTGTGCCAAACTATTTACTCAGACTCTGCGGCATTCCATGGAAGTATGAGGGACAAGGAATTTAATAATTTTGCTGTTACCCCAAAGATTGAAGCAATTAAGAGTTATGTATGAAGAGCAAATTACAGCTAACTAAAATAGGTTAATGGAAAACAAGTTTTAAATGAGAATTTTAAAAGTAAAGAGATTTAAAAAAATGCCAAAACTTTCCCCAGAATTCTTTTCTTCAGCCTCCATCTAATTCCTCATCTCAGTCAGAAACAATTTTATTTCTAGCTGATGTTTTCAACTGCGGTAGCCGGGGATTCTTCTATAGAAGCTAAATAATTCAATGTCTGGTCCTTAATTTTTAACCCTTTCTCAGTTTTCTATTGCTATAACAAAAACCCCTGACGAAGGCAACTTTTAGAAGAAAGAATTTAATTGGGGCTTACAGTTTCAGAGGGTGAATCCATGACTATCATGGTGGGAGGCATGGTGGCAGGCAGACTAGCCTGGTGCTGGGGCAGTAGCTAGAGCTTACATTTTGATCTACTAGCAGGAGGCAGAGAAAGTTACCTGGGAATGGCCCGGACTTTAGAAACCTCAAAGCCCACCCCCAGTGACACACTTCCTCCAATAAGGCCACACCTCCTAATCCTTCCACAACAGTTCCACCAGTTGGGGACCAAGCATTCAGGCGTATGATCCCATGGGGGCCACCACACCTTTCCTACTGCCAAGGAACTTTGAGGAAGGTCTTAAGTTGGCCTGTGTCTTGTCTCCCTTTCTGTACACAATCTGGGATTGTGTTCTCAGCGGTCTCCTGCACCTGCTCTTGCTTCACCCCGATGAGGCTGAGAGGAATCCATGTGTCTGTTGGTTTTGGCTTTTTTTTGACAATGGGGAAGTTTTTAACTGTATTTGCTCTGTACTTTTCTTAGAGAATGTGAAGGTGAATTGGAGACATAAAAGTAGGAAGTTGAAACCAACACTTTATTTTGTATTTTGTTTTATTTGAATTTTGTTGAAATTTTGGTATTAAAAGATCTGTAGTTGATATGAAGATATGGGATAGGATCAGTTGACTGACATCTTCAAAATGATTTTTATGAGCGATAATCAGAATTAAATTAGAGTAATTCCTGCATCATATGTATTTTTAATTATGTAAAAAAGATGCCTCCTCCTCAAAGATAAAAATAGATAGGAAGTTCAGTGTTGTGGTCCATGTTAGTAACATTCTGCCTGTAATAAAAGAGACAAGAATTAAAATATAATAGTAATTTATATTTGAAAGTAATAATTGACATCGGTATAAGTTTACTTTTTCCTGAAGCATTTGTAAAATTTTTTCCTTAAATTAAGATATTAAAAACGACTTTTTTCCCTAAAGCTGCGTACTGATTTAATTGTTATCCAGCATTTGAAATGTGTGTTACGGTTTCATAGGGCTAGGAAGTAGAGCAAAGGTTTCGCTTCAGTGGTAGTGACGTTTTCATTCATGCTGACCGTTCTCCTGCAGCACAATGCAGGGTTGTGGGCGGGTAAAATGATAATCCTGGCTCTGTGGTCAGGGACTGTTTCCGGTTTACCTGGGAGGAAGCTACCGTATTTGTGTGACACGTGGAGAAAAGTTCCTCTTCCCCTCTTCTAGTTAAGTTAATGAGCTGCAAAAAACCCAAACAAACAAAAACCCGGGCCATGTCAGAGGACTTGTACTGGGGTGGAGGTGAGAATTCAGGGATTGTTTTCTGACAGAGACACCATTGGTAAATTATGAGATTGAAAATCAAAACTTAAAACACCCAACACATGAAACTTTGTATCTTACTTGGCTCAGAGAGCATGCTTTTGCTCTTTGACTTACATGTTCAGACACATTTTGTTACATGTTAACAGATGTACTGTCTGCCGCCTGGATATGGTGGTGTAATGTGGAAAGTGAACTCTTAGTTACAAAACCAAATTTACATGGTTTTAGTTAATGTAGACAGCTTGAAATCCACAGCTGTTTTAAAGTTACTACCTTAAAATGAAACTTGGGTCTTGTATTTCAGTGTATTTTGTAAATATGTGGCCTCATTCAGGTGATGTATGTGTATACACACACACACACACACACACACACACACACACACACACACACCCCTTAACTTGTATTTATTTAAAAGTTATGGTGTAATCACCTGCCTATTTTTTTTTTTAATCTGTTGGATGGAGTGGTATTTTTGCTCTTACCAATGGAAAGAAATGTAAACGTTTCTTTTGAAGAACTAGTGCTTTCTATAAAGAAGTATAATTTCCTCTGGAATTCCTGCATGATATGAGTTTGTTTTTCCAGAAGTGTGCCTCTAATGTCCAAGTGGACAGCAGAGAACTGGATCGAAGGAAGACGTTACAAGTCTCACTGCCTGTCAAACCTGCCAATGATAATGACGAGTTTGAAAAGCAAAGGACGGCGGCGATTGCAGAGGTGGCAAAGAGCAAAGAAGTAAGGGCTTCCCACAGTTCCCTCCCATCGGCTGAGGTCATCCTCTGCAGTTACTTGAGGTCACTAGTGCTTCTGTCGGGACTGGTGCCCGGCCGTCCTCACCTTGCTCTCCTCACACACTTTGGGAGTAGAATGCCATCCTCTGGGGATTTAAGGCTGCCTCTTGGATTTGTGTGTCCTTTTCCAAGTCTTGGCAGTTCTAGTAAATATTCCTATTGGCAAGTCATCCATTCTTGTGCCCCTTTTCTTTCTTCATGAAATAACTAAGCACATTTTTCTCTTATATCATATCAGAGGTTTTTTTTTTGTTTTTAGTTGTACTAGTTACCACTTTCTCAAAATATTCTCCCTCTATAATACCTGCTGTGAAAAGTAAAACTTTGGAGGAATGAATTATGAACCAGGATCAACTAGGATATCAGAAATAAGTCTTGTTAGCATATTCTTGTGTTAATTAGTTACAGCAAATGTTAATCTTAGGACTGTATGTGTTTTTGTAACATACTCATGTACATGCATATACTCTCTTACACCATAGTTAGCTAAGTCGTTTGTTTTGAATTTCTTGCTTTCTTGGACTAGATCTTTTTCTCTGTTGATTGATTTTTCAGATTTTGATGTGAACTTTTGTATTTTTTGGTTGAATTTTTTTGTTCATTAAAATAGAAATAATTCACTGCATTAAGAACACAGTGGAGGTTTATGAATAGTCACTTTTCTGTTTAATTTCAAACCTCCACCACAAAGCTTACTGATGTCCTTCCTCTTTCTTCCTATCTCCAGTTTACAGTAGGGTTGAACACAAAGTCTCTGGAATCAGCCAGCCCAGAGCATGTCCTGCTAACAGTCCTGAATTAAATGATGAACCTTTTGTGCCTAATTTGCTTCATCTGTGAAATTTAGGAGCGATAGTGAACTGCCATGGGTGTTTTAGGGTTTATAATTGGTCATCCTAAAACCTGGACAGTTGCCCCTACATGGTGCACAAATATGACACTTTGTGATGGTAATCACTAGTGTTGGGATTCTTCAGTGTGCTCTTCATCTGAAGGCACTTATGAGCATTAAATGGATTTTGTATCATTTATATAAAATATATTCATTTGCCTCTAAAATATTAAATGGTGCTTTAGATTTTAAAACTTAGAAGACAATAATTGGTATAACCTGTTCCATTGGTTTACATGTATTTCAAGCTTTCCTCCTAAGGTTTTGTTTTCTATAGTTTCAAGTGTCTGTATATTGGAGTCTATTAGCATTTATAATGTACTTCAGTTTTTATATTGTAATTGATCACATGCTTTCTTCGCATGTGTAAAGAATCACAGCTTTCAAGGACTGAAACATTTCAAAACTCCTCAATGTGTGTATAAGATTGTTGAAGGCTAAGTTAACTTGGGCCTTGTCCAGTATTACCCAATAGCAATTTATAGAGTAAATTGCTCTATTGCATTGTATATATACCTATATCTCTCTGTGTGTAGATGTATTATATGTATATCTATAGCTCTGTAGCATAATGTATTATCTAAATTGTAAATAACAAGGTGTACAAATAAATTTCTCACAGCAATTTTTAATTAGGCCTTATTAGGCCTTGAGATAATGGAATTTGATCAATGATTTGAAGGAGGTGAGAGAGTTAGCTATGTGTTATAGCTAAGGAAGAATGATCCATGAGAGAGAAAGCTACAGAAAAGGCTATAAACAGGAGCAGATGTAAAAGGAACAGCAAGGTGGTCCTTGGTGAAGCAGGAGCCGAGGTAGAGGAACATAAGGAGAGACAATGGAGGCCAATTGCAGGACCTACAAACTGTTGAAAGACAAACTGACTTACTGCTTAGAAATGACAAGCTTTTGCATGTTTTGCTCACAGCAATAACATCATCAATGGGTATTTGAAAGGACTACTTCTGGCTGCTTCCTTGAAACTGTTTGTAGAGAAGGAAGATTGGGATTGTAGACAAAATGGGAGATTGTTGAGTTGATTCAGAAAAAGAAGTGATACAGATAGCAGCTCCATAGGTGGAACTGTTGCTTTCAGAAATTTGAAATTAGAGAAGGATTTCTGAGAGATAAAGGGCATTATATAGCAGAGGAGATGTAAAGAATGACTAAAAATTTTACTCTGAGATCTTGTCAGGATACCTTGAAATCCAGAAGATTGGAGTGGATGAGACATAAGGGACTACTCTAGTTGTCCATTTTGAACATATGATTATTGAGATGCATATTAGATATGTTGCTGGAAAGTTGAATAAGTCAGAGGAGTGTAGATGAAAACTGCTTTGGCATAGATATCCTGTAGTGGAGAGTTCTGTGTGCTTGGATGGTATGGGGCTAAGTCAGATCACCAAAGGAGTGAGTGTTTATAGAGAAGAGAAAAGGTAACACACTCGGTGGGCCTTTCGTTTTGGAGGATGGGTGAATAGAAGTAGATCCCTCCAGACTGTGATTAGTAATATAGAGAGAAATAAAGAAGTTCAGGGTAAGGGAGCGAGGAGGGCGTTGAAAGAATAACTGTTGATGCTGTAGCATTGAAGTTATTGACTCCCTCTACATTCATCTTGGTGGTGAACATCTATCTGCACATGCTCTTTAGTGGTAATTGCAGTTTTCAAAAGTAAGAGTAAGCAGAGTCAGCAGTGACAGTGGGAGAGCAGTGGTTGGAGAAGTAGACTGAGATTGTAAAGTTGGGTCTGGAAGAATGAGAAGTGTGTGAGCTTGGAAATACAGTGAGATTGATAGGCAGTTGTGATGGCCTTAGGAACGCCTAGTCCACGCACCATGAAGTTGCACTGGTTCTCGTTATTGGTTTGTGAGTTGCAGCTCTCTTAAATATTTGAAACAACTGTAACACGAATCTTAAAAGGCCTTACTAGGAAAAACAAACACAGAGCCAGGTATTGGGGTGAATACTGAAAGATCAGAGAAGCAGAATAAGCCACATCCAACATTTCCTTGATAATTTCTCAGCTGATCTTGTTTCCTCAAACTGGAAGCCTCTGAGTCCTCATTTGAATGGATCTCAGCTGAATGGCTGCTAAAAGCCTAAAAGCTTAAAGCCTCTAGTTCCTGGTCCTCACACCTTATATACCTTTTTACTTCCTGCCATCACTTCCTGGGATTAAAGATGTGTATCACCAAGCCTGGTTGTTTCCAGTGTGACCTTGAACTCACAGATATCTGGATGGATCTTTGCCTCCAGAAGGCTAGGATTAAAGGCGTGTGTACCACTGTTTTCTGGCCTCAATGTCTAATCTAGTGGCTGTTCTGTTCTCTAACCCCAGATAAGTTTATTAGGATACACAATATATCAACCACAAACAACTGTGAAAATGCTATTCTCCTGTTTTTAAATTCACAAAATGTAAATAAAATACATCTGGAGGCTGGGAGTATTTCATTGCCCCCTCCTTCCCTCCCAAAAAAAGCAGTTTTGGAGTTTTGGAATATAAATCTTAATTCGAACAGGTCAGGCTCCCGACTTTCTAGGTAGCTGTGTTCTACCAAAACAGTGATTGCCGTCTGCAGTAGAGGGCTTGCCCTGTGACAGTTACTGATGTAATGTTGTCCTGTTGATGTTGTCCTTGAATCCTCCCAAGATTGGTTTGCTCGTTCCTCTCTTAAGGACAAAAACCTTGGTAGCAGTGAAAGGCTAGTTCAAAAGCTGTTTGGCTGTGCTACAGTTCCCATCTAGTGAGTGTCATGTTGTTTTTATATGTCGCATTTTCAGTCAGTTAAACAAGTAACGACAACAAAGACTTTTATTTTTGCTGAATTTCCAGAAACCCAAAATTGAATACTAATGTCTAGTGATGTGTCTTTCATTCTTGAAGACACCGTTTAACCTTTGTGTTTTATCAAATTTAAATAGCGGATTCAAGAAATACTAAAAACGTTGACCATTCAGCTGTGGATCCTGCATGGAACTGGACTGGGCCCTCTGCATGGACAAGACAGTTGTGTAGCTTGTCTGTTTGAGGGGCCCCTGACAGTGGGAATAAGATCTATGCTCCCTGGTGCATGAGCTGGCCTTTTGGCGCCCATTGCCTATGGTGGAACACTTTGCACAGCCTTGATGCAGGGGGAGGGGCGTGGATCTTCCTTAGCTGAATGTGCCAGGCTTTGCCAAGGAAGGACTTGCCTTTTCAGAGGAGGGGATGAGGTGTGGGTTGAGAGAAGGGCTAGGGGGAGGAGGGATGAGGTGGAGATCTGTAGTTGGTATGTGAAATGAATAAAAAATTTCTTAATAATAAAAAAGATAAAAAATGTCCATTAATGTGTGTCTAACATGAATTTCTCATCTTTCAGATTCTACTTTATATCTTCTTTATCTGGTTCAAGATAATTTCCCATGTTAAGTAAATTAAGATACCTTCTTACTATACATTACTTAAAATATATTTTAAACAATTATCTTTAATAAATCAAGTTTTAACTTTTATTTTTATCAAATGTATCAGACAGAAAAAATATTATATAAGATTTTTCTTTTGATGATATTTAGTTATCAGCTGTGCAATGCTTTTCAACCATGATTTTGTATCTAACCTGTCAATGATCTTTATGGTCTGTTTTTTTCATAATTATTTTGAAAAGACAAAAATGACATTAAATCAAGTTTCAAATTTATCCAAATAAATAAGCAAAATAATGAATATATAGGCCCAGGCTTTTATATGTAGTTTTTAAGGAAGGACATAGGATGATTATAAATAATGAATTAATAAACAGATTTTACTCTGGTGCTCATGGTATATTTACTTTCTAAGTTTATATAATGATACTATCAGAATGTGAGATACTTTAAATTATTGGTCAGTTTAGTACTTTATTCAGAATACCCTTGACTTGTAGATGCCTGACATATTCAAATATTTTACTAGAGTAATGTGGACAACTAATCTTTATGATGTTTCTGTCATCTTATTTCAGTCTATATTGATGAACATAGAGGTTTGTTTTGGTGACTTAACTAAAATCTTGTCATTTTTTAAAAAATTGTCCCAGGCTTATAGAAAGAAAATATTATGGCTTGTAGATGTTTATTCTCTATGCTGTTTATAAATATTTGTTATTTTAGTTTTACTTGTGAAAAATAACTAAGCTTTTAAATCATTAATTTTTCCAGATTTTTAAGTAACATCTTGGTTTGTATGATTATTTTACTATTTAATATTTATTTTGACTATTTACTTTTGTCTGTTTTATTTTTCTCTTATCTAAAGACCAAGACATTTGGAGGAGGTGGAGGTGGTGCCAGAAGTCATCTCAACATGGGTGCTGTCAGTCACCGAAACAGGGAGGTTCTACAGAAGGAAAAGCCTTCCAAGTCAGAGAGCAAACAGGAAGGGGTCTACAGAGAACTGGTGAGCACAGCAGTTGACACCGAGGCCAGTATGCTGCGCTTTGAATACCATCAATCTTTCTTTGAAGGTTTTTTCTTTGCATCTTTGCTGTGTAAATTACATTTCTTATTGTGGATGGGGAGCTATAGTCATTACGTTTTTTATCATGAAAATTTATGAGGTCACTTTTTCTACACCATATTATTTTCCTAAGAGCTTATTCTAATATAGATAATAAAAGCTTTCTTTTTTATTTATTTTAATTTTTTAAAAAAAATTTTTCAATGGAACTTTGCTATAGTACAGATTCTTCCTTGATTATTAGTGTTGAAACAGTAAGTTGGAATGTTGTGTTACTGTGACAGTCTTCCCATAGCTGTTGTCGACTTTTGCTGACCTGTGTAGATCTTGGACCTGAGATCTAAGGACCTGAAAGGATAGGGTGGACTAGTGTCTAATGCTGTAGATGGTTTTGCTTCACTTTCAATGGACTTTTGTACACGATTGTAACACAGAAAGCAATGATCCAAGGAAGGTTGTTGTAGTCTAGAAAAACTTGATCAGTAAAAACATGGAAATAAATCCAGTAAGCACATACTAAATATTGACCGAGCAGCCCTTTCCCAAAACTTTCTCAGGACAGACCAATTTAAACACATTGGCATCTGGGAAAGCAGAAAAGCAAGGCGGAAGGCCGTATTCAGAGTTGGGTACACTGAGGACAGCACTTAGCATATCCTTTCTCCAGATTGGGTTCTGTAGCTATGTTCCGATATCCAACAAGAGTAAACCTGTCTTATGAATTGATGGCGAGTGTTTAACCCAGGAGGCCTGCAGTCACAAAATGTAGCTGAGGTCAAAGGCCCTCTGCCGTTTTCCTGGAACCTCTCTCACAGCTCCCCAAGGCATCGCTCACCATGCATCGTTCTTTGACCATGTTCCGACAGCTGTGAGTGAAACTTGGAGTTAAGAGACAGTAAGTAGTTAGAATGGATACCCGACTTTATGTGCAGTCATTACTATAACCTTCTTTCTCTTCATTTCTTCCAGGTTGATGAGAAAGCTTTGAAGCATATAACAGAAATGGGCTTCAGTAAGGAAGCGTCGAGGCAAGCACTTATGGATAATGCCAACAACCTAGAAGCAGCATTGAATGTACTTCTGAACAGCAATAAGCAGAAGCCTGTTGTGGGTCCACCTCCTAGAGGTATAGTTCATGTGCCAGCAAGATATGTGATGGGTCAAGGCTGAGCTTTATTCTGTGAGGGCTGTAATGTCAGGTAACATCATGGTTCTTAAGAGTATCAAGCTGGGAGCCATGGAGGTAGTTGCAGGCTGCTTCCCTGCATGAGTGTCTCTTATGTCTAATACATTTTCTAATCGTGTCTTTCTAGTAGAGTTGTTATAAGTGAGAGACAGAGACTGTGATATACACTAACTTGTTCTTGTAGTTATTTCTAGAGCTGTGCCATTTTTATAAAAACTTAACCATTCTCTAAACTTCCCAAAATGAACCAAATAGGACCTTTAACTTGGTTTTACTCTTTAATCATTACATGGTTAAAAGTGGTATCATTTGAGAAACAGATTGAGAAATTAGCCTTATACATATGATTAAATAACCAGACTGTGCATTTAAGTATGTAGAGTGGTATTCTGTTACGTGAATGTGTAAGATACCTTTAAGTTATAGCAATGTTTACAGTTTTATTATGCACAGCTATAATTATGCTAAACTTGAGTAACTCAACTTTATTTTTTTTGTAGAAAGAAAATACATTTTAAGTTAAAATCTTTTTAAATTAAAAAAAGTGATAAATATTTATTTCAAGTCCAAGACCCATGTTCATTTGACAAATTGTGGATAGATCATGTTGAGGAATAAAACTGCCTCCTAGTAACCTTATTTAAAGCATTTTTATTGGACAAGAAATAGAATTCACTAAAGATGGTGAGAAGAAATGCATGTCTAATCCTATTTATGAGATTGCTGATGTGTATGTATGTGCTTTTAAACCTTAAGGTAGAGGGAAAGGCAGAGGTCGCGTACGATCTGAAGATGAAGAGGACCTAGGAAACGCAAGGCCATCAGCACCAAGCACATTATTTGATTTCTTGGAATCTAAAATGGGAACTTTGAATGTAGAAGGTAGGCTAACTTAAAATAGATTTAAATATGTATTCATGTTTTTTTAAAAGATTAACCTCATTTGGAGTTGTACAAAATGATTTCTATTCTGAATGGTTGTTTAGAGTTTTTAATAGTGAATTTTGTTTGACAAAAACATGGGAGAAAGTTTTAATTGTTACTTTCTGAAAACAAACACCAGCTTACTTTGCTCCTAATTGTATGTTGAATAATACTACCAAACGACTCCACCCACAGCTCTAATAGACAGCCCAGTTAGATGTATAAACAGATGGTGGTGTTGGAAAACTTGCTGTGGCGTAACCTTGTATCATGTCCATCATTTGTGAAATTGGT
The DNA here is from genome assembly GCF_004664715.2 of Peromyscus leucopus. Classification (NCBI taxonomy): domain Eukaryota; kingdom Metazoa; phylum Chordata; class Mammalia; order Rodentia; family Cricetidae; genus Peromyscus; species Peromyscus leucopus. The sequence continues at coordinate 36,374,316 of NC_051070.1, read as the reverse complement.
CTGTTTCTTTTTTCTCCATATGTACATATTCTATGAAAATGTTACTGAGAGAGTATGTGTAGCTAGAGCTTTCCTGCCTAGTCCACAGTCAGGACAAATCTTTGTCACCCACCAGTCCCATAGCCGCTCAGACCCAACCAAGTAAACACAGAGACTTATATTGCTTACAAACTGTATGGCCATGGCAGGCTTCTTGCTAACTGTTCTTATAGCTTAAATTAATCCATTTTCATAAAACTATACCTTGCCACATGGCTCGTGGCTTACCGGCATCTTCACACGCTGCTTGTCATGGCGGCGGCTGGTAGTGACTCCTCCCGCCTTCCTGTTCTTTCTTTTCTCCTCTCTGTTAGTCCCGCCTATCCTTCCTGCCTAGCCACTGGCCAATCAGTGTTTTATTTATTGACCAATCAGAGTAATTTGACATACAGACTATCCCACAGCAAGTATGCTTTCACAATGTAGTATTTCTTCACATGATGTACTCTAATGAGTAATATAAATACTGGAAGTTGAAATAAGTATGATAGTCGTGTATCTTTATAAGTGTGGAATATGATAAATGTTTCAAATACTGTTTTTAAAAGATTAAAATTGGTTTTTCTTTCAGATTTATTTCTTAATTCAACCAAATAAAAATTTAAGTGTCTGTATTCCATGAAAACCAGTGTTTATCACTAGATTATATATATATATATATAATGTATAGATTACACATATATAGAAAACACACTGGACTGTTTGAAAAGTCCCTGTTTGACATAGACAGTTTGTGAGGGTAACAGGAGAGCAGAGAGCAGTGTTTGCCGATACATAGGACTGACACTATTTTTCCATTGCTCTGTAACAAATGACTGCACAGTCTGTAGCTAAGGTTTCAGGTGGTGGTCAGCTAACCCCGTGTCAAGTTCCTCTTACAGGCTCACGTGCTGTGAACTGTGAAATCGTTCTTTGTGGGTGCAGGACTGATGTGCTTTTTACTTGCTTCTGATTCCTGGGCTGTTGTCAACTCCTACAAGTGGCCTTCACGGTGCACGAGGACAGGAGTCAGGCAACATAACATGGCTTTACTTCTATCAGCAAGGGAGTGAATCTCTGCTGCATCTTCCTCTGTCCTGGGTGACCTCTGGCATCCTTCACAGTGCCCTTTCAAGACCTCTCTGAATGCCTCTAATCCCTGACTCCCATACTCGCATCTTATGGTGACTCCTAAATCATGAGTTTGGTTTTCTGTTTCTTTTTAGTTGAATTGAATATGTAGCTCTTCTGTGATTTGGCATATGGAAATGAAATATTATTGTAGTTATAAGTATGCCAGATCATATCTGATTATCATATTATGATATGTTCTGCTGAGTCCCCTTATTTTTGTTCATTTTAAAGTTTATATTAAGTAAATGATAACATTCACTAAGTAAATGATTAAATCCTCTTTAATCAGCATTTCTAAGCCCCTTAGTTCATTTGTTTTGTCTAATAAATGACAGTATGCTTTCAGGCATATTTGTAATCTGTAATAATGTTTACTTCTTGATTTGAAAACTTTATTCCTAAAATAAGGCCAGCTAGTTGTTTTGAATGGGGTAGGCAGTGCTTTAATCAGGCTGATGTGAAAACACTGCTGATGTACTGTGTCACTGTTGTTAATATTGCTGAGCAGACTGAGTCCATCGGCTGCAGCTTTCTGTCCCAGATCTAATGATGGTGACACCATACAGGAGAGATCCATGATGTCACACATAAGTGTAAACAGATGCACAATAAATGAATACATTCATTGACAGAAGTCATTATGCTTGCAGAAGTTTTCTCTGTTCTCCTGATCCTGTGTTCATTGATACAGTGAAGACAGCAAGATTGACGGAGAGTTTGATTTGTGGTTGCCCTTGCATATTTTTTTTAACATACTGTTCTCTTACTCTTTCTCTTGTTAATTTACTTCCACTAAGTGACAATATTCTGACATGAGCTGGGGTTTTTATAGGAAAGAATAGTTGAGATAAGTGACTGAACTGGTTTTCATATAATTTTAGTTTTATTGTTTCCTCTAAATTGGAGTTAAAGCTTGGAATATATTTTTCAGAAATCTTACATTTTAAAATTAGATCTTCGTAGATGGTAGGAAATGTTGGACATTTTTTAAGGAGCATCTAGAAAGCACTTCTGAATAGTCTTCATAACATTTAATGGATAGATGTCTTCTGAAGAGTTAGGATCCATGATTTGGTTTAAGGTCATAACAGCATCGTTGTTTGAGTCTTTGTAGAGGCTGACAATATAAACACTAGTTGTTATTCACTGATATATAGATTTGGAGCTTCAAAAAAAATCTTTGGGAGTAGGACTAGCTTGGTAGTTCTTACTTGCTTAGTATGTGTGATGTTCTGCGTTCAGTTACCAGTAACACACATGCACATATAACATACACCACACACACACATGTACATGCACACACACACTCACATGCATAATTCTAATACATCATTGAATGATGGAACTTTTCTTAGTATCGGTGTTTTGTTTCAGTTCATTTCACTTCAAGCTGCCTCAGGATTTTGTTTAGTTTTAGGATTCTCAAAAGTTAATATTTAGCTTAGCAAGTGTCCTCATTTGGTTTCTAGTGCTGTGATAAGCATCATGACCACAAGCAAGTTAGAGAGAAAGGGTTTGTTTAATCTTAAGTTTACTGTCTATTATGAAGGGAAATCAGGGCAGGAACTCAGCCTAGGAACCAGGAAGCAGGAGCTGAAGCAAAACTAAAGAGGAATGCTGTTTACTGGCAGGCTCACTCACCCTGCTTCTTTGATAAGGATACCTGCTCAAAGGTGGCATGACCCACAGTGAGCTGGACCCTCCCATTGCAATCAGTAGTCGGGAAAATGCCTCACAGACTTGCCCACAGGCCAGTGTGATGGAGACACTTCCTCAACTGAGATTGCTTCTTCCCACATAGGTGCTGGTTTGTGTCGAGCCGACAAAAGCAGCCAGCACAGCAAGTTTGGTTCTGGATGGTCTCCTTATGTCATGTTGGTTATACTGTTGTAAACCAAAATTGTGAAACCCCATACACTACAAAATAAGCGTCTTTTTGAGTTATGACATAAGGTTGTAATGTTGAAGATTTCATATCTGACCTTATATGGCAGTCAAAATGTAGGCATGCTAAAAGCACTGGGATATTTATTTATACTTACAGCCCACCCCCAAGTCATATCATTGTGATAAAACACAAATATTCTCAAGCATTTTGTTTGAGGAATAGTGAGCATGTGTCAGATTCTGTATATTGTTTCAAATTTATTGAGAATACATCCTCCTTTAAGTATTAGATTTGTGTGTGTGTGTGTGTGTTAAATTTAGTAAAGGTTTGTAATACATTTACTTTTAGATCATATGCAATTCCTCTAGCAGAGCCAAGTGTGCTATCATTTCTTCAATTTTATGTTTAAATATCCCATTAGAAGTAACTGATCATTTCTTAGACAATGTCTTCTAGCATTAGCTTTAAAAACCTTTTTTCAAAGCAGGCAGCTGAACCCATGGCTTCATGCATTCTTGGCAAGTGCTTGAAAACTGAGCTCCATCTCCAGTCAGTGATGGACTGTGACCTGGAAGTGTTAGCCAAATGAATGCTTCCCTCCTTAGGTTGTTTCTCAGAGTGTTTTATCACACCATCTAGTTTCTTGTGATTTCCAACCTGCATATTTTAGAAATCTTAATTATTTTACATGCATTATCTATGTAGACATTTTCTTAAACTAGTAATTTTTGCTAGCACTAAGCTACACACATCTACAAGATTTACTAGCAGCCAGGTCCAAAAGGACTTAGATTTTAAGAGTCTATAAAATACCATGAAAAGAGATTGCATAGGTCTGGGAGTTCTCTCCAGACTATGGCTTCATTAACATACTATTAGCTGTGCTCTTAATTCAAAGTGGTCCAAATATACATTCTTTTTTTTTTTTTTAAGATTTATTTATTTATTATATGTACAGTGTTCTGCCTGCTTGCATGCCGACAGGCCAGAAGAGGGCACCAAATCTCATAACAGATGATTGTGAGCCACCATGTGGTTGCTGGGAATTGAACTCAGAACCTTTGGAAGAGCAGCCAATGCTCTTAACCTCTGAGCCATCTCTCCAGCCCCCCAAATATACATTCTTAAGTTTTGAAATTTTCTGTATGGATGTTACATATCAAATAATTCAATATTAGTTACTTGAGGAAGGTTACCCCTGTTGAACACCTGCACAGGGGTGGCACCCCCCACAGTGAGTTGGGCTCTCCCATAGCAATCCTTAATCATGAAAATGTCTCACTAAATTTACATCATTTTACTTTGTGGTGTAATATATAATTAATTTTTTTGATATTTTATTAAATATGGATATATTTTCTCAGAATGCTAAAAACATAGGCTTTTCATTCACTTTTACTCTTAGATTTTCTTCCCTATGAAAAATGATGGATGCTATTTACTGAGAACTGCTGTGTTCTTGGAACCGTGCTAAAGGCTTGCCAACACTAAATGATGTTATGATTTCCATCTGACAGATAAGCATGCTTGAAGAGAGAAAATGACTCACTTATAAGAACTAAAGAACTAGGATTTTCGATATTTTTTTTTTCCCGATGCATAACTTTCTCTGACTTGGCATTTCTGAGCAGCTATTTCTTTTGGGAGGAAAGAGCAATTGAGTTAAACTTTAACACATCGTAATTTTGTAAGGTCAGAGAGTGAGGTCAAGTGAGCTGCTGAATTTAGAGATGACGTGGAGTGGGAAAGCCATCAGAGGAGGTTGAGCACGTACATGCGTGAGTGGGGGCACTGAAGACAATGAGACAGGGCAGTGTGCTGCTGAAGGTTCACAGCCGGCTCCCAGGGAAGTCCCAGAGCGTCAGTGGAGGGTTGACTTTGATTTTGCTGATAATGTGATATAAATACTCCCACCATGTCTAATTTCAGGCTATGAGCAATTTAAAAAACTAACTCATTCATTTTTGTGAAAATTTAATAATCAGCTTTTGTAAGATGTTCAAGCTGAGTCCTGCATACCACTGATTGATTACACTCTCACAAAAGTGGTCAAGTGGTGGATTTAGAACAGAAGCTCGGGAATACCGTAGAGGAAATGCTTTATAGACCGTGGAATGAGTATTTTGAAGAGAGTTGTCCAGAACAGCATGGAAATTTTATGGTACGTGGTGTTATTTTTCTCCTTTCTGTGACCAAATGCCTGATAAGAAGCAGCTTCTGGGCTGGGCGTTGGTGGCGCACGCCTTTAATCCCAGCACTCGGGAGGCAGAGCCAGGCGGATCTCTGTGAGTTCGAGGCCAGCCTGGGCTACCAAGTGAGCTCCAGGAAAGGCGCAAAGCTACACAGAGAAACCCTGTCTCGAAAAACCAAAAAAAAAAAAAAAAAAAAAAAAAAAAAAAGAAGCAGCTTCTGAGCTGGGTGGGCGATGGTGGCACACGCCTTTAATCCCCTCACTTGTCTACAGTGTGAGAACCAGGACAGATACAAAAACTACACAGAGAAGAGAAACCCTGTGTCGAAAAACAAACAAACAAAAAGAAAAAGAAAGAAGCAGCTTCTGGGAGGAAGAGTTACTTTGTCTCAGGTCTGCAGGCACATGTGACAGGGAAGGAAGGCGTGGTACCAAGAGCGGCCATGCTGGGCAGTTTGTTCTTATCTGGGCTGCCTGGAATGGGGAGACCTGGGGAGTACTGGCGCCATGCAGTGCAGACCACAGCTGTTAGGATGGAGCTGCCCACACGCACGGTGGGTCTCCCCCAAAGTTAATTCTGAAGCTGCCTACATGCACGGTGTATTTCCCCCAAAGTTAATCCTCTAAAGATAACCTCACAGGTCCATCTAAAGGTGTACCTCACAAATCCCCTGTTTTTCTTTTTTCTTTTTTTACCTTTTTAGAGCTTTATTGGGATGGGGTGGGGGAGAGGGAGAGAGAGGACAGACAGAAGGAAGGAGCGGAAAAGAAAGAGAGACACCTATGTTTTTCTTAATCTAACAATTTGACAACCAAAATTAACCACCAAATAAGGGTTTAGGTTGGTGGATTATTTCTTCCTGTGGACTCTGAAGTATTTTGTATGATTTATCTTATGTATATGTGTTTGCATGAATGCTGTGTGTGTGTGTGTGTGTGTGTACCTGCAAAAACCAGAGGAGGGCACTGGATCCTGTCGAACTACAGTTACAGGTGGCTGTGGCCTGAGTCTTCTGGAAGAGCATCAGGCACTCTTAACTGCTGAACCATCTCTCACTCTCCCCCATATAATACTTTTAAAAGATTTTATTGTTTGTAAAGTATTTATAAAATATACATGATGATTTAATAACTACTTGTATTTATTTGCATGTCTGATAGGAATGATAATTTCTGATCTTATGCTTTACAATCTAAGTCAGAATCATAGAAATACATTTACAGAAGAGATACTTTTAACAGAGGAAACAAAGTATATCAAGTTCCAACGAAGATTGTCCTAAAATGTACTCAGTGCTTTAAATATTTGTGCAAAATATCCCAGTTTGTATGACTGAAGAAAGCTAGTCAAGATTTTTGAGGTGTAAACAATGTAGACTGTGTATGTGTGTGTGTTGTAATGTATATATGCCTATTACAGAGTATTGTGCTTCTGCTGTTATGTACACTTATATACTACTCAGTTAACCCTGTCTTCTGTAATAATTGTCTTTATGATTTGTGTTTGCTGTGCAAAAACTGTTAAGAAGCTATTATTCTACCTGGTTCAGTTTACATATTGGTAACCTGCTGAACAGGTCCTGGATCCTTAAGGACAGTGTTATCAGACCATATGTGGACATTCTTTTTGAATTTCATTTTGTCAACCTACTTTGACATTCTTGACCCTAAGATAGCTTTGTATTTTATTGGCATGTTTTGGCTTTAAATTGCAAGAATTTGAATTTTGGCTTGCTGTAATTTAGTTTGGAATTTTTAAGAATATGTATTTTAGGGAGAATATTGAATCTGAAATTATTGTGGTCTTGACCCTGGAAAATAATACTTGGCTCAAAAGAACAGATGATGTAATTCACTTTAGAAGATACTGAAGAGTGGTTTGGTTAATTCCAGATATTAACTTGGGGCTCATTGGGTGCCAGGCATTGTTAGAAGAGAGAGGTAGCAAACAAAAGAAAAGTCAGAGATCTTCAGTCTGCAGAGGCCGTGAGTGAGCCAAGCAATTCTGTGCCTGCATGTAGAGGAGTCTGACTTAGCCACAAGGGTTGGTAGGATGGTGCTTTCAGAATGAGTTCTCAGCTGAGACCTGAAGAGGAGCCAGAGGGAAGAGGCCTGGAAGGGGGCAGATACTGTGCAGGTGTAGATGTGTGTGCGAACATCCCGAACTGAGACCCTAGGACAAGGCCCCTCTCTTTACCCCAGAGTACAAAGTACTGTGTTAGAGTGCCTGTTGGTAACTGATGGGGAGGAAGCAGGAACTGGGGCTAGAATAGCAATTAAGTTCTCATTATTTCAGGATTTAGTGTGGAGTTGTGATATACTCGTATTCATGTGATGTGGAGAGAGAAATAAAGAGAGAAGAGTCAACTTAGGTCCCCAAAAGATGTGTTCTCATTTAATGCAGATTTATCCAGATAGTACTTAAAAAAAAAATATCTCTGGCAAAAAACCAACCAACCAAGCAACCAAAAACAACTTTTATGATAATCCAGAGTTTTATGAGAAAATTCCAAAGCTAACCCATGGTTACTGATGATTTAAAGTTAGTAGCTTGACCGCAAGGGGAGGAACCTGATAGCCTGGCCCATACAGCTGTATGATGACCGCTCCTTGTCCTCGATCGGCCTCTTCGGCTTTCTTGTCTACAAATGGAGTGTTGTTATAGCTAGCTGAAAGTGAATGGATGTTTTTTTATGTGTGAAGGGAAGTTCCCTCTACTGCACTGTTTATTCACACCTGCAAACAGCACCATCATGGTGTGCATTTGGAGCCGGGCCCTGGCTGTGGTAGAATTACTATCTGTGGTTTCTTAGAATGTTCATGATTTATTAAGTCAGAGGAACAGTGATCTGCTTTACCTAATAAGGAGTTTTACTTCTTATGGAAGTTTGGTACATTCAAATTTTAATAAATATGTTCATCTTAAACTTAGTTTAATGTGTATCATACCTTTGATATAATTTAATGAGCCTAGGAAAACATTGTATATTTTTGAATAATTAATGAAGGCCTTAAAAGAAATGCTAATTTATATGTAATCACTTTTTCTGGATTGGTGTCTTTACTTAACGTAAATATAGTATCAATTTGGGGATATTGGAATGCAGTATTTTTCCGTTTAAAGCGGTAAAGGTGATGGTTTCTGGCCAACCATCATGAAATGGCTGTGTGCTTCCTTCCTTCTCCTTGGAGTGTTCTACCCTGCCTGTGCTGTGTGTCTTACTCCTTAGGGCTCAACTAAAACACAGAGCATAGCTTCTGTTAGTCTTACCATAATCATTATGATATCTGTTTCCTTGGAGGTGTTTATTAATTTCAGGCTACACTCTTTTCTGCATTGGTGTGTGCTGTTCTCCTTTTGTCATTGTAAATAGAGGATATCCGTCACAGGATAGAGGGTTGGGGTTCTTGCCTAAAGTGCCTGGGACAGTGCTGACACCATCTGTAGTCAGTGTTTACTAACTTCCATGACTATTTGAAAGAAATAAAGAGCTAAGCACCTTTATGCTAGTTGTTTTTTACATCAGACATCTGCTTAGGGATAGGACTGGGATTAATTCCAATGATTGCCATAATTCTAAATGCCCTTACATATTTTCAAGCTGAATCTTCCTAATTCTGTGATAAGGGTTACTTCTTAGATGAAGAAACTGAAGTGCTTGTGAATTTGTCAGAGATATAACTAGGAAGCAGGAGATGCATGTAAGGGGGGGCTTTAGAAACTTTGGTTTTTATGCTAGTCTTTCCTGGACTCGCCTGGACCAAGGTAAAATCTGCTGTAGTAGGCTTTAATGTTCTCCTCACCTTCAGAAGGCAGAACAGAAGATGGGATTTTCTCTTTTACCTTTGCTTAGCAGAGGTGAAAGCATTAAACAAGTAATTTCAACTTGGGGCTTTGTTTCATTTCCAATGTTTTCAGTAATTCTTTGTGCAAATATTTACTGAGTATCTCCACTCTATGGTTGTGAAACACTGGAAAAAACAGTTCTGAGTAAGACCCAGGCAGACTCCATCTTCACCTTGGTTAAATGTAAAAATATTTCCTATAATCTTTTTTTTAAAGTATGTCTGTGTGTCTATATGTGTGTGTGTGTATATATATATACACACACACACACACACACACACGCATACATATGTGTATATATACACATGTGTATATATGTGTGTATGTATATATGCACACACACATTATATACTATATATTACAATATCCCTAAATTGATACCAAATATATTCCTAAATATATAAAACAATCTGCTTAGTCCATATATATATATATATGTATGTATGTATGTAATAAAAAGTAAAGAAAGAGATCATGAATTTGAGTGAGTGTGGGGGTACATAGGAGCGGTTGAAGGGAGGAAAGGGAAAATTCATTTAATTATATTTTAATTTAAAAAATAAAGTGTAAATTATATTCCAAAAATGAGGGCTATTCAAAGCTTTTATAATAAAAAAATAAATACATCAGTAACGAAATAAAAATACATGCAGCACTGAGCTGAATGAGGTAACTAAGCTCACTGACTTGGAACTGCAATGTTCTGATGCTGCAAAATACTGCTAATTTCAAAGTAGACTGCAGCCTCTGAGTGAAGAACAGAAGCATTTTGTTGCTGTTTATGGAAATGTGCACAGAGATTCTGTGCATTATATTAAAAAGTAACCTCTGAGACTTTAACAGTGGCTGTGTGTGGAGGAAGGATTACATCATTTCTCTAGTGATAGGATTCTAGGAGTTTTCAGTTTGTAAAAGTAGAAGAATATATGGATTTTTATATAAAGAATGCTTATATTTTAAGTGTAAAATAGTATTAGAGTATGACTTATTTTCAAATGCATCTGAATTTTCTCTTTTATAACATTGCAGTAAAGTTTTTAATAAAGCATTCTTCCTGCCCTGCTTACAAGAACAAGCAAGCAGAAAACTAAAGTTAATCTTCTAAGTAATGGTGGGCATTTGTGGCGGTGAGAGTGTGTAAACAGATACAAGCTTCTCATCCAAGTCACGGGTTTATAAGATTATTTACATAATAATATTTATAATGTCATAATAATGATTGCTAGTATTTACTGAGACCTTGCCAAAGACAGATACTATTCTAAATATTTTACATACCTTAAATAAGTTTTTTAAATACATTATTTACTTGTATATTTGCTGATTTTAAGATAATACTCAGAAAAGTTAAATATCTTGTCTAAGGTTATAGAACTAGTGAATGGCTGACCTATGATTAAACCTCTGCACTATGCTATCTCTAAGTCCTGATTTTTAAAGCATTTAAATGTTAGTCCAGTTCTTAATAATGCTTTTAGTTTTTCTGCTTGGATGTAAAGTATTGTTAATTTTCGGTCAGGATCCAGCAGTCCTGGTATCCAAATGTATTTTTTAGCCTTCAAGGATAATAAAGGGCTCTTGCACTTCCTGCGTTTTACCTGAATGAACAGATGTAGGTGTAAATATGTCACTGGTTCTTTCTGCTTTTCTGGGGATGCAGATTGACATACTGAGAAGTCAAGGGCTTTAGCTTGAGTAAGATTTTTGGTTTACTTCTGGATTTCATGGCTTCTAGGCAGATTTTTATTTGGGGCTCATTGCTTTGAATCTTCATTGTAAAATAAGAATAATAATATTGTGCTTTCAAGATAGAGGTACAAGTAGTATGTGCATAGTCAAATTTTTAAAATGGTTTTCCTTTTATTGAAATAGCTTTTTTCTCACATAACATATCATGATTAGAGTTTCCACTCCCTTTCATCCTCCCTTATATATAAAATAATATAAAACAAAACCAACACATTGGAATTGTATAAAACAAACAAACAAAAGGAAGAGATCTCTAAAGAAGGCACAAGAAACAGAGACCCACTCCATTGCAGTCTCAGAAGTCCCATAAAAATACTTAGCTGGAAGCTATAATATATATGCAAAGGACTTGTAGAGTTCAGGGAGAAAAGAAAAAAGCATACATATAAATAGAATAAAATAAAAGATAAAAAATTTTAAGATAAGGAAGATTCCTGACATGACATTATGAGACAAGGAACCCCCAAAGATGCTATTGAATTCATTTTCAGTTTGCCATTTAATACTGGGCACGTGACCTACGCTTTCAGATCAGTCTGTTTCCTCAGTGAGACACCCTTGAAGGAAACTTGTAGCACAAATCTTAACAGGTCTTATTAATAAAAACAAACCCAGTGCCAGGTATGGGGTGAACGCTGGAAGGTCAGAGAAGCAGAAAAAGCCACAGCTACCTCACCTTGCCAGTTCCTCAGCTGATCCTGTTTCCTCAGACTGGAAGCCTCTGTGTCCTCATTTAAATGGGTCTCAGCTGAACTGCTGCTCAAAAACCAAAAGCTTAACTAGAACTAGTTCCTGGTCCTCACACCTTATATACCTTTCTGCTATAACTTCCTGGGATTAAAGGCTCTTGTTACCACACCTGGCTGTTTCCAGTGTGGCCTTGAACTCACAGAGGTCCAGGTGGATCTCTGCCTCTGGAATGCTAGGATTAAAGGCATGTGTGCCACAGTTTTCTGGCCTCTGTTCTGGTCTCTGACCCCATATAAGTTTATTAGGGTGCACAATATTTTGGGGAACATAATATCACCACATTTCCCCCTTTTTGTCTAAAATTTAAAAAAGCTTAAAACTAATACATAACTATATCCAATAAGTATATACAATATATACAGTCAAGAATTAAATTAACAATGTCTAGTCCATTATCATTAGACAGATTCAGACAAAAAACTCCATTACATATATTAACAATGTCCAGTCCAGTAACATTTGATAAACTCAGACAAAAAATTTCATTACTTATCCTATTTAAAACAAGTAGTTCCTTTTTAAAAGTAGATTGACCTTTTTATCTTACCATATCCATATTCTCTCCTTTTTCTTTTCATAATAGATTCAATAATCTACCTTTTGTCATTTTTATATCTTCCCCTTTTTCTTTTTAGAGTAGATTCAATGATCTACCCATTTATCCTATTATTTCTTTATCTTTTTTTCTCAGAGTAGATTCATTGATCTACCTCAGAAACTAAATTTTTACTGCAAGTGGTTGTCATTTGGAGATTTCTTTGGAGTTTAGGGATGGGGGTATGTGTCCTCTTCTCCTTTCAGCGCTAGGACCAGAACTGATGAAGACCCACATAGGCACTATGCATGCTGACTCAGTCTCTGTGAGTTCATATGTGTCTCAATCATGTTGATTTAGAGGGCCTTTCTTTGGTGTTTTGCATCCCCTGTGGCTCTTACACCCTTTCCTTGTCCACATTGACAAGGTTCCCTGAAACCTCAGGGCAGGGATTTGATGGAATGTTCCAAGGTATTTTAGCCTCTGCATAATGTTTGGGTGTGGATTTCTGTATTTGTTTTTATCAGAAGCTTCTCTGATGATGGCTGAGCAAAGCATTAATCTATGAGTTAGCAGAATATCATTAAGATAGAGTCAAGGTATTGCTACTTTTCCCTTCCTCCTCCCCTCCTTCCTTCATTCTCTCCCTCCTTCCCTCCCTCCCTCCCTCCCTCCCTCCCTCCCTCCCTCCCTCCCTCCCTCCTTCCCTCCTTCCTCTCTTTCTTTCTTTTTTATTTTAGAACAGTACTCTCTGGCTTTGCATTAGGTCCCTGGGCTGTCTAGTCTCAGGTTCTTGGTCACTAAGCCATGTTGGGTATGGGTGCCATGTTGTGGAGGGGGTCTTCATTCTAATCAGATGTTGGTTGGTGACTTCCACAAACTTTGTGCTCCCATTGCACTAGCATAGCTTGCAGGCAGGACAGCATTGTAGATGAAAGGGTTTGTGTCTGGGTTGGTGTTTATGTTTCTCTTTTGGTGGCCTGCATAGTACCTTCCTGTACCAGAGATGTTAGTTCTCAGGGGTGAAGACTCTATGTGGGCACCAGTTCAACATCACCACGTTCAGTTCAATGAGTCATGTGGGTGTCTAGCAGTGATCCCATGCTGTCTTATTTGTAGGGAGCAACATATAGTCTTGGCATAGCCTGGGTTTTTTGTGGGTTTCCTTGGGATCCCTTTGGCCAACAAATTCAATTGAATGTAACCCATTTCTAGTACTGGATGCTTCATTTGGTGACAGGAGATATCCAGCTGGGACTCTGTCTTCCCCACTGTTTTGGTGATTTCATTTAGATCTCGTGTGTGTGTGTGTGTGTGTGTGTGTGTGTGTGTGTGTGTGTGTGTGTGTGTGTAAACTTCTACTGTATTAGATTCCATACTACCGCTCAAATAGCTTGTAATTTTAGCTTTCTTTGTAATCCCTCCCTTTTACCACCCTTCCCTTCCCCTCCCCACTTGATCCTCCAGTTCCAGCCACCCTGCATTTGTCCATATCTATTCTATTTTCCTTTCTAGAGAGATCTGTCTGTCCCCCTAGCTCCTTACTCTACAACTAACCTCTGTAATTCTAGAAATTGTAGCTTTATTATCATTGACTTAACAGCTAATATCTCCATATAAGTGAATGCATACCGTATTTGTCTTCCTGGGTTTGGGTTACCTCACTCAGGATGTTTCTTTTTCTTGTTCCATCTATTTACCTACAAATGGCACAATTTCACCTTTTTAACAGCTGAGTAATACTACATTGTGTAAATATACCACATTTTCATTATCCACTCTTCTGCTGAGGGTCATCTGGACTGATTCTAGTTTCTGAATATTGTGAATAGGTTGGCAGTAAATATGTTTGAGTAAGTGTTACTAGGATAAGATGAAGCATCCTTTGGGTATATGTCCAGGAGTGGTATAGCTGGATCTTGAGGTAGATTGATTCCCATCTTCCTAAGGAACAGCCCTATTGATTTCCATAGTTGGCTGTAAAAATTTCCACTCTCACCAGCAATGGATGAATGTTTCCCATATTCCATATCCTAGCTAGCATGAACTGTCACTTATGTTATTGATCTTAGCCATTCTGACAGGTGTAAGATGGAATCTCAAAGTAGTTTTGATTTGCTTTCCCATGATGATTCAAGGTGTTGAACATTTAAATGTTTCTCAGCCATCTGAGCTTCCTCTTTTGAAGATGTTCTGCTTAGATCTATACCCCATTTTAAAAATTAGGCTATTTGTTTTCTTGATATCTAGTTTTTTTTTTTTTTCAGTTCTTTATATATTTTGGATAGTAGCCCTCTCTTGGATGTACAGTTGTGTTGGAACACGGTCCATGAATGTAATCTTGTGAGGAAAATTCTTGGTGCTTATAAGAACTCAAAGAGCACAAGACTCTTGTGACCTACGTTTCTTTAAAACATGCAGTTGTTCTTGGGATGTGTTTTCATGCTTCTCCCAGGTGGAGTGGATAGGAGTGAGTTTTCTTCAAGTTACTCAGAACAACTGATTATTGTTATTTGGAAGGTTGGGGGAGAAGGTCTCTGTGGTCTCTTGGGGATGAGAGCAGAGGAATGGGAGGCTGTGGTAGGTGTTCCGCTACAGAGCTGGGATGAGACTGGAGGATTGGTGTTGGAGTTGTGAAGGGAGAGGTGAAATCTGTAAATTAGCCTTCCTGTTCCCCTGGCCTGGGTGTCCTGAAAGTTCTCTGGGAATGGCCGCTGGAGTTGGGGGCTGACATAAAGCAACCAGTGGGTAGGGCAGGGAAGTTTCAAGGGGGAGATTTTTGTGATCTACTGAATATGGGGAAGGGGAGAAGGAGGCTGCAACCTTGTCTCCTACCAAACTGGGGCTGAGACTGGGGGATTGGAGTTGGAGGAGTGGAGGGAGAGATGAAGAGTTACTGTTAGCCTGTCTGCTTAGCTGGCTATGGTGTACAGAGTCAGATGTTAATGAATATTCAAACACTCTCCAGGTAGGAGTTCCAAAACAAATGATTAATTCTGGAGAGCAGAGTATGCTTATTTACCATAAAATGAAGATGTAACTGCTGCTTGAGATTGAATTTTTGCCAAGGAATATTCATATTGTAAGATGTTCATTTAATTCAACATCCTCAATACTGATGGAAGTAGTTGATTTTTGACAATAGATTTGTTCTGAATAATTCTTGCATTTAATGTCATGGTGCCATCACCATTTTAATTGCTATAACCATGCATTTTGAACTCTCTGGTATAATAGTAACATTTTATTTCACACTAACTCACAGCAATCCTCTTTGATAGCCTTTTTTTTTCTTTTTAAACTTTATTGTATTCATAGTTTGTCTATTTCATTATAATACTATTCATCATATTTTGCTAATTGTTCCTGTATTCTGTTGTATAATCTTAAATCTTGAATTGGAAGCATTAGGATAAAAAAAATAGCATCATCAACTTCTGTTTATGCTACTCTTTGGTATTATTCTCTTTTGGCCAAGTTTTAAGAGCTCATGAATTCACTCTGGTTTTTTTTTTTTTTTTTTTTTTTTTTTTGGTTTTTCAAGACAGGGTTTCTCTGTGTAGCTTTGTGCCTTTCCTGGAACTCACTTGGTAGCCCAGGCTGGCCTTGAACTCACAGAGATCCGCCTGGCTCTGCCTCCCGAGTGCTGGGATTAAAGGCGTGCGCCACCACCGCCCGGTGTGAATTCACTCTTGTACATGAAAGTATCTTAGCATATCTATCATTGGAAAAAAAATGTAGATTTAGTGTCGGTGGTGCTGTTTGGTATGTCACAGGTAGATTCCCGAGTCTCTGTGAGAGTGTCAGAAAGCACCTGGCTCTGACTGCACCTCCCCATTGTTGTCTGCTTCTGCTTCTGCTTTTTGAACAAGATACTCTTTCTTTAAAATTCCCTTTTTCTACATTGAATAATTGAGTATGTGCATCATGTTTATTCAATAACTATCTTAGTTTTAGGTTTACTTACTATCTACTTAACTTTGTTACTTAACTGCCTACAATAAAATTGATTCAATTTAAAGACGTTTAAAGATACGAAAACATTAAAGAAACTCCTTTTATTTTTATTTTGTTTTGGAGTAAAGCAGAATGTGTGTGTGTCTGTGTGCACACACATGTATGTATATGTATACACATATACACACCATAGTCTTTTAAAAGGACATTTTAATTTTCTCAGTGGGTTTAATTCTCATGAAATATTCCTGATTTTTAAGGTAAGGTCTTTTGTAGATTTACCTTATCTCAGCATAATAATGAAAATGAAGTGTGTTCTTTATTAGTAAAACTACTTATTTTATATTATCATTTATATCTAATATGTAGAAGTAATATTTTGACAGTTAAATGTAACGACATTTTCTCTCTAATGTTGAACAATTTGCTAAGCTTGTTTATTTCTTAAAAATGCTAAGCTACCTTGGAATTTCTTGTGCATATTTTCAGAATTATATATTTGATGTAAGAACACTGATGTGTGGGCATGATGGAGTAAACAAGTTAAATTGTCAAGTGCTTATAAGAGCAGTGATGGGAAAGAACAGAAAGTTTTTTAAGAGACTGGATCGAGAGCTAAAAGAGTGATTTTGCTATTTTTTAATAATGCCAGTTTTCATGAACTACAGACATAAGCCCGATTGTAGACTAGAAAGTTTTACTTTTCTTGTTTTTTCTTTCAGAACTGAGTTCTAATCATGTCATGGCCATCAGGTCTAGTTGGACCTTTCTTCTATGTGTTTTTCTAGCCTCTATCTGTAACCCAGCGCTCTAAGTTAGTTACTCTCTTGATAACCTGCTTTTTTTTTCTAATGTTTTTTGACCATCATAGATATCAGTGACCATGACTAAAATAGTTTAAGAAGAAACAAAATCCTAAACATAGCAAGCTTAAAAGCTTATTCCTCAAATACATTTCCATATCTAGCTGATGGCAAGTCAAACAAAATTTTCCTGTGTAAGCTACAAGGAACCTTACCCTGTCTTGTTACTAAAGCATCCATGTGTTTCCGCATTGTGATAACGCGTGAAGACCACTTACTTGTATGGCACACCGGAGTAGTCAGCGGAGACCACTGCTGCTTTGTTCTCTGGCATGCCTTTCTCTTGGGCACGCTCCTCACGTGTGTCACCAGCATTCCCTGTCTCTTCCCCAAGTCTTTATTCCTAGAAAAAAACCACGATGTTAGCATAAAGTCTCCAAAACAGCTTACGGGCTGGAGCAGTGACTGAGCGCTTGAGTGCTTGCTGTCTTTCCACAGGACCTGAGCTCAGTTCTCAGCACTCATATCAGGTTGCTCCCAACTGCTTGTAACTCCAGTTTCAGGGGATCTGGCCTGTGCAGGCACCTCCCACCCCCACCCTCTACACACATAACATATACAGTGTATATACATCCTCTCCTATACACATAAATACAAAAATTTAAGAAAGATTTGTAAATTGAGTATAATTGTTAAAATAAAACATGTGAATATGTTTATAAGATAGGTATTCTTGGGGAAAATTTCTCTTAAATATATTTGGCAAGCATTTGAAGCCTTGGGTATTTCTTTTTGTCATAATTAATAGATGGTTGGTCTGCATGTAGACACTTAACTAGAAAATAATTCATTTTATTTTAAATGTCAAGTCCAGTGAATCTGCTTTGATGAGTTTTATTTGCTTTTTTGTCTTGCCATTTTGAGTCTCAATTTATAGTCTGTGAGTTACAATTTTTAAGCATCTCCTTTATTTTTGTTGACCTAAGCAATTTATCTGACAATTCTTTTGCTCCCAGTGAGTGTTGGAAACATATAGAGACATATTAAACTGGTGTTTAATATCTGGGAGCAATGAGGATAGTTTTCTTGTAGTGCTAGAAATAGGTCGACCAAATGTCCTTAGTGCCCATCTTTGGGAATGTGATAACCCTAGGAAATATCCACAGTCCTGGATCTTGACAGTGATTCATGGGAGAACAAACAAACAGAAGAAAACCAAACATGTTCATCAAAGATAAATCACAGAAGGAAGTGTATATATCCTCTTTTGACGTAATGTGCAGCAACTAAACTGCTTTTATCTTGATTCACGTCACTACTTTTGTTTTCTAATGTGCTAACCAGGAAGACTTCCTGATAGAGAAATAGAACTCAGGTAAATAGAACTCGGGAACAGCCAAGAATTAAGGTAACAAGGTTTGAAGATAGGAGATGTTTAGATAGTAACCAATATAATATGATTTCAAATAAGCAACTCTCGATGTTGTCTCCATCCTAACGTGCATGCTGTACTTCTGCCTTTTAGAACCAAAGTCCCAGCCGCAGCCCCTTCCTCAAGGCCAGCACAGAGTGTCAAATGCTGAACAGAATGGGGTGAAAGACAGCTGTCAGTCAAGACATCTTCCTCGAAACGACACCAGGCAGCCGAGAAATGAGAAACCTCCTCGTTTTCAAAGAGACACCCCCAATTCCAAGTCAGCCTTAGAAAGCAGCGTATTATCTAGAAGTAGAGGCCCTGAAAGACTGGGTGGTTCTGCTGGTTCTGAAGTGTGGTCAGAAGAGAGGATCAAGTGTGATAGACCGTATCCTAGATATGACAGAACTAAAGACGCTTCATACCCGTTAAGTTCTCAGCACAACGATGGCACCTTTAAAAGAAGAGATAACTCTATGCAAAACAGATCGGGAAGAGGTCCATTGTGTGCAGAGGCAAGAGAAAACCCACTTCCTCAAGAATTCATAGAGTATAATAGTCAAAAACGTGGGAAAAGAGAAAACCAAACAAGTAATCCTGATCATTTTTATGACAGGAAATCACGGACAATGAATAATGAAGCTTTTAGTGGTCTAAAAATTGAAAAACATTTTAGTGTAAATACTGATTACCAGAATCCTGTTCGAAGTAATAGTTTTGTTGGTGTTCCAAATGGAGAGACAGAAATGCAGGTGAAAGGGAGACGCATAGGACCAATTAAGCCAGCAGGACCTGTCACAGCTGTACCCTATGATGATAAAGTGTTTTATAATAGTGGGCCCAAAAGAAGATCTGGGCCAATTAAGCCTGAGAAGGTGATAGACTCATCTATTCCTGTGGAGTATGCGAAAATGTGGAAACCTGGAGATGAATGTTTTGCACTTTATTGGGAAGACAACAAGGTATGGATGTTTCAAGCACGCTGCTACATATGGTGTAATGTTCTGGTGGGGCTCTGTAGAAAGCATCTGTGTATTTTATTCTGCAGTCATACCTGTTTGGGGCCCTTATAGATGCTTAATTCATAAAAGAAAAATATTTAAGGTTTTGTTGTGGGTGCTTAGAATTTGTCTTGGCTTACATATGAGAACGGTACTAAAAATGATTAAACTTAGTTCAGCTGTATTTCACTTATCATTTGCTGAATTATGTGTACACTCTTCAAATTTTACTGATTTCGGGGGGGGGGGGGCGCGTCATTTCAGTAGTACAATGTTATCTGAATTTTCATTTAAAGAGATTATATATATTTAGCCTGTAAAAAAGAGAAAGGCATATAAGTTAGTTGTTCACCTTGTAATAAATAAATGAATGGTTATTAGTTGCCCAAAAGGGAAAGAAAGAAGTGGGGGAGGAGAAGAGGGGGCGGGCTGGGGAAGGCAAACAGAAGTAGAGTGATAAATCTGGTGAGAGCTGGGAGACCGGGGGAGCACAGAAAGGGACGAGAACCCAGAATGCTGCTTGTTTTCTCATTTTATTAGTTCATTGATAATTTTGAGCAGTGTTTTGATTATATTGCTACCTTTCCCAACTCCTTTCAGATCTACTCCTCATTCCCTGCCCGCCCAACTCTGTGTCCTGTTTTTAAAATTTATTATTTAAAATTTTATTGTACCCACTCAAGTTCAATTTGTGCTGCCCATATAGTCTTAGCTGTGGGGTCTTTGACTGTAGCACGGTCTACTTACCAGGGGCATCTCGGCAGCTGTCAGCTGCTAGCAGTTCCTCACCTCGGGGTGGGACTCTGTGCACTCCCCTCCTTTCCACTCTGTGATGTGTGGAGTCTGACTTCCGCTTGTCTTGTCACAAGTCTGTGATGTAGTCTGACTTCCGCCTGCCCAGGTCTTGTGCATGCTGCCACAACCACAAATGCTGTGAGTTCATGTGTGAAGCTTCCCTGCTGTGCCCAGAAAACATTTTTTCCCTTGTAGTCATCCTCTGCCTCTGGTCTAACACTGTTTCTGCCCCTCTCCCACCATGGGCCTTGAGCCATGGGGTAGGGGTGTGATATAGATGCCCCATTTGGGACTAAACATTCTACAATCTCTTGTTCTCTGCACCTTGACCAGTTGTGGGTCTCTTTGTTAATCACCGTCTACTGCAAATAGAAGCTTTTCGGATGTGAGTTGAAGGTGGGTATAACAATCAGTCTGTCAGGAGACTGTCTAATGCTATGTCCATTTAGCTGCATAACAGTAGCAGGTTCTACCAGAGGGACTAAGACCCCTCCAGCCCCGGAGGTTGTGGCTCTAATAATGGCTCCAGGTGTAGGTTTCAGCGTGTGACGTGGACCTTCAGTCCACAGAAAGTGGTCGGGTGTGCTCACTATGGTCCTGCCACTGTTGCACCTTTGGGCGTGTCTTGCCAAGGCAGTCATCATTACTGTTGGCAGGATAAGATGGGTGCTTACCTTTCTCCTCTAGTCATGTGCATGGTACCTTCCAGAACTATGAAAGCTAGCCAGTCGGAATGAAGCTTTCAGGTTAGTGCTAGCTTGACATCTCCGTGTGCTATGACTTAAGTATGCACTGTCTTCAGTTCTGGGGGGTAATCATTGGCATTGGCAATAACCTGTATTGTTTAGAGTCCAAAAGAGAGAACCTATTTTTGGTATAGCGCTTTTTGTTTGTTAGCTTGTAAATGCCTTATAAGGGCATTCTCACCCTGTTATAGGCTAACTATTTAAATTCTTTCCCTCTATCCCTCCCATCTCCCCTCCCTCCCTCCCCTCCCTCTCTCCCTTCCCCTCCCCTCCCTCCCTCCCTCCCTTCCCTCTCTGTGTGTTATAAAGCTTTTACAGTATAGTATCATGTTTATATATGACTTTTTCTAAAGGTCTTTATTATTATTTATCCCTTGTTCCTTCCTTGACCCTGCCATCCCATTCCCACCCAATTTAGCTCTTCCTGTTCAATTATCTTTTTTCTTTTTTTTTTTAGTCTTTCTTTCTCCCTTTACTAATTTGCTGACCTCTTTGGGCATTCCAAATGAAGCATGCATACCTGATGATTTAAAGTTAATATTCGAGAGAAAACATATTTGTCCTTTTCAGTCTCCATTTATCTGTGTATTTCATAATTTTGTTTTTCTGAACAGCTAAATAATATTCCATTCTGTAAATATGACACATTTTCATTATCCATCAGTTGATAGACTTCTAGGCTGCTTCCTCTTCCTATTGTGAAGAGAACATCAATGAAAATGGATGAGCAGGTATCCGTATAGTAGGGTATGGAGTCTTTTGGTGTTATTCCCAAACGTGATATAGCTGGATCATGTGGAAGGTCTATTTTCCGGTTTTTAGGACCAGCTACTGAAATCTACAGTGGCTGTACCAGTTTGGTTTTGGCCATTTTTATTTCATCTTTTGAGAACTCTGTTTAATTCCATGCCCCATTTTTAAATATAATTTTAATCTTTAAAAGACTGAGCCAGTAGCTCCAAGGCTTGGAGTGGGATTGTGTGCTCATCTTACTTTTTCCTTGCTAGGATTTGGTGTGGTCTGAACTGGCACAGGTTTTGTACAAGCTGTCACAACTTCTGTGAGTTCGTTCACTGCCCTGCTCTGTCCAGAAGACAATGTTTTCCTGTAACCATCCACTGCCATAGGCTTTTTCTACTCCCTGAGGCTTGGAAAGCTGTTACAGTATTTGTGTTCCCTTTAGGGCTAAGCATTCTGCAGTCTCTTACTCTCTGAACCTTGGCCAGTTGTGGGTCACTGTGTCAATCACCATCTACTAAAATTGACCTTTTCAGATGGGTCTATGAGTAACAATTTAGAAATTGTTTTAATACTGTGTCCATTTAGCAGCATGATACTGCTTTGGGTACGATGGCCATTTTTATAGTATTAATCCTACCAAGCCACGAGCATAGGAGTTCTTTCCATCTTCTGGTATCTTCTTTAATTTCTATTTTCAGTATCTTAGGTTTTCACCGTGTAAGTCTTTCACTTCATTGGTTAGATTTATTACAAGATATTCTATTTGAGAAAAATTTAGTCATTTTATTTTATGTGTATGAGTGTTTTGTCTGCATGTATGTGTGTGCATCATGTGTGTGCCTGGTGCCCATGGAGTTCAGAAGAGGGAGGTCATAGTATAGCTGGAAGATTTCCTGTGTTCCAGCCTGCTGGCTGTCAGGACAAATCTCTCCGACTCGTGTCCCCAAGTAAACACACAGAGGCTTATATTAATTGTAACTACATGGGCATGACTCAAGCATTCTTCTAGCTAGCTCTTATATCTTAAATTAGCCCATAACTATTGATCTACGTATCACCACATCTTCTGTGGCTTTACCTGCGTCCCATTACATGTTGCTCCTTGAGTGGCAGGATAGGGTCTCTCCCTGCCTTCTTCCTGTCTCTCTCTTTGAATTTCCTGCCTGCCTCTAAGCTGCCTTGCCATAGGCCAAACGGCTTTATTTAGCAACCAATCAGAGAACACATATTTGCAGCGTATAGAAAGACATTCTCCCATCATTATAGTCCCCTGGAACTAGAGTTACAGGCGGTTGTGAGCATGTTCATGCCTGGTGCCCACAGAGCTCAGAAGAAGGGCTCAGAGCTCTAAATTGGAGTTACAGATGGTTGTGAGCTACTATACGGGTACTGGGAACCAAGCCCAGGTCTTCATCAAGGGCAACAAGTGCTCTTAGCCACTGAGCCCTCTTCCAGGATCAAGGTATTTTATTTCATATTCTGAGGCCAGTGTGAATGGTACTGGTTTCTAGATTTCTTTCTCTGTGTATTTGTCCTTTGCATATAGGAAAGCTACTGATTTTTTATACCTGTTTTATTTTCTATCACTTTGCTGAACATCGTTATCAGCCTCCAGTAATGACAGCAACACTCATCAGCTAACTCTTGGCAAGTCTAAAACTACCACCTTCAGGAGCAAGGATATCTCAGTGGTACTCTTGTCAATAGCCAAAGACGTAAAAGCTTTGGATATGAATGATCAGCCGTAGATAAATGGAGCAACAGAGAACAGATCTGCCTGTGTTCCAGTAATTGAAATTGACAGACGAGTTCCTTCAGCAAGTACTGAGTATTAAACAAATGATAACTCAGTAGTTGACAAGCATCAGGTTGGGGATATATAAGTTAGTTAGTTCTGACTATGTGTACTGATATCCAAATGCCTCCCAGAACTTGATACACTTTTCAATAAAATTTTAATCTTAATCATAATTGACTATAAAAAAAAGTCAGTGTGCTGGTAGAATCAAATACAACATTTCTTTTCAATAAAACATTCTAGTTATTTGTCATTGTGATAGCCTATACTTAATAGGTAATTTATTAAAGAATAACAAAAAAACCCAATGTGCTTAATTCATTTGTTGCCTGTGTTGAATTTGTTTATAATAATGGTCTAAACTATATTGATATTAAAAACATTTAGAGTTATTACAGTGTTCTTAGAAAAACTAGAGTGTCCTTTAAGGTGACCACTTTGATTTACATTGGCATGTATATTTTTAGTTAGGATGGACATCTTTGGATTCTAGATTATACGTTTAAGTAATAGAAATCAACATTATTTGTTTTGTGAAGAGATGGAACTAGTTACCTGTAGCTAGAGATTTCCTGCCTGGCCCACAGTCAGGACAAATCTCTTATCACCCGCCAGTCCCACAGCCGCTCAGACCCGACCAAGTAAACACAGAGACTTATATTGCATACAAACTGTATGGCCGTGGCAGGCTTCTTGCTAACTGTTCTTATAGCTTAAATTAATCCATTTCCATAAATCTATACCTTGCCACGTGGCTCGTGGCTTACTGGTGTCTTCACATGCTTCTTGTCATGGCGTCAGCTGGCACTGTCTCCCTCTGTCTTCCTGTTCCCTCCTTTCTCCTCTCTGTTAGTCCTGCCTATACTTCCTGCCTGGCCACTGGCCAATCAGTGTTTTATTTATTGACCAATCTGAGTAATTTGACATACAGACCATCCCACAGCAGTTACCTCCTAAAGCCATTTAGCTGAAGAGGCATATTTTAAATGTTTTGTCAAGAATAGATAACTTCCAGGTTTTTAAGTTAGAAGCAATGATAGAAAAGAAATGAGCTATAACTACCATTAGGAAATCTTGCCTTAATTTTATTTTAATTATGTTTTAGAGATGATCAACTAGTATATTGTTGATCAATATATATAATATATTGATTATATATATTGATCTACTAATATATAGTATATTTACACAGTTTCACACAATACCTTGTTTTATTTCCATAGAAGAACTTAGAATTTGAAGCAGTTTTCCAGCTCTCTTTACGCTATAAACCTGATCAATTATTTTCTCCTCCAAACTTGAATATTATAACAATAACCTCCAGATTGCTTTCCTTGCCTGCAGTCTTTAGATCTCTCAGCTTCCTCATTGATACTGCCATCAATATGATGCTGGTCTTGGACCACTTGAATGTTCTACTTAAAATCTCCTCCCTCTACAGGAAACACAAACTGTTCATAGACCCTTCATTATCTCACCTTTGCTGATTACTGATCCTAGTTTGTTATTTGTTGAGCAATCATCTCACATCATAGTTTAAAACTTCTATTCGTTCCCTATGGTCATCTTTATGGATCCATAACTCCCCCTGAAATATCCTTTTCTTGGCTAAACATTCTTCATCTTTAAATGAATTCCATCCTTGCAGGAAGCTCTTCCTGAGTTCTCAGCTTTTTAAAATTGTACATCATTACAATGTATTTCACTACTTTCCACATTATAGATAAGTTTTTGTTTGTTTTTAGTGTGGATAACCTTTATTAAACTGTTGGATGAATTTTTTTTTTTAAGAAATTAAATATATGGCTTTTTTGGTCTTGGGTTTCTTAAGTAAGGCTTTTAAAAACTCTTCTGTGTCAAGGCTGTATTTGGAGAGTTAAAGGTAAAAAGCAGAGAAATGGAATTCTACACTCTTTCAGTTACTGTACAGAATCACAGGAGCTAAAGACTCCTCTGTGAGTTCCTAAGAAGGCATTGCCTTAGTTGTTTCCCTAGGCTGCAGTATGAATCTTGAACATGCTGTGAACTGAGTAACTTGAGAAGCTCAAAATTGAAACACATTCTGAAAACAACTCAGAACACAAAAGTGGGTCTGAGGACAATAGAGGAAGGAAGAGGGGGTGGGTGCCAGAGTCCTGAGATAAGGACATCCTAGCATGCTGCTCTAAATTAAGTAGCACCCAGACAGGAAAAGGAAACACCAGGGATCAACTTGACACTCATGAGATGCAATAGTTGTTACTAAAATATATTAGTTAAGAATCAATTCATTCCTGGTACATACTTGGAATTACCTAACTTTTAGAAGGATGCAGAGAATATTAATTTTGTTGCCTTTTGTCATTTTATTGACCATATTAAGATGCACTGGCATAGAACATTGCCTCTGTAGACAACACTGATGTCCTATTTCAAACTTCTTTTTGCCTCCTCAGTTTTACCGAGCAGAAGTTGAAGCGCTCCATTCTTCTGGTATGACAGCGGTTGTTAAATTCACTGATTACGGAAACTATGAAGAGGTGCTACTAAGCAATATCAAGCCCATTCAAACAGAGGCATGGGTACGTGATCCAAATTCTGTACAAAGGCTACTTTGAAGAAAATAAATAGCTCTAAAAGATTAGGCATAGTCATACAAAAATTGCAAGTGAAAAATACTGAGTTTGTTTGAAAGTGGCTCTTCCAACTAAAGATTTCAAGTTTATCTGAACTAAAAATGAATGAATGCATTACAGTTATTTCAGTGTATAATGTGTTGCCATATCATGCTTTGGAAATAGTTACCCTTGTTTACATGTTTGCCAAATATTTGTATGTGTAAAATTGGGTTTCATGCATATTTTCTTTTTCAAATTGTTATTTTAAATTCAGTTAAGTTATGCCCAAAATTTGTCAAATTTCAATCTCTATGGGATACATGATTTTGTTTATTAATTTAGGTACCTATACAATTAAAAAACGCACTTTAAATGATATGGTTTTGTATATTGTTTACCACATGCATAGCTTACACATGCATGTGTGCAGAGTAAATAGCTCAGCTTATTAATTACTTGATTAATTTTATTGCCAGTTGTTTGTCAAAACTGTAAAATAACTTTGATCATGTAAGTTAGAATTTCTCTGGCCTCATAGAGCCCATGTTTTATAGGACTTCCCTATCTTTATACAGGCTGATTATCATCCTCATGTAAGTACAAATAGCCAGAGAGAAGTGGTGTCCTACAATTTTTATTTTCATTAAAATTTGTTGTGATTTCCCTAAAGTGTCAGAATATAACAAAATCATATCATCCTGCCAGGAGCCCTCATCTCTGGAACCCTACATTGTCTTTTCATGAGCTGCTTTTAAGTTTGGTATTCTAACGTTTTTCTGCCATGTCCTTATTGGTGTCCCCATCCTCCATTATAAATAAAGCAAGACCACAAAACCCAATTGCAGTCTTCACATTTAGAGGCCTGGATATTTGTTGCCTTCTTATTCAAGAAAAATTATTATTTTCTAAGGTAATTTAGCATTTTACTTTACAGTATGATATTACTGGTGGGTCATAGGTTTAATTAAGAGGACACTCCTTCAGCCTCATTTCTAAAGTTTCATAGTTTTTCTCTAAAAGACTGAGATACCATCATTTTCTAGTTCATATTTTTTCTTTCTTGGTAAAACTTGGTTTCACATATTTTCACTCTTCTCGATCTCATATGATGGCTATTTTAATCTTGACCCCCTTTTGTTAATACTTTCTAATCCAGTTTTCTCGGTAAAAGTGATTGTTTATTGAATCTATATTTCTAGAATTTGAATAATGGCTTGCTATTTTTACATTCTCCCAGTTGTTTTTAGTCAGAGCATTCACTGTCAAAGTGGAAGTCATGTTTTTAAGGTGTAATTGTGCTTACTTTACCTAGAGGCTTACATGATAAAAGCTCGGGTCTCACAAAGCCCAGGCTAGGCTCAGTCATGTAGCCAAGAATGAGGTTAAACCGATTATTCTGCCTCTCCCTTTCAAGTGCTGGGGTTACATGTGTGAACTCTTATGCCACCTTCAAAGTAGAATTTTTACGTAATTTAGTTTTTGTGTTTTTAGAAATCTTAGAGATTAATTTTACTTTTTTCTTCTAAAAGAAGTATTTCGTTTTCTTCCTCTGTATTTGCTTTTCTAGGGCAGTTATGCCTGACGACATTTGTTGTTCCTCACTGAAACTCCCCCACATAGAGGCATTTGGTTCTGAAGGGCTGCAGGCAATACTTTGGCTTTTCTGCCTTAATAGTCCTCACGGCCCTTACCTTGATTTTTATTTGTGTAAGCGTATCTGGATGATGATTTTTGTCAGATGTCTCAGCTGGTTCAGTGATTATATTCTGAGCCATAATACACTGTTGAATACTCATTTATGGTTTATTTTCACATATTTTAAGCTTGAATAAGATGCCTAAACTATTTTGTAGAAGTAGGATAAAATCACTACATCTTCTGGAGAGTTTGCCATTTTCCCCTCCTGTGTGAGGATTTTTGCATAAATTGATGTAACTGGATCATAGGCATCATTGCCGGGGGAAACATCAGCCATTCCTCTCTGCAAGAGTAGTTACTTGAGAGAAACATCTCCTTGAAATATAGACACCACCAGCTTAACAATTCTTTTCTTATCTCCATTTAAACAATATCTATGTGTGCATAGATACATACATAAAAAGCCACTGCAGCAATACAATCTATGCAGATGTCAGTACCTGTGATGGAGAGTCAAGGTAGAATTCTCTCAGCTCCTCAGAGTATTCTGTTGCAGTCTAGGAGCACGTTTCTGTACGTTGAGACTGTATCAAGGTTAAGTTCATCAAAACTCTACAAAATTAGAAGCAAAACATCCACTGTAACAATAGGAAGACAATCCCAGTTGACTGACTCACTCTACAGAATTCAAGGGCTGCAGAGAATTTGTTAAGGGGCCTTAGCACAATTATTCATTTACACTGTGGATTATCAAACGTTTAGTTTTTAAATTCTCTCACTACATATGCGTTTTGTATTTTTATGTGAAATAGTATGTTTATTTGATTAAGGTTCATGTTTGTTATTGGCAAAAAATGTTGGAAAATCTCTAAGTTTTCCAAAAATACCAGTGTTCATTTAGTGAAGATGTTTTTCAAGTAATATGCAGAACAACCAAAAACAGCTTGCATATAAACCAAAAAAAGCCTTTATAAAAAACAGTTGCTTGTACTGCTTTCCAAAGATGTAAGGATAAATCATCAAGTAAAAAGCATGAAATATTAAGAGACATAAAGACTAAGTTAATAGTCGATTGTATGGAAAATTAAAATAAAAGTTAATGCTTTAAATCTAAGTGTTAATGTTTTTCTCATGAGGTTTATGGGATATTTATCTTACATATGTTAGTAGGATGAATATCTATTTATTTTTCTTTCCAATCTGGATATGCCCATATTTTTATTTCTAGTACATATTCAGGAATGATACTTTAGATACTCAAAATATATATTCTGATTTTGACTGAATACATTATTCTTTGAAAATGATTTATTAAACATCTTGTTGTATTAACCTTGAACTTTTGGTTTTTATTATAACTAGATTTCACCAGGCTCTTTTTACTATTATAGGAAGTTGTCTTATTTTATGTTGTTGTTGTTTTGTTTCTTTTTTTTTTATTAAAAATAGATTTTTTAATACAGTATATTCTGATTGCGATTTCCTCTCCCCCAACTCCTTCCCCACTCCCTTCCCTACCCAGATTCACATCCTTTCTTTCTCTCTCTCCTTAGAAAAGCAAACAGGCACCTAAAAATAATAATAAAATAAAAAATTAAGATAAAATAATTCTTAATATCTAATTTGTAATAAACTTTCTAATTATCATGTGTAATGTGACATTTATAGTCCATTTTTGAGCTATATAAATGCTCTAATTTTTCCCTATGATACTCTGTTTTCTTTGGGACTCTATAATGTCCCCTAAACAAAACAAAAAAACACCCTAAAACAAAATAAATAGAAAATAAGTGTTTTTTTTTTTTTAATTTTGTGTTTGTATGTTGTATGCTGCTGTGCACATGTGTGTGCTATTGAAACATTATAGAACTATCCTTGTTTTAGCAAAGTAGTTGATACATTATGGGAATATTCATGGAAAAATCCATACTATTTTTTAATCCTCTCTATTGTATGAGAAAACATTTAGCAAGGAAATCTGCTAATGGTCCTCCCTGCAGGCCCCTTCCTAATGGGTTCCTTTGAACTCCAAAACTAAGATGAGGAAACCAGTATAAGATCCCACAGGCATTTTGGAAACCCTGTGAAATACTTGGCTGTGTGGCACAGATTCACCTTTTATTTTTTTTGGAGTTGTTTCTGAAAGGCTCCTTTACACTTGTGGCACTACTGTCCCCTGAGTTTTCAAGTGCCGTCAAGACTCAGATCTTGTGAGACTGTTATGTCCAAGAGATGTTTTGGAGCATGCTGGTATCTACGCTTTCTCTGAAAAGTGCTCATAGCTTGTCCCGCTTCTATCAGGAAGTGATCGCTGTTTAGCTGTTAGTCCATCCAGAGAATCACATTGTCTAGATAATGGTGTGTTCTACATGCACATGGTCTTGGGCAGTAATTCTGGAAAGTGACAGATTGTTATTATTTTTTAAAGTAATCATCCTGTCTTGAGTTTCTTTTCTTTTCTTTCTTTTTTTTTTTTTTTTTTTTTTTGGTGAGGTCATTTATTACTCAACAGATATTCCTTGCATACTTCCCAGGCAGTATTTCTGTGAGTAGTATATATAAGTCCGCAAAAACCTCCACCCCGTACACAAAAGGAGTTTATCTGTTAGATGAAGCTATCTTCAGTGTAAGTCTTGTTCTTACTCTTAAACTCTTAAGGAAAGCACCAGTAGAAGGTGATTCTTTATTCCACTGTAGTTTGAAGACAGAATTGTTGTTGAAGAAAATTCACCATTGAACTTCTGGATTAAAACCATGCTTTTTCTGCAGCTGAGGGGATGATGCCGTGGATAAAGTGTTTGCTGTGCAGGCAGGAGGGCCCGAATTTGGTTCCCCAATACCTTTGTAAAAAGCCAGGAATAGAGTTTCACATCCATTAGCCCAGGGCTGGGAATTGAACAGGAGAACCCTAGGCTCACTGGACAGCCACTTGAGCCAGTGAAGTTCAGTGAGACCATCCAAGAACTCAAGTGTAAAATGGTAGATGATGGCAGTATTTACCTTCAGCCTCACAGCGTGCGCGTGCACACGCACGCGCAAACACACACACACACACACACACACACACACACACAGGCGTACAAAATACTAATGGAAAATAAAAAATACAGTTTTCTATGTATTTCATTATGGCATCTTTTGTTTTGTTTGGGTTTGGTTTTTAATGTAAGTTATTGTTGTGCTGTCCAGGCTGGCCTTGAACTTCTGGGCTTAAATAATCTTCAGTAGGTAGAAGTGTAGGCCTGTTGTACTATGACTGGTTTTGTTTCCAATTTAAACAATAAAATTTAGCCTGGCTTGGTGGCATATGCAGAAATCACAGTACTCAGGAGGCTGAGAGAGGAAGTTCACAAATTCAAGATCATCCTGGACTATGTACTCTTTCCTACAACCTTAGCTACATAATTAAACCCTATCTGAACTTTTAGTTTTGAAGTAACTTTGCACAAGCTTGTCTTTCTTCCAATGATAGCATCCTGGGAAGCACATTTAAAAGTTTCACTTTCAAATTCAAATAACATTCATAAAAAGTCATAAATTATTATTCCACCAAAAACACATTAAAAAAAAAAAAGCATTGAGGAACAACGAAAATCCTAACTTATTGAGAAGGGAGATATGGGGTTAGGATAGAACGAGTTAAAAAGGAATTCTTAAATGTATGAGAACAAGGTCACGTTAGTAATTTAATTAGGCTGCATGTAATTAGTACAGGATATTGAAGATCATAGTAGACATTAAAATGAAGACAATTTCAAGACAATAGAAATTAACTTGAAAAGAGATTAGAATTATGTAACTGAGGCTTCGCCAGTTAGTATTTAGCCAGATGCCTGTTTGATCAGAGGCTTGCCATTCTTGCTGATAAATTCTTAAATATGTTAGTGCTTGTATTAGTGCAAAGAACATACTTTGTTTTGGCCACTCACTAAAGAATGTTCCCCACCCCCCACGATATTTTGGGGAACATCCAAAGTTTACCATGTGGACAATGTTCATTTTCTTTTGTGCTGTAAAGTCAGAAGCAAACTGTATGTCTAGTTTGAACATAAAACATTTTAAATTATGGATCCCGAACTTCATTTCATCTGTGTTATTTCTTTTTGATGTTTTTAAATTAATTTTTATGATGCTTTACTTGAACCCTTATCCTTGCATGCTATCAGTAAGTTATTCCACAGCTGAACTATGTACTGTCTTTAAACTTCATTTCAGTTCATTTATTACTTTTGATATGATTCATTTATTTCTTCTTTAGCTGTTACTCAACATCTCATGATTCCTACAGGAGGTTGTGGGCTGTACTGGAGCCCTTTACTGGAGATATGAAAGCTGTTATGATGGGGAAAGGGTGTGACTCCCTCATAAGTGTACCCATACTCACAAATACAGCACCCTAAAACTGTTCATAACCCTTGAAACTCAGATTCAGCTGTGACAGATAAACCAAATGGAGTATTGTGAAAACCTTGAGATTTAGCTTTGGCCCATCTATAACAGTCTACAGAGGTCTTTTATGCCATCATTGAAATTATGCTATTTTCAAGACCTATAAAAAAGTTATGTCAGAATTTTAATATAATACATTGTGATCTCTTCAAGTCATATTTAAAGACCTTTACAAAGAATTTCAGATTAATCTGAAATACCTTTTATTGAGCAGTGAAAGTATAGATTGTATTATTGCTTGTTTCTTTTTTCTGAAGGTGAGATACCTCCAAAGTGAAGTAACATGGAGGGAACTATTGACATCTCGATGTCTTTCTTTTAAAGTTATTTTAATGATACTCCTCAGATCTGTTGCTAACTTTAATTAGAGTTTATAATGCAATTTATGCCTGAAATTAAATATTAATATCATGTATCAGGTTAGCATAAAATTGCCTTTTTTGCATATCCAGATAATTCTAGGAGGAGACGTTACATTAATCTGTTACCACTTAAGCCTCTCCTTTACTAATGCCAACTAAAGTGTGGGCTTATGAATATATTATGTTGGTTAATTAAGGAGTTAATTTATGATGCTTTATTGTTTGCTGAATATAATTTTAACATTTCTTTTTCAAAGCAGTGTTTATGGGGTCTATTGAGTGAAGGCCACAGTTGCAGGGCCTGGAATTGCCAGATGCACTTACCTCCCCTTTTGACACCTGACTCAACAGATGGAGAGTTTGTGTGTAAATACTGCCTTTCTGTTTGCTTTGAAGCCACAATTTTACTGCTCTGAGTTCTACTATTCTCTTGCAAATATATGCAGAGTATATTTGCTGATATGCTCATTGCCCAAGAAATCTAGTAGTAAATACATAAATCTGAACAATATTCTTGTTATGTTTATTTCTGTGTTCCTGAAAACTTCAACCTTATTTTGGGAATGTGCCTTAACAATATTAAATGACAATTTATTTTAAAGATTCTGTTAAATTGGAAGAGGTGATTTACTTGAATTAAAGGATATACAATTCTGCTTTTGTTTCTGGTGAATTTGGGGGCCGTTTCACCTGTCTGTAATAGCAAACAATACTGTTGCTCATTGTGCTGTAAGCTCGCTTTCTTGTCAGTTGGAATTCCCTCAGTGCAGCTTTCTGTCCTTAGTCAGTAATGTGCATGAGCCCTGACAATATTGAGCAGTGGACATATGGTACATATTTGACTTTATACTATAGCGAATTATCAGTAATCCATTTCTTTTAAAATCTTACATAGTAATTTTAGCCATCATTGTTTTCATTCTGTTTCCTAAAAACTACATCTTTGATTTTTATCTTAATTTTTTTTAATCCTCTGGTAGGCTGATCCCTGGTGGCTTAATTTCCCATACTTTACCGGACCAATGCTGCTTGTTATAGAGTCACATAGAGTAGGTTTTATCACCATATATCTAGCAAAGAATGGAGTTGTTCTATTTTCTTGTGATAAGCACTTCGGTGCTGCGAAGTTTCCAGTTCCATTAAACTTGGAAACTACTTGCAAGAGTTTACTTCTCTTTGGGACTGGAATAACTCCCTTAGTGACCTGTCATTGGCTGAGAGCTGCAATCCGAAGGGAGAGAAATGCTGCAACAGTGAGTAACATTTAATTGCCCTAAGCCTCCCGAGTTCTGTTGACTGTAAACACAGTGGAGAGGTTCTAGTTAAGCATCTTAGAGCAGTCTAAGAAAGCGAAAGTCATTGTTGGTTGTTTCCTCATGCCTGATCAGTCTAGTTTTCTCAACTGTATTCTAGGGACATGAGTACTTAAAGAAATTTGGAAAATGTGAGTTAATTAAGTATATTTTTTATTATAGAACTTCCTTGATTTGATATCAAGTTAATAAGCACTTTAGGTCTACCAAGAGGAAGAGATAATATGCAGAGCTTCACAGACTCACTTGCTTATGAATTCCTTAATTTCGCTTTGTTGAGAACTTGTACAGAAAGTCTAAAGGAGATGCTTGGCAAATATCCTGTTTCCCTAACTTGCTTTCAAATTTCCCATCTATAAGATGGGAAAGATTCATCTTCAAAGTATGAGGTGATTTTTCAGATGTTTAGTAATGTGGTATCTAAACATATAAAACCAATTTCCTCCAACATCCCAAGAATTTGCCTTTTGCCAATAAAGACAAAATATATTTCTAAAACTGTATGACCCTTTTTAATGAGCTTATGTTTTTAGTAATTGGATTTTGTTATGTAGAGGTGAAGATTTTATTTTACATATAATTATTCAGAACTCAATGATTTTTTAAATTTGATTTTTAGCTAATTGTGCAAGTTTTTATATATTAACTTTAAGAAATTACTCCTTGGGAAGATTTCCATCGTAATATTCTTAGTAAGGCCTTTTCTGCACACTTGACCTAATAGTCCACAATTTTTATATATTCCAGCAGTAAGATATTTTCATATGTGTTTTTCTTCAGTTAATCTAGCTTAAGATAAAATCTGAAGCTATTCTTTTATTAAGCTGTCATTGATTACTAAATAAAAAAGTGCCCAAAGCAGTTAGTTCAATTGAGTGTTTCTTAAAGAAGGGGAGTATCCCAGGAGATCAGAGCTTCTGTTGTCTGCCAATATTTATGTTGTTCTTTTTATGGTAGGATAGTGTGTTTTCTCCCAAGTCTTCACGTACTATGATTTTTGATTCAATAGAAGTTGTTACTTTCGAAAAACCAAAAAAAAAAAAAAAAAAAAAAAATAAGCCGGGCGGTGGTGGCGCACGCCTTTAATCCCAGCACTCGGGAGGCAGAGGCAGGCGGATCTCTGTGAGTTCGAGGCCAGCCTGGGCTACCAAGTTAGCTCCAGGAAAGGCGCAAAGCTACGCAGAGAAACCCTGTCTCGAAAAACCAAAAAAAAAAAAAAAAAAAAAGAAGTTGTTACTTTAAGCCTCTTAGGAAAAAAACCCTTGTCCTCTGCTTCTCAAGCTCTCTTGTCTCGTTTTCCCAGTACAATTCCTTACATCAGATAAATGAATAATCTAGAGTCTAATTTCAGCATTAATTTGTAAGAGCTTTTGAAGGTAGAAGGGTATTATTTTAAAAAATATCCCTTTTTCAGATACTTAGAAAG
The DNA here is from genome assembly GCF_004664715.2 of Peromyscus leucopus. Taxonomy (NCBI): domain Eukaryota; kingdom Metazoa; phylum Chordata; class Mammalia; order Rodentia; family Cricetidae; genus Peromyscus; species Peromyscus leucopus. The sequence continues at coordinate 36,339,164 of NC_051070.1, read as the reverse complement.
GGGGTCAGAATTTACTGTTGGATGCAGTGGTAGAAACAAAAGGAACTGTGTAACTATTAATCAGTGTTTGTATACTCTAAGTGCTAGCTTTTCTAAACTTGATGGTGTCAGAGTTTAAGCTCATATGAAAACCGAGTTGGCACTCAAAACAGTGGAAGGTGGTCCGTAATTATTGAGTAATTAATGAGGTTGTGGTATCAAAGACTCCTTCTTAGACACCAAACCTAAACATCACAGCTCCATATGGTAAATTTTACAGGCCTGTGTTCTTTTTGTGTAAATACTTCTTTGTAAGATAGATTGATTGTGTATGTGAAGTAAGAGATAATATTTTCCTCTCTGGCAGCTAGCTACCTGGTAAAGAACTGGTAAGACACCATCATACTGAAATGGCACAATCTGTCAGCATTGCTAGTGTGGCTCCAGGTTACAGTTTTGTTGCCCATGCCATGGGAATGGATAATTTGGAGAAAGTAACCTTGGAAGCCCAACATTGATTTTCTAAAACTCTGATTTTCTTTGATAATCATTTCCTGGTATGTTAAAAATTATGCATAAATACACTTTCTTTTCTTAGATGGTGTAATTAGGGTCAATCCTTTGAGTCATGATTTACAAAGAGCTTATTATACAAAGCATGGCATTAGAAGTTAGCTTAATTTAGCTCTGTATGGTTCAGACTCTAAAAATGACCATGATATAATCTTTTAAAGTATTGGTATTTATTTTTGGTACCACTTAATGAATGACTTAGAACAGCATAACAGGTACTTATCTGAAAAGACTTAGGTAAATAAAGTTTGCAGTGATCCAGAACAACTACAGAAATGTACTTTTTCTGATAAGATGACCAAAAGAATGGTAGATTTCAAAATTTTAAAATATGAAACAAGCCTTAAAGAAATGTACCATGAGCTCAAGGGTATTAATATTTTATGTTATATCTTTTAGGCAACTCGCCCTCACTTATGTACCCTTCTCTGCCTCTTCTTCCTTCTTATCCAAGCCTTTTTTCCTTTATTTTGTCCTCTTTGTTATACTTTTTATTTTGAAGATATCAAGTGATTAACTATTAGGCTTGATACTTTCCAACTCAGAGAGAACTATGGTTCAACTGGTGTCTGGTGAAAAGGAGTAATGGTTTGAGACTCAGGAAATGGCTAAAAGCTTTGGGCACGAATACCTTGATATCCTCAGTGTTCATTTGTATAAATGCTTACTTTGCCCTTGACCCTACTAGTTCTCATGAAGACTACCAAGGTCTGCAGTGTGTAGCAGGAATCTTAAAAGTTCTTATTAATAAAATCAAACCTGAGGCCAGTTATTGGGGTGAAATGCTAGAAGGTCAGAGAGACAGAACAAGCCACAGCTAACCTCACCTGGCCAACTTCTCAGCTGGTCTTGTTTCCTCAAACTGGAAGCTTCTGTGTCCTCAGCCCAATGGCTCTCAGCTGACCTGCTGCTCCAAAGCCTGAAAGCTTAACCAGCCAAATGCTTCTAGTTTCTGGTTCTCACACCTTATATACCTTTCTGCTTTCTACCATCACTCCCTGGGATTAAAGGTTTGCTTTTTGTGATTAAAGGCGTGAGTCACCATGCTTGGCTGTATCCTTGAACACATGGATTTCTGCCTCTGGAATGCTAGGATTAAAGGCATGTGCTACCACTGCCTATCCTCATGTTTAATATTGTGGCTGTTCTGTCTCTGACCCCAGATAAGTTTATTAGGTTGCACAATATTTTGGGAAACACAATACCACCACAGCAGTGTGTGAATATTTACTGCAAAAACATCCAGAAATGATGAAAAGGTGGCCACACGCATAGGCGATTTGGATTGTATCCTTATATTCTTAGGACATTAGAAAAGGAAATAAAATTTCCCGTTGAATTTTTACATATTATGTTAGAAATGCAAAGAAATTAAAATACACCCCCTTGAGAAAAGTTGATGTATTATTCTCCAAGCTAGATAGTGGAAAGTCTAAATTTTGTTACAGAAATTTAGTTCTAAACAGCAGCACTAAAAATATTTTAGATATCATTTATAAAAGAATATAGGTGATATCAAAATAATAATGCATTCACATTTCTTTTGAAAACTATGTGGGCTATGAAAAATGGACTTTTTGTTCTAATGATTGTAAGTTTTAAATATGGCACAACGAGTGAAGGTGATTAAACTGGTTCTCTCAGCATGGAATACTATTGTTAGGTTGCTGTCTTAGCTCTTCAGTTTTCAGAATCCTTCTTATAATGTAATTTACAAGGTGTAACTGAACCTGCTAAATAAAAGCATTGAGCAAACTGCTTTAAATAATTTTAATTGTAAATAAATAAAGGTTTGTTTTCTAAAATGACAGTTATTATGCTGTGAGATTTTAGTGACTTTTACCTAAATAGCAAAGTCTAGCCAGATGTAACTCTGGACATTATTACCTTTTACTGCCATTCTTGAGCCCAAGGTTAGTAAACATTTTCAGATTCTCTGTGCTCTGTCCTGAAGGGATTTGGTGGAAAGGGCCACAGGAAGAGAGTAAAATGTCTGCTCTACTCAGCCTTTGAAAGAAGGGAAAGGGCAGGGCTGGTCATGGGCAAATTACTTCCACCTCCCTTTTTGCCCCTGCTTCAGCTCCAGGGGAGCTGGGAATGCACAGGAGGAATCAGAAGACCTGGGTTCCAGTCCCGGCTCTGCCACTTACTACCTATGTGACCTTGGGTAAGTTACCTGATATCTCTGAGTCTCAATTTCACTATAGGATGTTATGGAAATTAACTATGATCTTCATGAATGGGAATTGTAGCCTCCCAATATCTGTAGAGACAATTTTTATTACCATGGGCTTGACCTCTCCCTATTCCTCTGACGTCTCGTGTTCTGCCTTGTGCCCTCTTAAAGCAGTCCAGATGACGTCACTACTTTGGCTTCTCCCCATGCCCTGTCTATACCAGAACCATTGTTCCTGCCCTCTGCATGCTTCTCGGAGTATAAAACTAAGTGGACTAATCTTCACACTGGACTGCGGGATACTGTTATCCCTTCTCAGCCTGCTCTTACCTCCCTTTAATCATCTCAGAATTGCATGCTTAAGAACGTCAAAGAATAAATTGAATGCATGAAGATTAAGACAGTGTTGAAGAAAAGGATTTAGGTAGAAGGAAGGTCTTTTATCCTTGTTCCCACCTCCTCCATTGCCAGGCAGATTGACTGGGAAAACTTATTTCTACTTTTACTCCTGTGTGGAAGTAAGTTCCTCAGTGGTCTCACTGGAAACCTAGATACTTAACCTGAGGAGCTCTGTAGAGAAGAGAGAAGAGGTGGGATGCCTATGTGTTTGGTCAGCTCTACAGGGTACAGCTTCCTCTGTTAGGCACCCGACTTTATTGACAATGCTTTCCTTTCTGGATGTTCAGTTGTGAAGGGTGCATGGAACTAAGGAATGATGTGCTTCCCTGATCACACACCTGGCTTCAGACCAAATGATTCTTAGAGGGCTTAAGGAAAGTGTGATGATGCTCTGTTTGGTTCAACTTTTCCCACAGTCTAAGAATGCTTAGTCTGGCACTATAAATAACAGTAGCCATTTACCATGGATTGCTTGCCATTAATGCCTGATTGCCATGCAGCACAGTAACACTCATACCATTATTAGATTAATTTTATTAAAATCTTTGCTTTTTTTAAGCCTTGAACCATTGACTTACACTTCATATGGTTTCTTGCTGAAGTAGCAGTGCCATCTCTTATAACTAAAACTAGTTATAAATAACCAGTACAGTTTTAGATTTATTTACCAATCAATGGAAAAATTTTAATGATAACACTCATGCTGTCAAGGATGCAGTAAAATAGGGACCCTGATAAGGTGCTGAAGGCAGTGTGCTTTGACAAGATCTTTTTGACAGCCCTCCCTAGCAAGCTAGCAGAGTACTCAAATTTAAAGCGAGTCATTCTATAGTTGCTAACGTCTCCAAGGACTCAGTAATGGGATCGCAGCACCGTCCTTACAGCAAGAAACTGAAAGCCGCATAAGTGTCTGACGATACAAAATGGTGAATTATTGTCTGCCAAAAACATCACAGGGACACCTGTGATTTATGTTAACAGTTTACAGGCCTGAATGAAATTGTTTTAAAATAATTAAGTTATACATGGCTCCTGTAATTTTCCATTATGTTTTCAATTGGAAAAGTCAAAAGCAAATAAATGAGTAAAAATTGTTCTGTGACAGTTCATCCTCAGTTTATGGTCTTTTCATACCTGCCTGAAGAGCATTTGATACACAAACAAGACAGCCTTTCTGTGGTTATTAAGCTTAAGCTGGCAGCCTGCCACTCACCCAGTTTCCAGTGGAGGTTCTCCCTGGGAACTCTTCTTAAAGTCTCTCTAACTTAATGACCATATTGTTGTCCAAAGGCATCAGCAAAATTCAGTTTTTGGAAAATGCCTCTAGAAATAGTTTTCCAGAATTTGCTAGTAATATCACTATAATCCCGAGGACACTAACATCTTTCAGGCCCCCTTTTAAGATCTTATTTTATGTGTATGGGTGTTTCGCCTCCATGTCTGTGCACCACGTGTGAGTGGCCTGAGGAAGGCAGAAGAGGGCGTCAAATCACCTGGATCTGGAGTTGCAGATGGCTCTGAGCCACCATTCGAGTGCTAAGAATCAAACCAGGAGCCTCTGAAAGAGCACTTTAGACTCTTTAACCTCGGGCCATCTCTACAGCCCCACACAGTCTTCTTGAGCTCATCTTGATGCCAGATATAACTCATTCATTGGCAAATGTTAGATGTCCGTGTGTTGCAGGGCATGATTTAAATTCTGTTATTTGCTATATTTATTGTTCCTTTGCAGGGAGGTATTTCAGTTAAAGGAGCAAGAAAATAAGATAGGAAATTACTTCTAAAAACTACTGTGTAGCTGGGTATGGTTATACATGCCAAATCCCTTCACTAAGGAAGCTGAGCTCAGGAGTTTGAGATCAGTCTAGGTACGTATTAAAACCCACCTCAAAATCAGTAGCCACAAACAAACAAATAACCAAGACAAACAAAACAGAAAACCTTTAATCTTATGAAGTGTAACCTAACCTGTTGATTTTTCTGTTTAGTATTGACTCTTTCATGAAGAGAAAGTGAGAACTTATAACAGTGGTTCTCAACCTTCCTAACGCTGGGACCCTATAATACAGTTCCTCATGTTGTGGTGACCCCCAACCATAAAATTACTTTATTGCTACTTCATAACTGTACATTTGTACTGTTACGAATCGTAATGTAAGTATCTGATATGTGGGGTATCTGATAGGCAACCCCCGTGAAAGAGTTGTTTGATTCTTAAGGGGTCGTGGCCCATAGGTTGAGAACCACTGGCTTATAATCTTTCATTATGACCAGAGAACTTAGAAAAATAGCTTGTCTGGAAGACCTTGCTATTGAATATTTTACACTCTTTAAATACTAAATATGAGAATTTTTAAATTATGAAGTTGATGAACCTACCTTACTTCTTGAGTAAATTCAGGAACTTGCTGATTAAGTATATAGTGAAGAATTATTTGTGTTCATCTAAACTTCTGGAAGTAAATATCTTAAAATCTAGAGTCGTAAACATAAGAATTTGTTTTGAAAATACTTGCTTTGGTGAACTTGACTACTTGATTATTTTTTCTAGTAGTCACGTTCTTGAGGGAGTTAGGCTCCATCTCAGCAGATACCAAGGAAGAGAAAAACTTTTATCCTGGAAGAATTTTGTAATAAGATTAATATGTTTGATATGCTGGTATGACTTGTCTGTGAAAACCCTGTCTCAAGGTTTCATTGGAAGAAAAACGAGCATGGTGCTGACTTAGCAAGTTCTCCCTCTCTCTTCGGTACTGTGCTGGTTATTGATGTGAGCAGGTTGTAAAAATGTGTTAGTATAGAATGCAAAATAAGAGCTTGTTTGGCATGATGTGTTAGGTTCAGCACCACTATAAGTCATTAGGATAAAAGAGTAGTTCGGCTCAAACTAATAAAAGAAAAAGTGATTGTGCTATATCTGATACTGTAAAGAAGAGAACTTTCCACTTAGGAACTAATAACAGTTTCTCATTTTAAGGAATTAGCTCTTATGCTAATTCATTTAGATGCCATAGCTGCTATGGATAAAGTTGATATTTCAGGGTATCTTAGTTGAGTGAAAATAAATTATGTTCAGTGTAGATAGCTTTGAGTGATTTGTGTTCTCTGTAAAGAAACTTAGCATTCAGATGTTATTGATTTGTTAATGTCTATTTAAATGTGAGGTTTCTACTTAGATAAACCTTCCTAGAATTTACAAGATTGATCTAATCTCTTCTAACCTGTTCCTCCACTGCTCTAGATGAAAAGAGCATGATTTGACAGTCTACCACAGCCTGGGCAAAAATTTCAGTTATGTTTTCTTCTCTGAAAAATAGCACTAAAAATCAACTCAGAAGGTTGTGGTGAGCAACATAGAAACTGCTCAGTGAACATCTTTTCAGATTGAAGTGTCTGGTCTGTGCGTCCTTGTTCACTTCCTATTCCGCCTCTTGCTTTCCTTTAAGGCTTGGAAAGAAACAGCCATTGTAAAGTTCACCTCCTAGGTGAGGGAGGTCTGATGCTCTAAACTGCAGCAGCAGCTACTGACTAGAGTTAGGAGCTGGGCATCTGTCCTAAACGACTTCTCTTGGAAGGAAACCAATGACTTCTTTACACCATTCTTTTCTTGCCCTATTAAACTTTTCTATTTCAATGTTACTAATAAAATGAAGATCTTCATGGACTCCTAAAATGTAGGTCTGAATTTGTTTTTCCTTGTAGCACATAGTCCTTTGAGTTAATGTGACTTTGGCGACAAGGTTGTAAAGTTTTTTTTTTTTGTTGTTTTCTTTAAACTGTTTTCCTGTGTGGCTTGGAAACCCTCCATTTTTTGTGGCTTTCATAAGGGTTGGCTTCTGCTCTGGCTCAAGCATGGTGCTTTTGGCCACTCCTGCACTAAGTGCACATGCCCTTTGACCTCGACAGGATCGTGTCCATACCTGGGTTTTTTGAACAAATCAGTGTTGAACCCCGGACAAGCTTCTTTTTTATGTTGTTGTTGTTGTTCCTTTACCTTTAGTATAGCTTTTAAAATTGGCATGATCTTCTTCAGAGATAATAAAAGTAAAATTTGAGTCATGGATTTCATACTCTGAAAAGGGTTTGTGAACGTTAGAATACCATGAACTCTTAAGTCTCTGATTTCTTGTTGAGCATTGTTTTCCTTTCCCTGCAGATTGCCTTGTGGTTTAGACACCATTACCAATAGCTGGCTGTTTCTTCCCTCTAATCCAAATGACCTGTTTGCTATGCTTTTAATAGTTCTTTTTCATATTTATTTATTTACTTACTTATTTTGAGGCAGAGTCTCACATAGCCCAGAGTGGCCTTAAACTTGCTCTGTAGCTAGGTATGGCCTTGAATTCTTGATCCTCCTGCCTCTGTCTCCTAGATGCTGGAATTACAAACTTTATTACCACATCTGCCTACTTACTTGTGCTTTGTAATACATATAACTTCTGGTCTTTTGAGAGGGAGTTCTAAATTACACACAGGAAAAAGACCTTTGTTTATAGATGAAGTGAAAAAAAAACAAAACAACAAAAAATTGGTTGCAAGCTGGAGAGATGGCTCAGTGGTTAATATCACTAACTGCTCTTCCAGAGGTCCCAGGTTCAATTCCCAGAACTCCATGATGGCTCTCAACCATCTGTAACTCCAGTTCCAGGGGCTTTGATGCCATCTTCTGGCTTCCACAGACACTGCACATTTGTGGTACACAGTACATACAGGCAAAGCCCCCACACACATAAATAAAAGTGATTGGTTTATCTTTCTACTTTTAGGTGAAATCCAAGAGAATCCAGAGATGTCATGCTTTTCTAACATGTTCTTCCTGTCGTTGGTCCTGGTGTGGCTAGATGACAAAGGGGAAATGTTTTCATTTTTAGATGACAACAAGAACATAGCGTTTAAATACGATCACCTTTTTATTTGATTCTTTCTTTGCATAAGATGATGAGCAAAGACTGTAATAAGACCTCCCAACATATGTTGAACATCTCAGACATTGTGGATATGGAGTTACAGGTGGTTAAAGCATGCCTCCTGGATTTCAATAAACCTAAAAAGCAAGTGGTACCAGAATGTATTTGTCTTGTTGTATCAGGTGATAGTGGATGCTAATTTTCATTCTTCTAAGTTGAAGGGAATAACTGTCTCTCTTTTACTATTGAAAAAAAAAATCTTTCTGATACTTTTTCTCTCTTTAGTCATCTAACTGTCAAATTGACCAAGAAAATTTCCTGTAGTAGGAAAGACATTTTAAAAAACTTTCCACATATTTAGCAGTTTGAAATCAAGTGGGAAAATGTATAAACATAAGCATAATGAGTTAAAATATATATAATAGAACAATGATAAACTCTGTGCTGATTTATTGAAATAAATATGGCATAGTGGTTAAACTGTGAAGGCTAGAATTTCTTCTCTTTAAATGGTTGCCACTGGAGCACTTTCTGCTTCCATTTCTCCCAGCATAACTCCTGACATACATTCATTAATTTAATAGATATTGGAACCCTATGAAGTAAATATCAGCATTCCCACTTGACACACTAGAAAAATCACAGGTGTAGACTCTGAGCCATTAACTAACTTGTCTAAAATCTTTGCACTACAAAACTGAAGGACTGATATTTAGATTTGACACTCCTGAAACTACAGTCTCACAGTTGACCTCTGAATAGGATGAAATGATACTTACTCATCAAAGAACTTGTATGTGAATTTAATAAAATATATGTGTGATCATATATATATATATATATATATATATATGTTCATTATAATGGTAAGCTTATATTTTGATATATTTGTCTGAAAGATGTCTTTCAACCAGCGTTAGATTTCCAAAGAGTCAACTGAGTTTCCTTATTTCTCTAAAAGATGAAGAGCAGGAGGAAGTTTTTATTTAAGTTCAGAAATGAAGATGAGTGTTGGTAGAAGTGTTAGCTGGTGTTTCTCAAGGGCAGGCAGGAGTTTCATATAGGGTAGAAAATCAGCCAACCTCCTCCTTTCTGTACTGTCAATGACTGTAAGAGTTTAATCTTATGCTGGGACATCTTACTAGTTTCTGAATGCACTGTAAATGTATCAAGGTTCAGCTGTATTATAACTACCCATCTAAAGTTCCTCTTTCGTACAGTCCTCTCACTTCCACCCACTCTGCAAAAATGAAAGCTAACCAATTACCAAGTGGCTATACGATCTGTTGTTGCACGGTTATTTCATAATATACCAGTGAGGATATTGTGCCTAAATAGGGTTATTTCTACCGCACAAACATCAGCTGTGTTTAATGTAGAGCTTTGTGCTTACATTTGGAAAAGAACCTCTACAGATATGTAATGAATTAGATTTGGGAGTCCGTTGTAAGGATTTCACTCAATGTCAAGTACAGAATGAGTAAACTGTTTGAGCAACTGATAAAAGCTTTAAAGCAACTGCCTCATATATATGTACATTGTCAAGGAGAAGAGAGGACTTTCTTTATGAGAGCTATGTAATAGTATTCTATTCTAGGCAAGTCATACTTATAATAACATCCTGAGTACAGGTTATATAGAAAGTCAATACTGCAATGTAAAAGAAAATATTCACGGTGATAGAGATTCTAGAAACAATGACATTTGACAAGTGACTCTTGTTGAAAGAATGAGAAAAGGTATAATCCTTTGTCTAGTCTGATATATGGAGGGAGAAACAGACCCAGCTAGAAAACTCAGTCAGCACTTGTAAAAGTGCAGCCTTCCTTTGTAGTAGAAAAGGCAGGAGTGTCAGGATGCACACACTGATGTGAAGCAGGCACCACCTACATTCCTGTGGTGGGGAAGGGCTGTGCTGCAAAGCTGAACTGTGCTCCTGAACACACTTCACATCCTCACCCTGCAGCCTCAGTACCTGGACTAACTTTGGGTGTTGTTCAACATAGGTTTTTATTTGTCTTACTCAGGAGAAATGACTATGATTTGCTATACACATGTTGTTGTGTATATTTGGGCATGACTTTGGCTTGATACTTGAGGTTGACCTGCTTTAGGGTTACATTTTTTATTTTACCTGTCTGTTAACTTCCTTCATTCTTAATAAAGAAGTGAAAATATCAGGAAATTATTTCACTTCTCTGTCATATGATATTGATAATTGTGTGAAGCATTTCCCATCAAATCTCCCTTGCCTACCTCAATTTTCAGTGCATCTCAAAAGCAGAGATGTAACCTATCAACGGGACATAGGAGGTGTTGTTTTTCTAATTCAGTTTTTAAAATCTTTTAAAAGTACCTGTAGCATACCATATGTTTTAGTTGGTCTCTTAAAGAAATTTCATTTACAATGAAAACCAGTTTGGTGTTATGATCTGCTTTCAGACAAAGAATTAGTTTTATTATCTTAAGTTCTGTTATGTTAGCCTACTATTGCAAGTTGTAAAAGTAATATAAATTATAGGAGTGAAATAGGATTTTGTCACTTGTAATATAATTTCTATACTTATAAAGTACAGAAATTTATATATTTTATAAAAATTTTTAAAGTTATAAATTATATGTTTAATGTTATATATATATATAGCACTGTATATATTTAATTATATTGTGCATAATTATAAAACATTCCAGAATATGTGTTCAGCTAGCATATTTTAGAATGCATTGCTCTTGCACACACACATACACTATAAACACTTACCTTAACACTTATCTATGGACATAGGTAAGCATGTTTTCTTCTCAGTAACCATTACTTCCGCCCTTCTACTCCTCATACTGTTTCAGCTCCCTCCTTCTTCTGTCGGTGGTCTTTGTTATCATTTTAGGAGACAGGCTCAAGGCAGGGTGTTCAAAGAGGTTAGTCATGGGACTTTATTTTAGATTTCATCTCCAAATACTGAGATTTTATAAGATGTTGCCTGTAACTGTTGATGATCATTTCAGATGCCCTTTTGCTAATTTTCTCCCTCTTTCTTTTTGTTCTTTTTCTCTCTACATGAGAATAACTGCCCTCCAAAGAAAGGAAAAAATGATAATAGAATAAGTTGTAATGATAGATTTTTAGGGTTTTGTACAGTTTTAAATTTACTAGCACATATTAATTATACAAGTGATGTTTTTAAAAATTTATTTAACTTAATTTTATGTGCATTGGTGTGAAGGTATAAGATCCTCTGGAGGGGCTGGAGAGATGGCTCAGAAGTTAAGAGCACTGCTCTTCAGAGGTCCTGAGTTCAATTCCCAGCAACCACATGGTGGCTCACAACCATCTGTAATGAGATATGGTACTCTCTTCTGGCCTGCAGTCATACATGCTGTATACATAATAAATAAATAAATCTTTAAAAAAAAAGATCCATTGGAACTGGAGTTACAGACAGTTGTGAGCTGCCATATGGGTACTGGGAATTGAACTCAGGTCCTCTGGAAGAACAGCTAGTGCTGTTAACCACTGAGTCATCCGTCCAGCCCCTGAAGTTATTCATTTTTGTTTGTAACTTTTGAACTTCTGAAATAGTTTTGGTTTTGTTTTGTTTTTTATCACATTGGCTTACATTTTCTCCTTTATCTACATGCTGCAATTGGAGTAGTACTGTAAAGAGCTAAGTTCCCACTTTTCAGCAAAATACTTGAATCTAAATAGTTTAAGTTGAAGGAAGCATGTAATTTTATTTATACTTATTTGATTTAAATTCATGTCAAATGGGTTGCCTATTTGTTGAAATCTTTCTTTTCTCATAATTCTTACACAGTGGCATCATTACTGTTCCCTACCTGAAAACAGGATAGGAAAATTGAAGAAGTATATCTAGGACCTGATGGAATCTACCAAGAGTCAGACCTGGCTAAAGAGATAGATCTCTTTAGTATCCTGTTGTGATGCAGACCCTCTAATAGAAAGATTTGAGCAGGCTGATGTCGTTAGAGTAGTACATACTTCCTGATTGGACTCCTGGCAAGTTTGTAACCTGTTAAGGCAGTTGGTTTTAGAGAGATGCTTTTTCTTTTTTGTAAGTGATAAATCTTTAGCTATAGCATTTCAGCAAAGATAATGACCATTAATTGATGGTTGTGCTGAAGCCATCTGTACATTCATGCAGCATGGGACCTTAAGACATTTTGCTCGGGTCTAGGGAAATGCTTGCAGAGTAGGAGCTCCTACTGTTCTTGCTCTGCAAACAGATTTGATTGTAGCCTCAGCAGTTAAGATGTGCTGATCGCCCTTCCCATCACCCGCACCAGGTGTCTTACAACCACCTGTGTCAGCACCTCCAGGGGAATCCAGTACCTTTTCTGGACTCTGGGAATTTGCACTCACATGTTTGTATATCTACATACAGGCAGACATAATTTAAAAAATTAATTATGCTATGTAAAGTGGGACTGTGTGATTTCATTCTTAGAGAGGACCTAATATAGTCAAATTTAATTAAAAGAAGCCATGAGTAGGATGGTGGTTCCCAGGAATAAGGGCTAGGTTAAATGAAGAGGTGTTCAAAGGGAACAAAGTTTAGTTATGCAAGATGACAGAGTCCTGGTACTGTAAAGCTTGCAAGGACAGTTAACACTCTTGTATTATGTACTAGCGCTGTGCTGAGTGAATGGTTCCTCATTGTCCTCCCAAGAGAAAACGAGGAACAAAGCCAGCAAGAGCATGGTAACTATGTGAGGTGATGGGTGTGGTGACTGGCTTGTGGTCACTTCACAATGTAGACATAGGTGTTCTATGTCAATGTAGATTTTAAGTATGTATTACTCGTTTTTCAAATATACCTTAGTAAAGCTGAAAAATAGAAGTTAAAAAAGGGATCCTAGAAAAATTAAGCTACTGGAAAAATTAAAGGAAAACTATCCAAGAAATATTAATAAAACACCATGTTACTCCAAAGAAAGATGTTCAGATTGTGTTGTTGAGTAGTCTTCCTGAAACATGGGTACTAAATACTGTGGAAATTATTCTGAGCTTTAGTTTCTTCTAGAAAATGGTGAGATGAAGTAATTCAAATCATTATTGTAAATATTAAATAACATGAAATATGCCAGACTGTAGTAGAATAAACATTTATCCCCTTATCTCTTTATTTGTTAGTTTTATAAATTTTATTATAAAAAGCCTTGCAAATAAAAAAAAATGTCACACACTCAAATTAACAGAACCAACGTCTATTTCAAATTGTAAATATGTGCAGAGATAGTCTTGAATGGAAGAGGGCCCATGACTTTTATCATTTATATTTACTACTCTTTCTTTTAAAAAGCTACCTTTTTTCCTGCTTAAGACACAAAGCAACTTTTTAATACTTAGTTGAGTTTTCTTGGTTTACTCAAAGCAGCTGGTTTACTTTGCACTAAAGTGAAGAAAATCCTGGTGTTAAGTCAGGACAGTGCTTAATAGTACTGTGTTTGCTGTCACTCAGAAATCCATGTTAAAATGTTGTTGTCTTTAGATTGTGCCTTACATTAAGAAGCCCTTAGCTATGTATTCAGATGATTTTTGAATCCCTATAGAGCTATCAATTTTAATACAATTGTAGAAAATATAGGGGTTTTGTTTGGCATCTATCTATCTGCCTGTTTGTTCGTCCGTCCATCCATCCATCCATCCATCCATCCATCCATCCATCCATCCATCCATCCATCCATCCAACCAACCAACCAACCAACCATCAAGTATTTTGGTTAATTGAGAAAAGCGGTAGTAGTTGAGGCTGGCCTCCTACTCGCTCCATAGCTGAGCCTAGCCTAGATTCCCTTTCACCCCCCAGTGCTAGGATTACAGGTGTTCTCCACCATGCCTTTATTAGGAAATAAAGTTTTTAAAAAGAAAAAGTCAAAAATGATTTATTCAGTGAAATGGTACATAGTCCTTTTGAAATTCTATATTTTATCAAAATAAAAACATTATTATATATGTGTCATAGATTTAGAAACGGTTGGTAATTAGATTTTTGAATCTGAGATTTCTTTTTTCTTGAATTAATGTTACCCCTTCTCTTCTGCCATAAAATGTTATACTTTAAATAAAATATTATTAATATAAAATATGGTGTATAACAATGGAAGATGGGAGACTAATTTCCTCCCGTGTTTTATTTTAAAATGGTATTTATTTCTCTAGCAATTCTAAAACCTAAACTAAATCAGTCTTATTATAACACTTGTTAGATTTGGTTTTGTGTTGTAATAGCTATCTCCTATATTGTTGAGCCTAAGGGTCTTTTCTACATAGCTGCTGCACCAGGTGAGTTCTTTTTAACAAATGAAGCAATTTACAGCACATAGGTTCTCTTCACGGTGAACAGTTGGAGATGGTGCTGCACTTCCTGTCCTTCCTTATATTAGCCACGTGCTCCATCTTGGAGTGTGTAGTGTATGGCCAAAGTCAAACTGATTTGAGTTTGTAATGTTTGTGCCTCACAAGGTTCCAAAGCCAGGTAGCATTGAGAAAGAGAAAGCCAGGGGTACTGTTCACCCAAGGCACAGCCACCCTTTCTAACCTGAGCCCACCTATCTTATATTGATATTATCACAAGATTTCATCTGAAAAACAGGGAGCACTCCATTTATCCTCTAAATTGGTGACTACAAAAGCAGAAAATCTGCTCGTAGATTCTCTGATGCCCTTTAGAGTGTTGAAATGTTTGATGTCTGTGTTTACCCCCATTACTGTTTGAAAGCATATCAGAGGGGAAGCCAGGAATGGGAAGTGGACCTGTGTCCTAGATCAGCTTGGGGAATTAATCACTTGAGCAAATAATAACTCCTTAGTTTGCCATGCTAAGCAAACACTCTTTACAACCACTTTGCCCTATGATTTGTGGTTCTGACTGTCATGGCCTCACTGTTTTATTGTAGAACTGTAAATGCTAGAGTGGAAGATAATGGCTTAAAAAAACAATTGGTAAACAAAAGGTTAGTATCGATAGCATGTAACTGTCGTGGGTACAGACTACCCACGACCTCAGGAGCCAGCTTTGGTTTCAATTTTCAACTCTGCTAATACAATAGGATATTAGTGTAATTAATTTATAAACATAATTTACAATATTTTAAGGTCTAATTTTGCAATTGCATAATGCTTTGTAAAAGCATGTCTGATTTTATGATGATGGCTTGCTTAAGTTTCATATACAACCTTATTTGGTTGTATTTTTGTAAATATAATCTGACCAGATAGGCAAAGTATAGCCTAGTGATTTAAAGTAGGTTTTTGTATATGAATTACTACAAGAGATGTATACTCATTAACATTATTTATAATAGCCTAAATTTTAATGATTATTAAGTATGTTATCTATTAAATCCATTGAAAATCCTTCCAATAACTATTAGCTTGATTTTTTTCCATGTTCTGTGATTCAAATATGTGATGTCTTCAGCAGTAGGATCTTACCATCAGGTTCTGGAGGGTAACCAAGAACATTGGCAGTAGCCTACAATGTTTGGTGGTCTTTGGGACCTCACTAGCCAAGGACTCCAAAAGAAGTAATTCAGATTTCTGGCACTGGGCTTTTATTTGTTAGTTGGTGTCTTGTAGGGCCATTATTTCCCCTATTACAGCCCAACTTTGTTTCAGTCTTTTAAAAGTATGTGGATAGATCTATTTTAGGAAGCTTCTGTAGTAGTGGGTTTTCATATTATGACTTTTTTAGAAGTCTTTAGTATTACTTATTCCTCCCAATTTCCTTCTTCTACCCTTCCCTCCCCTCCTCCACCACAGTTTACCCCTTTCTGTTCCATAATTTCCCTTTAACCCTTTATACTAGTGTATTTTTCTGCCCATGGACCCTTATTTATTTCCTGACCTCTATGGGTATTCCTAATGAAACACATATCTAAAGATTCAAAGCTAGCATCCACAAATGAGAGAAAACATGAAACATTTGTCTTTCTGTGTTCGGGTCCTCTCAGTCAGGATGATTGTTTTAAGCTCCATCTATTTACTTGCAGATTTCATAATTTTGTTTTTCTCAATAGCTAAGTAATATTCCACTGTGTAAATATGTAACATTTTCGTTATCCATTCATCAATTGATGGGCATATAGTTTCCAGGCTGTTGTGAGTAGAGCAGCAATGAACGTGGATGAGCATGTATCTCTGTAGTAGGGTATAATAGAGTCCTTTGCTGTATTGCTAAGAATGACATCGCTAGATCCTGTGGTAGGTATATATATTTTCAGCTTTTTTGAAGAAACTCCATACTGATTACCATAGTGGCTATAGCAGTTTGTACTTCTACCAGCAGTGAATGAGTGTGCTTCCCTACATCCATACCAGCATTTGTCACTTGTTTCTTTGGATCTTAGCTATTCTTAATGGGGTAAGATAAACGTAATTTTAATATGCATGTCCCTGATGGTTGAGAATGTTGAGCATGAAAAAAAAAATGTTTCTCAGCTGTTTGTGTTTTATCTTTTGAGAACTCTATTCAGGTCCATGCAAGCCTCATTTTTAATTTTTTTGACATTTAATTTTTAAAATCTTTTATATTCTAGCTACTAACTCTGTCTGATGTATACCTAGTAAAAACTTTTTCCATACTGGGGCTGTCTGTTGACTCAAGTGCCAGTGTCTTTTGCTGTATAGAAAGACAGAACAGCTCCTAGCAAGCATCCATGCTCATCAGTTCCTCCCTGACATGCTTCATATTTCACCCAATGTTCCTGGAACAGAGACCACATGATATAAGCATGTTTCAAACCATTACTTGTGGGTTTCAAGTGACCAGTTTATTACTAAGTTTTGTAGAGCAGCTCACTTACAGATGGAACATATGTAGTTGGATGTGTGTTCTTCAAATACATTAAGAGGCCAAAGACAATATACAGAAAAGACTTAGTTGTAAATTTTCAAAAATTGTTATTGTTGATATTATTATTATCATCTTTGTGTTGGTTATTTCGCTTTGCTTCAAAATACTATTTGATTTGTGCTTGTCAGACTAACCAGGTTTGTGTGTGTGTGTGGGGGGGAGGCTGGGTATGTGAGTGTTTACCTGCTCATGAAAGGTTTCAGTGGGCTAGTGAATACAAACATGAACAGGGGCTCAGTTTGAATATTCATTATTTGAAACCAGACTTTATTTGTTTACATATCTGAAGTGAGCAAAAGTTAGAGTCCTCATAACTAATCAAGTAGTATGAAGTCTCAAAGGTTTCGGTGAAGATCGCATTGGGTGTTTCTATTCCATGGAAGTTATTCCAGGCCTTATAAAGAACTTTGCTGAGAGTCTGAACCAAAACAGTTCCCTGGAGAACTTCTTGTATTGAGCTCTGTGGCTTTGGGAAATTACTTTGTCTCTCTAGGTTTAGATTGACAGATGTATCCATCAAATGCAGGTGCATGGACTAGATGGCCTTCCAGGATTCTCCCGGCTCTAATGCATTCTCAGGTGGTTGTTGTTGTTGCTTTGGTTGCTCATTAACTGTGAAACTAATTTTTTGAAATTTTCATCTGTAATAGAGTTTTGAAACCTAAAGGAAGAAAATAGGCTAGGGCAGCATACAGATTTCATTAAAGACAGGTCAAACTCTTCATCTATTCCTTGAACTGTATGCTGTATAAAGTGGATGGGGACGCAGTCAGCACTCAACTTTCCTCCTGCAGACTGTAGTGTGTATTGCATATAAACAATGTCCGCCCTCAGCTGCCCTGCAGGAGGAATTTAAAACTTAATAAAAGCAAAGATTGTGCCTTTGACAGTAATTGAAAAGTAAGCTATCAGAATCTCAGTTTTTGACTGCCATTTTGTATAAAAAAAAATGTGAAGACATCAAATTATGTGAAAGGATTTTCATTGTTGGTCATCTCTCTAACACTAATTGGCTCTGGTGAGTACAGTCAGAATGTTTTAAGCCCAGTAGAGAAAGCTTTTTCAATAGCAATATCATTTTTATTAGACAGTTGCTCAGCACGTACAGTGTCCAACTTCTGACAATGTTTCATTGTAAAGCAAGGACTTTTCAGATGTTCTCCAGCCAGTTATGCAGCTGGGTGGAGAGAAAATTAACATTCTATTCCAATTCCTGCAATAATTACTTCCTCTCCTAAAGTACCAGATATATTTTCATCCTTTCCAGTTAATATGCAAAATGTTAAGTGTTGTCATTTGTCATAAAATTAAGTATATCTCCTTTTCAAATTTGCAGTAATATTTGATAATCATCATTCAGAACAGTGACCAGAATAATAAAATGATAGCTCTGTTCTTTCCCAAGAACTTTTGACTTTTCTTCCTGCATTTTAATTGCTGTGCTGAGTTCCAGATCTGAGACCACTAAAAAGTTTGAGATTGACCTTTGAAAGGGTTTGGGGAAAGACTAGCTTATCAGACATTTTTCTCCAAAAAGATGGAGACACAGATTTAAATAGCAATGTGTGAATTCAAACTAAATCTGTCTTAGATGTCTTAGATCTATTAGTTCCTAGACTTCAGTATCCTTTTTAAAAAGTGTACAATATGGTGCTTTCTTTTGAATACTGTGGAGACTACCTAATAATGAGAAGAAGGTTCATGCCTAATACTAACTGTCACTGTAAAATGATAGGATTTCTTTAGTTGGAATGGCTTAGCATCTTTTGGTTTCCATCAGGTAACAGTGCAATAGTTGGCTGTGTAAAAATTCAAGGAGTGTAACTCTGGCTTTCTTATAATTTCCTATGTTATTATTAGAGTCAGAGAAAAGGTTGGAGAAAAAAGATTTCATAACAGGAGGAGGAGGGAGAAAGAATAAATTTCCAAAATCATGCAAATTATTGTACTCTGATAATTTAGTTGGAATTTAAACTCTACTCAGTAAAAATAGATGCTATTTCTTACATAAATAAAACTGAGAGCCAGTTTCTTTCCATTTTTGATAGAATACCTAATTCATAACTGAATTAATTTTTTAACATACAAAAAAAAAACAACCCTAGGGTGGCAGCACTCAGTAAGAAACCGTGTGTTTTTTGACTCTATTTTGTTGCCTTTAAGTCCTTTGCAGATGTTATAATGAACTATACTTTCCCCGCTCACTCTTTAATCAGTCTCCTAATTTCCTTGTGCTCTTCCTTGAGTTAGTTGATCTACCCTCACAGTAAGGCAGGGAATGGAATAAATGCTTTACTATGCTCTCTCTTGCATGAAGCTTTTTGTATATTTAAATTGCATAACCCCACCTCCATTCCAATTTATTATTTTCTCTGTCTGTAGATATAAGGTTCTTAATGTTGATGATTTCATCAAATGAAGGTGGATAGTTGGTTGTTCTCTGGCTCTTCAACCCCTTTTAGGTATCTTATCAGGACTCCTTTCTGTAATGAACACCCAAAATATATTCAGCAGTCCAAATAGTCAAGAAAATTATATTTGATATTCTGTGTTCCTCATA
This sequence comes from Peromyscus leucopus, assembly GCF_004664715.2. Lineage (NCBI taxonomy): Eukaryota > Metazoa > Chordata > Mammalia > Rodentia > Cricetidae > Peromyscus > Peromyscus leucopus. The sequence continues at coordinate 36,319,694 of NC_051070.1, read as the reverse complement.
TTCATCATTTGATGTGACAGTCATGCTCTTATTTGGACAGTGTTTCCTTTAATATCTACCTCTTCTCTCTACCCTCACCTCTCTCTGTTGACAGCTTAAGGAGGTATATTAATATGAAGACTATAGACCATATTTAACTTAGGAAAGTTGGAGCTACTTTAAACACACTAAACCATTATTCTTTGCAAATAGGAAGAAGAAGGCACCTATGATCACACCATTGAGTTCCGTAGAGGAGGTGATGGCCAGCCACGGAGATCCACTCGGCCAACACAGCAGTTTTACCAACCTCCTCGAGCTCGGAACTAATGTGAAAAGGTAAAATTGACATGGTGTGGTAGTTTTCATAAAAAGGAAGATGTAATTTGTGTTCAGTAAAAATTGATCTGTTGATGTTTCATGTAATGCAGCCTTCAATTGACATTATGGTTTGCCACTTTTCCACCAACCTTTTCTGTTGTTGGTCTTTACTCTTTTTGGGGGCCTGCCACACAGCTCCCAAATAAATCACACACAGAGATTTTTTTTTTATTTAAGAAATTTTTATTAATTTTACTTACCAATCAAATCCATCCCTGGTGTATGAACAGGCTTTTTGAAAACCACTACTTATGGTGGGATACCTCACACAGCCTTGAGGCAGGGGGAGGTGCTTGGACCTGCCTCTACTAAATGTACCTCCCCATGGGAGGCCTTACCTTCTTGTAGGAGGAATGGGGGTATGGGCTTTGAGGGGGAAGCTAGGGGTTGGAAGGAGGAAGAGGAGGGGATCTTTGATTGGAGATGTATTCTTAATTATAAATGTCTGGCCTTAGCTTGGCTTGTTTCTTGCCAGCTTTTCTTAACTTTAAATTATCCCATCCACCTTTTGTCTCTGGACTTTTATCTTTCTCTTCTGTAATTCTTATTTTCACTCCTACTCCATGGCTGGCTGCATAGCTGGCCCCTTCTTTTCTCCTTCTCTTGCTCCTTCTCTCTCAGATTTCTTCTATTTATCCTCTCTGCCTGCCAGCCCTGCCTATTTCTTTCTCCTGCCTCACTATTGGCCATTCAGCTCTTTATTAGCCCATCAGGTGTTTTAGGCAGGCACAGTAACACAGCTTCACAGAGTTAAACAAATGCAACATAAAAGTAACACACCTTAAAATGATACTCTACAACACTTTTCCCCACAAATGCTTCTAGAAATCCTTTGCTCCACGCCTACTGTCTTAGTTACTGTTCTATTGATGTAAAGAGACACCATGACGAAGGCAGTTTATAAAAGAAGTCCCATTTCATTGGGGACTTGCTTATAGTTCCCAAGGCTTAGTCCGTGATCATCATGGCAGCAAGCAAGCATGGCGATGGAATAATGGCTGAGAATTCACATCTCATCCACAAGTTGCAGGCAGAGAAAGGAAGACTAACCAGGCCTTTGACTGGGTTTTGAAAATCTCAAAACCCACTTTTAGTGACACACCCCCTCCAAGAAGGCCACTAACTGGGGACCAGTTCAGATAGAGATGAGTAATGTGTTTATAGTATTCTACCCTTTATCTCCCTACTCCAACTCCTCCTGTGTACTTCCTAAACCTGCCAGCCCCCCATCCCTTTTCTCGTTCTTGATTTCTGCAGTTGGTCTAATTGTGTACTCACATGTGAAAACGTAGCACTAGGATCCAGAAATCTGATAGAACAGATCTCATTCCTGAGTGCTTTTGTATTGCTTCATACAGTTTCGCCTATTTGAAAAAGAGGGATGTTTGCAGTGTACCATCAAGAGTCAGAGAAAAACACCAGGACTGCTTACTGAACTGTGATGTGGAGGCTGTTTGCTGTTTATCTATACGTGTTCGTACTAGTTTCAGAAAGAACAGCTATCTGACAATCATCTTCACTAGGGAGAAAGCCTGTAGTCAGGAGATACAGAAACTGGTCTTGGGCACCAGGCACTTGACAAAGACCTTATTTATTAATATGCTTTTGGAAGGAAATACTTTCCCTGTCTGGTTATCGACCTGTCTTGTTGTTTTCTCTCCATCATGCTAGTACTTTTGAACAGTTTAAATTTCCCATTGGGCATTTATCATCCTACAGATATTACGGACTTAGTATATTTTCTTCCAGTGCCTTCCAAGACTAATGAGAATTTTCCAGGAACTCTTCCCATCTCTTCTTTTTAGCTATTAGTTCTGCTAACGTTTTTTACTCAGGTTGTATTTTCCCCTGATAAGTGGCCAGCACTAGCTATTGAGTCCTTGAGGTGCAGAGAGTGTGAATTGAGGTGTGATGTAAGTGGGGGTGGGGGAACAAATTTCAAAGGGGGGAAAAGTAAATTATCTCAATAACTTTGTTGATATAAGCTGAAATAATACTTTAAATATATTGAGTAAAGTGTCATTAACATTTAGACTACTTGTACCTCCTGATTTTTCAGCTGAAAACCGTTTCTGTGCTGTGTCTCCTTCAGTTCCCATAACTTATTCATGTTTGAAACTACTTCCAATGTTCTAATATAAATACAGAATTTTTCCTTTTCTAACATTTAACTTCGTATCTCATGGTCTGCCTAAAGCCAGAGCCTAATGCTAATTGACTTCCGAACTAGCCGAGCACTTTCCCAGCACAGCACTTTCTCCTTTTATCATCTGTGCACTCGATACAAGGCCGTCAAACAAACAGTCCTCCCCAATACACAGATCAAAGAGGAGCTGCTTCTTGACTCTGGGCACTTTTCTGTAGCATATAAGAACTGGTTCTCGTGATTGTTTTTTTTGTTAAAGCAGAATCAAAGTCTATACAAGGCTTTAAAGGACTTCACACTGTAGAAGATTGAACATACACTCTTAAAAGAAGTTCCTTGTGCTTACTATTAAATGTCCCTTTAGAGTAGATGAAAATAGAATCTTTTTCCAGCTTTCTGGGGATTTTAAATCCTTTAAAACAGTTTTAATGAAGCTAAAGGTTTTCGGCAGGATGTCAGGTTTCTTGGAGCTGCCTTTTGGGTTGATGGAAAAGGACAGGATCCAACAGGCTGGAAATGGAGAAGGCAGGGAAAGCTAAGGTGTACCCAGATGGGGAGGGCCCAGTCCTCTCAGCCTTCCAGGAGTTTCTTTCATGTATTTTATATGTTTGGGTTCATGGAAATTTTTCTTCAGAGGAGTACACTGCTTAAAAATACATTATACACCGTGGCCCTGAGGTAACTGGCTTAACCATATCAAATGGCACAATGCAAACATTTCCTCATCAACTTAAGTGTCATAGTCTTACTTTTTATGCCCCCTAACTTAAAACTTTAATCTTGGATGTTCTTGGAGAGACCATGAATGCTTAGCACATGACAGGCTCTGGATTAAATACTTGGCAACCAAATAAAATTAATAAGTCAGTCTTTCACATGGTCCAGACACTTGTTTGGGTTGTATTGTTTTCAGGGGGAAAAAGGTGACACTAAAATTTTAGATTTCTACTATCAACAAAAAAATGAATTTTGGATGGCAATCTTATTGTGTATCATTTTAAAAACTACTTTACCATAAAGTTAACTCAAAACTAAAATGAGCAAGACATGCAGTGTTGGCTGGGGAAAATTAATTTTACATTTTAAAATTCAATATATTATCAAAGCCTATGAAGTAGAATAAAATATCTCTGAGAAACTATTTTGAATGGGATATTCAGCAATAAGATACATATGCTTCCTATTCTTGTTACAAAATGGAACACTTATTTTTTTCTTCTCATTTTCTTTAAGTTTCTGTTAACTTAAACATCCAATAAGAAGATACACACTGGTAGTCAGCCATTTGAATTTCCACAATTACAAATATTAAGTTATATATGGTAAAGAATTTTTTCTCAAAAATTACTTTGGATAGTGAGAAATACTTTAGGCATTTCTGTTATCACTTCTAAAAATATATTTTTAAAAGTCCATTCATTTATTTTGGGTATGTTCCTGGGGCATAAGTGACACAGAATTTTATGTATAGTTTTGCCTGTTATTTTCCATGAACATTTTTTGGTAAATACTCTATACAACCCTACTTCCCTGCTTCTCCAGTGAGGAGACATGCCCGACTCACTTGGGTCTAGTACTAAGGCCAGTACAATAGGCTATCAAAGGAGGACACACACCTTTGAGGCAGGGCCAAGTGAGCGAAGCCGGTCATAGGCAAATGGATGACATCCAGATAGCCAAGTGTGAGAGAAAGTGGTGATTAATCAGATCTGGTATTTGAGGGGAGACAATCCCAAATTCCAAAATTCTAGTTCCTAGACACTGTCTGTCATTGTTCTGTTGGAAATGTGAGTGGATATAGAAAATTGAATGTTATACACAGCTCTCTAGACAGTAAAGCTGACTGAACTTTGGACACTAGAAGTTATAATGTGACAGGGGTCCCAGGAACTACATAAATTCACAGGATCAGCCAGGGCATTCATTGTAGGGTGGAATCTGAGAACACTGAAGAGGAGAAAGGTGGAGAGATGGACACAGTCGTCCTTAGCAAGTGGATCTTGGTGGCCACAGTAGACTGTGAACCAAAAGTGAGTGTTACAGATGCTTACTGATGCTTTTGTGACAAACTGGAGTTTCAATGTGATGTGTTTGGTATAGTTATGAACTTGTGAGTAAGAATAAGAAGATCCCAGTTAAACTTGAATATTGCTGTTGGTTTTAAGTAGAATTAGAGGACCTGGTCTGTCCACTGTTTGAGTAGTTCAAGTTGTATGTTTGGCTACAGATTAGCTGGAACTCCCTAGTGTTATGAGGGTCAGCAGTATGTACTATGAACTCATTCTGGACTTTGGTCTTAGTTTCTTTTCTTTTTCTTTTTCTTTTCTTTTTCTTTTTTTTTTTTTTTTTGGTTTTTTTGAGACAGGGTTTCTCTGTGTAGCTTTATGCCTTTCCTGGGACTCACTTGGTAATCCAGGCTGGCCTCCAACTCACAGAGATCTGCCTGGCTCTGCCTCCCGAGTGCTGGGATTAAAGGCATGCGACACTACCGCTCGGCTTAGTTTCTTATTTAATGGGAGAATGATCTTCACAGTTTATAACCAGAAACCTTGAAATGAATAGCTACCTGTAGATATCATGAAAATCCTATGACTGTTTGTTCTCTAAGGTCCAGTTTTAATACCATTTTTAGCTAGTAAAACCTATGTTTATAGATGTAGGTTATTTTTTGACAACCTTGTGCAGCTTTTTTTTAAATAGATTTTTTTTTTTTTTTTTTTTTTTTTTTTTTTTTTGGTTTTTCGAGACAGGGTTTCTCTGTGTAGCTTTGCGCCTTTCCTGGAACTCACTTGGTAGCCCAGGCTGGCCTCGAACTCACAGAGATCCGCCTGGCTCTGCCTCCCAAGTGCTGGGATTAAAGGCGTGAGCCACCACCGCCCGGCTAAATAGATTTTTTTATATCAGATTAGGAAAATGATCTTTATCAACATAGCTATTGGCCTGTGTGCCAGCAGGACTGGCATTATGTAAGAATATGAGCATCCAAAGTTCAAGCTGGCAAAATGGTTCAGTGGGTAAAGCATTTGCCACACAAACCTGACCACTTGAGTCTGTTTTTGGAACCCACATAAAGGAAGGAAAGAATGTACTCCACACAGTTGTCTCTTGACATCCACATGTATGCCATAGTACACATGCTGTCCCCCATCACGAAGGCACAACTACTTTATTAAAGAAAAGCAGCATGCGAGAGCTCTGTTTTCTAGTCACGAGTCTGCTTGCTTGGAAGACTTTGGAGCTGTGTGTTTGCAGTGGTGGATTACCTGTCCCTGCCCAGCACTTTTTCATACGCAAAGCTAACCCAACATGTTTTTTATGATTATGTCAGCTCTTGTCACCACTGACTTTTGTGGTTTCAATACTATGGTACCTAGTGCTGAGAGGTGCTCAGCACTTAAGAGCACTTGCTTCTTGCTCTTACAGAGGATTGAGTTCAGTTCCCACATCAATGTTGGGAGGCTCACAGCACCTGTAACTCCAGCTTCAAAGATCTAACACCCTATTGTATCCTTCAAGGACAATTGTACACATGTGGACATGTGCGTGCACTCACACATGCATACATGTGCATGCAAATAAATAAAAATGAATCTTAAAAAAAAATTCAGGTACCGAACAAGGTGGGGAACAGGTAGAGGGAGGGGACAGATGACAGACCAAAGCAAATGATAAATGACCTGGGTGGACTAATTCATTTCAGAGATCTACTACGAAAATGTTGACGTGGGTAAGGTGGGGTGGAGAGCTGATTTGGTCTCTCATTTAAGACTTCCTTTGTGAAGGAGCTGTCACTTAATCCAAGTTCCTGAAATCAGTACCTAGTAAGAAAGGATCTAACAGCTCCAGAGATATACTTTAAAAAAAATACTATATATATATATATATATATATATATATATATATATATATATAATTTAATTTTGGTGGGTTTTGTTTGTTTGTTTGGTTTTTTGTTTTTGTTTTGACAGGATTTCTTTGTGTAGCCCTGGCTTTCCTGGAACTCACTTTGTAGACCAGGCTGGCCTCAAACTCAGAGATCCACCTGCCTCTGCCTCCTGAGTGCACCACCATGACCACTGCTTTGCCACACTTTTGGTGTTTTAATGTTACTTTTTATAGACTTATATTTATGAGCTAGGTTGTTTCATCTAATTTATTATATTTGAGATTACTGATATTTATATGAACATTTCACTTTTTAAAAAAGTTTCAGTAGGTTTATGCCTTCCTTAATAAAGTATAGAAGAAGTACTATGAGGTCCAATTTTATTTTGTTTTTTCTTTTTTAAACAGATTTTTTTGTGAAGGAAGAAGCTGCTGACTAAAACATCCTGGAAGCCCATTCATAGATTTTTCCACTTCAGAATGAGACTCACCATCCTGGATATGATATTTGGAGAAAGACAAAAGCAGTTTTTAGGGAAAAGTTTCAACCTACTCAAAGCAAGGGGGAAAATACTAAGTTCAGTAGAGCAAATATCTTTACAAGTGGAAGGAAAATTTTTTCTTCTGCCATCAATAAAACCATTGTGTTATTATATATGTTGTACTGTTTTACTTGACTGTTCCTTTTCTTGGTGATCTGGCATTAGCCCCATACTAATTGCCTTCTATGTAATATCTTATGGAAGCCTTCCCCCATAATTACATAATATACTAACTGTGTAGCTAACCATATTTTGTATTAAAACAACCTGAAGCCAAATAGTATTATTAGTATGGTAACAACTATCAAATATAACAGAAGAATTGAAAAGTTAATGGTAGCATGAATCTTAAAGTACTTATTAATAAAATCAAACCTGAGGCCAGTTATTTGGGTGGATGTTGGAAGATGAAAGAAGCAGAACAAGCCACAGCTTCCTTACCTTGACAGTTCCTCAGCTGATCCTGTTTCCTCAGATTGGAAGCCTCTCAGTCCTTATCCAGAATGGATCTCAGCTGAACTGTTGCTCAGAAGCCTAAAAGCTTAACCATCCAAAAGCTTCTAGTTTCTGGTCTTCATGCATTAAATACCTTTCTGCTTTCTGCCCTCACTTCCTGGGGTTAAAGGCTCACTTCTTGGGATAAAGGTGTGAGTCACCATGCCTGGCTATTTACAGTGTGGCCTTGAACTCACAGAGATCCATGCCTCCAGAAGGCTAGGATTAAAGGTGTGAGTGCCACCATTTTCTAGCCTTTGTATCTAGTGGCTGTTCTGTTCTCTGGCCCCAGGTAAGTTTATTAGGGTGCACAATATTTTGGGGAACACAATATCACCACAGTTAATATGTAATTTATAGCACCTGACAGTTTTTGCAGATGTAATTTTAAAAGCAGGTATTCCCTTTTAAATGTGAATTGTATTCGTAGGGTGCATTTGGTTGCAAGTAGTGGAAAGTTATCTCAGAACCTCAGATCACAGAAGGAATTGACTGACCCACTCCATGGCTCTAACCGCAGGATATATGTTTCAGGATTGGCTTAACTTAGTGATTCATCTATTGGAGATGTTATGAAGACTGATTTTTGTACCTCTCATTTCTGAATTCCCTGGGATCAGCTTCGTTCTAGGACAGACTTGCCACATGTGACCATAGATGGTGTCTAGCAACTTCCTGGGCTGTTAAATCTAGGTCTAGGTGAGGGCTTCTCTAAGTGTGTTCAGAAATGAAGCTTAGGCCACATTTACCTGTACTGGGCAGTTTGTCTTCCTGTAACCAGAAATCCCACCAGGGTTTTAGGTTATTTCTAGCCTGGTCTGAGCACCTTAGCTTTAGGGGCGGGGGGGGGGGGGGGGATCAGTAGGCTGGATTGGAAGCAGAGACTCTGCATCTGAAAGTCAGTTTCCGAAGAGGAAAGGAGGGGTGTTGTGGAGGACCTAATGACCTGTTATCTGAGCTATACCCTCTTCATTTAGTGGACAGTTTTCTTATCAGCTGGAAGTCAAAAGTTATCAGTGAAATTGAAGGAGTGAGAAGGAAGCCGGGACAGGAAGGATGGAGAGAGGAAGAGAAGAAGAAGGGAAGGGGGATATGAAGGTGAAGAACTGACCGTTCTCTCAAAGCCAACCAACTCTTTGTTTTCTTTGTTTCAACCCACAGCTGGTAGCAGATGTGACTGGCAGGACTATTTGGATTTTATTGCTGGGTATCATAGTGGGGTCGGTCTGAATTTTGATTTTTTTTTTTTTTTAAAGACCTTCAAGTGACTCTAATATGTGTCACAGGTTGCCTATAGTAGTTTTGACGAGTTTGAAAACTAAGTCAATAAGGGAAGAGATAAAAGAATTTAAGGAAATGAGTTTGAGGGCGTTTAGAGCAAGATTCTTAAACTTTTTCTGTTTAGCTCCTTTTCTCCTGAGTATATAAATACAGGTATATGAGTCAAACATTCACTGATAATATTTTATAACAGTCCTTTGTATGCACATCATTTTACCATTGATTAAAGATAAAAGCAAATTTACTGAGATGAATGATTATTGAAAGATACCATCTTGGCTGAATATGTGATTTTGTAGGATATGGAGCATCTTTGGTATTTTTCAAGGTTGATCAATATTTTGATTTTCTAATTGTCAGTGCTGAGACTACCACTTTGCATAAATACATAGTACAGAATGGCAGTGTGTGTAGGGCCATTTTATAAAAGTAGAAATACTGCCATGATCCAAACCAAAGCTAATTTAATAACTTTAAAAATAAGCAGTCTGAAAATTCAAGCACTATGACACAATATAATTTAAAGATACAATATTTCTATAATCAAATCATGACCCATCTCTCAGAACAGACAACTTTATATACAGTAAAAACTACTGTAATTCATTAACATGCAATGCTCTGCATCCTGTGCCAAGGTATTTCAGGTGATAGGAGTTGAAATGAAGGCATGGACACTGCAGAGCATGAAGGGTGTTGCGTTCAGAACCCAGGCAGCAGTAAAGTCATGCAACGCAGCATGGGTAAGTGCTGCTGGGCACACCTCAGATTCATTGAGCGTATTTGATTTTGAATTAATGTTTGGCCACTGAGCATTCAAAAGCTTACCATTGCCAGTTTTTTTAAATTCCCCTCATTCAGTGCCACCACACTTGTATGGGGTGGTGAACCACAGTTAGAAACCTGTGGTTTAGAACACTGTGTCTTTGCACTTAGCTGGGGGCAGCAGCACTAACACGGTGCTCATCTGTTGTAGCTTCTCCGTAGAAGGCAGTCGTGTTAACTAGTAATTATCATTGCTCATTAGTCCATAAGAAGATTTCCGACATTTGACATTTGAGTTGACCCAAAGACACAGTGGAAGGTTTAAAGTGACATAAGAATCAGCCTAATGTACTGACTGCTGGGGGCTGCTTGTAGGCACTAAAGGATGGGTGGGTGTTCATTTCTGATGCAACCAGACACGTTTGGCCGACTATATCTAAACTTCATTTCCAGTGGGACTTGTTGCTGTTTAGGGCAGCTGCAGGCCAGCTGTGTGGGTGATGTGTGTGTAATAATAGTCACTGATTTTTGCCAGAGTTTTTCTATGGCCAGAACTATGTGAAGGATTGATCATCCAAAATTTCTTCTAATCCTTACACAGCTCTGGGAGGCATGGATTGTTATTTCTATTCCATAGTAAAGTAGGAGGTGGCCCCCAGAAAGGTTAAGTCAACTTACCAAGCTCACAGAGTAGAGAAGCGTTAGAGCAAGGTTCCAAAGCAGGTTAGCCACAGGAAGCCACCTCCACTCTCAGGGCCTACCAAGAAGCTTTTACGGTGTCCCTCTTTCCCCTAATTTTTATTTAGTATTAGTTTGTCTTGGTTATGGTGTATTCTGCTGTGTTGGCAGCCATGACGGCTATTCTTGGTTGTCAACTTGACGGAATCTGGGCTTAAATGAAATTCAAAACCCAGGGCACATCAGTGAGGGATTTTTTGCTTAATTTGAGGTAGGAAGATCCAGATCTTATGAGATGAAGAAACTTGCCTATTTCTTCAGGATCCCAGCATGTAGTGGAGACCAGCTGAGACATCCAGATTTGTGGGCTGAGCAACTTTTGTATTCTTGGCCTTTCCATTCATAGCCAGCCATTGCTGGATTAGTGGGATCATAGCCTGTAAGTCATTAGAATAAATTGTGTGTGTGTGTGTGTGTGTGTGTGTGTGTGTGTGTGTGTGTGGAGAGAGAGAGAGAGAGAGAGAGAGAGAGAGAGAGAGAGAGAGAGAGAGAGAGAGAGAGAGAACATATATATGTTCTGCTACTCTGGAGAACCCTGACTAATACAATAGCACCTTAGATCAGTTTACATCTGTCTTGCACATAGTGTGAAGTTTTCCTCCTGGCTCCATGGTGGATATGGTTTCCTCCTTACGGCCTCTTTATTTCTCCTTGTTTCAAACCTCTGCCTTCCCTTTGATTTTCCATATTTATATTCTTGGCTCAAGTTGATTTTTTTTTCTTACCAGGGCAAACTATTTTATTACAGCTAAAAAAATCTTTTATATAAATTTACTCAGTAAATATTTACTAAGTACTGCATTCTAGCCTTTATGTTACAGCAGGATCAACCTTATCTCTAATTTCAGCGAGTTCATGGTCAAGCTCCCTTTGTTAGTTTGTTTTATGTATTTGCGTACTATCTTTTTCATATTCGTTTTATTTATTAGAGCTTAATTTCTATTGACCTCCATTTTTTCTAAACTTTAATTTTGAGTATTAGTTTATTATTTTATGTTCTCTTCTTTTTTAAAGCAATGCTGTCAATCTTGGATGTTTTTCACCTCCAGGCATGAGTACTCTTTCTCTGAAGAAAATGCTCGAGGTATGAGGAAGCAGTGGAGTCTCCAAACAGTTGTCATTTCCCTAAATAGAACCTAGCCTGAAGCATGGCTAGGACTGGAGGAACAACCGTGGCTAATAAGGACAATTAACACATAATAGGCGCCAAGAGAAGCCTAATGTTTTCTCTTCTAGGCAAAGTATCAAATGTCTATTGTTTGGCCACAGGACTGACTCTCCTTTCCCTGTCCTTCCCTCCTTTAAACTTTCCCTTCTGGTTGCATCCTGGGTAGGAGGAATTTTTAGTGTACTTGACCTTCCGGACTTGGGTCACAGTGACAATATGCTGGATTCCCTGAATCTGCTGTTCCTGTAGTGTTCCTTTACTTCTCTTATGTGGCCTGCCTTTGTGACTTACCAGCATACCATGGCTAGCTCCATGTCTCCTTCACCTGACTGCAAGAAATGAGAGCATAAAGAAATAAAAGCATGGCTGATAGCGCCAAGTAGCCAGAAGCTTCTCAGCACGGGCCTTTGACTGGCACACACTGGATCATGAGACCTCAAGGTAAGGCTTCGGGTCTCAGCACGGGCCTTTGACTGGCACACACTGGACCATGAGACCTCAAGGTAAGGCTTCAGGGCGTGGCTTGGGAGGTCTTTCAATCCTGTCATTTATCCCCGCTGGGGTAGGTTTACACTACTGTTACCATGTAGGGGTCTCACGCAGCTTCTTTTTCTTTGCCAGTTAAAGAATTAAAATGAAGGATAAATCTTGAACTCAACAGGTAACTAACAGCAGAAAAATCTCAAATACAGCCGACAGCAAGAGACAGAATCAGTAACTGAAGAAAGACTTATTGGGGTGGGAGTGAGGAAACACGTACAGCAGACACAGAAAGTCCCTCCACAGATCTGGTGGGGAGTGTCTTGGGAAGCTGAAAAATCCACTCTTCTTGAGAGCTGGGGTATCTTAAGTCCCTGGAGACTTTTCCTCTCTAAATTTAGGGTTGGCCAGAAAGACAGGATGGTCCAGAACTGTTGAATAAACGTGTCCTGATCTGGTTTAGTACTCATCGAGCCAGCCCATTGGCCGGAGCCCTAACCGCGCTGAGAAAAAGACCACGGGCCTTTGGTTTAAGCTGTGAGACTTTCACCTCCCTCAGGAGGGCGAGGAGGAAGCCTGCTCTCCTGGAATCTCACCATCTTTTTGTGCTAACCATGGCCCTTCTCCCTGTCTGTCTGCCTCCCAGGCAGTCTACCTGACTGACTCCCAGTCCCTTAACTATAAATATAGTTTTGGTTTCTTTACTCTTTTTCAAAGTAAAAACTCTGTGGACTGTTTAATCTTGAATCTGCCTTTCCAGTACGATCTTTGGGTAAAACACTGACAATGAAAATGTTCATTACCATGTTTGTGAAAAGAAAAACTACGAGGGAGGGCACTGGAGTCAAACATAATGTTGTGTAAATGGGAAAGACACAGGGCTAACTCGGCTTTGTTGTTGACTAAAGAAGGAAACCATTGGCTTTTGTGTCATATTTACATAACAATTTGAAGGTGAAAGCCCATCCCACATATCCCAGGAGAAGGCTCTTTCCCAGGTGGGGTGAGGCCCAGCATGGAGCCTCTGGGAGCTGCTCTAGGCAGGAGGCTTCACAGCCCTGCAGTCCAGCACAGGGAGAAGCACAGGATGCTTGCTGGTAAACTGGGTACAGCATCAGCCCTGCTTCCTCGCCCTTTGGCTGGTTTATTGACCAGTGTGAAGAGAGAACCCGGAGCTTATGAGAAAATAGGGTCACCAGGGTCAAGGTGACTAGCAAAGGAGGTTCTTGGATCGCCCCTTTAAAGGCAAACTAATTATGTAGAAGTGTTTCTAATCTGAAGAATTACAAGGTTGATAAAGATGCATTTAGCAGATACTTTTTTCCCTCTCAGATGAAACACACCAGTAGTGCAGTGCCTAGCACAGAAGACGTGGGGTCCCCCTGAGCTAGTGAAACATAAGTTGGGGTTTGTTAATCAGAGAATACTGGTGTAAGTAGATGTTTCCTTGTGAATATTAGGGCTTCTGCTCCTAAGTGGGTGAAACTTGATAGAGATAGTGGGTTCCAGGAATTCAGTTCTCAAAAGGGAAATGGAAAATTTAAAGAATATCAAGTAAAGAAACAGACCCTCAAGGAAATGCTGAGAAAAAAGAGAGCATCAGTCCCACTCAGTACCAGAATATAGAAACTCAAGTGGCTCGCTGTTTGCTCCTTACAGCGGATGGTCTCCGGACACAGGATGACCTTTTTGGCCTCACATGAGGGGATTCCTTCCTGGTTTTCTTGCTGTATTTTTTTGTCTGTCTTCTTTTCAAAACAGCTTGTTTTATTCATTACAAGGTACATTAGTCAGTTATCTAATGGAACAGAACTGCTAGAATGAATGTATTAAATGTATTGAAGTATATAATACATATATTAAAAGGAGATTTATTAGATTGGCTTACAGGATGTAATCCTGGTGGTCCAACAGTGGCATCTCACACTGCAGAGGCAGAGAATCCAGGAGTTACTCTGTCAACAGGGCTGGATGTCTCACCAGCCCCAATCCGTCACTGATGGCCTGGGGATATCTGGAGAGCTGTTGGTCATTCATCTACATTGGACTCCCAGTGAAGTTGATTATAATCTCAGTGAAGAAATGTTGTAGCAACAAGATAGATGGGCCTGCTAGTGAGAGTGAGAAGTAGGCAAAAAGCAACGTTTCCTTTTCCCTTACCCTTTTATCTGGACAACCACCAGAAGGTATAGCCCAGATTTAAGCTGAGTCTTCTTGTTCAAATTACCTGGTTAGGAAAATACCTCACAGAAATGCTCCACAGCTTGGGTTTTAGGCAATTCCAGATAAAGTCAAGTTGACAACCAAGATTAGCCATCACAACACAGACCAACACTGTAGAACGAATCTCCTGTCTTCTCAAGAGTGCTGAACCCTAGTGTCAGAAAGTTTCAATGATACTGTTCTTAGTTCACATTGGGAGGGACTGAAATGAGAAGATAGATTCATCTCAGAGACTATTGAGCCAACCTTAAGATATTTATAGAAGAATGTGAGAGGCCAGCTGACAGGCTGTAGGAATTGTATTTTTAAATAATAACCTTAGACATTCTATAATAAGTGAAAGTACTCTCAAGAGGGTCTGGAGAGGTTAATCTTGTTACTCTTCCAGAGAACTCCTAGCGCCCATCTGGGGAGGCTCACAACTTCCTGTAACTCCAGCTTCACCAGACCTGATGCTATCTCTTAGCCTTTGCAGGCACCTGTACAGGTGGCATACACTCACATAACACACACACACACACACACACACACACACACACACACCAATAAAAATAAGCCTTTAAAAATAGTACTCTTGTGAAAGTAGGAAGAATCTCCATTTTTGCATATTTTTTATTCTTTGAGACTTTCGTGCATGTGTATAAGGTATTTTCATCATAACTACTCCATCTTCCCTCCTAAGTCCTTCCAGACATTCTCCCACTATCTCTTCCAATTTCAGGGCCATTAAAAAAAAATCTGCCAAGTCTAATTAGAGTTGCCACTATTTGTGTGGGTGTACGGCCATCTATTGAAGAATAGGCATCATGTTTTGTGTAGAATTGTTTTTAAATGACTTATTTTTTTTGGTCAATTAGCTTGAAGAGTACATAGATAGTCATTTTTATCATGTGCTGTTAAATGCCTTGGGTTTTATAGGCAAAGAACACAACTTAGGGGAATGGAATGATGTATTCTAACTTCAGGTGGCACATTCACTACTAAAGAAAGGCAGTTTGCTGGCATCTAAGAGTTTGCAGGATTCCTGCTTATGGTTAGAAAAAAAACCCATGGGACATGGACTCACTTCTCTGCCTGAAGTAGTTAAAATGTATGAAATGTTGCACTCAAGGTATTAGTCAGCAGGCAAGGAGATGCAGTCTCTTAGAAGAGAAGATAGAAACTAGATGCACCCCACATTGGTCCAGATTGATGCCTGGAGAAAAGCCCAAGGCTGTGGAGTACTGAAAGGGAACCTGGGAAGTATTGCTGTTGCTGACATGAGAATGGAGGTAGCTGTCTAGGGAAGCTAGGCTAAAGAAGAGTTGTCAGGCAGAATGGCGGTAAAGGCTCGCCAACCTAAAGGTAATACTGGACACTTTCTGAAACCGGATTTCTCTGCGACGCTGGTTTACAGGGTTCTCAGAGGTAACACCAACAACACATTGCACCAAAGAACAGTTAAACTGTATTTAATCCAAATTAAGAACTTGTCTTAGAAGATATTGTTAAGGAAGTGAAAAGATAAATAAATGTCTTTGTTAGGTAATACTTAACATAAAAAAAAAAAACATTCACAGCCCTATGATCATTTTTGAGACCTGAAGTCTTTATCTGGGGGAGTATTGAAAATATCTACATATCTGATAAAGGACTTACATGGAGAATATGTAGAAAATTCTCATGCTTGGAAAACAATCTGATTAAAAATGACGAAAGTCAATAGAAATAGCAAGGAAGCACATGAAATGACTCATTATCATTAGTCATTAAGAAAATACAAATGAACACTAGGAGGTGGTAACTACTGCATACCTCTTACTACGATCATGTTTGAAAACATCTGTGTTCACAAGGGATGATGATGATGTGTAAAGGAACTGGGCCTTGAATGTACTTCATGGGAATGAAAGATAAGATGTAAAAGGTATAAAAATGTGTTGCCCTTGTTTAGCTCATGTTTGGGCATCATGTTGGTGAGACTATGGATGTAGCTTCTGATATTAGGAGACACAGTCTCACAGCACAGTTCCCATTCCTCTGGCTCTTACATTCTTTCTGCCCCTCTTCTATAATGTTCCCTGAGGCAGAGGAGAGTTTTGTAGATGTATTCATTGGGATTGGGATCCAGAACACTGCATTTTGATTGGTTGTGGTTTTCTGTAGTGATCTCCCTCTGTTTCAAAAAGAAGTTTCCTTGTTGAGCAGTAAAGACTACACTTATCTGTGGGTATAAAGGGGAAGGTTTGGAGGGAGGAAGGGAAAGCAAGAAATGTAATTATAAACCCTCAATAAATAAAGTACTAATAAAATGAATTCTATTATCAATATATATATAATATGAATATATTGAATATAAATATATAAATACATGTTGCTGGAGGGCTTCTCTCCAGGTTCTACCAAGCCCCGCAGTCCCACAATCCACGTATAAAAGAATCACTCAGACGCTTATATTACTTATAAACTGTATGGCCGTGGCAGGCTTCTTGCTAACTGTTCTTTTATCTTAAATTAACCCATTTTTATAAACCTATACCTTGCCACGTGGCTGGTGGCTTACCTGCGTCTTTACATGTTACTTGTCCTGGCAGTGGCTGCAGTGTCTCTCCCTCCTTCTTCCTGTTTCCCCAATTCTCCTCTCTCCTTGTCCTGCCTATACTTCCTGTCTGGTCACTGGCCATCAGTGTTTTATTTATATAGAAGGATATCCACAGCACTTCCCCTTTTCTTCTTTTTTTAAAAAGGAAGGTTTTAACTTTAACATGGTAAAATTACATATAACAAAACAATTATCAAGCAAGAATTACAATTACAATATTAAAGAAGATGTCCTATCTTATATTTGTGAATTTAAGGTTTTATATCTAACTTATTTTTTATCATAACTAAGGAAAATTGTAAGTATCTAGTCTTTAACCACATCAAAGACCTCAGAAGGATATAATACTACCTGAGAATGGGAGAAGGATGCAAGCAACTTTCAGGAGTCTTACAGGGTACAAAGAGACAGCTGACAGCCTGGACAGTTATCCAAAGTTCTCTTATAAAGTTGGGGCATTTGTCTTCAGCCCACAGGCCTAGAGTCTCTCATTTACTTTATTCTATGTCCTGTAGAGTGTCTGGCAGTTTCCTCTGTGAAGCAGGAACCTGAAGGACCATTTTATCAAGCAAAGTTCAGTGATCACCTTCCTATGGGTCCTGCATGTCCAATTGATCAATCAGTCCAGGCAAGAACAGTTTCTTGCCCAAATGGCTATTTTTTTTTTTTATTTTACAATTCCATTCAGTTCTACATATCAGCCATGGGTTCCCCTATTCCCACCTCCTCCAGGGCAAATCCTCCCCTGAGGACTGCGATCAACCTGGTAGACTCGTGGATTCTAGATATAAAATAAAGAACCACAACCCATAGAACCATGGAGGTTATATATATAGCATGGAGGTCCCTAGGACAACTGTGGTTTATAATAAATTTCGGTTTTACTTAATTATTGAAAAAAAATAGCCAAATGAATGGAAACACATCAACTATGAACCAAAGGCTGAGGGGCCCCCAGCTGGATCAGGCCCTCTGAATAGGTGAGACAGTTGATTGGCTTGATCAGTTTGGGAAGCAACTAGGCAGTGGGACCAAGCCCAAATGGCTATTTTTGCCAAGGTGAAGATAAACTCCATATGGAGTGTTTTCGATGCCCATCCTCCTCTCCGAAGTAAATCCAGTGCTGTCAGGAGCAGATATGTCTCACTGTCTAGAATGTCTAAATTTTTTAAACATTTTAAATGCCATATTCTGTAGGTCTTTGAAGAGTTTAAAGACTACCTATCTATCTGAAATATATCTATGTATACCTAGAAGACTTAACTAACATGGCTATAAATATGATTATCATAGATGACTAATTATTGATCTATTTTTAATTATCCATTACAATTTTAAATGAGTTACATAAACATAATACCTCAAACAAGAATAGAAATATATATGTATATATATATATATATATATATATATATATATATATATACACAGTGTAACAAAATTAACTGCAAGTTTGTATCAATAAACTAAAATTTATACCAATGTAAAACATTTTAAACAAGTTGTTCTTTAAAAGTAGGTTCATTAATCTACCATTTTATCTTATCATCTCTATATCCTCCTATATACCTATATCATATCCCCTTTTCTTTTTTAGAAAGAGATCACATAATCAACCTGTTTTAAATAAAAATATTGGTTTTTTTCTGTCCCACACCAGAGGGCTCTTCTGATTTGGGACATAAGAATCTCTTAACCATTTTTTTTTAAAGCAATATGTCTGGGTTTAGAGGGAGAGTGAGCCAATTCCACCTCTAAAGCCAGCTTGGTATATTTGGGAATTTGGGCGTAGCATCTCTTACTACTTCCTGCTGGGGGGGGGGTACTGTATCTTATGGGGACGCAAATAAAATTTTAGACCTATGGGGTAGTCCTTGAGGCTGTATTGTGGGAGCCAGTTGCCTTGAAACCATTCTGGATGTTGGATCATCTGGGCCATGGTGTCATGGGAGATCTTTCAGGGGGTCTTGGCTGGTGAAACCTGATGTATCTTAATCTGGAACAAATCCACAACCTCTGGCTTTCTGTGGAAACAAAAGCAGAACCTCTTTTCCAAAGTAACATATCCTTATATCCAAATTTTGAAGTCAAGGTACCTTTAAAATTTACATTTTGGCATAAGTGAGCAACTTTTACAATCAAATGTTTTTCTTTAGTTATGAATATCAAAGACAGCATAATCCAGATTTTCTGTATGATAGCCATCTTTACGTGGCTTATTACCTTCACTGTTTTTTTAAACACTTTATTTTTAGATACTATTTGTTTATATAATGGTATATATTTTTTATTTTAAGCCTACGCACATTTTTACATGCATTATAAACTATTTCATCTGAATCAGTCTTATTGTGAACTTATTGCTTTGAACTGTAGCCTTTTAAGCCTGAAACAGCGCTGTGGCTGCTGGCTCAGCCCACTTCAGCTTCCCAACATGGCGGTGGTACGTTTTCCACCAGCTCTGGGAGCCATCAATTCTCAGAAATAGTAGGTTTATGCTTCTTATCAAAGCAGGGTGTAGCCCAGAAACCTCTTTTTTTTTTTTTAATACTAGTAAAGACTAAATTTACCACACAGCGTAATGTGCCGCTGGCAGACGCCTCATTCCCGCCATACTGCCGGTCAAACGCACATGCCAGGAATCCACCAGTGTTCAAACCTGTGTTTTGTGCCGTCTAGCTGTCCGTATGAGACAAGAAGCAGGAACCTGGTTTTGGCTCTGTTTAGAATTGGTTATTAAATACTGTCAGGTTTAAGGTGGAAACTCGAGCCTTTGGGTGCCATTTGTTGCTAGACGGCTTCTCTCCAGTTTCCACCAAGACCGGCAGTCCCACAATCCACTTATAAATTAATCACTCAGATGCTTATATTACTTACAAACTGTATGGCCGTGGCAGGCTTCTTGCTAACTGTTCTTTTATCTTAAATTAACCCATTTTTATAAACCTATACCTTGCCATGTGGCTGGTGACTTACCGGCGTCTTTACATGTTGCTTGTCCTGGCGGTGGCTGCAGTGTCTCTCCCCCTCCTTCTTCCTCTTTCCCCAATTCTCCTCTCTCTGTATCCCACCTATACTTCCTGTCTGGTCACTGGCCATCAGTGTTTTATTTATATAGAGCGATATCCACAGCAAATACATATCCAAATGTGCTCTTTGTGGTGATGCACACCTTTGATCCCAGCATTCAGGAGGCAGGAGTGGAGGCAGATGGAACTCTCTGAATTTGAGGACAGTGTTTCCTACCTAGTTCTAGGCCAACCAAGGCTATATACTGAGACCTTAAGAAGACAGAAAGTTAAACCTATGCCACTTCTCTGTACCCTGCTTCTGTATCCATGACAATGAAAACCTATTCATAATTGTATTTGCACATGAGTGTTCCTCAAATTTTTATTTGCAATAGGTCCCAAATGGAAACAATCCAATGTTCATTAATGTGTAGCATTTATAAACAAATTGAGGCTATCCATAAATGAAATACACTACTCAGCAATAAGAAGGAGTGAACCACTGATGTCCACACCACCTTGGATGAATCTTAAAATAACCATGCTAAGTAAAAGAGGTCAGAACTCAGAGGTGTCAGGAAACATAAGATTAAAGTTACAGAAAACTATAGAAAATGCCAAATAATCCATAATGACAAGTGGCTGCCAGAGCGAAGAATAAAATAACCAAGGCACATGAAGAAACTTTGAACTGTGGGCATGTTTGCTATCTTGTTTTCATGTTTGTGTATACATATTCATGCACAGGTCATCAAATAGTACCTTCTAAATATTTTCCATTGTGTGCTTTTTCTATATTTCAGTTAAATCTCTATAAAACTGCTTTTAAAAAAGCAATTGTGAATCTAATGTGGGTTGGTTTACTACCCTTTATATAACTTATTAAAATAATGTTGAACATTGCATTCCTTTGAAAAATTAGGTTATAATGTTCCTATCTTCAGTGGGCTAGGTTGATAATACAATGACAGACAATAGTGTCTTTGCTAGGTGATATTTTACATAAGAAATGTTTATAGCCCTATTTTTAAGTCCTGTGGTTTTAAATTGTTACTTTTATATTTAAAATTGATTTGGGGAGAACATATAAACTGTTACAAACATTGTCATTTTCATCCAGTTAGGTTACTTTAGATTTTTACAACAATACTTTCTGTCCTGTGTGTGTGTGTGTGTGTGTGTGTACATGTATGCAAGTGTGTGTGCATATGTGTATGTGCATGTGTATGTGCATGTACATGTATGTAAGTATGTGTGCATGTGTGTAAGTATGTGTACATGTGTGCATGTGTACTCACCTAAATTTTCTATTGTTAAAATTATCAGTAGTTCTGACCACTTTTTTTTTTTTCATCCGCTTATAGAGTTTATTAGAAACAAAGGATAGAAAGTGCAGGCCTGTGGGAGAGACACGTGCGTGGAGAAGGGAAGGGAAATATGGCGCCGGACTTTTAAAACCGGCTGGGGGCGTGGCCAGGTCACGTCACTGACCACTTTTTTTTAACATACCTTCTTTTCTTTTTTAAATAGGAAACCATCATCTATTTGAACCTTTTTTATTTGTTTCTCTGTATGGTTTAGATTCAGATATTGACAGCACAATTCTAGTATCTAATTTTTTACTTATTAGGTTAATTGGTTTAAATCTAATGGAAATTTTTGAATTATTGGGAAAATATAGTTCATGTGCCAATAGCCTTGGTATTTTTATCATTTTCTGAATTCATTAAAATTTTACATGGCATGGTTTTAAATATGACGTAATTTCCTCCTATTTTCATATTCCATATTCATTATGTAAAACTATCTGAACATTCACATAGAAGCACTGGTGTCCCATCCAAATGCTTCTGGACCTCTTATTTAAGATTTATTAGTACACAGAATAAATATCTACGTGGTCTTAACATGTTGTACCAGCATCTGACATAATAAAACTTATGAACTCAAAAGACAAGTGTGATAAAAACAGGTTAAAAATTGTATGACCATTTTGTATGAAATACTCCATTCTTACATGAGCCTAATTAATGTTTCCTGACATCAGCATATCAATCATAAGTAATACCTGCTGTAGACAGTAGTCCCCGCTGACCTTTGTATCTCTTAAAAACTCTCCAAAAGTTATTTCTTTGTCTTTCTGGCAACAAGCTCAGGAGATCTGAGGATACATGAGTAGAAATAGATCTTGGGCTGGCTAGGTTAAGGATTTAGTCATTTCCGAAAGAGATTTCTTCCATGAATTATCTTAATTGATGCAGCTTATACCAAAAATGTGCCATATGTTGCAAATAAGCTACTTATATGAAACCAAATATTTTAGCAGAAATTGTTCCTTTTTAGTACAATTTATTCCACTTCTTGGGACTTGATCCTTGGAGTCCTCATGGACACAGTTCTTACTTAGGATATCAGAGTCATATCCACTAGCTCAGTTGGGATTTTCTAGGTTCAAGTGTTAAAACTGTCACTTCTGGGCTGGGCGGTGGTGGCGCACGCCTTTAATCCCAGCACTCGGGAGGCAGAGCCAGGTGGATCTCTGTGAGTTCGAGGCCAGCCTGGGCTACCAAGTGAGTCCCAGGAAAGGCGCAAAGCTACACAGAGAAACCCTGTCTCGAAAAATCAAAAAAAAAAAAAAAAAAAAAAAAAAAACAAAACTGTCACTTCTGGATTAGTCTGTGCTTACACTCTAGATACAAATGAAACCATATTATCAGAACAGCATTAAATTGTTGGATTGCTTATGGATCCTCTTAAATGTGTTTGCAGCATAGTGGATTGTTTATATATGGTTATGCTTTATATCTGGACCAGCTCCCATCAGTTCATATGCTGAATGCTTGCATCACAAATATTGGCTATAGAGAGGCTGTGGAAATGTTAGCAGGTGGGGTCTAGTTGAGTGAAGTAAGTCATTACAGGCATGCCTAAGAGCAGAATATTGGGTCTTTGACCCCAGGCTCTTCTCTTTTCACTTTCCAGCCACCATGTAATAAGTAGCTTCATTCTTTTGCATGCGCCAGCCAAAGTGTCCTGCTTTGTCCCCGGCCCATAGCAATGGAATTCAAGGACACTTGAACTGAAATCTTGAGTCTAAATAACTGATTTCTCCTTTAAATCCATTTGCCTCAAGTTTTCACACAGAGGTGGGAAGCCGAATAACACACATTGCCCATGTCCATTTTCTTAGCATTGCTTTCCCCTCTTCTAAATACACGGTTTCCAAGAGGAGCATAGTGTTCACAGCGGTGAAGACTTGCTGAGAGTGAGGGCTGTAGTGCTTCTTGGCTTTGTGAGTTTAGTCAGATAGCGTCCTCTTTCAAACTCTGTTCCTCTGCTATCCATAAGCTGCCTGACACTAAATTCTTACTGTCCATAAATAATTTCACAGAGGCCATGATCTGACATGCTGAGAGCATGAACAAACAATAAAACAAACTAACTCATAAATAACATCCTATGCAGGAGAGGATGTGGAGCAAGGGGAGCATTCCTCCAATGTTGGTGGGACTACAAACTTGTACAGCCACTTTGGAAATCAGTATGGTAATTTCTAAGAAAATTGGGAATCCATCTACCTCCAGACACAGCTATACCACTCTTAGGTATATATCCTAAGGATGCTCCATCATACCACAAGGACACTTTATCAACTATGTTCATAGCAGATTTATTTGTAATAGTCAAAACCTGGAAACATCCTAGATGTCCCTCAGCTGAAGAATATATAAAGAAAATGTGGGACTTTTACATAGTGGAGTATTGCTAAGCTGTTAAAAACAATGACATCAGGAAATTTGAAGGCAAATAGATAGAACTAGAGAAAATCATCTTGAGTGAGGTAACCCAAACCCAGAAACACAAACATGATATGTACTCACTTTTAAGTGGATATTAGCTGTAAAATAAAAGGTAACTATGCTACAATTCACAGATTAGAGAGGCTAGGTAACAAGGAGGGTCAAAAGTGGGAAGGGGAAGTGGAAATAGAAGAGATCTCCTGGGTGGACTGGGGGTGGGTGGGGATGGGAACTTGAGGGCTCTGGTTAGGGAGTAGATGGAGGGAAAGAATACTGAAAGATGACTAGAAAGGGGGGCATTTTGGGGTCAGGTAGAAACCTGATGCAAGGGAAACTCCCACAAATCTATAAGGATGACCCCAGATAAGACTCTCCTAAACTGGCCATCTCCTGTAAACATATTGGTGACTACCCCAATTGTCCTCAGAGAGCCTTCATCCAGTAACTGATGGAAACAGTTGCAGAGACCCAATGTTAAAACAGTAGCCTGAGCTCAGGGAATCCTACTGAAGAGAGGGAGGAAGGATTGTATGAACTAGGGAGGTCATGGTCATCACAAGAAAACCCACAGAAACAACTAACCTGGCTCATAGGAACTCAGAATCTGAACCAGTGAGCCTGCATGGGACCAACCTAGGCCCTCTACATATATGTGACAGTTGTCTTGGTCTACAGCTGGCTTGTGGGACTCCTAACAATGGCAGCAGGGGCTGTCCCTAATACTTTGCCTGGCTCTTGGGAACCTATTCCTCGTACTGGATTGTCTTGCCCAGCCTTAATGCAAGGGGAGGTGCTTAGTCCTGTCACAACTTGATATACTATGCTTTGTTGATACCCCTGGGAGGCCTGCCCCTTTTCTGAACAGAAACAGAGGAGGAGTGGATTGGGGTTGGCAAGAATGGGAAGAGAGGTGGAAGGGGAAAATCTAGTCAGGATGTGAAATAAATAAATTAAAATAAATAATTCATAGTCATTTCTATGGAACAATAATCAATCAAGCCCAAATCCAAAAAATTTTGTTCAAACTACACCAGTGACCAAGTATGTCTCTTTTCTAGCTAATAAGACCATTACCTCATTGTGTGTTCTCTCCCTTTCTAGGTTAACTTTACTAAGTAAGGTACCCTATCTGTTTTTTCACATCCATTTAAGACATCCTGCTTCCTCATAACCTCTTATGCTGGGTGAAGCCCACTTTTCTTTAGCCATTGACATTCTACAATACAAGGTCAGATTCTGTTCTGTTTGCTATGCTTCTAGTTTCTGTATGTGATATTTGGACATCTGAGGCTTTACTGACAGGGAAAAACTATCTATTGCTTGATTAATAACAAACTACGACTATCTTGAGTTGACCTTAGATATTCAATCTGGCCAATATAAAACCCACTTAACCTTTAGGAAATACTGACTGTCTACCCTATATGCCCCAAAGCACTCACCCTCAATTGTATGCAACCTCTGAACCCTGCAGCTTGCCTTTATATCCAGCAGCCTGCTGAACTGAGACAAGCTGGCCTGTCCTCACCCAGTCAACTTGCTTACTCTGCCTTGCCCATTCCTTCCTGGACAAACCAGTCAAGGCTCCCAGCTTCCCCCACCTCCCTTTTTCTTTTTCTCTCTCTTGTGCTCAAGGCCAACCTTGTTATTCCTACCTGGCCCCTGCACAGCATGGCATAGAATATTCTTTCCTCTTGGACACTGTGAGCAATAAGCCATATTCTTAATAGTTATCATCTCCTGATCTTTGTACTCAGCAAACCAGAATAAACCCCAAATCCCAGATATATTTCACTACACCTGTAAGTCTTTCCCAGTATCCTGGCAATGAGACATTTCATAGTTTCCTTGGCATGTGATCTCTTACAGGGAAATGAGCCTGTCAACCTAAGTTTATTCAAGGAGTAGTGGATTTCTATTGGTCTTAGGTAGATGGCAATATAAGAGAAAAGAGTGATGAATGTAAAGTCCAGTGACTGGAAACTTTGAAAACTGAAACATATTGTATAAAATATTATCTAACTCCTTTATTCATGGCTCATTGGCTCAGGAAATGACCTGGTGGGTTAATCCATGTTACTCTTCAAAGAAATAGAATGTCACAAGTGAGATTGAGAAGTTACTGAAAGTATTTTGCCATGTGGCTTAGGAAACAGGAAATCCATCTGTGATGATAGAGAAGAAAGAACCTAATGCTCAAACAGTGGGAGGGAGACAGGATTCCATGGGTTCCTCACTAGCACCTTGTCTCAACTGACAGAAAACACAACCTTTAAATTTTTGACAAAGAGCAAGTATATTAATTATTTTTCTTGTTGCTATGAAAAAATAACTGAAGGAAAACTACTTACAGGGAAAAGGATTTACTCCAGCTCACAGTTAAGGGAACAGTCCATCATCTAAAGTCAGGAGCAGAGAAAGCTGAATGCTGGTCCTCAGCTAGCTTTCTCCTTTTTATTCAGTACAGGACTCCAGCCCTGGGATGGTTCTGTCCACATTCAAGGTAGGACTTCTCTCCTCCATTACACCTTTCTATAAATACTCCAAAGATGTTTACATTGTGATTTTAAGTCCAATCAAGTTGGCAATGATGATTAATAATCACATCAAATGAACTGTAAGTTTACAAGGTATAAAGAAAATATTTTCTGTCATAATAGAAATGTACATATGTGTATTTGTGTATTTTCTTCAAGTCTGGAAACTGTGGGTTTAACTCATTCAAATTCTGTACAACGTTCACAATTTTTCAAAGGTTAGTGTGGTGATTTGAATGAAAATATCTCCCATAGACTCATAGGGAATGGCACTATTGGAGGTGTGGCCTTGTTAGAGGAAGTGTGTCACTAGGAGTGGACTTGGAGGTTTTAGAAGCTCAAGCCAGGCCCAGGGTCTCATTCTCTTCCTGTTGTTTGCCAATCCAGATACAGAACTCCCAACTCCTTCTCCAGCAGCATGTCTGCCTGCATACCACCATATTCCCTGCCATGGTGATAATGGACTGAACTTCTGAAACCATAAGCAAGCCACTCCAATTAAATGTTTTCCTTTATAAGATTTGCCGCGGTCATGGTGTCTCTTCACAACAATAGAAACCCTAACTAAGACAGTTAGTTAAAGCCAATCTTCTTTGTCACAACAGTCAGCCAAAAAGAAGGATGTTATCTGATTCAAGACACATCTAACTTTATTTGTCCCCAGATCAAGTAATCACTAAACCACCTTGCTGGACAGTTGATTCACTCCCCAACTCTAAGATAGACAGGATCACGTGTTTGATGTTATGGTGAAAGAGATGTCACCTGGACTCCTTGGTTGAGCGCCATTGCTTGGCTGCTCCAGGACTGTCCTTCAGCAGTTATTTCTCCTTGGATTGTCTGCACTGCACATACTACACCACTCCACTAGGGAAGAAAGCACCATTTTAAGATTGAGGGTGCTGCCTTCATTTTCATACAGAAGGAGATGGATGACTGTGAGCTCATGGAAGAGAAAGAAGTGGCAGAAACAACCATAGCAATATTCTAACAGACCAATTGTTTGAAGAGTGAAAAAGAAATTTGAGAAACTAGAAAAGAAATCCTTCAAACTATTCTTATCTGTGTGGCTTGTGGAGGGTTGTTCTATCTCCTCAGCTGGGTAGGCATCTCCTTGTGGAGATGGATGTTGTAGCTTAGGCAGTGAGTTCTTGCCCTGAAGGAGCATCAGTGACCTCCCGGGGGCTTCTGTAAATGCAACTGCCACCTCTGTGGTAGATTCTGATTCTGAGAATACATTTTAATTAATCTCTAGGAAAGGCTGCAAAGCTCACAGTTGGCTGCCATGTTCACAATCACTACTCTGAACGGCCTATTAGAATCTCCTGGGGACAGGGGCGTTAAGGGATGGGGGACAGATCAGGGTCTGAATACCTAGCAGTGAGATGTGGGAGGACAAGCAAAAATAATATATTTTTTAAAAAGGATAAATTATCCCTGTCAAAAATGTTTTGAGATCCCCTCCCCTCCCTTATCCTAGACCATTTATCTTAGAAACATAATTATAAGTATTTTTTTTCTCTCTTTGAAATGTCTGAACATCCTTTTGGAACTAGATAGGTCTTTTATGAGCCTGGTGACTGGGGATGTCTTTCTCAAGGACCTGGGCTCTGTCTCTTTAAAACTTAGACTTCAAGAGAGACCAGCACCCATTCTCTCTCTTGCGGTCTCTGTGGGGCAGAGCAGCCTCACCTCTGTAGCACCTCACTCCAAACTGTAGAACTGCCTCCAGGCAGAAAAAGGTTGTTTTTCTTCTGGTTGAACCAAGCAAACTAACAGTTACCAGGTGTCACCCAGTACTGTCTAGCCCTTTGACTTGAGGAGAGATGGTTAACTTGGAGACCTGTGTAATTTAGGGAGCATGGGATTGGCTCTCCATTTCTTAGTGAACTGCCTACCACGTGTCTCACATCCTGACTTCATGTTTAATAAGTAATTAAACTGATTTGTTTCTGTCTCTGCTATCTTTGTGGAGAGGTTTTCTAGGTCGAGGGAAGATTTTATTGTTTGCTATTACCCTAGCAACTGGCATATTTTTTTTTTTTTATCATAGGTTCCTCAGGTGAAGTGGTGACTTTAGTACAGAAAGTATAGCTCTGTGGAAGCTTTATTCCATGGCCACCAGAGCCAGAAGACAGCCCGTGAGCATTGCCATAGGACCAACAGGTCAGATCCCTTAACCTGGGCCCAGTGGCTGTACTGCTCAGGTGTGTGTGTGTGTGTGTGTGTGTGTGTGTGTGTGTGTATGTTGGTAGCTGGGGAATGAGTGGCCGGTACTGGACATGCTCAGATTGCTCTTCCTTCTACCCCTTCTCCAGGGTAGGTTCTTGAGGATCCCTTTTCCTCTGCCTCTGAGTTCAGTTGTCCTAGGAGGTGATCTTGACTACTGAGTGCCTGCCCTGTGCAGGTTGTGGAATTGCAAAAACTGCCCTCGCAAATGCTGTGGAAGCTGTCACCCCTCAAAATGGATCAACCTTTTCTTGGTGGTATTTCTGTCTCCTCTTCAGACCTAGCCTTTGCTATCAACTGACATGATTTATAATCTCTCCTCAGTAAGCATTAAAGCTGGAAAGAGTCTGCTCACATTTTAAACTTCTCCTTCCAGACTTGCCCCCTGACTCTGCCTACCTTATTACACAAGGATGCTACTTCGCCCTGGATCCTGAATTCAGAGTTTACTTGGTAAGCACCATGGTGTGTGGAGGCTTAAAGTGGGAACATCCCTGAAATGTGATCTGAGCAACGCCAAGCCTCTCATCTCAGTCTGTCACACTCAGTCTTTTAGCACAATGATGAGTGGAATTAGAAGCTGTGACAGAAAGTGATAAGAAATTGCTTCCTAACCTGTATCTGGGCCACATTTGTCAACTGTAACAAGGGCTCATTTAGCCCAGGTTGGCTTTGACTACCAATCCTCCGGCCTCTCTCTACCTTCCAGATGCTGTCATGTGCCACTATCTTATTTTCACTACCAGTAACCCCTCCTCCCCCATTACTTTTTTAAAAATGAAGAAAAGTTATTCATTTCACTCATTGAAAGTTCGAGCTTTTAGCATAACTAGGATTCAGATGAGAGCATATGAAATTGCTTCTTTTCAGTGGTCACCTGACACTGCTTCCAGGGAGCTAGTGTCAGCAAGAGGAGATTGCTATGAAAAATCCTTTTATACACTGTGAAGATTTGTCTCTGTGATTGGTTCAATAAACAAGCTGACTGGCCAAAAGCTGAACAAGATAAAGTTAAGCAGGAAATCCAAACTGAGAATGATGGGATGAAGAAAGGCTGAATGAGAGGAGTTGCCAGCCAGCTAGAGAATGAGTCAGATATACAAAATGGGATAGTCTCAGGGCAGTACAAGGATTAATAGAAATGGTTTAAGTTGTAAGAGCCAGTTAGTAACAAGCCTGAGCTATTGGCCAGGCATTTGTAATTAATATAAGCCTCTGTGTGGTAATTTGGGAAGTGGCTCTTGGGTATTTGGGAATAAATGATCTTGATGGGAAACGTCTGATTACAGGAGATCTGTCTCAAAGGAGAAAACATGGACAGGGCTTTTAGAAAAAAATATTTCCCCTTCTTCATAATTCTGTCAGCCCATATCACAAACGTATCATGAAGTCTACCTGGCTTATTTTCTGCAGGTTGTTACACTGATGGAATTAAGGACAAACAAATGGATGGATGAATATTTAGTAGCTCTTCTGTGCGGTTTGATATGTGGCCATTTCCCTGCAGTTTTCAGTTTTAATGATGCATGCAAAAAAGAAGCAACAGAAAGACATCACAGACCCTCATCTGCAATTCTGAGGATGAGGGGTTTGGATATTCAGGTGCTAATAAATTTGTGGCAAAGTCATTTAGCAGACAAACAACACCTGAAAAAAAAACTTTACATGTTATCTAGTTATCCCTTGTGGGGGACTATTCTATTTTCACATGTGGAACATTAATGTTAAATAGGGTGTTGTTCCATATGCTACACATAGCATGCATTAGTGGTCTTGATATTTCTGAATTTAAAGCACGTGTGGTCCATAATGTTTTAGATATGGAATTGTAGACCTATATTATAGTTATTTGTCGATGTGAAGGGATGTCATGTAATTTGTAAAACAAATTACATTTGTGTATATGCCCATTTACAAATTAATGTAAATGTTTCTTCTATCATTTTGCAAAATATTAGGGACAATGTCTTTTGCACATTCTCCTGTTGTGTGAAACACAGGTAGATTCTTCAGCCAATGTTTCAAGTTCATCATTCCCATTCCCTAATTGCTGCACTCAAGTATTACAGAAAGAACAAAAAAGGCAGAACAAACACGCGGTGCGCATTACAGGATATTTTAATATATCTTCATTTCTCTTCCAATAAACCATTTGGACAACATACTACAT
Source organism: Peromyscus leucopus (assembly GCF_004664715.2). NCBI lineage: Eukaryota > Metazoa > Chordata > Mammalia > Rodentia > Cricetidae > Peromyscus > Peromyscus leucopus. The sequence goes on along the minus strand of NC_051070.1, from coordinate 36,289,283 downwards.
GAAAATTTTGGTTTTTGTTATTAAACTCAATTTTAATTTCATTTTAAGTGGCTAAAATGTAATTTAAATATCATAAAAACTATTTAATTACATTTCAAGGTATATGGAGATGAACACAAATTTTACTTCTGTGCTTACTGTAAAGCCAATGCTATGGGAGATCTTCTACTTGAGCAAGTTAGAGGACAACTTCCTTGCTGTACAACTAAGTGTTTAACCTCTAGTTTTGCCGTTATCGTTGCTTTATTAATAAAGGTAGGTCCTAACAAATCCACTTAACCATCGATTTATCCACCCATCTACCATCATTGTATTCATTCTGCCAGCTACTGATTCATCACTATGAGAGTCAACTTTACATGACTGTGACAAGAAACTAAGATAACCAACTTAACGGGAGAACATGTTTATTTGGGCTTACGATTCCAGAGGTCTCATTACACATTCAGCCTCTGTTGCTTTTGGGCCTGTGGAGAGATGTGACATGATAGTGGGACCATGTGGCGGTCAATGGCTATACCTCCTGGCAGCTGGAATGAGAGGAGGAGAGAGTGGAACTGCAGTCCCCACAGCCATTGCAAAAGAACACTTGCAATGACCAGACTTTCTTTCACAGGGCTCTACCTCTTCAAAGTTTCACTGTCTGCTGGTAATGCTACAGGTTATCAGCGTAGCCTTTGAGGGACATTGCAGAGGCAAGCCACAAGCAACCACATACTTCTGAGGCTTTGCTAGATTCTAATAGGGTTAGCGTTTTGAGATTGTCCTTGTAGAAATTGAGAGAGAAGCACATGCTACATCTCAGGAGGAGGTTTCTTTGAACTTGGAAGAAACATTTAACAAGACCGACGATCTTTAAAAGAGTCAGAAGGACAGATAATAAAAAGCCTGGACTTGGAAGCCAGAACACCTAGCTGCAGAGTCCATGCTAATCTTTATTCGCTGTGAGACCCAAGGCAATGTGCTTAACCCATCCCACCTCAATTCTCTTGTCTATAAATGAGAGGAAAATGTTACAGCATTACTTTGCAAGTTTGCTCTAACGGTATGTCATCCTAAATTAGTTCTGAAATAAATAATTCACAGTATGTGCACATGGTAAGTATTTAATAAATTCCTGTCTTACCCTTTTACTTGATTCCTTTCAGTCTTTTGTTTTTCCTGTTTTATATGCAATTATCTGGTTCATTCATTTTTTTTTTTTTTGGTCACCTAAACATTCACTGAACGCATATAATATACCTGATATGATGGTAGCAGGGGTTCAAAGATTTAAAGTCCCTGAAGAGTCTAAACACTTAACAGAGGCGAGAGACCAGCGAGAGGAATCGGTATGGGATAATCAGAGGGAAGAACAGAGCATGTTGCCTTTGCCCTGGAAGACACAGCTGAGAATTCAGAGTTCTGGTTGCCTTGGCAACTGATAATCCATAAACACGTCCTGTGGAGAAGTTTTCAACAAATAGCTTAGGAGCTTTTTAGAACTACTCATTAGGCAGAGGTGAGGAGAGGTGAGGAAGTCCAAATTGTTGACTGTAGGGGGAGACAGAACTGCAAAATCCAAGTCTCATACGTAGCCCTAACATCATCCACTGTGCGCCCCCGAGGAGGTTATCCAGCTTCTCTGTGTGTGATTCCTCGTCTGAAGATAACTGCATTTATTTCATAAAAAAATATAAGCCACTGAACTTGTCGTTTACACATATTAAATATTGGATACATAGTGGCTGTTATTGTTACCACTACAAGAATTCTTGCAAATAATGAAATACTTTTCATTTTAGAAGAACACATCTTAATGGCAAAGTGTTTCGCTTATTTCCATAACTTCAGCTTCTTAACTTGTCCATCCTCTCTCTAGTCTAATACACTGCCTGAGATACGTGTACTTTACCAGCCAGAGGAACCCATGTTACTGTCACCATAGTAACATGTATGCTGACACCTGTGCTCACAGGTGCAGAGAGAGGCCCCTGGTTACACCCAGGAATGTCTCAGGAGCAGATCTGATACTCTCTGATGGAAATGTATCTTTGGAGAAGTTTGTGTTTCCTCTTCAAGTCTTACCATGAGCTCTTTGACATGGTGAACACAATAATTCCTCAGAACTCTTTACAAGAAGAACACCTAAAAAACAAACTAATTTTCCATTTGTTTTACTTAAACCCTAGACCCGAATTCTTGTTTTAATTTTTTATTTATTCCCTGGTAATTTCATATATGGTAAGTTTTTTGTCCTCTCTTACCACCTGACACAAAGCAACTGATGGTTGACTTGAAATTTACATGTATAAAACTCAACCTGCACCGAGGCCATACAAGTGAATAACTAGTTTATTTTTAAAAATGAAAACGACTTTTTGATTCCTATCAAAAAGAGAACTTTAGTTTTGGTGGCCGCTGGCAAGCTATTTTCATTCCCTGTGACTAAGCAGGAACCCAGGCACCCACCCAGTTACTCTGTGTTCCCGGAACTGCCACTGGGGCTCAGGGAAGAGATCTGCTTTATGTTTCTGGTGTAACACAGCTCTCTTCACAGGCCCAGTCAGCGTGACTTTGAGCTCAGAGGCAGGGATCCATGCCAGAACCCAGAAAGCTTAATGGGCTGCTTCCTCCTCTCACTACCAGGAGTAATTCACGGATTTACAGAGGTCTGACACACCTTTGGGCTGTGTATTTAGGCTCCATTTATCTCTGGAGCCAAGGGATTCCATCCCAAAGGTCAAACCAGTCGGAAGCTGCCTTGACATCAGACAGGATGAATCTTTCCCAGGAGCGGCTCCAAAGCCCCTGCAGGTGGCGGAGCAGCAGAGATCACTCTGCATCCCCAAGTTAATGCAACTTGGCTTCCAGATTCTCACAGAGCATCAAAGGCCGATGAGGCTTGCCCCGATTCAGAGGCGAGGAGGTATTGGAGGCAGTATTAATTATTGAATCTTGCTAACCTCCCCACCCACCTCGTGAAGCCCTCCGGGCTCAGAAGCCCATAACCCCTGACTGCACAGGCTTTTCTTGGCAGAGACAGTCAGCGCTTCGGGAACTTTCCATTTGTCGCCTGCCAAGATTCTGCTGCCAGTGTGCAGTCAGTGCGCTTGGCTTGAAAGTGTTCCTGGGTGGTGTGCTGGGGGCTAAGGTTTGTTCTCACTCGCTCTCACCGTGTGTGGGAAGCTCCCAGGGAAGGAGGCTGTGGCTGGGCACGCCCAGCTTATCACTGATCTTCCCTGAGCAGGGTCGGAGGTTTTCAAGCAGTGGAAGGCAGCCAGGCACTGGGAGGCGGCTTACAGTCCTCCAATTATTTTCAATGCACTGTTTCTTTCCTCCAGTGATGAAGTCAGAACGCCATAAACCGTTTTTCCTTTGTTTAGTAGAGTTTCGGGCCCCAACATTTTAAGTCCCAATATCACATTTTTTTTTTTTCTGATGATATTCCCTTTGTACATTTTGCAACATAACCTTTGAGGACTCTCAGTAGAACCTGTTAGAAATCTCCCAAGGAAACATTTGTTAACTGACTCCATTCCCCACACCCCTCCCCTTTCAGGATTTCACTTCCACTTAGCATGTAGCCAGTAATGTCTTTTTATTAAGATCAGAAATTTAATTATGTGCATATCTGAAACCTGAACCATTAAGTCTACAAATCCCTTGAAAATGCCATTTGCCAGGTGTGCAATCACAGTCAATGTGCAAAAATGTCGCACAACAATTGGGTTTTAAAGCTTAACTTACAACGGGCTGAGGGACTAGCTCTTTAGGTGGAGAGAAATAGCTCTGGAGACGTTAAAGCAAATCAGGAAAGCGTCTGAATAAGTGAGAAGCAAAATGAAGAGGATTATGTCCCTGCAAAAGATCCTGGCAAGGGGAGAGAGACTGAAGCAAAGAAGGAAATGGAGACTGTAAGGGAAAAAGGGAGCCGAGTCCTCTGCTGTCCTCTCTCCTGTCTATGGAGACTTACCTAAGTTGAGGCAGCCAGACCTTCTGAGTGTCCCCCCATCACCACACACCCTCAGTGTGTCCGTCTGCATTCTTATATACTATTTTACCCTTCTCATCATCATCATCATCATCATCATCATCATCATCATTTATTAGCTGTCTTTCCTACTAGATTTTAAACTCCCCAAGGTCAAGGATTGGGAGAAGAGTCTATGACAGTATTTCCTATTAAATACGATGTCTGTGACTGCAATTGTCCAAGGGACAGGTAGAGTCTGTAATAGGCCTAGGATGGACGGACCTTTTACATAAGCTCCTTCAAGTAAGGACTTGGTATCTGGGGGCTGTCAGTACACAGCCTTAGCTTTCAGTCAATCCCTAGGGGTATCCCAACCTGTCCAGGGCTGCTTCCATCTCAAAGGAGTATTTTTGGAGCATGGCCACACCCAGTGCCTAGGATGGCCTTCTGTACCTGGCTAGGGCAACTCTGAAAGGGCATTCTAGTTCCATAGAGTCATGGTGGGCCTGTCTAAAGCTATTGGTGGCTTTGGCAAGATGACCTTTCTCTTTGTTCACTCTTGGTTATCTATTATCTCTATCTATCTATCTGTCTGTCTATCTGTCTGTCTGTCACGCCCCACCCCCGTGTGTGTACCTGTTATTGTGTTTGAAGGCCAAAGGTAAACCTCCAGTGTTGTTTCTCAGGATCCACCCACCTGGGTTTTTGAGATAGGCTTTCTCGTTGGAACCTGGGACTAATAGATTGAGCTAGGCTGGCTAGCCAGTGAGCCTGAAGTGTTCATCTGTCTGTGCCTCCCCAGGATTACGAGCCTGTACCACCATGCCTGGCTTTCTTACATAGGAAGCAGGGTTTGAACTCAGGTCCTTATGAGTTCAAACTGGCTGTCTCCCCAGCCCTTCATCTCCATTCCTGTTTTTGCTTCTTGCCTCTACAACTGTTTACCCAAGGTAACCTGTAAGGATGCTCAGTACATCAAGTCCCAGCTCAGAGTCTGTTAGCAAGAAAACTCTATACCATCTTACAGTTGAGGTTAAATAAAGACAAGAGGTACTGAATGTAAGCAGACATGTCTTAGTATTTCCAATAGTATGGAATTCTTCAGGAGAACAAGCAAATAGAAATCAGAAGAAAGCAGAGTCCGATGGGATGAATAATAACAGATCACATGCTGGCAGGTGTGTTCACATTGGCTCCTCAACCCTGACTTGGCTGTCTTGTTCTGTCCCACAAAGGGAAGAAGTTGGATCCAAATATCTTCACAGTTTCTCTCTATTCCAAACTTCTCTCAGCCTGAAGCAGAAACTCTAGGAGCATTTATTGAGAACTCAGCTATAAACAGAAGGGTCGGAAAGATGACCTCCAAACTGTAAATCCAGGAGACAAACCAAAAGGCAAAAAGAAAATGTAGCATCCAGAGTTGCAGGCGGTGATATAGCAGCCCTGAGAGACTGTCATCCTGACAACTCCGGAGGATGTGTGTGAAAAGGATTCCTTTGATAACTGCCTGCTAGAGATAACTGCCGCCTTTCAAGGTGAGCAGGCAAAAGGACGAAGAGGGCATGGGCTCAGCAGAGAGCGGAAATGAGGATGGGAACAGCACGAGCAGCTAAATCAGACCCGAAAGCATAATCGCTGACATTTAAGATGAAGAGATTGGCAAAGAGGAACACTTTGCTGCCTCAAAAGTAAAACTTAGTGAGTTTAGGAAAAGTTAGCCGCAATCTTACTTTATTTCAGTCTCAAGACCTTCTGATTTGTATTTTATCATTAGCTGAAGCAACAATCCTCCAACAAGTCATCATTAAATGCTTGCTCTCATTAGTTAGCTTTCTTTGGTGCATTTGAGAAGGAACGAAATAATAAAAACGAATTTATGGAAAGGGTATGAGTCACAGAATAAAAAGGAAAGGTTCTCAGGACAGTGGCAATGGAAGCCCCAAGAATTTGGTGACAGGAAGAGTAGTCTCTCCTGACGTTGAATCCACTTTCTCCTTTGACCTGGCATTGAAATTTTTACCTTCCAGGAAACAAGGTAACAGGCCGACTTGAACCACTTCCCAGACCTTGATTGGAAAGGTAGGGTAGGCCTGGCAAGATTGCATGCACACTGCAAAGGAGAACCAGAGGCCTGTTATCAACAGAAGGCAATGGATGGGTACCGGGCTATCCAGTATATCAGATGCCTCCCGTGCATATTTTGTGCCAGGGAGATGGGTATACATGTGGTAATTATGGGTAAAAAGACAATAACTATGTTTATAAAGGGCAGAACATATAAAATAAGAAACCCATGTAATGCAAACTATGGAACAGAGAGAATTACCACAGACATACCGATGATGTGTAAAGATGCAAAAATAGACAAACTTTGGGCCAAATTGATCAGCTAACAGAGTCGTAAGTATACACATGATGGTGTTGCAGTCTGTGTGACCTCTGATGTCAAGAACACAGGACCTAATGAGAGGGGACAGTTGAGTTAGAGGGATTAGAAGCCGAGTGGAAGGAGAATGACTGTTCATGGCTATGAGGGGTTTTCTGGAGGGATGGAAATGTCATAGAGTTGTATTTAAATTACTAACTTGTACATTTTGAATGAGAATAATAGGCCATGGGCTATAAATACTGGCCTGATAGTTATTATATAAAGAAAAAACAAACAGACAAACAAACAAGAATAAAATAATAACAAAACCCCATGGTATGGAAGATACTGTTAGTTGGCTACTCACTCATTTTCAATCTGGGTTTTCTTTGCCTGTTTTAGTTATACATTCTGGCAAACTGATACACTTTGACAGAGCTGCTTGTAACTAGAAATGACCAACCGACATATTTTTGGCCAATATGGATGGGTGAATTAATTTTCTTGTCACTGTGATTGAATCCCTGGTAGGTAACTTATGAGAGAACAGCTTCATTTTGCCTCTCATTTTGAGGGTCCAGTCCATCACGGCAGTAGAGGGACGGCAACAGGAACATGAGGCAGCTGCTCATACCGTGTTCATGGGCTCTTCAGAGAACAGGAAGGAGGGGGAACTGAACTCTCAAACTTCAGTGCTCAGGCCCCTCTGGGGACACATTTTATGTGGCAAGCTTCCACCTTCTAAAGACTCAGCAACCTTATAACCACCCAGGGACTAAGCATGTAGACACTCAACCCCCAGCAATTTGCCAGGAGAATTTTGCTAGAGGGCTAGGGATTGGGAGATGCTTTGGCTTCTCTGGTACTATAGGTTTCCTTTTCTTCTTGTTTAGAATGTGATCTCTAGTGATACAGCAGCCATATCAAAACAGGATGGACACTAAATAAAAGCAGCGAGCGAGGAATGAGTAAGAGTAGGGCCTTCAAATCATCATTAAGGGACATTCTTGTTATTTGTAAGTTACCATTAGTGAGGATTTTAGCATCTGACAATTAAAATGATTTCAAATTGACACACAGGGAGCTATTTGACACAGAAACGAATTTGAGGGATAGACCTCAAGGAAGCAAGTGAAATATAAATATGCCCCATCTAAGTGACGGGTGGGTATTGGAGGAAGAACAGTCATTCCAGGTAGCCTAGGAGTCAGAACAACTGTACCCATTGTTTACATGATGCCATCAGACCTGGACAAGGGGTTTTGTTTTGTTTTATTTTCTGAGCCTAGAATTTACCTTCACTGCCTTTTGTTCAGACCAGTAGTTCTCAACCTGGGTGTGCCACCCCTTTGGGGCTCCAATGACCCTTTCATAAGTATTGTTTGCATAATGACTATAGCCCGATTTAATTCAATTCCTTTCTAACTATCCCATAAATGTACTGATTATTTTGTCTTACAATCATTTCATCTCAACAGCCTCTATCACCTAGCCTGTGTACATTCTAGATTTAGTTAATATCTATAAAAAGCACTGTAACTACTGCATTTGTTTTTCCCTGCATACTTTACTCTGCCTTTGAAAACTTACCTCATATCCCACTAGGTCAACTAATTGTAAGCTGCTGGACAGATATACTCCATTGCTGCCCTCAGACTCATCGGGCAGGTCACTGTGTCACTAGAAGGTAGCTTCTATGAGGACATGAACTTTGCCCCTTTTAGTCAACATTATGTGCCCAGTAGTCACAGTAGTGTCAGCGTATAGTACTTGCTAAAGAAGTACATGAATGTCTTCATCTTCAAAGGACTCTGGATTCTTATTTCAGGTTTTGTCACTCTTCACAATTTCCTTCTTGAAGTCACTAATCTTTTGGTCTCTGTAACTTATCTATTTTTCTTCTCTTTTAACTTTTATTATGGAAAATCATAAACATATATTAATATAGGAAAACAATAATAATGAAAATCAGGCATATATGACCCAGTTTTAACTCCTGGCCAACCTTGTTTTGGGTATATTTTTCGCTCATGCTTTGCTCATATGAATTAGAAGAAATCCTAGACATCTTGTTGTTTCACTCATCAGCATTTCAGCTTGTGTTCCTAAGAGAAAATAAATATATGTTAAAAATATATAACCTAGTTGTCACCATAATACATAAATTGAACAACAATTCCTTAATGTTATCCATGCTATCCCTACTTGATTTAATTTCTGATTCCTTTGGATTATGACTTAATGGGTGACTACGTGGTTAAATGAGGTAACTCTTAGGGAGCCTGCTACTAAGTCCAGTAATCAAGCCAGTGCTTTGTTCTTTAGCCATCTGACTGCGTGCTTGCCTCCAATCAGTTCTGAACTTGAAAGTCATAGATCTATTGGTCTCCTTTGGCAGAGTATGAATCTTCTTTAGACATAAAATGGAAAATGGAAGATGAAAGGGCTGAAGAATTGGGACGAATGCTCTGGGCAGTGGAAGAACTATAGAGAATGCATAGGAGGGGCAATTATTTACTCTTTGATTTAAACCTCCTTACAGTATATATTCAGCCCACTGTTCCTGGAATGCTTCCTCACATCTCATCTGAACCATTGCGGAAGACACCACCTAATCTATCTGTGATGAGCTGAGTCATGACCCCAAATTACATGGAGGTCTTAAGCTCCTGTAACTCCAAACATGACAATATTTGGAGACAAGGCTTTAAAGAGGCAGTTTTGTAAAATGAGGTAAAATGGTCTCTAACATTGATGGATGTCCTTCAGCAAAGATAATGTGAGATGACAGGTGTGTATATGGAAGGAAGATGACGAGAAGTCAAGAGACAATCATCCACAAAGCAAGGAGAGAAGCCAAAGGAGAAGGGCCCTGCTCGCTCCTTGCTACATAGTGCTGTCCTGAAAGAATAATAGCCACCATCATCAGAGTGGCATAAATATTTGTTAGAGACCCTCAAGATCTGGCCTCTTGATGTTTTGTCATAGGAAGAGGGTTGACGAGGGTTACTGGATCTGAACCTGAACTCTTAATCACTTCCTCCTACCCTCCTAGCCAGCTACATGGAATTCTGTTCTAAAGGCATATGGCCCTGGGAAGTGCTAGAGTAAATGGGGTGTAGAAGGTTATAAGGAAGGGGGAACACCACCTACACAGCTATGGGAGAGTCACCATGCTTGCAGTGAGACCAGTGGTGCTTCTGCTTTGGGGTCACCCTTGCTACTCTCGTTAACCTCTTACCCATGCTTTGTGGGGTCCTCAAGTTGGAGTTCAGCAGAATCATACTTTTGTTTGTCATTGCACATTGCCTTTTGCTTACAGCTTCCCATGGGGGAGAATTTCTGTAACAGCGCTCTTTGACCTCAGGCCGCTAGCCTGAAAAACTGAACTGTAGTCTGTGCTGCTCCATGTTGTGGTATTTTATTATGGCAGCTGTAAACAAATACATCATCTTCCTTCTTCTATATCATCTGCTCCGCACCTTTTAAAACAGCACTAGAGGAAGCTTTCAGAAATGGGTATCTATCAGATTACACGTCTAAAATCCCCAGGTGACTGTACAAGCTGTTGGATAGAACCCGATTCCTTGGCATGGGAGCTGAGATCCCCTTACCTTCTCTTGTCGCCCTCTCCTTACTGATGTGCTATGGCTATTCTGAGTTACTCCATCCCCCAATGTGCCATCTTTCCTACTTTATTGTTTTTGGAGGTTTGACATTCTTGCCTAGAACACCTCCATCCAGTCTATGATCCCACCCATCTGTGTGATATCAACTCCCTTTTTTTAAAGTCTGGTGAGAGCTTCATTTCTTCTGGGAAACCCTTCCTTAGTTCATTCCTTCAGGTGTGTTGGCTTCTTTCCTTTGCATCCACTTTGTCTCCTGCACAAAGTAGATATGAAGCAATTTCATTACCATTATTTCATAGTTTATTAACTGAATGCTTAAAGGTAGATATTGCAGATAACTTTGTATTCTTGGGAACTAACACAACATGTTATATGTAGTAGTGCTGAAAAAAAATTGATGCTCAATTGGCTATCATATGAACAAATCTATAAAATTGAATTAATTATGCTCGTATAGTGCATCTTAAAATCTCTTGTCAGGCAATGTTTGTGGAAATCTTAAATTTACATAAGTGATAATTTTTGAACTTTCAAAGGTGAACTGAAGTTGCAATGCAGCACTTGATCTTGAGTTTGAATATACTAAGAATGAATCATTGTCAACCCTTAAAATTGTGTGGTTTCATATTAAAACATAAAATGTGAAGACATATTCCTGGAAAGGTATTACAGGTGATCTGACCCAACCACTCTTTTTGTTTTACAACTCCATATATTTTTTAACTTTGTAAATTGATACAATCATTGTACATAGCTATAAGGTACAGCATGCTATTTCAGCAAATGCATACAGTGTGTTATGATCAGACCAGGGTAATTGGCCTATCCATCAAACAGTTAACATTTCCTTGCCAACCACTTTCTTTTATTGACAAGGAAATTGAAAAGGAGCAATGGTGCCCTCCATTGCACAGCCCACTGTTACCAGAACCACTTTGATGCACTTATATTGCCTCTTATGAAAAAAGAAATATTGCAGTTAGAGTATCTGGGAGAAAAGAATTTAGATGTAATTCAACAAAGGCAAAAGTCACAAAATGTACATTTACCAAAATAATATACTCTGGCTTTAAAATTCTTCTTCTAATAGAAGACTGTGAATGAATTTCATCCAATATTGACATATCCTTTAGCATTGGGGCATTTTGGAGTATTTATTTGTTATTGTGAAAGCTGCATTTGAATAATGTATAAGGATATGTATATTCAAATTGCCTTTGAATAATATATGGCAGGGAAGGTTTCCTTATTCATTCAGTGGTTGTTTTCAAAGAACTACAAATATTGGGCTATAGGTGTACTTTTTTGCCTCCTTGCTTTTTCATTTGACTTTAGCGTTTTGGTTCTATGTTCCCGATGTGAGCCTATAAAACAGCATTAATACCAGAAATACAGCATGACAAACCATCACATTTACATTGTCCATCCAGCTGCCAGCACAATGGGAAGAATCAGCTTAGGAAGAATTGTAAACTTGTGGGGGAGGGATTCTTGTCTGACCTTCAGTCATGTGCAGTCAAGGGATGCACACCATTTACATCTAAGGATCTCTTGGACTTCCATGTTGAGGGTGTTATAGAATCTGGGGAGAGAGTTGAAAGAATATAGCAATGTATGTGAAGTCTTGGACTAGAAGGTGGAAGTAGTAGAGAGAAGTGATTAGATTGGAGTTATATTCTGTAAGTAAAGCAAAGAGAGTGTTTATCTAGACTTGGACTGCTCTACTTAAAAGGATAGAGAAGAAACACTGGATGAAAGCCCAAATTAATTAGTCTTTTAATATGGATGCGCCTTTGTATACTTAGAAGTAGGAAATGATTTAAGAAAATTCTAAATGATTTAAGACAATTAAAATAGATATACACTTGTAATTACATGGTAAAAAAATCATGTGGTCTGTGAAAAACCAAAGAAAATATGACAAATACAAAGTGGAGGAGCAGTTTTCACACACCTGAAAAAGCAGGAGGCCTTGAACTATGAAATAAAAGGCAAGGCTGTGCTCCCAACAGGCAATTAAAGCTGCATCTTCCCAATCAGCATGGCATTGATGGGAAAAATAGGCTATTCTTCTTGTTGACAATACAATATCTCCACAGTTCGGGTACTTGACTCATATCTGCTTTCTCAATTTGATTGGCGGGAACTTTCTCGGAGGTAGCTTTTTAATCCCAAGGGAAGATTTCAAGTGCTTTAGGACCATGTCTGCCTGTAGTCACTGGAGTCACTTGAATAAAACTGCCTGGACTTGCTCTTTCCTCTCAGGTGACACCCACCAAGTCCACCCATGCAGAGGAGGAGCTAAATCTGTTACAAACTAAATTATCACCATCATTGTGCTCTCTGTATTTTTTTTTTTTTTTTTTTTTTTTTTTACTTATGCATCTGAGGCCATATTCCATCCTTGCTTTCTGGAATGATTGTCTTGTTCTTGCCCAAATGTTTGGATTTTAACCCTGATTAGATCACATGGAACTTGTTTCCTTCTAGCTGTTCAGAACTCTTTAATTTCTGATATTTGTGGCTCTCACATGACCCAACCTCAAGGACCCAGCTTCCTAATGCTGTTGAGGCTGCTAAAGCATTTGACCATCTAGAGAGTATATAGTTCTGTGCCTATGTGACCTAGCTGGTAATACATTGTTTATGACTTACTGATGGACATTACTAAGAACAGAATGAATTCTGTAGCTACCTATGTCACCCTTAAACTCTTAATGAGAGAAGTTTACACAAATGAATTCAAGGAAAGAACCTTGTGCTGTCCTCATCTGGCTTTTCAGTTGAGAAACACTTTGTCATGAGGCTGGAAGACTCTGTGTTCGAGGGCTGGCTCCCAGAGTGTCACAATCAAGTGCCTTCAAACACAAGACATTTTTATTCCCACATGGTTCTGGAAGTGAGAGGCCTGGAATCTTGGTGCTGATTTTTCTGAACCCTCTGGGGAAGTTGGCCAGATTCTTCATAGCCTAGGCAGTGGATGGCTGCTGGTGGTACAAATTCATCTTTTGAGTTGCCCAATATCTTTCATGTATAATTTGTATGTGTGTGTGTGTGTGTGTGTGTGTGTGTGTGTGTGTGTGTGTGTGTACATGCAAGTTTGCATGTGTGTGTGTGCATTCAGGCTTTTATGTGTGTGTATATGCATATGCTGATTTGCATGTGTGTGTATATGCATGCAGATTTGCATGTGTGGTGTGTACATGCAGGTTTGCATGTGTGTATGTACATGCTGGTTTGCATGTTTAGGTGTGCATGCTGGTTTGCATGTGTGTGTGTGCATGCAGGTTTGCATGTGTGTGTGTGTGTGTGTGTGTTCGTGTTTGTGCAGGTGCATGTATATGCATATTTGTGGAGACTGGAGAACAACCTCGGATGCCATCCTCCAGAATGTCATCCACCACCTTTGAGAAAGGATCTCTCATTGACCTGCAAGTCACAAATTGGCAGTGAAACTCAGGCATCCTCCTGCTGCCCCCTCCCCTGAGATTACAAGCAAATGCTACCACACCCAGTTTCTTCAATATGGATTCTGAGGGTCACACTCTGGCCATTGGTGTTTGCAGAGTAATCACTTAATCTCCTAAGTCATATCTCTAGCCTGCTTTCCTGTCTCATCTGCTGTGTAGGGGATTAAGGACTCGCTCCATCCCCTTGTGATCTCATCTTAACTGATAACATCAACAAGGACACTAAGGCCACATTCTGAAGACTTCGGATTGGACTTTAGAATAACCTGGTTCCTGTGTATGATAACGGCCCCCCGAGGTGCTGTGAGACCCAAGAAACATATAGAGACACACACAGGGTTGCAGGGAATGAAATTTATTAGTGGCTCGGTGAAGAAAAATGTCTTTGATGGCATAAAAACTAGCAGATTCTCCAAAATTTGGATTAGACAAAACAGGCTTATTAAAGGATGAGGAGCAAAATGACTTCATCCAAACAGGATACATAGGAGTGCGTATAATTTCTACAGGATGAGAGCTTGAGACTGAAGAAGCAGTCACTTCTCTGATTCTTTTCTTTTTATTCCATGGATATAGGAAAATAATTTGATTCTTATTGCTAGCATAAAACAGTGTACTATTAAAGCTATAAATGCAATGGTACATGGTAACTAACACAGTGTCAGGGAGATGTTAGGGTGCAGTGAATTTAGCAAGTTGAGACATGCATATGTATTTAAAGGAATAATTACCTCTCAGTTCCTGCAGAATTCTGCTAAAAATAGACATGGGCCCTGTAGATGTTTCTTTCTGTAGGTGGATTGCACAACCACAGAGAAGCTTTAAGAAACACTGCACAGGTCTGTGTTCTTTCTCCTTCCTTTTGAATGATGACAATAGGTTTTAGGTTGGATCGTCTGATAGATTTCCTCAGAATTTCTCATGCTTATCATATATTTGCTTCATTTCCTGCCATTATATTCTGTTTCTTTTATGTATTTAAGACAATTTTCAAATCATAGATTTAAAAGTCTTTGATCTTTTTAATAAACTTATTCATTTATTTTATATCCCAACTGTAGTTTCTCCTCCCTTCTCTCCTTCCATTGACTCCTTCCCCTCCCACTGGCCCCTCCAATCTACTCCAATCTACTCCTCCTCTGTTTCTGTCCAGAAAGGGGCAGGCCTCCCATGGGTGTCAACAAAGCAAGGTGTATTAAGTTGAAGTAGGACTAAGCTCCTCCTTTTTTATTAAGGCTGGAAAAGGCAACCCAGTATGAGGAATAGGTTTCCAAAAGTCAGTCAAAGCATTAGGGATATGCCCTGCTCCCACTGCTAGGAGTCCCACAAGTAGACCAAGCTACACAACTATCACATATATGTAGAGGGCCTAGGTCGGTCCCATGCAGGCTCCCTATCTGTTGGTCCAGAGTCTGTGAGCTCCTATGAGCCAGCTTATTATGTTCCCTTGTGATGACCTTAACCATCCTGGCTCATAAAATCCTTCCTCCTTCTGTTCAACAGGAGTCCCTGAGCTCAGCTCAGTGCTTGGCTGTGGTTCTCTACATCTGTTTCCATCAGATACTGGATGAAAGCTCTCTGATGACAATTGGGATAGTCAGCAATATGATTATAGGAAATGGCCAGTTCAGGCTACCTATCCACTCTTGCTAGGAGTCTTAGCTGGGGTCATCCTTGTAGATTTGTGGGACTTTCCCTTTTACCAGGTTTCTACCTGACCTCCCAAATGCCCCCATATCAAGACATCTCTTTCAGTACTCTCCCCCTCCACCCACCCCCTAACCTGATCCCTCATGTTCTCATCCCCACCTGTCCCCAGTCTACCGAGGAGATCTCTTCTATTTCCCTTTTTCAGGGAAATACTTCCATTCCACTTTGGGCCCTCCTTGTTACCTCGGCTCTCTGGGTCTGCGGATTGTAGCTACTAACCACTTATGAGTGAGTACATACCATGTTTGTCTTTCTGGGTCTGAGATAAAAGATGAAAACCTCTGGTCTCTTAATTTTCAGTTTCTATTGCACTATTTCAACTTTCTTGGTTGCTTTGAGTTCTGTTCAGGTCATTGAATTTGCTCTTTAAAGTTCTTTATTTCTGGAACAATTGAGAATTTCTTATTTGAAAATCTGTACTATGTAATGCTTCAAAATCTCCAACTTTTGGGGGCTGGAGAGATGGCTCAGGGTTAAGAGCACTGACTGCTCTTCCAGAGGTCCTGAGTTCAATTCCCAGCAACCACACGGTGGCTCACAACCATCTGTAATGAGATCTGGTGCCCTCTTCTGGCCTGCAGTCACATATGCTGTATACATAATAAATAAATAAATAAATCTTAAAAAAATCTCCAACTTTTGAGTGCCAGCATGACACTACAAGTGGAAAATTCCACATTTGACCTCATGTGACAGGTATAGTAAAAATGCAGGCACACCACTCAATGATATTTTTGTAGACTTTCGTCCAATATTGCTTTGTTGGAGCATTTTTTGTTTACTTGCCTTTTGCTTATATATTATGCTTTTTTGATTTTGTGGTTTATATCTTTTCTTTTTTGTCTGTATGTTTTCTAAAGAGAGAGAGAAAGAAAAAGAGTGGAGTTGTGTGGGTGCAAAGGTTGGAAGGATCTGGGAGGAGCTGAGGGTGGGGAAAGCATGATCAGAATATATTGTATAAAAGTATTTTTTAAATATAAAAATGAAGGCATACAAGTAACATTGCCTTTAAGCTAGATTTGAAACATAAGTATATTCTGTATTGAGACTTGGGTCTTATCCCCAGGATATCTCTCTCTCTCTCTCTCTCTCTCTCTATAGGATATATAGATATATATAGATATATATAGATATATATATATATATATCCTAAGATATAAAGAAGTCTGAAGCCTGAAATACTTTTTTTCTCAAGCATTTCTGATAAGAATCAAACTGTGTATGTTTTTTTTTGTTTGTTTGTTTTGCCTCTTGAATGTTGGAGGATTTCTTAAATGCCCACTGTTCCCTGGCTCTCTATTGATACACAGGGAGACATCAAAAGCTTCTGGGAAGTTCTGCATACAAGAGTGAAGGTAATTGACCTGTGGCTTTGCTTAGAAGTTATTTAGAAGAAATGTGTTTTCTTTGTAGTTATCAAATATCAATATAGCATTAGGTATTTGCTGTAGAGTTAAGTTTTCTGATAAACCTTAGCTCTGTGAGAGCTGTCTGTTTACTGGTACCTCAGGGTCTAGGGACAAGATGTGGGTCTTAGACTTCTCAGGGCTCCTGTGTGTAGACTTTCAGGGAAGTCCTTCTTCAGCTCTCTCTACTGTGTCATGTTTGATTTCTCAAGGGAGTAATATCTGATCTTATTGGAAGGATTGTCCACAAGGAGGGTTGCCTAACCAGGTTGCCAAAGAAAACTCGGTGATGGGTTGATCTCTAAAGAGGCTTCAGCCAGCTTCAGAGCTGTAAGTGCTTAGCTCTAAAGGACTAATCACACAGCTTCTTGTTAATATTGCCCTGAGAAGTCACTTATTACCACCTTTTCTTTGCTTCCGTGGTTACTACTCACTAATACACTTTATATTTTCCAGAATTTTGTTTACAACTTAGTACTTTGCCATGTTCCTTCCTGTCCTTATCATTAAGAGTGCACACAGTGGTCCGTTTTTTGGGAATGTTTAAGACCCACACTAGATGTCTGAAACTTGGAATGGCCTGGAAATCTGTTTGTACAGTGATGGTTCCTATTTAGCGTGCAGTGTCTGTCTCTCCGAAGGGTACTAGACTTAATCTGTCCTTCTTTGTCTATGTCCTGATGCCTCTTTTCATCACACTTTTGATCAATGGGAACATGATCAGCTAAGGCAAGAGTTACTTGGACACAGGTATTCCAATAGGGGCACAATCAATTCAAAAACTGACATGACTACTTATTGGCTGTTGTGTAACAGTTTCCTCTGAGATTAAAATGGGGAAACTTCCTATCCTCCAGGGAAGTTCTTTAAGCAGGAAGGTAAACAAGTAAAAATAGGTTCAGGAAATCCCTGAAATTAACCAGATTCACTAGGCCCCTCCTTCCCAAAGAAAGCAATAATTGCCAGAAAGACTCTTAAACAAGCCAAGCTGCAAAGAAGATTGAGATTCACACCAGCTGTCTGGAAGAAGCAGAGACCAGCAGAGCTGCTTGGAAGAGGTTTAGACCAACTGAATCTCCAACCTGTTGAGGCTGTGTTTTCTAGCTTTTGTGAGCTGTCATCCCTGCTGAAGTGGGCTTTGGTGATACTTTGAGTGTTGTCTTTGAGGCATTCTAGGTTTTGTAAGTAACCCTTTGCCTATGCTCCTGTAAATAACTCCCAAAACTGATTAGTTCACCAAATTGGACTTTGATGATATCCATACTTTGGTCTATCATGGTATCCCTATGTAGGATGAGTAGATGTGTGTGTTGTATCTCCCCGGGAAAAGTTTTCTCACACAAAACTAGAGTGTGGAGTATTCAGTGTGGATAAGAGATGGTACATTGTATGGTTTGGAACAGACCCATGCATGAGATTTCATCATGTTGCCCAGAATAGTGTGTATTTGAAATTCTGCAGATTTTGGTGTAGTTTGTTTTTCTGGAAACTTGCATTTACTACTTTTGAAGTACAGTTGTCTGAGTCCTCAGAAAAATAGAATCATAGATAATGGAGATTATAATTAACTTAGTAAACTTTTCATGAGGGAGTTGGCTAAAATGTGTTCACTAGGTTGAAATCTAATTGTAATAACAACATGCAAGCAAACAAAATACAAGCCAGGCAAGGGGGCACATACTTGGTACTTCAGTACTGGGGAAGCTAAGGCAGAATGGTGTTGGATGGGAAGCTAGGCTGGGCTACATAGGGAGACTTTCACAGTATCCCCGCAGAGCAGCAACAATGTTAGCAGCTGCAGCAACAACAATAAAAAAACAAAACAAAAAACAAAACAAAACCATAGACAAGGTAACAAGAACAAAACAACCATAGGCTATCTGGTTCTTTTCATCGTATGGGCTCAGTTTGATCAGATCTAAATTAAGCTTCAACTGTGAGTGAATTCTATCTGATAGACATCATCCTAAGCAAGTATCACAAATTGGAGTCAGGGTGCTTTCAAATGCTTGAAGTATTTATTGGTACATATGGGTTGTTTGTCTATTCTCTCTACTAATTTTATTTCAATGTCCTAGGTAAATATGCCCATCAGTTAAGGACTCTCCAGTCTTGACATCAATGTTTTGGCACTTAGAAACAAATCAGTAGTGCACCAGAATCACTTCTCTGGCTGGTGTAATTGGGACCAATAGAACTTATAGCAATGGAGGCTTTCATATTAAAAATCCCCATTTACCCAGATGATTAAAAAGACTTAGCTAACGCCCATCTTGTTTCTGTGCTGGTGGAAGTTCACGGTAATGGAATCTGACTTGTTTAATGTTAATGAATTCCTCACTGTGTCTGGGTGGCTGCCTTTCATTTTCATCTGTTAAGCCAGCCTTACCTATGTTTACTGTTAAGCAGGTGCTTTGCCTCACCACTTGTCTTTCAGCTGCAGAAGACAGCGTTTCATTGCAAAATTAAGTTGGTATGGTAGTCTAATTAGCTGTGAGTATCTGGACAAATTCTTTCCCCACCTTCTTTTATTCCATGATCCTATTTAAAAGCAGATCCCAGAAGGAGACACAGCATGTCCTCAGGAGTTTAGCAAGTCTTTCAGGAGGAAAGGCTTCTCCCACTTGAGGCTTAACTGCGTCAGTTAAAAGACCAAATTGTGAATAGTATCTTTTCAGTGGCCAAGGGAGTCCAATAGGCTCTCATGTCTCAGTTTGTGGGGATCCAGGCATAGAGTTCATGAGAATTTTAAGAAGAGGTCCTTGAACACACTGTGTGCTGTAGTATGAGCATGTATCCTACTTTGCCTGGGACTGTGCTAAAACTTGAGAAATTCTATTCAAAAGGGAAAGTTTGTTAGTTATGAGGCTGATGGTCAGATGAATTCTCTTATGATTAAGACTTGTCTGAGATTTTTTTCCTTCTTTTGGGGGGTCACATTTGCAGAGACTAGAATAAGGAAATTGAAGATGAAGCTGGGCATACTCCATTGATCTAGGCATCTGGTCAACCCTGGATTATTGACTAACTCCAGCACTTCCATATGCTGAGAGAATTCTGCAGTCCAACAGCTTTTGCTCATTTTGTTTTCTCATAATTAGTTCCCTAGTGGCTTGCAGGCTATGTTAGATGGCTGCGGTTATCTTTCATAGAAATAGCCAAAGTACCAACATTAGAGTTACAGCAGAGATTAGATAGCCTATTAAGAATAAGAATTCTTACCAAAATATTTGAATAGATTTGGGCAGTCTGAGAGAAAGATTAACTCAGAAAGAAAGAATCTGAGAAAATGGATAAACTGAGAAAGAGAGAAAGAGAGAGAGAGGAAGGAAGGGAGGAAGGAAGGAAGGAAAACATGAAGTCCACCTCCCTTAGCTTTTTCTTTTCACAAATTCCATCTTCCTAGAATTTGCAGGCAGAAGATTCTGTCCATTTGCATCTTTGTCACCAGGGATATGACTCCCTACCAGTGTCGCCTAACTGAGGACCAAAGGCTCTTCCTGCCTCAATTCTCTCTCCCCCTCCTTCTTGATATGAATCCACTTACAAGATCCCTAAGGGAAAAATACTGAGAATATCCTTTTCTAAAAGAATTGAAATGTGTATTTTTAAGTTTCATTTCACGATACATGAGATCATAAAATTGTACATCCCTAATCAGTTACTGTACTAGTTAATTTTCTCGCTGCTGTGACCAAATGCCTGACAAGAAGCAGCTAGCGGAGGAAAGGTTTCTTTGGTTCATGAGTTGAGGGCACAGTCTGCTATGGGGGGGAAGCCATGATGGCGAGAGTGGTTCTCAGCTCTGGCGGCGGGAATGTGAGGGCGTATGCTCACAACTGGATAACCCAGGCAGCAGAGAAAAGGGTAGTGGTGATACTTGGATAGGTTTCTCCTTTTTCTCTTTTTAATTAGGCTGAGAGCCTAGTCCATAGGATGGTGGCATCTACATTGAAGTCTTTCCTTCTTACTTTTTTAAAGTGCCCTCATAGACACATCCAAAAGTCTCCCACACTGGTGTCCTAGGTGTTTCTTAATATAGCCAAATTGTTAAAATTAGTCATCGTAAGTCACTTCTTGTCAACACAAGTCAAATATATTGCTCTGTTGAAGAATAGTCTACCCTAGGTCTCCTAAAAGACACTGTCCATCTTATAACAAAAAGTGCATTTAATCCATTTCTAAGATTCTTCAAGTTTTTAACACTTCTTTTTTTCCTTTTATTTTATTTTACAATACCATTCAGTTCTACATATCAGTCACAGGTTCCCTTGTTCTCCCCCATCCTGCCCCCCTCCCCTCCCCCCAGCCCACCCCCCATTCCCACCTTCTCCAGGGCAAAGCCTACCCCGAGGACTGAGATCAACCTGGTAGACTCAGTCCAGGCAGGCCCAGTCCCCTCCTCCCAGAATGAGCCAAGCGTTCCTGCATAAGCCCCAGGTTTCAAACAGCCAACTCAGGCAATGAGCACAGGACCCGGTCCCACTGCCTAGATGCCTCCCAAACAGATCAAGCCAATCAACTGTCTCACCTATTCAGAGGGCCTGATCCAGCTGGGGGCCCCTCAGCCATTGGTTCATAGTTCATGTGTGTTGCTGGAGGGCTTCTCTCCAGGTTCCCCAAGCCCCGCAGTCCCACAATCCACTTATAAAATAATCACTCAGACACTTATATCACTTATAAACTGTATGGCCGTGGCAGGCTTCTTGCTAACTGTTCTTTTATCTTAAATTAACCCATTTTTATAAATCTATACCTTGCCACGTGGCTGGTGGCTTACCGGTGTCTTCACATGCTGCTGGTCATGGCGGCGGCTGGCTGTGTCTCTCCGCCTCATCCTTCTGCTTCCCAGAATTCTCCTCTCTCCTTGTCCCACCTACTTCCTGCCTGGCCACTGGCCAATCAGTGCTTTATTTATTGACCAATCAGAGCAATTTGCCATACAGACCATCCCACAGCACATGTGTTTCCATTCGTTTGGCTATTTGTCCCTGTGCTTTATCCAACTTTGGTTTCAACAATTCTCGCTCATATAAACCCTCCTCTTTCTCGCTAATTAGACTCCTGGAGCTCCACCCCCTTCAACTGAAGATTGGATAAATATATTGTGGCACATATACACAATGGAATACTACTCAGCAGAGAAAAACAATGACATCATGAAGTTTGCAGGCAAATGGATGGATCATCCTGAGTGAGGAAACCCAGACTCAGAAAGACAAATATGGTATGTACTCACTCATAGGAGGATACTAGATGTGGAACAACGAAGACTGGACTGCTACTCACATCACCAGGGAGGCTACCTGGAAAACAGGACCCTAAGAAAGACACAAGGATCACCCAATGACGGAGAAATGGATGAGATCTACATGAACAACATGGAAGTAAGTGGGAGTAATGAAGGGCGAGGGTCGAGGGAAAGAGAGCCTGTGGGAGCTGGAGATCCCAGCTGGATCAAGAACAGAGAGGGAGAACAAGGAATAGGAGACCATGGTAAATGAAGACCAGATGAGAAAAGGAAGAAGCAAAGTGCTAGAGAGGCCCACAGAAATCCACAAAGATACCCCCACAATAGACTGCTGGCAATGGTCGAGAGACAGCCGGAACTGACCTACTCTGGTGATGGGATGGCCAAACACCCTAATAGTCGTGCCAGAAACCCCATCCAAGGACTGAGGAATCTGGATGCAGAGATCCACGGCTAAGTTTTTAACAGTTCTAATATGCAAAATCCAAACTCTTATGTCTTTCCTAAGACTCAGGGGACTCGTAAGTGTGTGTTTGTATAAAACAACAAACCAAATTATGTGCTTCTAATGAATAACGACACAGAGTAAACATTCCTTTCTAGAGGGAAGAATGATTGCAAAGCAGAGCAACATTAGACCAAAGCAAAACAATCTCAGCAAGGCTAATACCAAACTTCAGCTCCATGTCTGCAGTCAGGGGCTTGTGATAGCATCAATTGGGATCCATTGAGTTTTGGTAACCCTTTCCTCCCATCTCTGCTGTGACAACTGTGATTTCTCTCTTAGCATGGCTTTACTTGGAACCTGCTACTTTCCTTAGTCAATGTCTTACATATTTGACATCTCAAATATCCCAAAATCTCAGTTGCAATTTAGGACTTACTCTCACAGCCCACTCTGGAACTGCACACAGGTAATGTGATCTTATTACATGTTGCATGCCTTCATGTAATTTGAAACCTTTGTGCAAGCCTCTAAGACCTTCTTAATTGTATGTTGTATGCTTAAAAAAATCAGTGTGTATGATACAAAAATTTACTTCTATTCCCAAGTGAAGCCTGGCCCCTTTGGATCACAGATGTGGTAGGCTGTATGTGCCTTTAAGGTTAAGCCTGGGAAAACACTTCTCCAGATGGATCTATTAGAATGGTTTGTCCTGGAAGCTCTCTTTTCAAATGAAAGTTTTTCTAATGAGTTGACACTTTACAAACTGGAGCCTTTGATGGGACTTGTCCTTAACCTTTCTTATTGTCCGAGTGAAAAGTTCCTGGTTTCTCTTTAGCAATACTAGTCTCTTAAATGCTTAGAGACATTTATCCTCACCAGCCTAATTTGCAACTTTGCCTGGGTTCAAGCTACTTTCTTTGCATTACCACCTATGGCTCATCTTTCTGCTCAGACTTCCTTTCTCTTTCGTTGGAAGCCTGAATAAGTTCTGCAAACATTACCAGTGCTTTGACTAATATTATATGACCTTGAAATTTTCTCTGCCAAACAACCTAGTTCATTACTTTTGAGTTCAGCCTCAAGTTTTCAGGAGACAGACAGAATGTAGTCAGGTTCTTTGCTAAAATGTAACATGAAAAATCACTAGTAGTCTAGTTCTTAATTGTCTTATTCCCCTTTGAGAGGTCATGAACCCAGAATCCACTATCTACATGTATAACCTCTTGAAATCCCACCAGAATTGGCTTATTAAACTTTGCTTACAGCATTTTAGAGTTTCTGTAACCTTAGTTCCAAATTCCTCCATATTCCTCACACATAGAAGTCTCAAAGACCCATAAACCACATGGCCATATTCAGCACACCAATGTACCCACTCTTTCTACCTATTTTTTATATTAGTTGCTGTTCTTGTTTTTATGACTAAATACTTGACAAGAAGCAACTCAAGAGAGGAAGATGGTGTTTTGGTTCACAGTTTGAGGTTATTTATTTTCCATCATGGAAGAGAAGTCATGGATGCTGACAATGGCTACTAAGTATGTCAACAGGAGTGTGTGGTTTCTTGCTCACATCAGGGTGGACCAGGAAACAACGAAAGGGGAGGACATCCAGCATGTAAGAATCATGTTTCACATCACAAGAAAACCTGCAGAAATAACTAACCTCACTCATAGCAACTCACAGGGTCTGAACTAACTATGGGACCGACCTAAGCCTTCTGCATATATTTGACAGCTGTGTAGCTTGGCCTATTTGTGGTACTCCTAACAATGGGAGCAGGGGTTGTCCCTAACTCTTTGCCTGGCTCTTGGGGACCTATTCCTCATACTGGATTGCCTTGCGCAGCCTTAGTACAAGGGAAGGTGCTTAGTCTTACCACAACTTGATATTCCATGCTTTGTTGATACCCATGAGAGGCCTGGCCCTTTCTGAATAGAAACAGGGGAGGGGTGGATTGAGGGGGAGCAGAGGGAATGACAAGAGAGGAGGAGGGGGAAACTATGGTTGGGATGTAAAATAAATAAATAAATTAAATTAAAAAAAGAATAAAGAAAAAAAGGAATCATTTTTTTTTTTTTCACTTAGTATGTATGTTACAACTGTCAAATTTCCTAACTTCAGTGGGCAGCTTCCTTAATATGCTTGGGAAAGAAGTGATTTTTCTTGAAGTTTGGGGGCTGTTCACTTAGCAGCTAGCTCTCCATCATGCAAGTTCGTTTCTTCATTTTAGTTCCACTTTAGTGACCACAACTGTTTGCTGTCAGTTCTTGCCTGGAGTTGTGAGATCGTGTCCTGCCCAGGCTGGTATCACCACCGTCGCTGTCACATCTATGAGGTTGTAAGCTTCAGGGGGGTAGGCCCGAGATCCTAGTCTCCATGATGCAAATCAGCCTCAGGCCATGAGATATGGCAGGCAAGCATTCTACCAATGAGGCTACGTCTTTCAGCCCAGATCTCTGTTCTTTTCTGCTTCAAACTCTAGATACTTAGCAAAGTGCCTGTCCTAGGTGAAGTCAGAAAAGAACTTTTTAGATGAATTAACCTAAGTGTCTGCTGAGTTTCAAGGACAATGGTATTGTTTATTTGTTTATTTTGTCCACGCTGTCTATTTGTAAACACTAAAAAGTTGATCTGAATGTAGAAGATAGTAGAATACTGATTAATAGAAAATAGACAAGAAAGCAGTTAGGGTGGAGGGAAAATGCATAATAATTACCAGGTAATCCCCAGAAGAGAATTTAAATGGCTCAAAGTGTGGTAGCACAATGAGATGAATATAGCTGTTCATGTCTGTTCCTTGTAGTAATAGCAACTGTCTGTAGTGGCACAGAAACCACCATAGGCAGTCTCCTTCAGATGTACTGACAGGAACACGACAGTGATCTTGAATGGAAGGCAGATTTACAAAGCTTCTAGCAAATAGCCTCACTGCTGAAAATAACTCTAGTCTTGGAGGACAAAGGCGTACAGAATCAGCAGTGGTATACGATATTTATAGAAGAAAACTGGAACCATTCAAAACTGCCCATGGAGAGGGAGGGCCACAGTTATTGTCTGGATGACAAAGAGAAAGGTTTCATTGGCCAGTGATACATCTTAAGAGGCCAAGGCTAAATCTGCTCTTTGCATTTAGCCAGACATAGTGATCTATCTAATAACCTGACTCCTTTAGAAAATACAAAAAGCAGAAACATGGCTAAATCCACTTTAGACAAGCCTAAATCTTTAGAAGAATAAAAAATAAAGTGATAGACATTAATACAAGGAACAGACGTGCACAAGTTATCTTAATCTCGCTGATAGTTACTTTCCCAGGCTTTGAGCAATTTAAATTCTTTTCTAACCCACAAATTACTTTAAGATTTCTAAGGGACACAGATGTGTCTTAAATTGATAACTAGAGTGTCAAGCATCACTTGCAGCGACAGGAAAAGAATCCACAGCCTTTAATTTTTATGTCTAATTGACTTTGGTTGAGGTGTAGTCAAATGTATATTATTTCTTAATTTGACACCATCCAGTTAAGAGGTCTTATTTTATATGTGTCAGAGTTGCAGGTGTGAAATTAGTCACCAGGAAGGCTAACTGTTCCAGATTCTTTTGACCTTATGGCTGGAAGGAATTTAATTGTAACCTCATAAAGAGAAAAGAATTCTGGCCACTAGGGAAGATGATTACATGGTCATTGACAATGTGAACTTGAATGGCTACATTAGCTCTTTAATTATAATGAATCCAGAAGAAATGTTCAAGGTTGGAAAGGAGGCACTCGGTAGAGGATAATGACAGGTACTTATGGAAATGGTATCAACACCAGCAGAATGAAGAGGCTGGACCTGCTTTGGGTCATCTGGAGGCGTCAGCTAGGAAGGAGAAGAGCAAATCTTGAAAACACTCAGCCTGTGTCATTAAAACTACCTGCAGAATGACACGTTTCCAGTCACTAAATCTCAGACTAAGACTTTTCTTTTTTGGGGAGATGGCTGTTTTGTTTCTTCCTCTTTGAATTTTTCATGCTTTTTAGTGCTGTTCCTCTAAATGGGATGAATATATATCAAATACCCCCACAAACGAAGTTTCTTTTATATAAATTCTCAAGAAAAAAGTTTATTTCTGATTTCTAGCTCTGGCTTTAACTTCTATCAATTCAGAGTACCCAGGGCTGTTCTTAGCAGATAGAACATGGGCATTAAAACTACATGAATAAATTAATGATTGAAAGACTGGATGATTATGGAGACATGAATGTTGTAGTAGAGAAATAAAAGCAACTAAAATTGGATTAAGGGAAACAGCTTCAACATTAGATCTCAATTTACATACCTTTTACGACACTGAAAACCGATGTATTGGTTGGAATTCTGTAAGGGCAATCTGTTGAGAACACTTGTGAGAGACTCATTTTTAGTCAGAGATTACTTAATTAAGGTAAGGATACAGAAACAGCTTTTCACACCCACAGGCAAAGTACCATCGTTTGTCAGAGTAATGAAACTGGGTTTTGTGTATAGGAAAGCAAGTTTTCCTTCTTTGAGACAGTGCAAGGAAAGTCTCCATGAAAAGCAGGACTTCCTAGCACACAGTCTTCACCTCCTAATGTAGACTTGGGACAAAGATTCCTTACTCCTAATGCACATAAAGTGACGCACTCCATGTATATAAAACTTGTGCTACTGTCATTTCCTTCTCCCTCTCCTTTTCGCTTCTATGGGGGTTTAATTTACCTGGTACTGTGACAAAATACTTGACCAAAGGGGAACTTATGGGAGGAATAGTTCATGTTGGCTCCCATTCTGTGGGGATACAGTCTGCCATGGTGGGGACTGGGTGGTAGCAGGAACATAAGGAGGCTGGTCACATTGTGTCCAAAGGAAGCAGACAGCTGAATGCTGGGGCTCAGGTTACTTTCCCCTTTTTTATTCAGTCTAAGATCTGAGCCCATAGATTGGAATCACCCATATTCAGGATGGTTCTTCCTTCCTCAGTAAAAGCTCTCTGAGAACACCACATTTCACGAAGAGATGTGGTTCCATGCTAAGTCTAAATCCAGTCAACTTGATGATGAATATTATGGTTCATACTTCAGTATTTTTGTTCACTTTTCAGGTCTTGATGTGCATGTTACTCTATTTAGTTTTTTAATGCTTGAGGCTGGAAACCAGACATGGCACATTGTGGTAGTTTGAATGTAATTGGCTCCCATAATCTCACAGGGAGTGGGTATTAGGAGGTGTGGCTTTTTTGGAGTGGGTGTGGCCTTGATGGAGGAAGTGTGTCACTCTGGGGTTGGGCTTTGAAGTTTCCTATGCTCAGGATACTGCCCAGTGTCTCAGTCAACTTCCTGTTGGCTGCAAGATGTAGGACTCTCAGCTACTTTTACATGCTGCCATGCTCCCTGCCATAATAATGTATTGGACCTCTGAAAATGAAAGCAACTCCCCTCAATTCAATGTTTTCCTTATAAGAGTTGACATGCACATGGTGTCTTTTCACAGCAATTGAAACCCTAGGACAGAAGTTGGCACCAGAAGTGGGATATTGCTGTGATAGATCTGGTCATGTTTTTGTTTAGAGTACTATGGACGTTAGGACTGTGATTTAATCAAGCAGTTAAATGTTTAATTAAAAGCTTAATGGGACATAGTTGTAGGATCATGGAAGAGAGCGGTGCTGAGTGTGATTTGATGAACTGTGGGGTGCTCACTCAAGAGGTTTCAGAGGAGAAGAATTTTAGTATGTTGCCTAGAGATCATTCTTGTGATATTTCAGAGAAGAAAATGACTGCCTTTTGATGTTGCCCAAAGAGTCTGCCTGAGGCTAAAGTGGAGAATTGTGGATTAATTTCATTGGCAGAAGAAATCTCAAAATAGCCTAGTATAGACTCTGTTGTGTGGTTACTAGTGTTAACTCTAATGAAGATATGTGACAAAAAGGAGCAATATGAGCAAGGAAAAATATTTGAGGAGAAAAAGAGCACCAGAAAGTGGAATGGAGCTAAGTTCTGTGTTCAAGGAGATGAAAAGACTAAGAAATGGAATATTTTTTGTTAGTTCTTGTACCTCTGCCAACATTTCTGAGCTGCCAGTTAAGGCTCCACTGTGTCATAGACTGAAAATCTTGCATTATTGGTATAGCAAGTATGGGAACGTGATAACCTAAACTGGGCTACACTTTCCCTTTGCTCTGGAATACTACTTTTTTCTTGTTCCTCAAATTGTGTTGGCCTACAGAGTTAATTTCCTTTGTATTTTTTAAAGAAAATATTAAAAATGGACTGTCTCAAAAAAAAGAGTGAAGAAAGAAAGAGAGAGAAAGAAAGAAGGAAAGAAAAAGAAAAGGAATAAAGGGAGTGATGATCTGAGGGCAAAATCCCACCTAAGTTCCCAACTTAGCTTGTGAAGAAGAATTCAAGAAAAGTTTAGAGCAGGTGTGGTGGTGCATGCCTTTAATCCCAGCACTCAGAAGGCTGAGGCTGGCAGATCTCTGAGTTCAAGGCCAGCCCAGTCTACAGATCCAGTTCCAGGATAGCCAAGCTTAGGCAGTGAAGGACAGAAATCTGGTGATGATGTAATTGAATGAGAGGTCCATGTTCCAGCCCCAGTAAGAATCTGAACTTGGCAGCTTCAGCCATGTGGTTCTGTCTTTAGAGTCAAAGACAGAGGAAATGGGCTATGGAATTTGCCTCTATGACTAAAGAAAGCCACTGAGGCCAGGCTTATGTCAGGGGTGTCCCTGAATGGAGGTGTAGTACAGAGTCTATTGTGTGAAGCTGTGAAGTTGAAGCCTGGATTCCCTTGAAGAACCCAAGATGTTAGAGATGTCAGAGTCTTGGGATACCTGTTGAGGATAGATGCTAATAGGGAGTGGAACCAGCCCAAGAAAAAGACATGTGTTCCAGTCAACAAAATTGAACAGAGTAGGAGATCTGAAGAGCCTTTTGACATCAGACATAGAGATGCAGGGTTTGGAGTTTGCCCAGGAGGTTTTCGGTCTTGGTTTAGTCCAGTATTTCCTTACTATGCTCCTTTCCTGTATCTAGAATGGTAATGTATATTCCTTGCCATTATATGTTGGAAGTATGTGATCTGCTTTTCATTTTTATTTTTACGGGAATTACAGTTAAGAGATTTCATGAGTCTCAGAAGGGACTTTGAACTTGGGACTTTAAAACATTGTTGAGACTGTAATGGACTATGGGGACTTTTGAAGTTAGACTAAATACATTTTGCGTTATGATATTGTTATAAGCTGATGGGATCAGGGCGTGGAATATGGTACTTTGAATGTAATTGTCCCCTATAATTTCATAGGGAGTGGCACTATTGGCAGGTGTGGCTTTGTTGGAGTGGGCATGGCCTTGTTGGAGGAAGTGTGTCACTGTGAGGTCTGGCTTTGAGGTTTCCTATGCTCAGGATATCACTGAATGTCTCAGTCAACTTCCTGTTGCCTGCAAGATTCAGGACTCTCAGCTACTCCTCTAGCAACATGTCTGCCTGCATGCTGCCATGCTCCTCACCATGATAATAATGGACTGAACCTCTGAAAATGTAAGTGAGTCCCCTCAATTGAAGTGTTTTCCTTATAAGAGTTGCCATGGCCATAGTGTTTCTTCAAAGCAATAGAAACCCTAACTAAGACACACATGGTAGATAAGCACTCTGCCACTGAGCCTCATGGTCTACATGTTACCTGTTTGGTGTTATCTTTTGGTATTCTCCAGCTTGAGGCACAATGCTTACTCTGTGGTTAGCTAATCATAGTGCTTACTGACACTGAATGATAATTCCTCAAGTATTTCTTTTAGGAAATTACACAGTACTTGAGGCAGGACTGTATTTTATTGTTTATAGTTAGCCACTTTTGTGCATGCACACACACACATATCATTTGAAACAATGAGTTTACTGAATGCAAGAGTTTTTGTTTATTTAATGTCCTTTGTTTATATTTCAGTAGAGGGTTATCATCTTTGATTGATGTCCAATTATTTTTGTATTTCCTATCTCTTCCTCCCCTCTCTTATGTCCATTATCCTACTCCTCATTTCTTCTCTTCACCCTTTTCAAATACTTATTGACAGTCTCCTGCATAGCAACAGTTGTTTTCTACTATTTTTTATATACTTGATTTCCTCTACCTATTATTGTTTCATATTTTTCTCCACAAATGTAGATAATTTTAAAGACCCTTCTAAATTCTGTTTAGTCTCATAATGAATCTAGAAGACAAATATTTTGTATGCAATCAAAGATGTGGATACTTGGCCATGTCTTGTTTTATTTCCTTCCTTAAATATATAAACATACCTGAGTAAACATGTCTAGTGAGTTCCTTATCTATGTCTATGAGGAAAAGAATAGCAAGGTTATCTGTAGTTCTTCAAGGTCTATTGGTAGATGTTGTGGTTGTCTCAATACAAATCATGAAGACTTATGTGACAATGGTGTACTGGTAAAATTGGCTGTCTGAGAAGAAATGAAGCCATGATATATATAGCATTTGCCAGTTTTCATGTTACAAATACTTCTACCATGTGCTTTCATGTTTTCAGTATGACATCACTGAATACAGTGGTAGGTAGAATTTGCTCCTGTGAATTGGTCATCACTGCTATATGAGGGGCCACAGGTTTCCAGAAAGGGGTGCTGGACAATTGCTCTTAGTTTGTCCAGTATCTTGATTCCCTTTTCTGGAATCTGCCTTCAATAGACATAGTCATCAAATGGCTTATTATTAGGGGGTGGAGCAAGCAATGGGCTTTTTATAAAACTTGGATTGTGGTGTATTTGAATGGTTTCATGAACAGAGGAAGTGTAAACCAGGAGTAGATACAGTGATCATATCCTTCCTATAAGCTTGGAATGAACCTCCTTGCAGCAAGAGGGAAATAGAAATGGAATATGCAGACAAGGAAATGTCAGGTATCTAGGCTGCCAAACAGTGTTGCTAGGGTAGGTCAGTGAGACTCCCTAACTCTCTTGGCTTAAGCAAGGTCCTGCCCTTCTCTCTTATGCTTATACTGTGACCTTCCTGGAAATCAACCTCTGCAATCTTTATCGCAGGTTTACAATAGGGAATGATTCCTCCACAGAAGATCTCTGTCACAGTAACAGTCTCCAATAGGTGAATTATTTTTCCAAGCATCTTTCCTGGAGCCCTGGCTTCCTCCTGGACCTTTGGGCTGAAAAGACAACCACAGTTATGAAGGTCTAGACCCCAACTATAACATTGGTACAGTAGCTTTAGGCTGGGATAGTCTACTTAAAACATGTTTATTTCGCTTATAATTTCATTTGTACAAATGAAGCTTTAAAGTCCTGAAGAGGTCATCATGATTCCAGGATCCATAATAACACCCTTTTTGCTCCAGATCTCCTCCCAGGCACAGGTCTTTATAGTCTCCTCTGATGTTCCTACAACTGCTACCTGCAGAAGTAGCTCTTTGGGGAAGGATGGATTATCTAGAACATATACAACCAACTAGCTCATAAGACAAATGCTATTAATGTTTTAGTGGAGGGCTAATTAAAGCCAAGATAAGGAGCCCTAACAGTAGAATTTCATCCATTATCTAAAAGGCAGAGAAGTTAGTATATGTGGGGATGTGCAGAGTTAGGGTGGGGTGTTTTTGTGGAGTCATTGAAATTTATAACTTAGATGACTAACTCTTCTGGAGAGTCTCAAGAATTGTCTGTAGTCAAAGGCATTGATACCTTCTCTTTAATAAGGGACACAACTTGAAATAGACTGAAATTTACTCTCAATACATGGGAAGTTACTTGTGTCACCAGCAGTAATATTTGCTTTTGGTTTTTACTCGAAAATATAATGAATACACTGAGTTATGTCTGAACATTTTTGAGGGAAAAAAAAAGCAACGCAAAATAGCTCTTAATACTGTTCAGCTGGTATTTTCCTCATTCAGTATTTTAGTATGCTTACTAATAAACCTCACAGGTGTCTAGAGGGAGATCACACACCCAAGTCACAGCTATGTGTGATAATTAACAGGAAGATAAATATGTGACTTTGGAAAAACAAAACCCCAAAGCCTACAGTAAAACCAGGGAATGCTCCTGAGCATAATCGTATATATGAATGGGTAAAGTACCAGACCTCATTGCAGAGGGCGAGCAAAGCTATGCAGGGAACATTGGGTGAGTTCTAACATGCCCTAGGCTGCAAATGGAATAAGTCACATTGCTCAGAAATCTCCTGTAGAGGAGGAAGTGTGACATCCACATGTGTGTAAATGTGGAAATTACCTTGTATTCCATGGGCTTTCCTGCTGGCCTTCACAGGGCAATCACACAAAATAGAATTTTAAGATAAGCATCTTCACTTACAGAATGTATTCACTGTATTCCTGAGAATTTATTGTGTGTAACCCAGTTAACAGGATACCAAGCATATTTACAGTTAGTTAATTAAAGGCAATTGTGGGTTTAATATATAATAGCTTTGAAATACATTGTATACTTTCTCTTGTTCTGTCTCACCTTTTGTTCTCAGTTTGTTATTAGAATCTTTTAACAATGATATCTTGCTTATATATTAAGCACTCTCACTCTTTATAGGTGAATTTTACTTTAACAGAAACATTTATTTCCAACAAATTTCTTTGCCTATCTTAATTCGGCACTATTAGGAGGTGTAGCCTTGTGGAGGAAGTGTGTTCCTGTGGAGGTGGGCTTTGAGGTCTCATACATGCTCAAGCCACACCCAGTGAGTTAGACTGCTTCCTGTTGTCTTTTCAAGATGTAGAACTCTCAGCTAACTTTCCAGCACTATGTCTGCCTGCATGCTGCCTTGATTCCTGCCATGATGATAATGGATTAACCTCTGAACTGTAAGTGAGTCACCCCAATTAAATGTTTTCCTTTATAAGAGTTGCCATGGTCATGGTGTCTCTTCAGAGCAATAGAAACCCTAAGCACATGCGTTGTTAACGTCACATGCCAGAGAAGAAGACATTTTCTTGATTGCTGAATGATATAGGAGGGTCCAGTCCACTGTGGGCAGCACTATCCCTGCAGCACTGTCCCTGGACTGGTGGTCCTGGGCTGTGTAAGGAAGGTAGTTGAGCAGGCCATAGGAGTGAGCCAGGAGGCAATGTCCTCTGTGGTCTCTGCCTCAGTTTCTGCTTTAGATTTCTGCTGGCTTTTCTGCCCTGACTTCTCTAAGGATGGACAGTGATGTTGAAGTGTTAGCCAAACGAACCCTTTCCTTTCCCTGGGTTAGTTTAGTCAGTGTTTTGTCACAGCTGCAGAAAGCAAACCAGAACACCATATTTCCTCAGTTATTAATCATTTCATCATTTTCTCACTTTTCTGTGGGTGAAGTTTTTTCCTTCAATTTTTTTTAAATAGCCATTTTAATGCCACTGCTTTCCTAGTGTCTGTTCTTTGTGTTATGATTTGATCTCTTTTATGAGTTTTTTTTTGGGGGGGGGCAATTGAGCTTTCTATCACTGTTCGGTTTTATCATTGTTTTTCTGCCAGTGAATGCACTTTCATAGTGCACTGACAATTGTGTATTTTAGAACTGTATACCTCCTGTCATAAGATTTTGGATGGTTTCAAGATCTAAGATTGTCTAAGAAATAAAATGTCTGCTATGGTCAGAGAATTTTTTTTTTAAGTCAAAGAGAATATCTGCTAGTCATTGGCCATTGTTCTTCCCCTTGCCTCTGAGGTAGAGACAGCTGTGTGGGTGAACTGGATGGACCATTTACTGACAATCTACTGAGCAGAATGAAATGTAAAGACATACACATTGCATTTGCTTCACCCTGCACAACATTTTCTTGTGTGGAGTAGCATTCATTCATGGGCTCTTAGAAGATGTTGCAAATGGATCACTTAACATGTCATGGGGCATGGCATGTTCGTGTGTGATTTTATAGACTGGCAGAGGTATCACCCAAAGATCACATAGACTCAGTAGTGACAACTTGTGCTCAATTCACCATCTCCTAAATTGCATCTAAATATGAGCAATACTCTTGGTTTTTCTCTTTCTCTTTGTGAAGGCATATTGGAAAAATCTAATTAGGAGGATTTGTCAACATGTTCCATCTAAATCTGCCTTTCCTAAAGAACTAAATGTCACATCTTCTGGTCTTGACTGGCTTATAGGAGACTGTTTATTCATGTAACAAACATTTATGAGAAAACCATGTAAATGAATTGTTACTTCTAACTCTGTTGTCATTGAAAGAAGGAGGATTATGATTAGAAAAACAAAGAAACGTCAATTTCTCTAGAAAGGAAACAAACTCAGAAGCACAAGAATGTGCACCAGACTTTACAACTTTATCATGATTATTACAATATACATCTTTTGGTTTTTGTAATAGCTTAGTGGTGGAAGGTGACCTTGGTGGCTTGGAGCCAAGGAGCACCACAAAGTCACACCATGCAACAGAGCTCACATGGGAGGCAGCCTCTGAGGGAGAGCAGAAGGAAAGAGAGGGACAAGAAGGGCCTGCCTTTTGCAAGGGGATATAGTGCATGTGCACAGGGAGAGTGCTCTACTTGGTGGCTGCAGTAGCTACAGTGTCACAACTTGAAAGCTGTTGATGACATGTCTTGCTAGGTCTTGAGAGCAGGCCGGTGTAAATGCCTGGATGATAACAGTTTTACTATGAAATTAATAGTATGATAGTTCTTTGTGATGAGGAAAGCTTTTCCATGGTATGTGTGAATTCATTTCTTGTTAATGAATTGGGATTTGGACTGTTTTTAGATTGTCTCAAAACCCTGAGTCGTGTTTTAAGATGGTTATTGACAAGAGATGAATCTTTGAGAAGTAGGATGTCATCATAGGCTCAAACTCAGGGTTTTTATCTTTGAGGCCCGTGTTCTTTAATGACTGTTCTGAGAATACTGGTAGAGGTTATCCAAGGTGCCTCAGCAGAAGCATCCCAGACTCATTGGCAGCCCTACAGACATCATGGCCACACGTGATTGCTCTGATGCTAATAGGGGCAACAGTGTGTTTGTGGGGGTAGATTGCTATTCTAAGTTGAAATCATGATTGGGGTCAGGGAGATGGGTCAGCGGGTCAAGTGTTTGTAGTGCAAGTGTAAGGGCATGAGTTTGATTCTTAGAAGCTGTGGAAAACAGGCATGGTAGTTCATACTTGTAATTTCAGTGCTTGAGAGGTAGAGGCAGGTGGAGTCCTAGGACTCTGTGGCCAGCCTGTGTAGCCTAATGGGCAAGCTCCTGGTCAATTAGAGAAACTATTAGAAGGAAAAGGTAGGTGGCCCTTGGGGAGCAAAACAAGTCTGGCCCCCACATGTACATGCATATACATATATACCAAAAACGATCTCTCCAGTTAATGTTCTTTTGTATTATTCACAAGACAGCCACCTGAACTTTTGGGTGCTTTATTTTCAGTTGTAGATGAGTCGCCTATCAGTAACCAATTTACAAAGATTCACTGAGTGGACAATGAACGACTATACAATCTCATTAATTTGACTACTGATAACAAGGAGGAATCAAAAACCAATTAGAAATAAAGCACATGGTGAGGAGAATGTAACGCATTAGCCAGAGGCATAACTGGCGCAGTTTAACAAAACCTTTTCTTTAGAATGGTTAGCTCTTTGCTACTCCCCGTGTGACCCTCTCACCAGGAGCATTAGCATCTCCTGGCTGTTTGTTGGAAGAGTCTCCTATGCTGCCTAGAGTTTCTGAATTAAAATCTTCATTTTCACAGGGCCCCCAGGTGATTCACACACACCGTTTGAGAAGTACTGCTCCTGGGCAACGTGGAGCCGAGGTAGATTAAAATATGTCCCGGAATGCTTTTGCCTTGCCTGAACTTGCTTGTAATGGCAATTAGCTGAAAGCGCATGAGCTAGCAATTAACAAAAGGCAGAGAGAGTTCCGTGCCAAGCTGGTGGCACCCACCGAAAGGCCCTGAGTGTAGAGAGAGGAAAGAGCAATCACAGCCATTTAGGTCTGCGGGGGAAGATTCCGAGCCTGTTGCCCTCTGGTATTTCAAATTCGTTCACTACTGCTAGCACCTGCCATAAACTCCTGCAGCCCTAGGGGGCAATGTGGTACAGCAAAAGCAGGTTGTACCAGCTCCCCAGTGCTCTTTCTTGTGGCCCTTTGACCTTTGACAAGTCAATTACAATCCCCCTGAGCCTCAGTGTTTAGGGGAGTAGGAAAACAGCGTTGTTGCAAGCAAAATACGTTTCATGCCTCGCTCAGATGAGAGACTGTTTCTCCCCTTGTTGTCTTCCTTATGTCTAATTCATAGAATGAAGAAGGCTTCCTGCACTTCAAAGGCTGTGTATGTTATGGAGAAACGACTCCCTCTGAAGGATGCCATAGCTTTGTTGATGAGTGGTAGGCATGCAGCTTCTCAGTGTCCTCTTGAAAGGGAGGGAGACTTCTAACTAGTGCATTTTCAGGGGTCTCCAGAAAAGCCAGGGGAGCTTTGGCATCTGGATTTTCTTAGTGTCCCAGGTGGCAGTAAGCCCTGTGGTGGTCAGCCTGACACTCACAGGTCTAACTGGGAGCTGCAGGCACATATCAGAGTCTCTTGGGGATCTGCAAAAAACTGCTGGGGCCAAGAATTCACCCCAGACTAGATAAATAGACTCTCTGGGGTTAGAAAGATGTTCAAGAAAGCAACTCAGGTGACTTTAGGTGAGAAGTTAGGTTAAGAACTGCCATAAACTGTGTGTTATAGATTTATAAAGCATTCATTAGACTTAGTACTAAGTGCAAGTAAATGCCACACCTTGGCCCCAGAGGCTATAATAGCTCCTCCACAAGCAATTTCATGTGGTTCTTGTGGCTTCTGAGGGTGTGGCAAGTGGAAATATATAAGCTGAGTCTTAATGTATCTGATACACATAGAAAAAAAAAATCTCACCATTCCATGAGATCAGTGGGACCTTAATGGTTTCATTTCATGCACTCTAGAACATTTGGAAGACTGCAACATAAAAGAGTTTTCTCTTAGAAATTCACTGACATTCCTAGTTCTTAATCTTTTTGTGATAATCATTTATCCTCAACCATTGTTAGAGAGAGAGGAGTGTGTGGGGGGGATTGGTTCATTTAACCAATATTTATATTTTTTCTTTTGAGATTTAGAAAGTCTTGTTTTTATTTATTTATTTTTTTTTATAAGAGTGGTCAGCGATGGCACTTTGGATCATCCAGGTGTAACTATATCTCCTCCTAAAACTTAAAAGTTTGGGAAGCCACGAAGATGTTTGAATTCATGCATAGCAATTGAGGATAACAAGAGTCATTTCTTCCCAGGGTGAAATGGGAATTATTCTGGCTACTTTTACCTCTTCCACCTTCTCTCTTTTACTTTCTCTTTGCCTTTCTTCTTTCCTTCCCACCCTCCTTTCTCTCTCTTTCTTGCTTTTTAAAAAAATATCTTATGTATAGTGGTGTTTTGTCTGCATGTAAGTGTGTGCACCATAAGGCAAGAGCAGAGAATTGGATCCTTTGGAACTGGAGTTACAGATGGTTGCAAGCTGCCATGTGGGTACTCAGAATCAAACCAGGTCCTCTAGAAGAGCAGCCAGTGTTCTTAACCCATAAACCATCTGTTCAGATCTCTCTCTCTCTCTCTCTCTCTCTCTCTCTCTCTCCTCTCTCTCTCTCTCTCTCTCTCTCTCTCTCTCTCTCTCTCTCTCTCTCTCTCTCTCTCTCTCTCTCTTTTGGTTTTTTGAGACAGGGTTTCTCTGTGTAACTTTGCGCCTTTCCTAGAACTCACTTGGTAGCTCAGGCTGGCCTTGAATTCACAGAGATCCGCCTGGCTCTGCCTCCCGAGTGCTGGGATTAAAGGCATGCGCCACCACCACCCGGCCCCAGATCTCTCTTATTTTTATTGAGGCAGGGTTTTATACATCCCAGGTTAGCCTCAAATCTGCTATGTAGTTCAGGCTAGCCTTAAATCCCTGCTCCTGTCTTGACCTCTTAAATGCTGAGATTACATAAGATACGTGCTGGATCTTATTTTAGAAGTGGAGTTACATGTTAAATAACTTTACTACACATAAAAGGTCAAAATTTTGTCAAGAAACTATAATGAACATTGATAATTGCTTTCTGCATCAATTTAGATGATCATGTGTTTTTATCTTTCATCTTATTAAAGAATTCAGCTCTATTCAGGGCAGAAATGGAATGCGAGGAACTCATACATGCTAAGCATGTGTTCTACTGCTGACTACATTCCTAGTCTTAGGCTGCGTATATGAAGTCAGTTTTGTATATCATGGATGGTCCTACTCAGTTAAAATGTCTAACTCTTTGGGAGTGTTGTCAAGTTGTTCGCTAGTATTTTGTTGCAGATTTTTTATAATATTATTTGTGTAGCTTTTTTCTTGCAATGTCTTTGTCTGGCTTATATATGCTGGCTTCATAGAAATATCTTTGGGTTGGTCCCTCTAGCTCTAGTTGTTTGGAAAGCTGAATAACTACTGTCAGTAACTCTCCTTTGACTGGTGGAACTCATTTATGAACTCAGTTTTCTGTTGTTGGAAAAGAAAACTTCTGTTTTGGTTTTGCTTTTGCTTTTTATGTTTTTGAAGAGTCCCAGAACTCATTCTATAGACCAGGCCAGCCTTGAACTCACAGAGATCCACCCGCCTCTGATACTAATGGAATCTGAGTGCTGAGACTAATGAAATGTGTCACCCCTGTCTGGCTTGGGAATTTTTAAATTATTTGGTTCATTTCTTCTTTATTTATTTGTCTGTTTGAGCTTTTATTTTGTTTCCTTATTCAATTGTGGTAGGTTATATTTTTCTAGGAGTTTATTTTCTTTAAGACATTCAATTTATCAACATATAATTATTCATAACCATTCTGTAATGATTCTCTTTTATTTTAAATTTCAGAAGCATCAATTATAATTTCCGTTTTCATTTATGGGTCTATCTGAATCATCTCTATTTTCTTAGTCTGGGGGTTTGTTGGTTGTGTTTGTGTTTTTCGAGAGCCAACTCTTAGTTTTATTGATTTTTGTTCCTACTCTTTCTGTTTTCTATTTCTTATCTGATCTTTATGTTCTTTCCTCATGGGCTTCATGTGTTCTTTCAAATGGCTCCATTGAAGCCTAGTTTTGGGCTATTTATTTGGAATGTTTTCATCCATTTTAATCGAGACACTTATTATTGATGTGTTGTTTTGTTTGAAGTCTCTTTTTCTTATTTAATTATAGATGTTCTTGCTCTATTTTCATTTTTATTTGCATGGAATCCCTTTATCCTTGCCTTCACTTTTAGTTTTTATCTGTTACAAGAGTTAGAATCAGGCTTGTACAGGCAGCATGCAATCGATCCTGTTTCCAAACCATTCATTCTCTCTGTTTTTTCTTGGAGGGTTTAAATTTTCCACCTGAGGTTATTCTTCATATATAAGAATTTACCCCTGCCGTTGTGTTAATTATTTTCTGGTTGTTTTATAGACATATTATTATCCTATGATTTTTTTTCATTATTTGGTTTGTCAACAAATTAGTTCTACTTTCAAAATTTACCTTGAATTTGCTTACTCTATTCCTGTTAACCACTTTGGCAATCTTTGTTTTACTTTAAACATCTCTTCCAGTCTTTGATTGGAAAGGATTGTGTCCTGTTTGTCTGTGCCCTAGTCATCTGTTCAGTCTTTAAGTCACAGACTGAATCATGTCCTTTTCATGTCTGACTTCTCTACATTACTTCAGAATGCTAACTGCCTGTTACCTGCTGTGTGGAACAGAACTGCAGTGAGAGAAGCCTGTCTTCCTTCTATTATTCTACCAGTAAATGCTATTCAATGTAAGATGTCGGATAATGTACTGAAATGACCATAATTATTTGATGACTTGCATGAGTGTCTTACAAAGAGTCTGCAGTTAATATCTTCAGTCTGAAAAACCATTCATATCAATAATTCTCTTAGGTCAAGCCACTGAAGCATTATAGTTTTACCCATGTTTTCAAAAAGTTAGAGATTATTACTTTGATTGGCATCTTTTCCCCCATTTACTCAGCGTGTATGATTTTTTGGCACACTGTTTTTTAATCTGAGGCATTACTTGTGAGAACTTTCCTTTCTAGTGGTTGTTTCTTTTTTTCAGAAATTTCTTCAGTTTCTCTTGGCAGCAAGCACTCTCAATTTTATAGAAATGTTTTTCTCATTTTTACAAGCTTATTTATTTGTTTTTATCATTTAAATAATATGACTTGATTTTCCTCCAGTTTCCATTATTACTGTTGAAGTCGTCTTTGATTCTTTCTGTGATTTCTTCTTATGTGATTTGTCTTTTCTCCTGTGTCGGTTAGTTCCACTCTCTGTAGTAGTCTACAGTTGCTGTATCGTGAATGTTTTCCCACTTGTTTTTGCTTAATACATGTCATTTCTGAATCAGTTTCTGAAGTTCTGAGAAAATGCTGATTTTTAAAGTTGTTCTATTACCAATAAAGACTCTGGAGTCAAATATTGGAGTCAAAACCTGGTAGATGAAAGAAGTGTGGAGGACGGCTAGTTGACTTCTCTTCACATTTCCCAGACTGAAGAGACTCGAACTCTCTAAGAGCCTCCATGCTCCTTCCTGTGCAGCTGGCTTCTCTATTGCTCTCTGGTTTCTCCATGGCTGATTCTGGTCAGCTAGTCGCTGGCTTCACCCCCTGATTAGAAGAAGCTAACTTTATTAACACAGGCTCGGGGTGTCATAGTGTGATCAAATACATTGCAACAAAGTGCCAGTTATTTTCTCTTTTAATATTGCTTCTATTTCCTTGATTTTGTTTTTTACGTGTGAAAATCTACACTTCCTACCTTTGATTTGCAATCCATTATAAGTAATTTTCTTCCCATGACTGTATTAGCTCATCAAATTATTTATATACTGTGTGTCATCTGCTGTTTAATCTATACTTTAATTTTTCATTTTATTAGCATTTCATCTCTAGAAATAAAGGTTTGTGTTATGTTAGGAGTTTGGACATTTCTGCAATGTCTTATTCTATTGCCAAATTTTAAACGTGTCTTTTATTTTTTTTTTAAGCACAATTAGTTTTAATGAGCTTACTGCTCTGTGGACCTGGTTTGGTTAGTTTGTTGTTTCTATTGAATTTTGCTCATGTCTTCTTGGACCGTTTATGTCTAATTTTGTTAGTGAATTTTATTCTCTGCAAATTTTTGTCTGGCAACTTTTTTTTTTAGTATGTGAAATGCCTTACTTTATGTAGGGAGGAATATGTTTTCTTTAATAGGCATGCATTAGAAGATACTCCTAACTGAAGTTCAGCTTCCAGTCAATTTTATCTTGGGGAGGTTATAGCAGGTATGAGGTCTGTTTGTAAATGCCCCTGTATTTGAGTTCCCTGAGATAAGCATGCCACATCTCACTTTGCCTTGCAGCCTTTTATTTTAGATCATTTACGCATGCAAGCTTGGACATCCTCAGTTGTCTGTGACCTAAATCTTGCTATTGTTTCTGTTGTTAATCAGTCCTGGAGCTCTAGGGGTTGAACCCCAAGCCCTGAGCAAACTAGGCAAGCATTCTACCATTGCACCAGACCTCTCCCATAAGATTTTGTACTCTGTGAGCCCCAGGCTTCATTTCCT
Source organism: Peromyscus leucopus (assembly GCF_004664715.2). NCBI lineage: Eukaryota > Metazoa > Chordata > Mammalia > Rodentia > Cricetidae > Peromyscus > Peromyscus leucopus. Next base: position 36,247,439 of record NC_051070.1, on the reverse strand, counting down.
ATTTTCTACAATGCTGAAATCCATTAAAACTTACGATCAGAACCACTAGAGATTGAAATGTGTCCTCAGAACACGGCCTTTGCTTTTAGAATTTGCCTGTATTCCTGAACACATACATTTCTACTTTCTTTCTGACCCTTGCAGATCTCTTAGCATGCTGGTCAGTTTAGCCATGAAGTAAAGTTGTCCAGTTTAAAAAAAAAAAAAAAAAGATTATTTGTAGACAGTCTGTATGAACTAAAAGAACTTTCTAGAAATCTAGTTTGGCACATTTTGGAAACGGCCTATTAACAAGATAATTTCATTTTACTCTTGCACTTCTTAAAGTGTCATACATCTTTATATATCAGGACTCTGCCTCCTGGTTTATTTGCATCATCTAGTTGAATGGACATAGGCTCTCCTCAGGTAGCACTGCCCCAATCACAAAGTCCCTAAAATTGCAGCTATCTATGGACTGGTTGCTAAGCTCATGCTGGCTTTCCACAGGTACCATCCTGTCCCACGTCCCCAGTTCATAGCCATCTGAGGACCTGCATTCTGTGTGTGTGTGTTTCACAGTAAAAGCCTGCTAACCCTAAGGGGGGGGGGTTGTCACCATGATAAGAAGCTGCACACTACAGCTAGAACCACATCTGATGTCCCAGTGGCACATGAGCACCAAGTAGCTCCAAGACTGATCATCAAGTTCCACTCAGCTAATCCCAAACCTGCCACAAACAGATCAAAATGATCATTCCACACAGGTGGAGCAAATAGCCATACCAAAAGACCCAACGGGTAACCTAACTGCAGATGCTGAGGTCTCATTGCAAGAACAAAAATAACACAAAAAAACCAAGGCAATAATTCTCCAAAAATTAGTAGCCCCATAGGTTCCCTGAGGTAAGTGTCTTTTTAAGTTTACCACTGCTGTGATAAAACATGACTACCAAAAGCAACTTGGGAAGGAAAGGGTTTATTTGACTTACACTTCCACATTGCAGTTCATTGAAGAAGCCAGGACAGGAACTCAAGCAGGGCTTTAAACCCAGAGGCAGAAACTTATGCAGAGGCTTGCTCTGGCTTGCTCATCATGATTCATTCATGAATGATTCCTTCCTTCCTTCCTTCCTTCCTTCCTTCCTTCCTTCCTTCCTTCCTTCCTTCCTTCCTTTTAAAAAATTTATTCTTTTCTCATACAATACATCCTAACCAAAGCCTCCCCTCCCTCCACTCCTCCCAAACTTCCCCCACCCACCTCCCCTCTCCCCCAGAGCCAATCCTCCTCCGTTTCCCTTCAGAAAAGAGCAGGAACACCAGTGATATTAACTAAACATGGCATACCAAGATGCAATAAGACTAGTCATAATCAGTCATATCAAGTCTAGATGAGGCAACCCAGTAGGAGGTAAAATGTCCCATGAGCAGGCAAAAGTGTCAGAGACATCCCTACTCACATTTTTAGGAGTCCAACAAAAACCCCAAGCTAAACAACCACAGCATGTATGCAGAGGGCCTACCATTGACCCATGCAGGTTCTGTGGTTGCCACTTCAGTTTCTGTAAGCACCTTTGAGCCCTACTTGGTTGATTCTGTGGGCTGTGTTTTCCTGGTGTCCTTGACCCCTCTGGATCATACAATCCTTTCCCCCCTCACTCTTCTGTGGGGTTTGCCTGGCTGTTAGTCTCTGTATTTGCTTCCATCAGCTGTTGGAGGAAGCCTCTCTGATGACAATTGGGCTAGGCATGAGTATAGCAGAATATCATTAGGAACCATTTTTATTTCAGTCATATTTGGTTCTACCATAGGTTTAAGAATCATCCAGCTTTCAGAACCTGACCATCTAGGCAGTATGGGGTATGGGCCTCAAGTTAGACCAGTCATTGGATGGCCACTCCCATAAGTTCTGAACCACATTGCCCCAGAGCATCTTGTAGGCAGGACAGGTTGTGGCTGTGGTTACTGAAGATGGCCAGTTTAGGCTCCATATCCTTCAGTTCTAGGGATCTTTGCTAGGGCCATAGAATTCAAGACCATCAGCCCAGGGATGGCACTACCTACGCCCAAATGGGCTGGGTCCTCCCCCATCATTCACTAATTAAGAAAATGCCCTCCATGCTTGCCTATTGCCTGATCTTATGGGGGCATTTTCTTAACTGAAGTATTACTCTTTCAGATAACACTAGCTTGTATTAGGTTGACATAAAATTATCCAGCACAGTAAGCAATTTGAGTAACATATGACAATGAACCGAAAATAGCAACTATTAATATGTTCAAGAAACTCAAAAAGAATACAAATAAATGTCAAAACGGGGTCTAAGAAAACACGAAGTGTTGAGAGAAATAAGGAAAACAGTTCAGGATATGAATATAGAATTCAGTAATACAATAGAAATTCTGAAGAAAATACAAACTGAAATAAAACTTGAAGTAAAAAGTCAGTCGTCTAACTTAATGGCCAAAGTAACCCATTTTGGAATGCAAAAGATTTATCTTAATTTTAGAAATCAGAAAGCTGAGATTTAGTAAACTTAATAACTTTCTCAATCCCCTGTCAGACTGTTTTGGAGCCAAGGTGACCTAACGCCATTCAAGGTTTTGTCCTGTTTTTCCCTCACTTTTTGTAATGAAATACTCCAGAGATAAAGCAACATTGAAGTGTTAATATAATGAATATACATTGATAGCTTTTAGCTGTTTTAAGCATTTTGTCTTCTGTGTTTGTTCTCTTGATGTATGTGTACATTCATACTTTTTCTGATACCTGAGGGAAAGTTTTAGGTATGAGAATTTATACCTCAAACCGAGACTTTAGTCACAAAGTGAGCTCATAGCTATCTTCAAAGTGGTCTCTTTGGAGATTTAAAAAAAATATTTTCCCCAGAAAAAGGGGAAAATTCTTTGAGAGGAAGAACTCTTATCTTGGAAATCCAAGGTTTCATGTAGTGCTTGGTGTGTAGCAGTTAAATCAATGAGTTCTTTGTTGTCTTGGAAGAATGTAAGTTAACGAGAAAGGAAGTAAAAGTTATCCAGGATAAGAAGTGTGTTCTGATGTAGATGGCAAGAGAAAGGGACATGTGGGAGAGGGATGGTTATTCTTCTTTGAGAATCACATCATTTCACCCTGGCAAGCAATGAAGAGAAAACATGGATGTAAATCTAAATGCACAAACATTTCTACCGTTGACTGAATTCCCAGTTACTGCTCCCAGGAGTTAGGACGCAGTCTTCTTTCTGGGTATCTAGCCAATTATATGGTTCCTGGGAAAATGAAATGAACTGGTGAATTAATTCTATTGTGCTGTTTATAGTCAATGTAATTTATCCATGCTATTGTCACCATTCTTGCTACCAAAGCCAATTTTAATGGTAGCGTTACTCCTACTGAAACAGTTACTGTTCTTGTCAGGAGGGCCTCTAAGAAAACAGCAGAGCCAAGCAGGGAATGTCATTGTAACGTTATGGAAAAGAAGATTTAAAATGAGTCCAAATTTTAATTCAGGTATTCTGTCTGAAAACCCCGTGTTTCCTCGGCATTGCCCTTTTGCTCCTGATCAGTATCTGTTGATCCCTTGCTTTCTGCAGGCACTGTTGTGGATGTCAGAGTAGCCGAAACACCAGACAGCAGAATGTCCAACGTTACTAAAACAATGATTGCTATTAGCTGCTTTTTAAAGCCATCTGTTATAACCACGGACATCTTTTGAGATGAACATCTAAATATTTATAGCTATCACTAATGAGTTGTATTTATGAAGCTTGTTTAGCATGTATCAACATGTGCATCTCTTCACGTACTGCAGTGAATTGTGCTTAAGCCCACACCGACAAGCAGGAAAGCAAACGGCACAGAAGTGAGCAGACTGGGGAAAGTCTGAGGCTCATGGGGCTGGAGTCACGAGACGATGGCCAGGGAGCAGCGATGTGATTGCTCTGAAGATCAGTTGAGGTCAGATTCTAAACCTTGGGGCCACTTGGAGCCTACTGTATGATTTGATTGTTTCACTAACCAAAACTTCATGCGATTTCCATCTTTTCTCTCCTCACACTAGCTACCAGAGCCACGTTCATGCCAAGGCATATGGAGTATTTTCTGGCAGAGGAACCAGAGAGTTTGGGGTTGATTAGCCTGAAAAGACCACTTTTGTTCTACCTCTGAGTCTATTCCTGTTTGCATTATCGCTTCTGTCTAAGAACTTCTTGCAGCTGTTTCAAAGGCTACTAGATCATTCCACTCTGTTCATTGAATTGACTTGCAAGTTTCAAGAGAAAATCAAACATTAATTTCAGACTGAGACACTGGTCATATAATCTTATTTTGACCTGGTACATTGGCTCACCATTTTTTGAAGACAGATGGTTTTGTTTTGATATTCATTCGTAGAGAGGCATCTTTTTTCTTTCTTTCTGCTATTCAGTAATAACTTATCTGATGTTTACCTCCCTTATCATCATCCCATCTACACATCTCATTCACAGTACAGAGGAATACATTTTATTTTCAGGCATCAAATAGAGAAACATGAAACAATGACAGGAAATCAACTGCAAATTGGTATTTTCACTTTATGCAATGTTCAACCCTTTGGTAATAACCACCTCTATGTAATCTCTGGGCTCTGCAAGGCAGGGCACTTTCCTGGTAAAAGACGTTGTGAATAATAGAAATGCAATCTTCAAAGGAATTTGATAATGTCTATAATCCTCTGTATTATAGGCCTCACACTTGTTAGAAGAATATCAAATATGATTGTAGCAAGAAGTACATTCTTAATAGCATATGAAGTTCAAACTCAGACCTTAGGTATATTAGAATAACAATGACACAGGCCACAAGGTACTAAGCAAAAATGCCGGCAGTAAAACAGCATCATAAGAGATTGAGGGGACAAGAAGGATTGAACAATTTTTATTTAGGTTCTATTCATGTAGGGACCTTTGGACTCCATGGAGAGGAAGAGTAAATACATGTTCCTTGTGGGATGCACTGCAAGGTTTGTGGCCCCATGTTACCTTTTAACAGCATCAGACCAGATCTGCTAGTTTTTATAGCCACCTAGCCTGTAAAAGGTATTTGAGATGTGAGATAACTAATATCAAGTCTTTGACTCTTATTGAATGTGGAGGAAGGGGGAGATTAGGAAGTGTGCAAGAGAACACATATAAGCAAGTCACTTTATTTAATGATAACTATCATAAGTTGTTTTAAAGGTTTACATACTTGCAGGAAGTCTACCACAGTGTGGCATAAGCCACATATGTAGTATTGTGCTAAATTTGAATCCTTTTGTCTTCTGTTTCACAAGTATCTACCTGTCCTTTTACATCTGCTGGGTCCACATCAGGGAGCATAAGAGGTATCTTCTAGAAGTTCCTGGTGACTCTCAGGCACTGTCATGTGGGCACAGCTACAGGATAATACCCAGGATGCTGCCATAGGTGCCCCTCATGTTGCTTATCCCGGATAGACCCTGCATCTAAGCCAACTGTTCTCCATGGAAGAATTTAGTTTCTTACTCTAAGCCCCCCTGTGACATGGCTTCCCAGCAGTGCCACTCAGGAGTCATAGCCACTTCTCTCACCTCCTTGAAAGTCTTGAGGTATAGTATTAAGTCTCTGAACTCTCATAGGAAAGAGACAGCTTCTCCTCTCCCATGCACTCACTTTATCCCAAGGTACCTGGGAGAACCTCATCCTCCCAGATCCCTTCTCAAAGGAAACCAGACCATGAGCTCAGGTCCTCTTTGCCCCATGTCTGCCGACTACTAGAAACTCAGGGTGGAATGACGTAGAAGAAAAGAACAGAACACAGTCTTCTTGAAAGCAATGGGGGCTTCATTTGTAATTTTAGCATCTTATTTTCTTCATTGTTTCTTCTTTGATTCAAAAGGACATCGACTGTAAGTTTGTTTCTTGTAATCTGCAACCCTCTAGACTGTAAGCATCCAGAGACCAAGAACCAGTTTTTTTTTAAATCCCTCACTAATTATGTTCTTAAGCCAAATGTAATTTTGGATAGATAGTTTGACAGAGGAAAGGGGCAAATATTTGGTTATCCATATCTTATTTAAGTAACGTCTTTGATATTGTAATTTGGTTTTCCAACCCGGAGGGTCTGTGCTTCTTGGAGAGCTGCAGCCTAATCATACAGACCTGCTTAAGATGTATGGATCTCTCCTCATCCGAGTCCCGCTTAACCTGTGGTTATGGCCTGTATGTCTCAAGCTACTGGGGAACACAGGTTGCAGGGATGGAGGCTGAACTGGTCTGAGGAGAGCAGAGCACTGCGGTGACTCCTGGCCTGTTCTGAGAGATCCTTTCTCTTCTGTACACAGAGATGCTAGGGATTCAGTGGTGTATCTCATTTGACAAGGCAGCAGAATCAGCTCTTCCTTAGGTCATTTCTAGCTCCACTCTCCATGTTTGTATTAAAAGGTTAATTGCTTTCCACCTATGAATCTCCAGCCTAGCTTCTCTGAGAAAGAAAAACGGCCTCAACCAGAGCTGATTTGTACTGTAATATCATCTGTGGCACCAGGTACACAGACTCTTTATTTGAGGCCAAGTGCACATTCCCATTTGAGAGACGGTTGCTGTTGGCAGCCAGCAGCGGCTGGCTGGATAACTGTTTGGTTCTAAAACCCTTGAAGACTTTACTCAGTCTTTCTATTTACTGTGTGCTGGTGGAGAGCGGTACCTTCTTTTTAAGGGCAGCTTTAATGAGCACCCAGTGGCTTTTTGATGTTTCCCTACCACAGACTGTGGGTAGAGGCAGGGCTGGAAATCAGACGTTTTCATTTGTGGAAGTATTTTGTATTGAACCCTGTCAAAAATAATGCTGCCTTTGGGATATAGAAAATCCAATTTGATAAGAATGTTTCTGCTTGTTTTTTTCTCTCTCTTGGACACATTCTCTCTGTTGAGGGTGTAGTCTTTGGACTTCAGTCATTTCTCACTGGAAAGTAATTTCGGTTGTGATTTTTTTGCAGTTCAGTGATGACTTGAATAACTATGTTTATAAGTGGTCCTGTTCTAAAATGGCCCAAATTAAAACCTATACACGTTAGAGAGGAGAGCAGTTAGTCTAACTGCTTTCCTTGGGAACTTCTCTTGGGCATAATTTCCTCAGGAATGGGAGTTTCATGAGCATTCTGTTCCCTTAGCTGCTTTTATCCCAAAGCTTCCTAGAAGGAGGAAGAGCATTTGGGGCTGGGGGTGAGAATGAGATGTGGCAGCATCCTGGGGATTATCCTGTAGCTGTGCCCACATGACAGTGCCTGAGAGTCACCAGGAACTTCTAGAAGATACCTCTTATGCTCCCTGATGTGGACCCAGCAGATGTAAAAGGACAGGTAGATACTTGTGAAACAGAAGACAAAAGGATTCAAATTTAGCACAGTACTACATATGTGGCTTATGTCACACTGTGGTAGACTTCCTGCATGTATGTAAACCTTCTAGGCCCAGAAATTCTGACTCTCTGAATTGAAAATAAGTGTTGGACAGGAACTGTCTTTCCAGACAGATGAACTCTTATCCTGGGTTTGGAAGCCATCATTCTGATGACTTGTTCATTAGTTCATCCAAAATGTATTTGGACATCTACCACATTTCAGGCCAGGCTACAATAAGGCTTCAATTTGATCTGTAAGGTGATGGTTTAGAGGAAGAAAAGAGACAAGGGAGAGAACAAGTACAAGAGACAGTTAAGGACAAACCTTACTCATGTACAGATACAGTGCCAGCGTGGGGCTGTGTTTCTTACCTGCATTTTCTATTACCATCCCCTAAAGGAGATTAGTCCTCTTGTTTTGTAATCATACCCTTTCTTTGAAATTTAACACTTTTATTTACTGTATGTGGGGTTGTGTGTTGTGTATCTCTTTTGTTGTGATGGTAAGTTCTTTGCATTTTTGTTTTGTACTGGTTATTTGACGTCTTCATGCATGTATATAGTGCCTTCTGTTTACTGTCACTCCTTAACAACCTCTCTTCTCTCTCTCCCAACCCTGTCATCCCCTCCTCTTCCCTACAGGTTTCTTACATTCATGTCTTTCTGTTTTGTTTTGTAACCTACTGACTTTAACCAGAGTTGTCTTTGTGACCACAAGTTTAGAAATAGCCTTATGCAAGGGGAAGGAGCTTGGTCCTGCTCCAACTTGGTTTGCCAGAGGTTGCCGACTTCCCAAGGGAGGCCTTACCCCACCAGAGGAGTGGATGGGAGATGGAGCAGGGAGGTGGAGGCAGGGAGGGCGAAGCAGGAGAAGGGGAGGGAGGGGGAACTGTGGTTGGTCCGTAAAATGAAAAATAAAAAATAAAAAGAAATAGTCATTGGAACTTGGTGGATCCACTGCTTCTCTTAGTAACATGTAGTTCAGCATTGAGAGATAATGCCCCACAACTGGCTGTTAATGGGCCCACTTTTGTTCAGGGCTCATCCACAAAACTGTAGCTGCTGTGAGTTCATGATTGCAAGGCTCTGTCAAGCCCAGAAGAGAGCATTTTGCAGCCATTATTTTAAACTTTCAGTCCTTATATTATTTCTACTTATCTGTGATTTTCCCCAGGCTATAGAGGGGGTAGTATAAATGACTGAAGATGCAATGAGAAAATAGCTATCTGCAGACCAGAAAGAGGAGCCTTGTCTTGTGCTGGATCCATGGGCTCCTACATTTTCAACTCTCTAGTTTCTAGACTCTGAAATAAGAAACCTCATTGTTTGTAAGTACCCAATTCCAGGTATTCTGGTATAGTATGGCAAAGCAATTATCTGAGTGACATCATTTCAATGGAAAATGTAAGCTCTAAAGGAGGTAGTAGTTGCTTTCACTTGGAAAACCCTAGTAAGACATAATAAACGTGACATGTGTTACTTAAGGTACTAAAGATGAATAGACCTCCTCACAGCTAGGAAAAAGAGGATAGCATGTATGGATACAGAATAATAAGTGGAGAAGTGCAAAGCTACAAAATGAATAGTTTATCTTGTGACATGCAGAAATAAAGCATTTGGACTGAAGGCTCGGTGGGTTAAAGCCCCATGACCTGAATTTGTCTCTGGAACTCACAAAGTAGAAGAGGAGTACATATTCATACAAGTTGTCCTCTGACTCCCATGTTTGTGTTGGGACATGAAGCAGGCACACACACACACACACACACACACACACACAGTAAGTAAATAATAAATGTAAAACTTTACCATAGAGTAGGTAATTTTTTTACATTAGCCAGAACTGACTAAGACGATAGGACACTGAGAATGTGTTAGTGAGGACCTACCAATACCTCTGAAAAGCTCTGTGGTGATTATTCTCCATATGTCAGAGAAGAGAGAGAAAGCACTGAAGTAGAAATGAACTTTCTAAGTTCAATGGGAAGTAATAGGAATTCAGGGGCCCTGATCAGAACTCAATGGAGATAATGGGAATTTAATAATGACTGTGGGCAGAGTCACTGGTCAAGTGGGCAGATAGGGCAAGGTGGCCATGGTGATTGCTATAAACCACAGTCATAAAATAGCAATCCAATCGTTAAATGAACTGTTGTTTCTGATGTTGACTAATTTGTCATGGTGTCTTTAGAATTCAAATAAATGGGCAGTCCACTGAAATTCTACATGGTGTGAATGAAGGAAGAGTTCCTGGTGCTTTTAGCAGCAGTCTTTTTTTTTTTTTTTTTTTTTTTGGCTACTACAGAGCAAAGTTATAGTCTGTTTTGAGTGAAGTTTTGAGTTCATCCTCCAAAAGTTTGTGTTGGAAACCTGGTCAACAGTGAGGTGATCCTGAGAGGCGGTGGAACCCCAAGAGGTGGAGCTTAGTGGGAAGTCAGAAGATTACTCCTCCTCGTGCTGTGGCTTCCTGTCTGAAGCTGAACCGGCTTCCCAGATTGAACCAGTTCACAGGAATAGAACCTTGTAAGTAGAAGGGAGACTGGGTTCCTTTGAAGAAAAGTTCTGCTACCAGCCACAAAGGATACCCCAAGCTTTTCTTCTTTCCTTAAAGAAACAGTCACTCACTCATGTGGGTGACTGCAATGGGGAAGGAAAGCTATCAAGCTAGTCAACTTTTTGGCTCTGAATGGACACTAATTATTGGTGCCTTAAACTACCTCAGGGTTAAAGAGATGAGTAATAGAATTTTGTCTCAAAGTGGCCCAAGCCTGTCTAATGGCTATTTCCTCATCTGGAATTTACAGTTGCTAGAGTCATGTTTAGGCAATAGAGAATTCCTCACATTGTCTCCCAGCCCTATTGAGAGAGAGTTGTTATAGCAGGAAAGATTGTCTGGAAGCCAGCAGAATGGCTATACTTCTAAAAATCATGGTCTGAAAGCTACACTGGATTCCTGGAGAGGTTTCAGGGAACTTGAATGGGTGCTGTGATTGCTACTATATCCTGATTCAACTTCCCTGTGTGGCCCTTGCAGGAGATCGATAGATCTCCACTTAGTCAAGTGATGAGTCTAATTGCAGCTCCTCTTCCAAATGTGGTTCCTCTACCAGAGAAAGTTAATAGCTTCTGGCAACCAGTATGCAGTTTGGCTAGGCTGTAGTCTCTCATTATTTGCCCAAATATCAGTCTATGTTTTTTTTGTGAAGATATTTTCATAGATTATGTTAAAAATCCATAACCAGAGACAGAAAATATGATATACACTTGTAAGCACAGGAACTTGAGAGGCCAAGGCAGGGGGAGCATGAATTCAAGACCACATTAGGCAATATAGTAAGATACTATGTCATTAAAAATCAAACCACATTAAGCAAAGGTGATTATTTTAGGTAATATACCTAATATGTGGATATACCCAAATCAGTCCCTGAGATACTTGAAGACCAGAAATGATGCTTCTCTGGCAAAGAAGAAATTCTTCCTGTAGACAGCATTAACAGATGCATGGCTGTACAAACCTGTCTTTCCCTGTAGCCTGCCCCATGAATTAGCCAGCCCCTAAAATTCTATAAGCCCAGTTTCTTAATTTGTATCTCTCACTGGCTCTCTTTCCCTAGTTAAATCCCAAAGGACACACTGATTGACGTGAAGGGTTTGCTCTATTCTTGTTAATAAACATCATCAGAGGAAGTTTGCTTTCAACGAGAAAACCCAGCATATTTCTTTAGTGTCTTTCTCAGAGTTAAAATTCCTCTCCAATTTTCTTTTATAATCTTGTCCATGGGGGCCTTGATTACTTCTTGATTCCATGCTGCTCCACTAATTAATGATATTATACTAATTTGACTAGTGTAGCAACTTGGTAAAACATGCTCAAGACAGAAGGTTGGAAAGAGCCTTGCTCCAAAATGTAGAGGCCTTCTACTGTGTAATTTTTTTTTTTTATAAAACTCCTAGTGTTATGCTATATTCCTTTCAAACTAAGGATAAATTGTGAGCACACCTACAACAATAATAGTGATACTGAACTTGAGAAGCAAATTATTCATTTTGACATGATACCCAGGCTCATTGGTTAACTCCTTTGAAAAGCTATTAGTTTTAGAGCATCTCAGAACAAAAGACACTCAATAGATAGTGGTGGATTCACACTAAACTGTACAACTTAACAAATCCATCTGCTGATGGTTGATGGTACAGTGATCTCCATGGGGCTGCTATGGGTGAATAGTATCATTGACATTTAGAATTTTGAAAAGAGAGGTACTACTTTCTGAAGATGATTAATGTCCTTTTAAGAAACAATTTCTGGCTGTTATTGAACTCTATGCTAGATTATCTATCACCAAGATAACTATCATGATCTCTCTGTTCTCTGACTTAGTGAAAATATTGGTATGTTTAGCAGCATTCTAATATCAAGTGTAGTGATGTATCTGAGATCAGGCTTGAGAAGACCTTGAAGTCTCAAGTTGCATGGGGAAGGGTTTCAGATGCCTGTGGTCAACACTCTTATTATATTGTCTTCTTCTTACTCTGCACTTACAGTCTCATGGGAATTTCTCCCATTGTTCTATGAGTGGGGAAGGAAGAAGTTAAGACCTTTTTATGGATGTTTCTAAATAATAGGTTGGTATAATCTGAAGCTAACCAGATAGCATTAGAACCCTAGTATAATGGCGAAGAACAGTTTCTCCAGCAGACACACTTTTTATGTTATTTGTATGTTTTATAGTTTTCTTGGAAGGTGAGATAGTCAGATACATCTATATTAATTTGTTGTAAACAGATAACAGTTCTACTCAGTAGACAGGAGTTTAAGAGGAACATGATTACAAAGTTGGTAACTATAAGATCTTGAAAGAGGAATGTGGATGGATCCAAATAGAGAGATCTCAATTAAAGGGTACAGAACATCAAAAGATGTGTGTTCCATGTGATTTACCAAGAAAAATCTCTGTACAGATTCATTAGATAAATGAAATAGCTCATTTTGTAGATTTTAGTTAGTCATTATTTCCAGATACTCTTGCTCTTTCCATTAAAAGAAGTGTCTATGGAGGAGGCCAGCAAGGTTAGAAGTTATACATTGATTCAGTCACATCCACTTATGCTCACCACAGCTGATTTGCCTACAATCACTGGTGAATACCAAATATTCCAATAGAAGAGGCTGTCTCTGAGCTCTTGATGTATCACTGTTCCAGGGGAACCAGTAGTCACTTGGTGAGTAATACTGTATCCACCTCTATCTTGGAAGAAGAATATCTTAGTTCTTACTGGATTAGATACTTTGCATGTGAATGTGTCTTACATTTCTTGTGAGAACTCAGCACTTATAGATTTACAGAAATCTAATTTTACTGTCATGGTTTCCACATAGCATTGCTTTTGTTGGGGCAAATGGTTTTACAAAATATGGGCTCATGTTCATCATCTTGCTACCATGTTCCTCATCTTAGAGTAGGTGATCTGTTAGGAGTATGGAAGAAATGTCTCTTTAAGACTCAACTACAACACCATCTGGGTGGCAATATGTTTTGGCCCAGGAGCAGTGTCTTCTAGGATGGAATTAGCTTTGCTTTGAAGATGTGTGTGTAATATTGTTTCTCTTATTGAACTGAGAATGTATTTATTGCCAGTCACCTGGCAACCTAGTGTTTCTCATGCCAGTGAACCTGCATGTGAAAAAGTGTGGTTACTTTTCTGGAGTGACTAATTCTATTTATAGGAGATTAAAAGTTACGCAATTGAGCCTGAGAATTCCTGAGATCCCCTCTGGGGGGTTATTACTTACAGGTTTTGTGACACAAGGAATAGAAAACCACTCTTAACTGTCATGACTGCCAGAAAGGAAGATTTGTGTCCCTTCGTAGCCAAAGAACAATGATTAGCTGAAGGGTTGTATTTGTGTAAAATAGGGAGTGGAAGAAAGCTGTCTTAAATAACTGACTGTGGATGATTTGTAGAATTGTAGTAATGTTGTTCTTTAATGTCAGTGTGTTTGTGTATGCACCACCTAATTTTTAAATTTTCTTTTCCTTCTTCCATTATTTTGCTAATATAAGATGAACAAGGGTTAATTTTCTATCTCATTATCTTTTGCCAGAAGATAGCAAACTCAGAATGACTGAGTGCAAAAGAAATGGGCATCATCAAAGATGGGTTAAGTATCTCTGTGTTTTCAGGAGACAGTGAACAGTTTCTGTTTCTGTGATTGTTTCATTATATTAGCTAGAAGCATCATTTTACAAATACCTTTATTTGAAAGTTAAGATTGGTTAAAAGATGCCTGTGGATGCTAAAATGGAAAGGGAAGATGTCTTGAATTGTGCTAGTGTCAACTAGGAACTATGTTTTCTGTAACCTCTGGTATGGTTAGGTAATAAACAACAGAAAGAAGAGCTTGCACAAAATTTAGGAGGTAGAGTGACTCAGTGGCCAACCTGCTTTTGGAAGGCTGTAATGTTCAGGGTATCTGGCAGGTCTCACATATCTGTCTCTGTGTCTAGCTTGTCTTACAAACTGCTGGTCATGCTGACCAGTGGTGGCTTCAGGTCTATGACAGGATGTTCGACTGTACGCCCACACAGGTGGTAACTATTCAGTAGCAGCAACACCATAGACCTTGCCATGACTTCCTCATTATGGCCCAAATGTGCTGGCTAGAAATTCTTGGCTTCCTGAATTTTTCTGCAAGCCAAAATTCACCTAGACCTGCTAGGCAAGTTGGTGGCAAGTTTTCCTCTTATTATGGCCATGTAAAATCAATCTGAAGACCTTCACTTATGTAGCATTTCCCAGATAAGTTCTAATATCTGCAATAAAATCCATATTTCTATGGTAGGCATCATTTTCTTTGTAAACTAAAATAACTAAAAAGCAGAAGAGAAGGGTATTCAGATATCTTGGAGACTTCCAGTGGAACCACTATATGCTATTGGGGAGCTGGAGGTCTCATTTTGGAGTTTTCAGTCTCATTAATAAAATTTTAAGATTTCAAGAACAGAATGAAATGGAATCTCAAGGTAATTTATTAGAGAAAGAAAAACCTTGGGGTAGGTAAGCTGTAAATCTCACAGCTATCCAGATGAGGAGAAGAGAGAGAGAGAGAGAGAGAGAGAGAGAGAGAGAGAGAGAGAGAGAGAGAGAGAGAAGAGAGAAGAGAGAGAGACTACATAAAACCATTCAACCAAACACAAACTTAACTCATGTTATTTGAGATGAGCCAGCATGGATGTTAGCCACACTGTGACAGGCAGCCACCTGGAGGGAAGGAGAGCTTCAGAGGAGTATGGAAGCCCAAAGTCTCAGGGAGTTTAAAGCATACTTAGGCTCTGGCCAGCATCTGAAAGAAAAAGACAGAAAAGAAGAAAAAGGAAGGTTACATCATTTTGAAGACTCAGAAAGGCTAGACAACCCAGTTGAACTTCATGGTGGTTTGTAAATACTGAGCTAGGGGTGAGAATTCGAAGTAGGAAAAGGACCTTCATGGGGTGGTCCCTCTTCCCTGAAAGATGATTCCTAAGCCAAGTTCTGACCTGCCCACCTAGGTTAATTCTAAGAGGAGGAGATATGCCATGTCGCAACATGGCGGTAGATTCCATTTTTTTTTTTAAAAAATCATATCAATCCTACTATGCACACAAAGTATAATTCTCTTAAATTTAAGCGTGTACTTTTAGTCCCATATCACTTTTAACCTACAGTCATAAATATGTGCTTCCAGTTGTAGTAGAACTCCTTAAGGCTCCTCATTATTCATAAGAGGTCTGATTTCATTCCATCTTTCTCTGTCATCCATTTTGGTTGGGTTTCTCCCCGTCACCTTTCACTACAGTGGCTCTTCCCATACTTTTCAATGACTTACTTGTTCTTGGCTTTGCTCTTTTAGGGGGTCTGCCACCCAGTTCCCAAATAAATCACACATGGAGGCGTATTCTTAATTATAAACACCCAGTCTTAGCTTGGCTTGTTTCTTGCCAGGTTTCCTTAACTTATATTACCCTGTCTACTTTTTCCTCTGGGTTTTTTTGCATTCTCTTACTTCTGTAAATCTTACTCTGTGGTTGGCTGTGTGATTGAGTGGCTGGCCCCTGGAGTCTTTCTCCTTTTCTGGTTCATTCCTCTTCTTTTACTCCAAGATTTCTCCTCTTTCTACTTATCCTCTTTGCCTGCCAGCTCTGCCTATACTTTCTCCTGCCTTGTCATTGGCTGTTCAGTTCTTTATTAGCCCATCAGGTGTTTTAGACAGGCACAATAGCACAGCTTCGCAGAGTTAAACAAATGCAACATACACAAAAGTAACACACCTTAAAATAATATTCTACAACACTTACTTGTTATTAATTTGAACAAGAAATTCTGATTCCCTGTTTTTTAATTTTCTTTTGAGACAGAGTTTTGTTATTAACATAAGCTGGCCTTAAATCATCATCCTTCTACCTTAGTCTGTCAAGTGCTGGGGTTATAGAGCTGTAATACCACACTTGGCCTAGTTATTCACTTAAAAATATTTTTATTTATTTATTTATTTATTTATTTATTTATTTTGGTTTTTTCGAGACAGGGTTTCTCTGTGTAGCTTTGTGCCTTTCCTGGAGCTCACTTGGTAGTCCAGGCTGGCCTCGAACTCACAGAGATCCGCCTGCCTCTGCCTCCCAAGTGCTGGGATTAAAGGCGTGCGCCACCACGCCCGGCATATTTTTATTTATAATTAATTTAATTTTATGTATCAGCCACAGATTCCCCTGCCCTCCCTCCTCCCACCCCCAGCCATCCCCCCAAACCATTCCCCATTCCCACTTCCTCCAAGGCAAGGTCTCCCCTGGGGATTCAGCTCAGCCTGGTAGATTCAGTTGAGGCAGGTCCAGTCCCCTCCCCCTTGCACCAAGGCTGAGCAAAGTGTCCCTGCATAGGCCCTATTCACTTTTCACATCACTCCATAGTTGGTTATTCCTTCTTGCAACCCTTTCTTCAATTATTCAGTCCCTCTCTCCATGTATCTGTCTATTTCTTATTGGTTTTTCTCTGCATTTCCAATCTGCCATTGGTAGGGTACTCTAGGCCCGAGTTGTTGGATTTATCTTATTTTTTTTTAAATCTCTACTTCTTAGATATGCTCATCTTGTTATAGCCTTATTAATTTTTGTGTTGCTGATGATTACCAAATTTAATCATTCAACTTATTGAGTTTGTTGGAATTTTTAAAATTTTTTTCTTATAGGAATATGGTGTCTCAGGGTTTCTATTGCTATGAAGAGACACTATGACTACAACAACTCTTATAAAGGAAAACATTTAATTGGGGGCCTTGCTTGTAGTTTAGAGTTTTAATCCATTATTGTCATTGTGGGAAGCAAGGCAGCAAGCAAGCAGACATGGTGCTAGAGAAGGAGCTGAGGGTACTTACAGCTTGACCTACAGGCAACAGGAAGTGGCCTGAGACACTGGGTGTGGCTTGAGCATATATGAGACCTCAGAGCCCACATGCACAGTGACACACTTCCTCCAATAAGGCCATACCTACTCCAACAAAGCCACACCTCCTAATAGTGCTACCACTTATGAGCTTATGGGGGCCAGTTATGTTCAAACTACCACATATGGGTGAGAGTTTTACTTCTAGGACCATGAATGGCTCAAAGGTAGCTACATCATGAGATCCTACCCAAGTATGGATTATGACTGGTGAAGTTGGATCTCTGGAACTCTCTGCACAATTTCAGGCAGCTTGACATATCAAGGTCTCTTCTCCTCATCAGTTCTCACTGATTATAACATTGGGGAGGAATGGGCCTTGTGCATCTAGTAAATTTCAGGGACTTCCTAAGACTTATGAGTTATTCACTTGCTGAATCTTCACAAGCTTCCCTTTAGAAGAATGATCCTCAGTCTTCCTAATGCTGCAACTCTTTAATACAGTTCTTCATGATGTAGTGGCTCCACAACAAAATTATTTTTGTTGCTACTTCACAACCTGTGATTTTGCTACTGTTATGAATTGTAATATAAATAACCGTGTTTCTCTGTGGTCTCTTATGACCCCTGTGGAAGTGTCATTTGACCCTAAAGGGGTTATGACGCAGGGGTTGAGAACCACTGTTTTAGAAGTTTATGTGTCTTAATGAGTTTCTTCCTGGAATAAAAGTTTCAGTTTGTAGAAAATTGCTATACAACATTGCCATAAATCATTCTTTCTGCTTCTATCTGGATTTATATCTTCTCCTCTCCCAATGTCTTTTTTTCCCTAGATAACAATCAAAGAGAAAAATAGAAATTCGTTAAAACTGAAATTTGGTCATGCCAGTTGAATGCTCTAGATTTTCCTGTGCTTCCTCATCTCGTTCAGAATCAGTGCTCAAACATGTAGAGTTCTACAGTCACCAGAGTGATCTACTTTTGTCTATCTGTGTGACCATTGCTCTCTGGGCCTGCATATTAGCAAAACCAACTTTCATGCCATTTCTTGAATACATCAAGCAATATTTTTCTCCAGAGGCCTTGTATTAGTTTTCCTCAGCAAAATTGAACAAACAGTATAATGACTTCCCACATATTTCCCATCTCTTTTGGAAATACATTTTTCCAGATACCAACACTGCCTCACCCCTCCTTTAGTTATTTACTCAAATATCACTGAATTAGTGAGTATTTCCATCCATGATCATCTCATTCAAAGAGCAACCCCTCTTCTCCATGGCCTTTCCTTCTTTTCCCATTTTTCTTTCATAGAATATGTACATGTATATAAATGTATGCATGTGTAATATAAGCATGTTTAATATCTATCACATACTGTAAACAATAGATATATCCATTTTATATTATATCAATGTTATATGGTATATATATCTATTATTATTATGGTTATTAAATTATTATTCTTACTCTTGTTTGTCACAGACTATAACAAACCCCCAAAAGGATTGATCCTGACTATGAGCCAAACTAGGATTTTTAGCACACACACATTTTTTTCACTTGTGTAATAGTTACTTTATTGACAATCAAAGCCAAACATGTCTATATGATAACCACTTTTTTTTTTTTTTTTGGTTTTTTGAGACAGGGTTTCTCTGTGTAGCTTTGCGCCTTTCCTGGAACTCACTTGGTAGCCCAGGCTGGCCTCAAACTCACAGAGATCTGAGTGGCTCTGCCTCTCAAGTGCTGGGATTAAAGGCGTGCACCGCCACCACCGCCCGGCTGATAACCACTTCTTTAATCACCTGCTAGAACGTTGGTAATCAGATGATTTGTTTTTATGTACAGTTTGTCTTCCTCTTCGAAAATGTGAGTTTATCCTCCTTAAATATATGTAGCTCTTGTCCTCCCCTAGAAAACACTGTTCATGGAAATGTCAGGGTTTTCTAAAATTAAGCATAGTGTTCCATTGCAGATACTGTTATCTGCCTATTCTGCTTCCCTGACTGTTAGCACCTAACATGAGAATGATAAGTTAGTTACAGTTAATGAGATCACACATCATAATCACCCAAAGTGCACAGTTTGTAGAGTTGATTCCTCATGTTGTCTAACTATGGCTTAGACAAGTGTATAATGATATATATCCACCATGGAAGATTTGTCTCAATATCTAAAATCTTCTGTGTTCCAACTGTTGATCCTTTTAAATTTATACTTCTAGGTGGGGATTATATTTTAAGTAGGATTGGCTTTTTAGAATAGCTGCTCAAAACTTGAGCCAAAGGTGTAAAGAATTCTCAAATACTTTTCACCATTTATCTGTCTCCATAGGTTTCTCTTTCACAGAATTAAGTGTAGTTAGAATGCTGTAGCCTTTCATATTGGCATTTGTTGTGTGATGTTCCTTATAGAGACATGAAATGTCTATCTACCCCACATAGGTCACTAATAACAGACATATGATTGCACTCAAGACTAGCTCATTAATCTAGTGAGTTCATTGGAGCATGAGTTTCTCAAAGGCAGCTGCATCACTAAAAAGTCCACTGAAGCATTGTGGAAACCCCCCCCCCGGCCCCCCCCCCCCCGACACATAATGACAGCTGCAACCCTAGATGTACCTGATTAGCTTGGAAGCAGCTCTTTTGCTAGAAGAGTCCCCTACTCCCACCGGAGTTGTTACTGTTTATATAATCCTGACAGAAGCCTTTTGAATCTTGTAGGTTTCAGGAGCTTCCTGAGTCCTGTCAGTTTTGTCTTCTGAGTCTCATAAAGTTCCTTTTTCTCCCGGGAAGGAATGTTTCAATCTGTAGACTATAACTACACAACAGCCTTTTCCCCTTAAAAATAAACTCATTTCAAGTTTCTCTGTATCTTTTAATGGCTTGAGAGCTTGTTTTTTTTTTTTTTTTTC
The DNA here is from genome assembly GCF_004664715.2 of Peromyscus leucopus. Lineage (NCBI taxonomy): Eukaryota > Metazoa > Chordata > Mammalia > Rodentia > Cricetidae > Peromyscus > Peromyscus leucopus. The sequence continues at coordinate 36,227,721 of NC_051070.1, read as the reverse complement.
TCTTTTTTTCTGAATATAATTCTGCTGTCTGGATGTAATGCAGTTTGTTTATCCATTCACCTATTGAAGACACAGTTCTATTCAATGTTGTATTTGCTCCTGAAACACTGCTTGACACGTGGTAGATGTTCAGGATGTGTTCCTTCTCCTTATCATGCAATTATTCTGAGAAGCATTTCTCTGTATTAAGTCATTCAGTGTGATAAACCGAAATGAAATTCCAGGTGTTAGAGATTTTCCATCTGCCTTCTCATTCTCATCTTCTCAAAAGCAGCTCCTGACTCCTGAATGTATCTTTTTTGTTGTTGTTATTTTTCCATTGTCATCATCTGTGGTCTGTCCGAGCTTCATTAACTTCTTCCAGATTAAATGTTAGCATTTTGATTCATATTTCTGACCATAAGGCATAATATCTTTTTCCTAAAACACATACCTTATTATGTTGAACTCTGGCTTGAAATATTCAGCAGATTAAAATTTAAACTCATTTGCGCGTGTTTGTATTTTTAGACTCGACTCTGACAAGGTGCACAGATTTCTATTCAGTCCCTCTCTGCACCAACTTCTACTCCCTACTCTGTTTGCTTTAATAGGTTTGAATTATTTGGGGAAACCCAGTTGAGGTGTGGCTGCTTGTCAAATTGAAGCATATTTATGTGGCTCTCAAATCATTCTTCGCTCTATTGTCAGCTTCCTCCTACTGTATTCTGGGATGTTTGAAATAATGAATTAATTTTATTATCAGTTCTATATTTAGGAGATGAATTTGACATGAATTACAAAGAAAAATACAGAGCTGGCAGCTGGGGCTGGTGGTGTTGCCTTTATTTATTTATTTTTTCAGCTAGTAGTTAGGTTATGTGCTGTTTTATTGGCTCACAGACTAGATGATAAAATTCCTGTAAACTCTCTAAAGTGGTGGGTTTTTTTTTAAAAATAGTATTTTATTTTATAATTAACTTAATTTCATATATCAGCCACAGATTCCCCTATCCTCCCTTCTCCCACCTCCACCCCCCGCTCCCAATCCACCTTTGTCCTTGGTGCATGGGCTGACTTTTTGGAGTCTGGGGCCTATGCTGGGACACTTTGCTCAGCCTTGATGTAGGGAGGAGGGGACTGGACCTGCCTTACCTGAGTCTGCCAGGCTGGGCTGACTCCCCAGGGGAGACTTTGCCTTGGAGAAGGTGGGAATGGGTGGTGGTGGTGGGTTCTTATACACAAAAGCAGTGAGTGTATAAGGCTTCTAGAGTCTGCTGTGGACACCCCAAATAGGCTTGCTCATCACTTCAAGTGAAGGAAACTACTTTAAAATGGAATATTTTTCACTGAAATATCCACTTGAAATATCCACCGTTCTGCTATTACACTTTTATTTTTGTTTAAATAAAATGAAAAACTTTGAAGAATGTCTTGAAAAAAGGACCAATGGAATAGAATTCCACTGCTGTGCAAAGAATGGCCTTTCACATCTGTGAAATTCCATCTTACTTTGAACATTGATTGTCACACACACACACACACACACACACACACACACACACACACACTATTTAACTTTAGAAGGCTTGGGATGATGTTAGGAACTAAGTGTGTGAGATAATGCAGAATGAGGGAATGTCAGCATACTCTGCCCCCTGCTCCCTGTGGATGTACTTTTTATTTTATTTTTTTATTTAAATTTTTTTATTTTACATACCAACTGCAGTTCTCTCCCCTCCTCTCGCTCTCCTCCACCTCTCCTCCATCCCCCACCCCACCTACTCCTCAGAGAGCATAAAGCCTCCCATGGGGACTCAACAAGTCTGGCACATCAAGTTGAAGAAAGCCTTCCATGGGGAGTCAACAATGTCTGGCACATCAAGTTGAAGTAAGACCTAGCCCCTCCCCCCTGAATCAAGGCTCATCAAGGTATCCCCCTATAGATGAATTTCCAAGTGGTCTTATTAAATAAAAAAACACAGAGCCAAATATAGGGGTGAAAGCCTTAGAGAGATCAGGGAATTAGGGAAAGCCACCAGCCAACCTCACCTCACCAACTCTGCAGCTTCCAAATGTGAGCTACTTCCTGTCTACCCATGCCTATATGCCTTGCCATCTAATTTGCTCTCTGTCCAACTACATCTCTTCCTCTTCCTACACAGGTCTGTCTTTCTCTGTCCTTTTCTTGTAAGGGTATTGAGAAGAAACAGTCTTTTAAATCAATTATTATAAGAGGCCATCCTTTAGGTAATAAAGTAGGCAAAGGAATCCATTGGCTGAATTACTTTGTTAATTGCTCTTAGGTCTGTTACCATTCTCCATTTACCAAATTTTTTTTAAAATAACAAATACAGGAGAACACCAAGCGCTGGTTGATTCTTCAATATGCTGAGCATTTAACTGCTCTTGTACCAGCTCTTCTAAAGCCTGCAGTTTCTCTGTTGTTAAAGGCCATTGCTGAACCCATACAGGATTGACTGTTAATCATTTTAAAGGTAGAGCTGTTGGTGTCTTTGGAAGATCAGCAGTTGTTGTACAGGGCAGAACTGAGAAAAGGTACCAAGCCACATGGCTAAGCATAGATAAGAATTATGCGTTAATTTAAGTGTAAGAGCTAGTCAGTAATAAGCCTGAGTTAATGGCCAAGCAGTTATAATTAATATAAGCCTCTGTGTGCTTACTTGGGGGATGCGAGTGGGAGAGATTTGTCCCTACAGCCAACCAGCTGGGACACAGGAAAACTTCCGACTACATCCTTCCATAGGGAATGGACTCTCAAAAGCCAGTTCATGCAGTAGGGATACATTCTGGTCCCACTGCCAGGTACCCTACCAACTGCCCAAGCCACACAATTGTTGCCCACATTCAGAGGGCCTAGTGTGGTCCCATGCAGGTTCCCTAGCTGTCAGTCCAGAGTCCGTGAGCTTCCTCTATTTCAGGTCATCTGTCTCTGTGGGTTTCCTAATCATGATCTTGAGCCCCCTTGCTTGTATAATCTCTCCTCCCTCTCTTCGACTTGACTTGGTGCAGTGCTTAGGTGTGGATCTCTGCATCTGCTTCCATCAGTTACTGGATGAAGGTTCTATGATGGCAATTAGGGCATTCATCAATCTGATCACAGGGGAAGGCCAGTTCAGGGATCCTCTCCACTATTGCTTGAAGTCTTACCTGGGGTCATCCTTGTGAGTTTCTAGGAATTTCCCAGTACCAGATTTCTCCCTAACCCCATAATGGCTCCCTCTATCAAGATATCTGCTTCCTTGTTCTCCCTCTCTGTCCCTCCCCCAGCTTGATCATCCTATTCCCTCATGTTCTCAACTCCCCTCTTCTTACTTTCCCCTCCCAGAGAAATTCATGCTTGTCTCTCTTAGGGTCCTCCTTGTTAGCTAGCTTCTCTGGAGCTGTGGCTATCCTTTGCTTTATGTCTAATATCCACTTATGAGTGAGTACATATTGTGGATTGTGGTTGTCTTTCTGGGTCTGGGCTATGTCACTCAGGATGGTTTTCTCTAGTTCCATCCATTTGCCTGCAAATTTCATGACTTCATTTTTTTTTTTTTTAGACCTCTGAGTAGTTCATTGTATATATGTACCACATTTTCTTTATCCATTCTTCAGTTGAGGGACATCTAGGTTGTTTCCAGGTTCTATCTATTATGAATATTTTCTCATGGTTACATACCCTGGTATCTAAAGGATTTGGTTGAATAAGATAGCTGAGCTTGGGAAATTTCATCAGCTGTTTGATTTCAAGTGATTTTATTCTTAGTTCACAGCAGCACTAGGCTTTGATATTGAAATGCAGATATAACATTGTATCACACTTTTTACTTTTATATCTGCTTTTTGCCATACCAGAGAACTTTATGATAATTATTGCATCCTCAAGAAGCAGGTAGGATCAATATCGCTACAAACTGATTTGGTTTTCTGTTTTTAGAATATGACAAATCCCAAAATATTAAGTGACTTAAAGGTTAACATAGAGCAAATCAGAGCTAACATCATGCTTAAAATTCTGATATATTAATTTCCAGGATTAATTAAAGAACTCTCCTTTAAGTCACTCAATGAGTTTATTTTCTCCTTCAGTTTTTCAGTGTATTACATTTTATGATAATATTTGTCATATGGATAAAGTCCAGTCAGGATGTTTTACATCCACCCATCTCTCTCTCTCTCTCTCTCTCTCTCTCTCTCTCTCTCTCTCTCTCTCTCTCTCTCTCTCCATCTATCTGTGTATGTATGTATGCATGTATCTATCTATGTATCTGTGTATGTATGTATGCATCTATCTATCTATCTATCTATCTATCTATCTATCTATCTATCTATCTATCATCTATCTACCTACATATCTTTGTTTTCTCTTTTTCGTGTGTGTGTGTGTGTGTGTGTGTGTGTGTGTGTGTGTGTGTGTGTTTGCATGCCTAAGTGAATTTGTGGAGATGCATATGCCCATGTGTGCATGTGCACATTGAGGACTGAGGCTGATGTGGAAAATCATATTCTATTGTTTTTTCATCTTATTCATTGAACAGTGTCTCTTAGAATCTTAGTCAAACTTAGAGCTTATCAATGTGGCTAGTTTCACTAGGCAGCTGGCTCTGGGGATTCTCCATGTCTACCTTCTGAGGTAGTAACTACAGATAGGATGCCATACCCACCTGAGATTTCATAGGTTCTGGGTATCTGAACTGTGGTCCTCATGTTTGTGGGTTCAGTACTTTAACCACTATGTGTATATATTTTAGAAAGCTTCTACAATAGTAGGTTTCCATGTGGCTCTTCTAAAGGCTTTTAGTGTCTGTTATCCCTCCCTATATTACCTGCTTTACCTTGCCTCTATGCTCCACGCCAATTTAATCCTCATATTCTACTTCCCCTTTATCTCTTTATAACACTTTATTCTGTTTCTCCTTTTTTAGATGATCCACCCCACCACAGTCCCTTACTAGCTACATAACATCTATGGTTATACATATTGAAATACACAGATTTAATGTTTAAATAAATGAGGCAACATATAGAATTTGTCTTTTGGGGTCTGGATTACCTCATTCAGGGTGGCTGTTGTTAGCTCCATCAATTTACTTTTTAATTTCATAATTCTACTGCTGAGTAATATTCTATTGTGTAAATGTAACACATTTTCATCATACATTCATCAGCTGATGAACATCTAATCTGCTCCCAATTTCTGGCTGTTATGAGTAGAATAGCAATGAACATGGAGGAACAAGTGTCTCTGTAGTAAGATGTAGAGTGATTTTGATAAATGCCCAAAAGTGGTATGGCAGGATCTTTTGGCAGATCAATTTTCAATTTTTTGAGGAACCTTCATACTGAAACTGTGTCCTCCAGACACAAGACTGATACACATATGAACTCACAAAGACTGTGACAGCCCGTGCAAGACCTTCATAGGTCCAAACCAGACAAAATCCCAGCAGTGAGAAGCGGAAGTGGACACAAGTCCTACCCCTAATGAGAAGTTATTTATAACTGATACCTCCTAGGTAAAAATCAGTTTTCTCTAATGGAGTGACACTGGGCATATCAGCTATATTTCAGGGCATGCCCCATGCCAAGGAGTAGTTGCCTAACACAAAGCAGACTCCTTTTTTTTAAAAATTTTGGTTTGGTATTTTTGTGTTGCTATTCTTAATTCATTTGTTTTGATTTCTTTTCTTTTCTTTCTTTCCTTCTTTCCTTTCTTCCTTCTTTTCTTTTCTTTGAGAAAGCAAGTGAAGGAGAGAGCTCTGAAGTTGGGTTGGTAGTGATGTGGGAGGATCTGAGAAGAGTTCCAGGAGAGGACAGAATATGATCAAAATATATTGCATAAATTTTTAAAAAAATAAATAAAAACCACTGCTGATATTCTCAGACACGAGCATGTTATATAGAATATAAAAATGAATATAAAATTAGGATATAGGGGTAAGAGTTGGTAAGTTGTTAGTCTGTCCTTTCTCACATAAAGCAAATTGAAATTCTGAGACCCACAAAGCCTGTATCTTGTGCCCATTTTAATAAAAAAACCAACCCCTGAACACACATACAATTCTAGCTAAGTAAAGGAGCAAAATGTATATTTGAAAACCATCCTTCTCTCTATAAAGCAAAGATCTGGACTCAGCTTCACTATTTGGTCTAGAGATGTCACATCCCTGAGGTGCTTCCCATGAATCCTCCCTCACCTGTGCTCCCTCCCTCTGTGGTCCCACAGCAGCTCATACATAATTCTGTCAAAACTATCCACACAGTTTGTGATTGCCCTCGAGCATGCCTATCTTCACAGTCCTGATAGGCATTCAAGGCCCTGGGCTTTGTCTCATTCATCTTTAACTTTCTATGTAGCAGATGCTTTGTAACATAATAGGTATCTGTCAGGTGCTTCTCAGGGTAGAATCAAGGCACCGAGCATAGCAGGGCAGGGCTTCTATCCAGAGACACTTGGTAGGCAGAGGCAGGGATGGTAAGGAGTTCAAGGCCTGCTTGGAAAAGTTAGTGAAACTCTTTTTCACAAAGTAAAAAGAGGGCTGTAGATGTAGCACAGTGGTAGAGAACTTACTTAGCATGAACAAGACCCCAAGTCTAACCTACAGTAAAAGTGAGGAAAGTAGAATAATTTTCAAAGCAGTTTGGAAATATTTAGGAAGATAGTGCTTTATTTTCTCACTTCATCTATGTCTGACTTTACTACTTCTTTTTACATACCCATTGTATACAGTACACACTGCTTTTCTACCTACATATGCTATTATATGATACAGATGTCACACAAGTAGATAACTGGATTACACCAAAACTGACCTTTTAGGTTTGTGCTCAAGCTAGTAACAGTTTCAGCAGTGGAGGTGAGTCTAGGCTGTGGTAACAGATTCAGTGACAGTGGCTTAACACATGCAGGATGACTTTTCTGACTTATGTCAAGTACAGAGCACATCTGGTCAATCTCAACAGCTGCTTTCTTGCAAATTCAGAGTCTCCAGCTTCCAATACTTTGTAACTCCACTATGTCAAACAGTAGGCTTCCCAGTTGCCACTGCAGGAGGTAAACGCTGCACAGTGCTTTCTAATTGCTTTGGTCTTGACATGATACACTTCTACTCACAGCCCTTTGGCAAGGACAGCTCTGCCAAGTTCAAGGGAAACATAAAAGACAAGAGCATGGAAGCAGAGCAAGAAAAATAGGATCCAATGGCTGATATTTATGTTTCGTTTCCATCTGGTATGTCTGTTTTTAAACGTAGAAGTAACCAGCTTTTAATTAATTTGCCATTTTCTTTCAGTACTGAGGATTTAACCCAGGTTTCATGTATCCAGGTAAGTAAGTACTCTACCACTGAGATGTATCCTCAGCCCCTTAGTAATGGGGAAAAAAGCTAATAATACGTTATTCTAAAGAAGTTTTCACCTAAAGATCAGAAAATGTTCCTTTTCCCCCAGTGACAGGGACCAAATTAATAAATGGATAGAACAATTAAAACTGAAAGTACACAAGAACCCTTCTGGTAGAGTGTAAAGACTAACAACTAAGTTTACTCTTTTTGATTATTTGTTTTTTGCATCATGTATGATGAACCTTGAGTGGCCCAAGCCATGATATAGTATGCTTCTCCAGAGCCAGAGTTCTCCTCTGCATCTCTGTGACAATTGGAAGCAGTGTTCCCTGGCAGAGGCCCAGCTGGTCCCCTCAGCCTGCTCCTCAAGACTGTGTTAGGGAAGCAGAGGTACTCAATCTTCTAGCCAAGTGATCTCCTAAAGGAATGTAAACATGGCTGAACTGGTCTCAGTATCTCAGAGGACTCATGTCACTCAAATGACCAGTGATGGCTGATAAGAGAGGATGCATTTTTGCTGCCTATATAGTGTGGCCAGTGTGGCAAATGAGACATTCACAGGACCTTTGGGTGCTATGGAGGGACACCTGGCTCATTGTTAGACACTTATGTCAATGAGAAACCCCTGTTGTGTCAAGGCATTGCCATTGCTGGGTTTACTGACCACAGCATTGTACCTCCTAACTTGCCTTGTACAGTCCTGGATCTATAAGGCATTTTGCTTGGGTCCACTGTGCAGATCCATTGTCCTTACTGTTCTATGGGGGAAAACTGTTGTAAGGGGCTGGAGCTTGCTCCAGCTTAGACTCTTGATTCTACTATTGTATTAAGCAAATAAAAGCTTGATTTGCACTTTCATTTTGCACTGTTTTAATACTTATTCTGCCACATGGCTGCTCAGCTAGCAATGTTAATATCTCTACATAGATTTAATCACATAAATTCTATTGTAATCTCTTTTGATGTTTCATGTTTTAGTTGGCTATTATGTTAGTAGGTATCTCTTGCTGATTTAGAAAAGATTTTTATATATTAAAGAATTGCCTACTTATTTGTTGTATTTGTGGCCAACTTTTTTATTTGTCTTGATTTAAATTATGGTGAACGTTTCTGTGTATTAAATTTAAAACACTGTAGTTTAATCTACCTTCTTTCTTGTACTGTCACTGGTTTTATTTTCTTGCTTGGGTCAGATTTTAGAAGAAGTTATTGTTTTCTACTGTGAAATTATGAAAAATTGCCTCTATGTTTCTTTTTGATTTGTCTTTTACAGCCAAATCCTTGTGTTATCTTGGATTTGCTATGCTGTAAGGGGTAGGACAATTCAATTGCAGTTTTCCTTACTGGTATCTAAATCATCAGATAATTTGTGAATAATTTATTTCTTTGTCATATAAATGCCATCTTTCTTATATACTAAATTCTATGTGCACTTACTTCTTGGTAGTCCATGGACCTGTTTACATTGTACTATTGTACATTTTCATTTGTTACAGATTTAAATATGTTTCAGTAACTCATTATACACCTCACTTACTTAGACTGTTCCTCTGTTCCAAGCTTTTTAATTTTTTTCATGTGTTCTTTATGAATTGACAAATTAGCAGTGAAATCTATTTCTTTTTATTCCAAACATATTATGTCTTCTAATTTATACTGTTTTCCTGTTACTTTGTTTAGTTGCTGGGGTAGTTTGAATGCAATTGACCTCCAAATTTCATAGGGAGTGGCACTATTAGGAAGTGTGGCTTTGTTGGAGTTGGTATAGCCTTATTGGAGGAAGTATGTATCTGTGGGGGAAGGCTCTGAGGTTTCCTATGCTCAGGATACTACCCAGTGTCTCAGTCAACTTCCTGTTGACTGCAAGGTGTAGGACTCTCAGCTACTTCTCTAGCACCATGTCTGCCTATGTGCTGCTATGCTCCCGCCATGATGATAATGGACTGAACCTCTGAAACTATATGTGAGCTATCCCCAATTAAGTGTTTTCATTTAATAGAGTTACTATTGTCATGGTGTCTCTTTACAGCAATAAAAACCCCAACTAAAATAGTTTTGTTAAAATTGTTTCATTTTAATTTTGTGAGGCCTTTTATCTTCTTTCTTTGTTTTCCTTCTTCGTCTCTTTATAGCCTCCCATCACTCATTGTTTTTAAATAAAATATTACTTTTACCTTTTATATCTGTATAAACATTTCCACAAATAACATCACAATGATTATTAGTAAGAGTCTGTAAGTAGGCTGATTCAGATCTGACGGACAGGTGCACCAGACAAGCTGGCTTGGAGTCCCAGGCCTGTGGCATAAATGGCTACTATTGTGAAAATTAAAGATAACCCATGAAACATGCTTAGAATAGGACTCTATCAAGGTAACTACCATCCTTAACCAGGAGAATTGTAGAATTGTCTAGTTAGAGTTTATGTTGCTATGATTAAAACACCATGGCCCAAAGGAATGTGAAGAGGAAAAGGCTTGTTTTGGTTAGGATTTTTGTTGCTGCAAGAAAAGTAACTTGGGAGGAAAGCAGTTATTTCATCTTTAAGTTTCTAAGTCCATCCATCGTTCAGCAAAGCCAGAATATGAACTCATAGCAGGAACCTTGAGGCAGGAGGTGATGCAGAGGACATGGAGGATTGCTGTTTATTCCTTTTCCTCATCATGGCTTGTTTACTCTACTTTCTCATAGCATGCAGGACCCTTAGCCCAGGAGTGGCACTGGCCACAGTGAGCCGGGTCCTCTTAAACAAATCATTATTCAAAAACAATGCACTACATGCTTAACCCCAAGGCAATCTGTTGGGGTCATTTTTCTCAATTGAGACTCTCTTTTCCCAAATGACTCTAGATTGTGTCAAGTTGACATAAAATTAGTTAACACAGACATTTCATTTCAGAAAAAAAATGGTGCTTTCTTTTTCTATAGTTTGGAAAAGATAAAATGGGATCTTCTTTTTATGTTAATAGAAAGATGAATATAATTGGCTTAAATCTGGCATGTCTTGTATGATCTCACTCATCTGTGGCTATAAGAGGCTGGGCAGGGCCTGGGGATGATGGTTAGATATTGGTCAATTGGTACAAAATTACAGCTGGATTTAAGGGCTAAATTGTGACATTTTGTAGCACAGAAAGGTGACTAAAGTTAATACAACTGTATTATGTGTTTCAACCTAGGTGGAAGAAAAACCTCTGAATGTTTACACCACAAAGAAATGACAAATATACAGAGGGAGAGGTGTGCTGCCTACTATGATTTGGTCAAGAAACAATGTACACATGGATCTAAATATCATGTGGCACTGCATAACTATGCACAATTATATGTTAATTAAAAACAAAATCAAAGTAGATCAACATTTTGTTCCACGAAGGGACACTTTCCTTATGAACTAACTCATTTGATCCTCCAAATCCCTTTTGGTAGAAGAATAATTATTAGGATTTCACAAATGTAAAGTCCATTACTTGTAGATGTTTAAAAGGTATTGAAATCAACCTTTAAATCAAGGCTTCCTACTCTATAGCCCGTCAGGAAGATGTATTTGTATAGAAAAGCTTTGGGGACTTGTTTAACAATACATGCTCTTTAAACTTCGATTTACTTTTTAGTCTTTGACATTAACCAATAAACCAAAAGTTTATGTGCAACACGCTTTAATGTGAGATGTGTTATTTGCTTTTCAGATTATGAGAATATCTTAAGTATAGTTC